>NC_137586.1:31582197-32249697 GCF_963210335.1 Falco punctatus
GAGCAGTGAGGTTATTGATATATGAAGTAAACAGTGGTTGATTCAGTCTGCTGTTTCACTCAGCATTTATAGAAAGTACAAGATGTACATCACATGAGTGATGAATTCTGGGCATCTAAGTTTTTTGAAAAACTGAGACAAGGTTTTTGCAAGAGTTTGTCATATGCCTTAAGGAAATTTAATGAATATGATGGTGCTTTACATGCTTCACATGAGACTTGGCCAGAGCTTTTCCCTCTGATTAGAATTTCATTGCATTCTTCCCTCAGGCAGAAGTCATTATGTACTGTGATTTACCATTGATAACATTAATTTGCTGGTTTTAACTTCCCTTAATACAATGTTCTAGATGCTAAAAGGTAAAACCTGAGAAAAATACGTCACACATTTTAGAAATCTTCAAAGTTTTAGAAAAAAATATTTTCTCAACTTTAAAAAGTAATTTATCCTTTGATTAATATAAGGGCAAGTCACTACTCCCCTTGCTGTGCTGTGCTTCAGAATTGACACTGAGGAGCGCTCAGCAGTTCTAAGGCTTTAGATGACTCTTAACAGTATTTAGTTTTCAACACAATCTGTCTGTGAGCATTATCACGTGTTAAATGCAACCATAATTTTTAATAGTGGCAGCTAGGTTTGGAGCTCTGAAAAATTCAAATGGTGGTGGAAAAAATGTGTCTATACTCGTATGGTTATATTACCATGAATCTTCAGTTATTGTTAAACCTGAACCTGAATTTAAAAAAGACTTCTGAAAGCCCTGACAATAATTGGGGTTGCTGGAATAACTAGCAACAGTAGTAGTGATACACAGATAGATATATTAATTGTGCCAGAAAATGGTCTTAAATAATGCAATGGAGGAAACAGTTTGTTTTGGCCAATAAACAACACTACAAATCAACAGAAAAAGCTCTTTTTCCTCAGCCTGTCTTCTCATACCAGGTGTGTATGTGTGTCTTCTTTCCCAGAACCCCCTTGAATCTACCATATGTTGAGTTCTAATTTGAGGGTTTCCCCAGCTGGTATGTAGGAATACAATTTTCAAATCGATAACCTATCGATTTCTTTTTTAGGAGTAGAGAAGGAACGTTTCCTATTATAACGACATACCTACGATATGTTACAACTATCCCTTTGCTGTACTTCATGAGCTAAGGATATATGTAATTATTCAGAAGTGCTGTACTTGAGTGATTTGTAAATTCCTTTTCTATGCTTGATAGTAGTAAACTTTCTGTAAGTAAATCTGTGATAATGACTTGGAATTTGTGTAATCAAGATGAGGAATGACATGGTAATGGGTCCATATTAGGTATTGCACAACAAGTTATGGTTTCTAATGATATATATATACACACACATATTATTGCACAGAGTGTTTGTTTTCTTACTTCGGGGGATATTTTAGAATGGGTTAATTCTGGTCTGCTGCAGACGGAGATTAATTTCTTCGCAATAAATTATAACTTCACAGGGTCTAAATTCTTCCATTTTAAAATACAGGAGTTACAGGACTATTTAAGTTAAGGGACAGAAGACTTCATTTTCTGGATCTGAGGAAATGTAGTCCAAAGGCACTAAGAAAGGAAACAATGCAGAGCTAAGAGAAGGATTGACACACAGCAGAGAGGTAAAGTCTCCAGGCAAAGTGTTTCTGTGTATAGGCATCAAGGGTGGATGGAGAAGTGAATGTGAATGAAATATGAGAAGAATTTTGGCTAGAAATACAGAGTAAAATCAGAAGGAGGAGGAAAAAAGTTAATAGATAATGATTTTAAATCTTCCAAGGGGCAAGAATAGTGCCAGGAAAGGTATGAGTAAAGGATTTAGAGTAGTAGGACACACAAGTGTAGGATAGTGGAAACCCAAGGAATTATTTTCAAGATACGTTACAAAAAAACCCTAAACAAAGTCCCACCCTACCCCAAACAACCCCCAAACCAGCAGTAACCTTAAACAATTGTCTTATGGAGATATCCTTTCAACTGTTTTATTTGCACTCAAAAGGGTTGATCTTTGTTAGCAACTATAGTTTGCACTGCATTGTATCTGGCAGCATGTATTGCAACAGTCCTCCCTTTCCCCCCATGCTTAAAATTACTGCATGGATAGGTGTTGAAACTTGGTGAGTTAGAATGCTGACCCGTACATTAATCTGTTACTCTGGATGACAGCTTAGATTTAGAGTTGGACGACTGTGAAATTACCAAATGTATGTAAATCTCCTCGCCTCTCGCTGTGTGTGGGAATACCTTTCTGTCCTCATCTTTACCTCTCTCCAGCAAGTTCTTTGGATCATAGACTGATGCATAGCTTCCATTTTAAATTTCATTGGGTTTCTCATCTACACGCCTAACTCATGCTGGTTTCTGGGTCATATAAGCAAAGAAAGACTTTAATCAAAAAGGAGTTAACAGGCAGATAAGATAAAGAAGAGCTGAGGAGTGAAAGAAAGTTGGGGTTCTTTCAGCTGTGTCCTGTCATAGTGTTTCTGTTGCCCAGGTTTCAAAGGAATTGGAGGAAAATGGCTGCATTTTTGCAATAGCATCTGATGCTGATGGAATCAGTTCTGTGTAATAATGAGTCTTTTTTTGTGCAGTAATGTGTAGGTGGGATTATGTGGAAGTGTAAAACAAACTGAAAATAGGAATCCAGAAAAAAAACAGGTATTTCGTAATGCACTATTTAAATATTGCAGACTATTTACTTATGCATAAATGAATACAAGTAATGAATTTATTAGAAACACTTTGTTCTATTATTTACCCAAAACATTGTGGGATATGTATAAAGAGTATTGAATTTGTATTTTTGTTGTGTGTGACTGGATGTATCAGGGAAAAGTGAGTGTACTCTTTATGACTTATCAAAGGAAGGCTTGATCTACTGAAGCTTGCAGAGGTGGCTAACTGATATCAAAGGTTTCTGCAACACTGCCTACAAGTTGCCAAAAGGTCAGTATGAAAATACGTCACTGCCTGATTACATAGCAAAGAACAGTGATGATCACCAGGTTTAATTAAATCCTGTTCTCCTAACACTATCAAGCACTTCTTCAGGTAGTCCACAGGAAACTGTTCCAGTTGCAGTAACTTTAAATTGTTGTTAATGAAAATGCATTTCTTTATGTTGTTTGAACATGCTTTGTTTAAAGTATTACAAGAAGAGTAAATATAGTGGGTGAAATAGTCTATTCAGTGCAGTTGAAGTTAAGCTGGTAAGAAGAATCTAAATTATTTAAAATGTCTCCAATAAATACATCATCGCCACTGTACCGTGAAGAAAGCTTTAATCATTATAAGCACTTAGGAAGGTGTATCAGTGAAAAATTGATTAGATCATTTTTAGAGAAAGCTTTGTGGATTGGCGCTTGTGTAGCATATAAAGAAGGTTGCCAGCCCAGTATTCGCCTCATGGTTTATTATGTGTTTTGTAAAAATCCGTTTTCTCTTTACAAAGAAGAGAACTTATCATGGTTTCTCTTGACTGTTAGGTTTCACAACATGCTGTTCCACAGATGTGTAGTAAAAGGGTTTACCTACTGTACAGGTGTAATGTGAATTAGGTGCCTCTTTTTTTCCTGAAACGATTACGTAGAGGAAGGACAACAATTTAACCTAATGGAATACTACTCCTCAAATGAAGACTTTGGAAGAATTTTAACCAAAGTAGATTTCAGATAAAGTGAAAATCACGTTTTCATTACCAAAATCCAATGTGCAATGTACAAAATGTCCAAAATCTTCCAGCTGTCTTAAGCTTAATGTGTTCAATATTGTAATACTGTAGTATAACAACTGACGTTTAGGTTGAGAAGGTATTTTTGTGGATAAGGACATGATTTCACATCTTGGAAGATACATCATTAGGTATAGTTCATTAAAAGGGAAAGATATGAATCACAAAGGCTTGACTCTGGATATACATCTTGGTGCTTAGAACTGTGGTACTAAAAAATATTACTCCCCTTCTACTAGTCAAATAATAAGATAAATCATCAATTTACTTTCTGTTACAGCAAAATATGATACTCTCTACAGAGTGAATATTTTTGTTAGTTTTAAAAATCCAGTGATTCTGTGTGATGAAAGAATGTAAATATTAATGATGCAGTATTAGAAAGACCCTTAAGGCATGTACTTGATTCTTAATGGTACGTGTTTCAAGAAGTGTTCTTAGGTACTAGCATAGATGTTAATGGGTCAATATGCTCCATGTTCAGAACACGAATTCTACAGTTACCTCAGTGAGAGTGTGTCCAGGGAAGGGCAACGAAGCTGGTGAAGGGTCTGGAGCACAAGTCTTCTGAGGAACAGCTGAGGGAACGGGAGTTGTTTAACCTGGAGAGGAGGAGGCTGGGGGGGGGCGTGGTGGTGGGTGGTGGTGGTGGGAAACCTTGTTGCTCTCTACAGCTGCCTGACAGGAGACTGTAGACGGGAGGGGGTTGGTCTGTTCTCCCAGATAAGAAGCAACAGGACAAAAGGAAACACCCTCAGGTTGCGCCAGGGGAAGGCTTCATTGGATATTAGGAAAACTTTGTTCACTGAAAGGGTGGTCAAGCATTGGAACAGGCTGCCCAGGGAGGTGGTGGAAGTACCATCCTTGGAAGTGTTTAAAAAGTTCATAGATGAGGTGCTTAGGGACATGGTTTAGTGGTGGACTGGATAGTCCTGGGTTAATGGCTGGACTTGGTCTGAAAGTTTTTTTCCAACCTAAATGATTCTATGAGTCTGTGATTCTGCTTAGAAGAAAAATGTTCATATTTCAAAATGTGCTTAAGTATGTGTCTAACTCTTAAAATGCATAGGTTGAGAAGCTTCTTGTATTCTGCTAAATTTTCCTGGATTCCAAAACGGGAACAATTAAATCTTTTTAATTATTATTTTTTAGCTCAAAATAGTTATTCTTTTTGTCCATTCAGAAATAGCAAGTGTTTTAAAAAATTCTCTCAGCAGAGTATGTCTCTCCTAGGTAATTTTCTCATATTACAAATGTATCTCTCATTTAGTTATACCAATTAAAGTTGCTGAAACATTTTTCTTCCAATTCATTGCTATAAAGCTTGCAGCTTTTAATAAATGTTATTTTAATTGCTTACCTCCAGGCTGTATCATTGTTAGAATAAATAATAATAATAATAGTAATGCTGGTATTGATGATAGTAGTAGTATCAAAGATTTGTGATAGAGTTCTGTTCCCTGAAATATTCTGATTTCTAATACTAATCTTTGATTGAGGAATATGTATCAGACTAATTCTACTGCATACAGAAAATAATTTCTTCCAGTTCAAAGATTGCAATATTTATCTATGGCAGCATCAATTGTATTTTACATGGTGATCCAAAAACTTCGATTTTTCATTTACTTTTAAAAGTATCAAAAGATGTTTCCAAAATTATTGTGATGCATGAAAGTATCACTGTATTTTAGTAGACAGTAGCATGTCCCTTTTCTGTCTGTCCCTAGAGACTTCTTCAACAGAATGACATTTAGTTTTGCTTTAGAGAGAATATTTCAGTCACTTTTTTGTCTTGCAAGCAGGAAGCTATATAACTGTCAGCTACAAGTCAGTCAAATGGGAAGTGAAGAAAAAAAATGTTAAAAACCATCACCACCACCACTAAGAACAAAAAATCCTCAAGATTACTTATCAAAGCAAAAGATTTTTTTTTCTTGGCTCATTTTAGGGAATATGAGTGGAAATTGTTTTCAAAACGTACCTGCTGTTGTTGCCTGATACGATACTTCCAAATATTTCCAGCCTTCAGTGCCTAGAAGCCTGTCTTCTCTATTGTTTGGCAAGCAGTAATATTGTTGAGCCCAATGTTTCTCCGTTACATTTCAGTCAGAAGTGTATGTTTTTAAACGCTTTGAAACTTGTAAAACATTCTGATATTTCTAATACTGGTCTGTATTTTTAAAGTAATTTACAGTAGTTCTGTTAAAATGTGGTGGAAACTGATCAAAGATTACTGACAGACAGAAATTCTGTGCCTCATTTAAACGTAATTTATTTTGAGTCTTTTCATATATTATTATCATTCCATCATAGAATGCATTTTATTTCTTGATGTATTTTATTCTTTGTTACTTCAGTGCTGACAAGCAATTATTTTCTTCCAAACAACTGGAAGCCTTGTTGTCTAATAGCAAAACCAGTAAACCTCTAAATTTTTGGTTTAACAACCCTTTCTAATCAGTGTAGCAACATGGCTTGAATATGAAAAGATTTTGTGTTTAAATGAAGAGAAAAACCAGCACTGGTTGCTTTTGTTACGAATCTAATTAAAAAAAGTTAACATTACAGTGGACCATCTATGCACCTTTCCAGTATACAAAAGTATCTTAGTTGCTTTTCTGTTGCTGTTCATTGTGACTGATCAAGGACTCTCTGAATGAGACATACTGCTTCAGATAAGGTTAAGTCTTTTACAGAATATGTGTATATGTATGTATATACATGTTTTTTGAAAAAGGAAAATTCAGATCATATTTTGGGTAAGAACTATCATTAAAGACAGCTGCATAAAATTACAGTTTCTATGTTGATTTTTTTTTCTCTCCTGTCTTGCATTAGGGGGCAATGTTGTGAATACACAGCATATTGATGTTGACACTGAAAGGAAACCAAGCATTTTTAATATGTCTTGGATGCCTTCTTTCCATTATGTATCTTACGTTTTTCAAGAGGAAGAGGAGTGGACTAGAAATGATGGGTAGAAATAGCAGATAAAGAATGCTATCTAGCACACAGAAAACTAGTTATTAGAAAAGCATTCAGTCTCTTGTGTTCAATTTTTCTATGATTAAACACCCTCCTTGTTTAAAAGGGGTGATGAAACTAGCTGTAGGAAACCAGAAGGCCAGGATATGAATTTACCTTTTCTTTTTATATATATATCTGTTCATCTGAAAGACAACACTCTCAGTTTTACCATTTAACAGAGTCACTTGGCTGTAACACCAAGTTCTTTAAAAGTTTTTTCCTTTTGAGACTGTATGTTTTAGCCAGTCAGGTTTACGTGGCAAGGTGTGGGTAGTGTCGGGGGGCTGCAGCAGTGGCTTCCATGAGAAGGGATCAGGAGCTGGCCCACATGTCAGGCAGAGCCGGGTCCAGCTGACTTCAGAATGAACCTGCTGCTGCCCAAAGCTGAACCCGTCAGTGACTCTGGTGGCCCCTCTGGGATAACATATTTCAGAAAGGGTAAAAAGCACAGTGCAGCAGCTGTGAGAGAGAGGAGTGAGGAGCACGTGAGAGAAACATCCCTGCAGACACCAGAGTCAGGAGTGAAATTGAGCCTGGGAAAAAGGGGGTTGAGGGAAGCTGGCTTTAATTTTGTTCTTATTTTGCACTATCCTAATCTGTTATTAATTGGCAATAAATTAATTTCCTCAGGTTAAATCTGTGATGGTAATTGGTCAGTGATCACCCTGTGCTTGGCTCAGCCTGTGAGCTTTTTCATCTTATTTCTCCCCCTGTCCTGCTGAGGAGGGAGAAAGAGAGCAGGTTGGTGGGCACCTTGCAGTCAGCCAAAGTTAACCCACCGCAATAGTTTATGTGCTCTAGGCATATTGATTTACTTATTGCAATCTCCTAATATTAGGTATTTTTGAGCATTAGGGACAGTAACTTTAGTCTGAAAATTGTCTCAGCATCTAAAGTATGCCAAGTGAACACTCCTCTGCATTTTCAATGACCATAATTAAGAGTTTATTCAAATAAGTCTAAAATATTTCACTCATATGCATAATATGTAAAGAAAACCAATGCAAAAATTCTTGGGGGACTAAAATCAAGGACTAAAGCTGATGAGGGAAGTTCCTCATGAGATTTCAGGGTCTGCATTGCGCAGGTCAGATTATACATTTGTAACCCACCTTTCTAGACCTTAAACATAATATTACCCTCTCCTGCTTGTGTCTTCCTCTTTGTAGAAAAACCTTGGCAAAACTATAAATTGATACGGTACTCATATGCATTTTGTTTTGAAGAGTTAGAAGCTAGGACTATACACCTGCAAAGACTTTTGGGTCAGACAGGTACTGCGTGAGTTATTTTGAAAAGAAACTTGTGATGCCACAGAAGGTTTGTGCAGTCTCTGGATTCAACATGGTATTGCACTATAAAAAATGGCTAACAAAGCTAAAATAAATGCAATAGTTTCTTCTTGGTCTTAACCTGTAGGAGTTAATCAAACAATGGAGTGTCCGTGAATACTTTTGTGGAATCCTAGTGTGTCACGTTTGTTCAGATAGTGTCTTCTCTTGAAAGATCCTTACCCCCTGAAGAAGTGAGGGGAGAATGGAAATTTTTGATCAAAGTAGAGCTGGTTTTCACATGTGGGATTTTTTTTTTGGACTTTCTTTACTGTAAACTGTGGCATTTTCTATTACTTACCATTTATAAATTCCTGTCTTCTCTTGCAGTGCACTTGTATGAAAAACGTGGTGACGATATCTATGGACATCTTTGTGAGGAAGTTTCAACCAGACAGATACCAGCTGTGGAAACAAGGGAAGGATTTGTACACCATTGATCATACAAAACCAACTCCTGAATCAACACCTGAAGTAAAGACCTGGCTACAGAGAAGAAGGAAAGCAAAGAAGTTTCCCCAATGGTATTTCTGTTTTGTTATTTTTCATTTAATTGTCTTCACTGATGCCAGTTTTGTTTCTTTTGCCACTTTCTCTGATGCGTTATTTTAATTCATTTACTTCAGATGAAGTTTTTTTTTTTCTTTTTTCTGTGTTAAAACGAACTTGGGGACAATCAAGTCTTTTTTTTTTTTTTTTTTAGAATGACCATGAAAAATTAATTTAACTTAGAGTTATGTGGATAGCTGAAGTTAATGAGTATGGGGAGTATCAAAATGCATTCCAGTGTGGTATTTAGAATCTTTTTTTAGTAGAGATTATTCCATGGAAATTTTCAAGTTGTGAGTGGTTACTGTTGTTTCTAGTGTCATCTGAAACCAGAATACAGGAGAGAAGTCTCTTAAGAGTTGAGGCAAAGGTTAAAATGGAAAGTTATCATAAAGCTGTGGCAGAATCCCAACAGCTGTGTGAAATCTCTAGCAATAGCCTTAGCCCTTACTACTGTCTAACTCCAAGGAGCTGTCACTGCCTATTTGGCACACTCTTGCAGTACTGCAGTTGTGTGCATACTCTCTGTGTCTACCACAGGTCAATCACAGATCATAACTTAGCATAAGGAAGGTCTAAATCTCGGTTGTTGGTGCTGACACCACCAAGAAAACCAGGAGAAATAAGTTTCTCAGCTTGTCACTGAAGCTATCGCAGCTTTGACATATTAAAGCAGTTTCATAGCTGGACTATTTACTTGTGCGCATCGTGTTTCTTGTTTGCATTGCACAAACATAACACTGATGCTTTCCTGTCTTACTTAACAGGATCTTTATGGATTTTCTTCTTCATTATCCAATAATGATCTACTTATTTTCTAGCCTACAGTGGGCAATTTTATTGGTATCTATTTGCTGCAGAGTGCAGTTTGCAGGGTTACAGATAATATTGAATTTTTTAAGACCTTCTTCTTCAAATTATTTTACAATATAGTTACTTTCTTAACTTGCTCTTAAACTGAATTTCCTCATTTTCTATATAAGTTAATGTATTTCTTGAGGAAAACAATAGGAAAGTCAACCTGTAAAGAAAAGGACCAACTGTCGCTGTGGTGGAAAGTTATAGCTGAGAAGTACCACACTGGGTTTGTTCTGGGTAAGAACATTCTTGGGGTAGAACAGTTCTCGAAGACAACTAGGGAAGCAGCTGGGCTGCCGGTTTGGTAGTATATGTATAACATTAACGGAGGCACAGAGAGAGAGAGAAATTCTGGTGTTTAGCTGTTTGAATGCCATTTTGCCTTGTAGTGTTTTGCTGTATGCATTGTCCAGTGTAACTGCAAGTTCACATTTGGACCAGCAGTGATTCATTTGGTAGTACCCTTACGGGTAGCCAGTTTTAACTAAAAGCAAAGACATTGCAATTACTGTGTTGAAAGTTTTATCGTAGGAACATGTGGGCTGATTTCATGCACTTAGCTAAGCTCATAAACAGAGTTCCAATGCTGTTTAATTCTTGAGTTGGCTTTGGTTCAGGCATTGTAACAATGTGTGTGTCAAAAAAAGGACAAAATGTTTATTCACTTCGTTTCTAGTGTAATGTGTCAATTGAAATTGTCATAATTTTGATCATGGGAATAATACAGGTTTCAGCAGAGTGAACATAGAAATACCATCTATGGAAATCTTCATGAATATAGTAACAGGGAAAGCTTAAAACTGACATTTACGGCTGAAATACTTTGCTATGATAGAACACCTAATGACTCTATGTAAACAGTAATAATACTTACTGTTATATTTCAGTGTGAACTGATGGATGTCTTGTAGTCTGGCAAATTTTCTAGAAATTACTATTTTATGGAAAGGGTGTTGAAAGATTGGGGGACATAGTGTAAAGTGTAAGTGGAGGCAAAATGTTTTCTGGAGATGTCTGTAGCCTAAGATGCAAAACCTTTTTAAAACTCCTGGTTCACCTGCCATAGTGGGGCTTTTATCCCTAGTGTGTTATGAGCTTTGAAACTTGTGTGATGAAGCACATAAAAATCTCCTTGCGTGTCACATAGTTGAATTTGAAACTAGACTAATCTCTAGTTACTTTTTATCCCAAGCACATCAATAAAAAACTGGTTTATGACAGATGATGCCATTTCTCCTGCTTTGGCCTTTCCCTTCTACTTCTGAGGGTGAAAAAACTTATGGTGAAGCTTTGATTTCAACTTTGTTTTTTACTCAGCATTATGAAATGTATTGCTTGATTTTGTAGCCATTCCAAATATTTGGTGATCAGAATTTTTCCTTCTTTCAGATGCTTTTTATTTGTGTAAAATGCACATAAAAACTTACAAGATAATCAAACAGACCTGATTTTACAAGGGTATTCAGACTAGTGTTTTAGTTGCATTGGGGTTTTGGAAATCCCACCTGATCTTAGTGCAACTGAGAATGTTTTGTCTTCATGACTTTTGTAACAGTTACTCTCTTTCAGGTTCAAAAGAATGATTCATTAAAGAGCTGGCTTGGATGCTGGTTAAGTAATAGTTACTTAAGGTTATTTTACAGTTTAATAACTTTTCTGTAGAACGGTGATAAAAGATTAGAAGGTTAAATCCAATCAATTGTTAATCTATCACTTAATAAATTGTAAACACTATCTCAACACAAAAAGATGAAAAATTGTCATTTTTTTACCACTTTAAGCAGGTGAAAGGGACATATATATTGGTAGACTTTTATCTTATCCAAGACAGACATTCTACTCTGACAGCAATATCTCTTATGGCAGCTTCCAGCATACCAGATCTCGATCTAAAAAGCTTAAAACTCCAGAGGACAAGAGAGTATCTGCTGTGGTAGCTGGTGCAGAAATCATAGTGACTGAAGCAACTACTGATGGTTTCAAGGTCAGTGAAGAACCTGGGAAAAAAGTGAGACTGGTAAACACAGAATTGCCTTCTGGGGAAGAAGAAAACAGCAGCAGAATGCAGCTGGATCAACATTTATTGGATAATGTCAAGGTTGCAGGTGAGATAAGGACTGGTTATGTTTCACATGTAAGTTGTTGGCTGTTGATACTCTAATACCACAAATCAGTTGATGTTAAAACATAGTATTAGCCTAAGTAGCGTACTAAAATGTTTACGTATAAAGTTATGCAGAGAGATTGATATTCATTGATAAGATTGATATTCAGTAAGAATGAGAAAATGCCCAAATTAATATTCTGAGCCAAAAGTAGTATCACCTAAACTGTTTTAATGTAGTGATTTTTAAAGGGGAAAAAAAGGATGAGGTTTTGTAAATTGTATTTCTTCAATAGATTGATGTGTTTTACAGCAATTTTTTTTTTGATGCAGAAATGATACAGAATCTCTTAATACTTATGCAAACAGTATGGAATATATATGCTTTTGGATGCTACATGTATTTACGTGAAAAATGTGGCATTTTACAAGTGGTCTATACTTGTGCATAAAAATGCTCTATTTTGAGACTCTGGATTTCTTGTCACTTCCAATTGAGCTGTCGGGCTGTCTGACAGTGCAGGTAACAAAGGCCTTGCCAAGAGAAAGATGTTCCACCACCCCCCCCCTCCCCCTGATATTTTATACTAGTGTGCTTGGTCTATTCTGGACTTTAGTTCTTCTGTTTCACATTTCATTGTAGTTCAGGTGTAGTTTCATATTCCTGTTCAGAAAGGCAAACTGCAATTTTAGCTTTGAAGCCTGTGAGCAGTCCCAATTGGTTTCATATTGATTCTGACAATTTCCTAGCTAACTGTGATTGTGGATATTAATGGTTATGTTTGTGGTTATTTGGAGGTGGCAAATGCTAGAATTGTTCCACATAAAGATAACAAAGTGAGTATTCTGGTACGGAAGCTTAGAACTTCCTGCATACAAATCAGTTGGTGCTCTATCAAAGCCTTTCCTAGTATGTTCTAATGACTTTTTTTTTTTTTTTGTTACAAGATGCTATTCTTTTACAGCTTCTTCCAACTTTTAATAAATTTTTGGAGTGTTCATGACCACTGAGAAACTAGGAGTTAGTTAGCAGCCATCTTGTGTTTATTGACAAGAAAAGGAAAAGTAGAGAAGAGTGGAGAGCTATCCTCTTTCCTTTGTGCTATTAAAGGGTGGTGCCTGGACCTTTTTAGATGTGATGGTGCAAGCTCCAGTACACAACATTGGCGACAACCGTTTGTCTTGTGTTATCTCTGGCTAGTATGTCCATTATGCTTGGTTGAGGGAGTTTTCTTTGTATCCAGTGATTATGTTTTGGTTTTGGCTTTGTGTTAGTGAATTTTATATTCATTTGAACTGAAAGGGAATTTTTCAGAAAAAGAAGTTCAAATAACCATTGTAAAGAAAGAATAGAAAGGGACCTTACAGAGACTGTTTTCTTTAATGCCTTGTATGTGCTGCTGATCCACTGTGGTGTGTGCCATAGAGTTCTTCAGAACTTTTTTTTTTGGTGACTTCTCTAACCCATTGTTCTGTCTATCCCATGCAAACATCAGCAGATGAAAAATTTTAATAAAGTAAAATCCATGCATTTTCACCCTTCAGCATCACTGAAATATAAAATTATGCTAATTCTTGAAATTTAGAATTATGCCAATTGCTTTTCATTTTTAGACCAGTTTTTTTCAAAATATTCTTGATATCTATCTGAAATATATTTTCATAATTATAAACAATTACTCTTTGTTTATTTTTATTTTTAAAACAGGCGTAATAGGTATAAAGTTCAATGCACCAAACTTTTGTGGTTTTTATTCCAACTAGTTACAGTGCTTGTGGGATGTCACAGTAAACAAACTACCTGAATATTATTTTGGATGAAAAAAAGACCTGTTGTAATTCAAATACAAAACACTGATTAAATGATTAAAACTAGATTTCACACTCCAAACTTACATTTACATTTAATATATTCTTTGATCAAACGTATGTTTGTATATGTCCTTCTACTACATGCTTTTTCGTATGATTTCTAAACGAGAAACCATGCTCTGAATTTGAGTAACTCAGGTTGTTCTGAAATGAAAAACAGTAATATAAAGTGAGATCTATTAACAAATCATATACTTGCTCTGTAGGAAACATCCATTCAGACTCGTTTTCGGGCTCTTTTCCTGTACCGGAGAAAACAAAACTGGAAGATGAGGACAGGACAGATTCCAGTCATCCTCTCTCTATATTTGAAGATTCTGTGGTGTGCGTGCCCACTTCTGATACCTACAGAAAAGAAGAGAGTTTGAAATCTCCAGATCCGCCTGTTTCATCTGTACCATACCATAAGTCAGAGGGACAAGCTTCTGAAGCAGAAAACTCAGATAAAGAGGAAAATGTCGTGATAGAGGATGATGTCAGTGGCCTAGAAAGCTGTGGAAGTAGCTTGGAACATGGAGAAGTGCCTGCTGTAAAAAAGGATGAAGTTGATGGCAAGGAAACATCCAGTGTATGTGAAGCAAATTACATCATTATAGTAATATATTCCTGATTTAATGGAATGTGAATGAACATTCTTCTAATGAGACCTGATATCCATATTAAAGCATTTAAGAATATGCGTTATTTTAATCAGATGCTAATTTGAACATGCTTTGAAGTGTTCAGGCAAGAGTGGGAATTTGGAACCAGAAGCAGAATGTTTCTGGAGCTTGCTCATTGACATATTTTTCCTATGATTTTAGATATGTAGTAAATTCACTTTATATCTGTGAATCCAAACTGTCTGCAGCTATTCTCAAGCTGTTCCCATGTTCACTGCCTGCCAGTATGAGCAAGGCTATCAGCTTTAATTATTGCTATTGACATGAAATTGAAATTATTAGAGATGAGTGCTGCATTTGGTATGATGTATTTCTTTCAAAAAAATGGCTGTCTTGACTGAGTCTTAAGGGGAGTTAACCTTATGCTGATAAAATGTCAGCAGAATGGGTTGATTCTGAGATACTTACTGTCCAAGGACAGAACATATTGATGTGGAAGCACATGGTAATTCATTTTTTGGTTTGATGAGGAAATGAAGTGGATGAAGGAAAGCTGAGGAGCATCTCTACATCAGGTTAGACGGAAACGAAGTTTGCTATCATTCTATTATATTATCTGACATGGTTTGTGAAATCTTATGGACTTGCTTGCTTCTGTTGAAACTGTATCCATGGTATTGAAGTTAGAGAAAGTGAATCTTCAATGGCTATAGCCATTGAATCTTCATGGGTATAGCACAATAATACAGACAGTATGATTTCAGGGTGTGAAACTTGCTGTTCTTAAATTTTGGAAATGGCCAAAAACGTGTAAAGGAAACACTTGAAGAAAAAGATGCTTTTAATAAAAGTAATACATATTTTAATTTTTAAGTGCTAGGTTTAGTAATGTTTTATCATTGGGGCACCTGCAAACTTACATTCTTTTTTTAACTCTTGCTTCTCTGCTATGAAGGGTGGGCAGGTTTGACTTTAGGAAGCATCATGAATAATTAAGCTGTGATGGTCGTCACAGTAGCTGTCTGAATTGAGGTCAATCCCAGTTTGACAGAGAGAGAGCATTAAATCCACTGCCATATTGCCAGGTTTAGTGGGAAATATATTTTAGAGGCCAAAGTAAAATCATGCTGACCCTTTCACACACATGAACTGTGCACTAATGATTTTTTTTGCAGTGTTGTGGGTTTTAATGATCTTGGCTCCAGCCCTTCCACTGCAGTAATAAGGAACACTATAAACATCTCCTTGTTTTAATCATCATGTATTAGAGATTATATTTATCTCTTTCTGTGCCTTTCAGCCATTTATATATGAAGTTTCAGATATCCTCCAGTATAATTGCATAATCTTTCTTTCTGTTAAGCGAAGAAGTGTTTTGTACAGATGCAATTAAAAAGTCTGATCTTCTTTCCATTTTTACTTAGTCAGTAACTTTTTCTAGATCATAAACCTGTCCTCTGCTTTAACCACATCTTCCTCCCTCTGTTTATCACAGTAAATACGATGTTGTTTTGTAATTTACTTCCATTTTATAGTAGTAATTTTCCACTCTCAAATCAGTCAAGGGGCATGTGTGTAACATGCTAGGTTAGACTGAGGGCATTGAGGAGCAGAGTGCTGTGGTCCATAGGAATCGTGTGAGACCATCCTTCTCACCCATCTCCCAGTGTGCTTGCCCTTCCTCTGCTCTTGAACCTCCAGATACCATCATCAGCTGGTTTACTTCATGGGTCCCCAATGGCAGTCAAATCTGGAGTTGTGAAAGCTGCACTTATGGACTCTGTAGCATTGGCTTTAGTTGAAGCTTGGATAACTTTAAGCTAAATGTACGTAAGGGTGCTTGAGGGAGGAATTTCCTCATCTCCCAGATCAACATGTTAATTGCATATCAGGACTCTTAATTTGTTAATCTCAACTCCAGATATTTTTTTTTCACTTCCTCAGGAATTTTGCAGTCTTTTAAAAATGAAGTCAGTTCCCAGCCATGGTTAGTGGCTGTATTATACTTCTGGGTTTGCAGAATTTTTTGAACTGTCTTCCTTTCAAACACTGCCTCAGCAAGCCAGGACTTATTTTAATTTGGGAAGGACTGCAGTAACTTATACCTCAAGCCATTTGTGTTTGACAAGGAATGCTCTTTTAAAAGTCTATATTCTGAATTGGAGACAAACGTGCAATTGGTACACTAAAGGTGCTTCAGGTAACCTAACAGTATTTACAGAATTCATGTCCATGCTTGTTTACAGAAGAATGTTTTTGTTCATTAGAATTTACTTTGCAGAATTACATAGTTAGTTGTGGTTTTTTTCCTTTTCAGTTAGCAGAAGTTGAAAGAAAGCAAATGTCTAAGAGTTGGCGTCATCCACTAAATAAACCCCCAGCTAGGTCTCCAATGACTTTGGTTAAACAGCAAGCAGCTAGCGATGAAGGTGAGTATACTGTTTGACACATTTTTCTGATGATCTTTCTCTGTATTTATGAGACCATATATAAAGGCATTTGCAAAAAACAACCAAGATGAAATAATTTCTTTCTGTATGGGAAATGTAAACAGCGAGGCCTCTGAATGCACAGACAAGTCACGTATCATTCTTCTAAAAACATTGGATCTATCTTTGCAAAAAGCTCTGAACAATAAGACATCATTTAAAACAAGTACATTCACCAATCAAATGTTCGTTATTAGATCTCACAGCAATTGCATTTAAGATCAAATTTTGAATTGTGTAAACAGATAAAAGTGGCATAAGAATCCTTTGAATACAAATCTTAGGTATAGGCCATAGCCCCCTATGCTGCCTTAAAGCCGCTTTTTACTTGTTTGTTTTTTGGTAAATGTTATACATTTATTTGGGAGTTATGTCTCAAGAGACTATAGTTCTTGTCAAGAAAAAGGCTACAGGCTTCTGGGTGTCATCAAAAGTTTTCTTAAGAGTCTGTACATATGTCTTGATTTCTGGACTTTTGCTTAGTTTCATATGGAAAGAATGATCATCTCTCCCTGCAGTTTTGGTAATTCTATTTTTCTGTTTTAATTTAAAATAGTCACTTAAAAACTGATACTGATGCATATGACATGTACTTGTCTTACATCAACTTTGATCAAACATCAAGTAGTTTGCAACTACTTTCTAGTGCGCGAGATGTTAAAAGTAAGTACCATATTTTCACAAACATAAAAAGAGGTGGAAACACATACTTCTGTTTTGAGACATAATGCAAAGAACTGGTGTGTACTAGAAACTAGCAGTCTCCTCTTTATCTCTCCATCTGAACAAATCTTGAGAAATTTCCTTAGAGCAGTTTTCTTCTTACTTTTAAGTGGCACAAAGCAACTGGGAGCAGTTAAATGGCCTTCCTGGGAATGTGTAACACTGAGCTTCTGATTTGGCATTTAGTTGCTCTAAGTAGCTTTTTAAAATTTTATTTTAGTGCTGAGTAGTGACCACAAAATTCCATTGTTTCACTTAATTGCGTAAATAAGAAGCATAATGTTAGGCAATTGTTTTGAGTATGTTTGTCCAGATCTTCACTATAAATTGCAGATATGCATGTTATTGTATAATGTATGGTACCTTCAGGCACTTCAAGCCATAGAGTGAAGCAGAAATTAAGAAAAACAAACTTGGCCTTAAATAATGATGGTAAATGCCAATGATGTATAGAACAGAGTTATGTACAAAATAAGTTAATATATTCTGCAGCCATGGAATGTAGTCCTCTGTAAACGGATACCACAGTGATCAAAATCGTTAAAACAATACTTAGAACTTCTCAGATGCTCTTTTTGTGAGCTGACGTGGGTGCTTTAAGTTTAGAAAGCCACTGTCTTGTGCAGACAGGCTAGAAAAATTAAGAAACTTACCCAAGGTAGGGACTTGCTTCTCTGAAGTAAATAGAAAAGGTAAGTCTGCTTTAACCAGCAATCACATATACAGCCAGCCAAAGTTGATAAATAAAGCAACTTTATTCTACCAAATGTGGCTTGTGAAGCTTATCGAACAACAGTTCTTTCCATCAAAGAAGGAAAACAAATACATTCCTTCTTCATATTGCCTTAGCATTTTAGTTCTGTAATGCATAGTTTTTTCAGGTACTGTTTTCCAGAATCTTTTCAGTTACAGAACTGGAGGTTGGTCCTCACACTCTTGTAGACACTTTGGTAGTCTGCATAGTGCAGAATGGAGCTGATACTGTATCTGTGGCTACAGGTCTAATTCCAGCATTGCTGTGTGCTTCAGTGTTTGCCTGCACTTTGTATTTGCAATTTTTTTGGAGCTCTTATTTTCTACTTTAAGTGATACAAGTCCTGTTGGACTTTGTGATCCCCAGCCCCCCCAAGTTATTACCTCTAGTCACAGTATCTGTTTCTTGTAGCTACAGATAAACTTTCTTGGCTTCAGAGAGAGACGACATGACTGTTAAATGATTCTTCTGCTTATAACTAAGGAGTACTATGCTTTCAGTTAGCACCAATTTAGGCATTGAGCTGGGTGCTGTAATCTTAACTGGTCCCTCGTCAGTGCATCTCCCTCCTTGGTCCAAGCCTAAAGTAACTGATTTCTGTCTTCTGCCTCAATAGTTTGGGAAAGTCATACTCTCTCTTTCTTTTTTTTTTTAATCTAAGCTGCAGTTTTGCCAGGCATGATACTTCAATTAGCTGTTAAGCATCTCTCTGAAAATTAGACAGCTTAGGCCCATGATCTGTATCCTACATGGATATGTTTGGATACCTTGAGGGCTAGACAGAGCATATTTCAGAAAATGTTATGGTAATTTACACAAAAAGGGATGGTATTAATATTAAGATCAATCTAGTAAAGGAATTAAAGATTTAAATATGTGGTAGGTTGCAGTGAAATTGCTCTTTTTAAATTATATTCCTTTTGCCTGCTGATACTTTTTCAACATTATAGTTAAAACATAGTGTAAAATTCCTATTTAAGCATGGATTGTGTATGATATGATCTGTCTAGATGATGATGTGATGACACTGGTTTGCTAATCTCAAGGATTCTGCTCTTCATTTGCTGTCCTATCCAGTATCTTGTCAGCTTCTCGGTGTCTTTTCTTGTGAATGTGAAATGTGAACTTTTAAATGTGAGAGTAGCAACATTGCAACAAGAAGTCATATACTTTCCAGTCTTTCCTCTTTACATGATGATTGTCCTTGTAGTAGATAAGGGTGTATTTTTGGAAATACATATTTTTTTGAAATTTTGGAAAGAAAACTTTGTCTTAGAATCGTGTCAAGTAGCTGTTATGTACCTGTCTGCTTATTGATTGAAGGAAATAATTAAGAGTTTTATTGGATATGGCAGTTATTGATATTTCCTAGCTTGAACTGGAATTTGATATTATTTTCATGTGTCTGTTACTCATTGTGATCTAATTTATCAGCATGTTTTTGTGACAACACCAGAAGAGAAACAATGTATTTTGTGTGAGCAGAATGTTTACATCTAAAGAGATTGAAGAACTGCTGAGGGAGACTGGCTAACTGAAACCTCATTAGCTTTCCTGGCACTTGCTGGCATGTGAGTTAAAGATCTGTGGCTAGATGAATGCCAGTCAGAGGAGATTTTTCAGATCGTGTTCAAGAATGTTGTCAGGTATCAGGGAATAAAATCAGCATCAATGTACTAATGACTGTATTCCTCTTTAAGAAAGTGCTTCACCCATATTCTGAAGTTACCAGAAATGTAATTCAACATGCATATTTACTCAGTTCTTGTTCTCTGTGCTTTTTGAACGAAAATGGTGCCAGCGATGACTATGATACTAGTCTCTTGGTACTGTGCTTTTTGAGTTAATCTGTTCCTTTACAAGAAGGATTTGTGTATCGATACATTAGTTTTTATTTTCATTTGAGTCCAGTAAAATCATAAATGTAAACAAAATGGAGGAAGAAGATAATATGTGCTACTGCTGTTATGAAAAAGTAAGAAATTGGGGCTTTATAGTTCATCTGCAGATTACGTCAGTTTCCACAAGTTGCATAGTCTGTAGCCATTTCTAATACAGATAATTTATATTCAAATTAATATATTTGAAGCCCTTCAGATACTAGGGTTCGGTTAGGAAGTTTCTGTGAATAGAGGTGATCAGAGGCTGTTAATAATATGAAGACAGCATTCTTTGACACTGTCAGCCATTTCAGAGTCATAGTTTGCAAACAGAATACTATCATATTCAACAGCATGCATAAATCTTAGCAGAGATGTTCTGGATTTGCTATTAATATGAAGTCATTCTGCAGAAATTCATTTTTTGCACAAGATCACTTAGACATCGAGTTTTGTGGTTTTGTCACTGCATATGTTTCTTTATGTGTGTGTCTTTGTGATCTGAATGTTTGTTCTACAGAAAAATGATTGGGTTAATTGTTCTTTGTGGTCTGTTGGTGTTGTTTTTTTTTTTTCATTCTCCCTGAAGCATTTCCCTATGTATGTCTGATATCTGAGTCTCCCTTATTATGGTTGTTTTTGTTGAATTACTGCCTAGAGGACTGAGCAATGAGAAGTACTGGGGACTGGGGAATCAATCCCAGAAATTATAGTTCAGGCTGCCAGTTTAGAGAAGTGCAGCAATACAGCCCAAGCTGTATGTCACACTCAAAATACTAATAATTTTTATGTAATGAACCTTGGTCTTATGCTCAATGTGGTATGTTAGCTTGTGGTAATATTATTCTTCTGTATTTAATGTAGTTATATTTCTGCTCACTTAAGCAATAAAAAAGCAAATTCAGCAGAAGGAGCAAGCACACTGACTCTGGATGCACATTGATTTGTCCCAGAGACTTCTTTGCAGCAGTATTTGGGCATGCAACATTACAAACTGTTTTTAGATTCAAGTTGACTAAAATTTCCCATTGCTCTAAATGATACAATAATAGTGTATAGATTAAATTCAGTATAGTTTTTTTGTAAATGGTTTTTAGTGTTTTAAGTATTATTCAGAAGTTCAAAGTTATTTTGCTTTTGGTTACTTTGTAAGGTAAGGAAACAAAGAGAGGAAACTATTGTCGATGGATAGAGTGGCTTGGACGAGAGTTTGATTAGTGGAAATTGCTAGTTATACAGCTGTGGTTTTCCTCCTGCTATGATATAAAATAAAGCTCCTTTGTTTTTTATGTTCATTTTCATCTTCCTGTGAGATGTGCTTGATCTGATACTGGTAGTCAAGACATGTATGGCATGTTCAGTAATGTTATAAATAGGTTTAACATGCTGAAATAGGGGAAAATTACATCTGTAGATGCAATTATGATTCTTTTGCTTCAGAGCTTAAAATGCCAGATGCTGCTTGAAGATTCTTACTTATTTCAGAAAGAAACATGAACTCTCTTTTTCTGGTGTTAGGATGTAGAGAATGATGTGTTAACCAATTGATAGAAGCATGTTTATTTTTGCCATGTGTGTATTGTAATTTGCAGTATTGCTTTCACTCCTTTCAATGCAGTATTGATCTGATCTTTGAGTGGAGTTTTGTTTCTTTAAAATATTTTGCTCTTGTGTGGTTATGAGTTAATTAAGTACAGAATTTGCATTTTTCATACTTCATCACCTAGCATCAGAAAAGACCATCACTATATAACACTTGCAATGGTATTGCTACGCTAGAAAAATGTGTTTTATCTCCTTCCTCTGGTAACTACATTGCTGATCTGTTTACATTCAATTTTCAAGATTTGATTACCATAATTAATAAAAAGTTCTGGTACATAAGTAGCACATGGTATCCTGAAGACTCAAAAAGCTACAAAACTGTGGTAGGATCTCCCGTAGGTCTTTAGGAAAGGAAGCTGTTGAAAGGTCAAATCTAAGCTTTTCCTGAATGTCCAGTACCTTGTGGGGCTAGCAGCTGATCTCCAGAAATGACAAGAACTGACAACAACTCTGCTTATTGCCACTGGCAGCTCTTGTCCCTTGACAGCTTTCACAAGCAGCATTTATCTGCCTTAGAGTGAACACCTACAAATGCCAGGATCTAAGAGTACCCATTATTTTGATTCAAGATGGGAATACAAACCAGTTCCTCTAACGTTTATGCCTCATTTGCTGGATAGCGGTATATGTAGCGATCATTAAGACTCATTGTCCTCTAGGTGAACCTTACAACTCTAATTGTGCAGCTTTCTTAACGTTAAAATATAATATTTTACCTCTTAAAGGAGTGGATAGAATTGCAGTCTTAGATACAGAGGCATGTATAATTTCTCATTATCAAGTGTGTCAAAATGAAAATGGATTTCCTACTGCATTAGTGTGGCCTCTCAACAGCCTTCTCAAGGATAGCTATGGAGTCAGTAGGCAAATGAACATGACATTTGCCAAGGAGACAAATGTCTCTTCTGTAAGGTTATCTTCTGGAGTTGAGCTTCTCTTTCTATAATTATTGTCCAAAGAGAAACACAGAAAAGGTATGACTTGCATTTAACAAGCATTAGTTCCCTGAGATATTGGTACAGAGGATTACCTAAGAAATTATCCTATTTCCAAGATATTATAGTAGTAAGTTGTTTTTTGTTTTTTTTTTTTAATAATAAAAGAAATCTAGCCCGTAAAGTTGTCATTGCCTTTGTCAAAATCTGAACCTCCTTTGTAAACCATCGGTATTGGAAGTGATGTGCTTTTAGTGCCAATAGGGTTTTACTAAATGCTTTTTCTTGGCTGAGAAGTGCGTATCATATGTGTTTTTTTAAAATGTACAGAATAATTACATTTAAGAAACTGATCCTTGAGGGAGTTTTAATGCAATTGTTGTCTAGTATATGGAGTGTTTATGGGAAATTTTGGTGATCTGTGAAGGAACTGTAGCCTCAAGCTATTAATTTATAATTCCAATTCAGGCATTGATTTGTCTTTTGAATTTGGACCTGTGATATAGTCTTTCTGTTTTGCATCAGCTGTACTTAATTTATGAAGATAAGTAACTACCTGAGGCCTTGGTTTGGTGGAAAACTTCAGTGCAATCTTAACCGTAAGCATTGAAGTAACCTCGTGCCTCAAAATTTCACTCGTGTATTGCCCAGAGGCACTTGTGCTGGAATGGTATATTGACATAGGTTATATTTGTGCTGCCTGAGAGAGATAAAATAGCCATTAAGTGTGTTTTCCCCACTTGGTACTGGTTTTTGTCTCTGGAGTAGCATAAGTTGATAGTGTGTGTGTGAATATTCTCTGTAATATTTCTAAGACACTCTAACAGGATCATACTTGGATATTTATTTCACTGAGTGTAGTACTCAGAAGAATGGTCAATAAAGATACATTTTAATTTCTAGAATAAGGAAGAAGTACCAAGTAATTCTGTCATATCTCAGTGACTGTTTTTTATTAATAGGCAAGAGATGCCTGAAGACTGGGAGAAAGTTTTCTGTATTTTTCCACTTTTGTACAGATGCACGTACTGAGAAGTAGGTTGGATAAGTTTTCTAGAGTGTTTTAGAGAATAATAATAATAAGATTGTGTGCTAGCTTTGAAATTCTTAGAAGGCAGAAAGAAAATGAGGCAGAAAAATCCTACTATGCTAATACTTTTTGTTGATAATATGATACGTGTTTATTAACTCTGGTGGGAAATTGACAAAGGTAGGAACCACGCCAGTGTTGGTTCTCAGGGGTCAGCCTTTAAGTTTCCAGAGCTTCATGATACAGTTCTGGATTCCAGAATCCAGTACTTATTTTAAATAAAGAGGAAGAAGTCACTAGAATATTGTTTTTATCCTTTATGTAGAGAAGTGTATGTATTTAATTGAATCCTTTATGATACTGTGGTTTTACATTGTTGACAATATATGTACCAAATACTGGGGTAAAGATACACATGATCAGACCCTCAGGTTGAAGTATTTCTCAATTATGTGAAATAAATGTAAAATGAAATATGTATTTACATTTGGGGTTGGTCAGCTTGAATGAGATTTAGTAAGCTCTTGAAACTAGATGACAAACTATGGTGTTCCATTATCACATTAGTAAGCATGTGTGTGGATGGCAATAGCAGTTCCTAAAAATTACAGTCTACCTTCAGTTTTTGATCAGATCTTCTACTGGTCAGTACAGTGACCTCAAGCAAATTGTATTGGAATGCGAAGTAAAAATTTCATTCATTAAAAATTGTATGTGCAGGAATGGAATGGAGAAAGCAGGTGGTAATGTCTTTTACAGTGCTGTGAATTAAATCTTTCAAGAGAGCAAATATCTGCCCGTGTTTAGCTTGTAGTCCGTTCTTGTAATGGCTTTGCACTGATAGCTACACTTTTTGCTGATAGGCTCTGAGGTAAATTTCAGCAGGTTTTCTTCTGTTTCTGTTTTGATTTTCATGAGAAGCCTCTTTGAACCAACTTATAAATACAATGGCTATTTAAACTTAATATAGACAGCTGAAATTACTGGAATTGCTGTGATGTACACATACGTAAAGATGGAAATTATAACACAAGTATGCTATATGTATTTTGTGTTGGCAGTTTACAGATACACAAACATGTCCCTTTCTGTGGCTTCATGTCTACATTTTAAATACTGTTGCTTGACTAGTGGGTCACCTCTGAGCATGGGTTTTGGACGTAAGTATCTGTATTTCTGGAGTCACTAGGTAGTCCCTAGTTTTTAGTGTCAGTAAGAATTTTTTGCTTGTGCTTCAGCTTAGGTAGCCAGAATTAGTAGACATCTTTGAGCCTTAACTATTAGGCCTCAATTCTCCATTCCATATTCACAAAAAAATTGTGCAGCTGTTTAGGGAATGCAGTGGATGAAAGAGTTTTACCCCTTGTATTTGTTGGGTGCTGTTATGGTCTACTGTTCGAATTAGAGAATGGTTTTGCTGCAAGAACTAGTAAGCAAACAAAAACGGTAGTTTTAGAAACTGTCAGTGCTATAGTCCTGTAAAACTGGTTTTATAGATTATGTAAGTGTACGCAGATTGTCAACACCATAAGTCCACAGACTTTCTCAAATTAAGTTTTGCTATGGTTTTCTTTTTGTTTTATAAAAAAACTTCTTTTACTTATAGTTTTTTACTATACCTTTACTGTATATTTACTATAGCAGCATAGTAATGTAAATCAAATACATTTTAGTTACTTTTGATTTGGTAAGAGGAAAAAGTTAGGGTCCAGTACAGTCTAACAGGGTCCTTTTAGATGTTCCACATACGGAAAATTCAGGGCATAGCAGAAAATTTACTTACTTGAAGTCAGTTGAAGCTACATGAGATTTTGATTTAGCAGACTGATACAGTGTGCACTGAAATCACAATACAAGGACACTACGTTTGAGAGAACGTAGCAGTTGCAATATGTAATTCAGTCATAATACAAATGTGAATTCTATTACTGGTGTCTAGCAATATGCTTACTGTAACAATGCTGGATGTTTCATGTCTGGCAAGGAATATGTGGGTTGCAACTAGTTCAGTTCCATTGCTTTCCCACCCCCACCCCCCCCTCATTACTGGGTTTTGCCATGGGAGCACATACTTCTGTAATATTGTCTTCTCGTGAGTGAAAAGGATCCTGAAAAGGATCAGTATCAAGCCAGGTATCTCTTGATCATTCATTGTCCTTGGTATATGTGGTGGCTATTACTTGAATGAGGTCTATTTCAGTAGACCATAGTAAATGATCCATACATGTGGCGGCATCACATAGGAATTGAGGTTGCAGCTTTGAGTCTAAGAACTTTTATTCAGTGTGTGCGTTGCTTATGCGTTATGTTATCCTTTATAACTGTTCCTTTTTCTAGTGTGCTATGTGTTCATTTCTCCTTTTCTAATTTCTGCACTATTACTCAAACGTAGATATCCAGCAACCTGTGAAGCCCTGCTTTTCTCTCCTTACTTCAGCTTGTTTAGAACCTTTCAATTTTTTCAAATTTGTCCTAAATGTCAGTGGGATGAGTGCTTTGTTTTGCTGTCCCTGAAAAATGCTGGTTATAGTTTTCTCATCCCTCCTTTTCAGAGTTACTGGGGAGATTTTCCCAGCCTTTGCTAGTATTTGTAATAATTCTGTCTCCTCTTTTAAATTGTAGTGATCCTGTCTGCAGCCAGCCTTATCACTCACTACCTGTTCTTAATCACAGTGCAGGTTTTCTCTACTAGGTTCTTATTTGTGACTAATGCCATATCAGAAAGCATGTTTTTGCCAAAGTAATTACTGCTTTAATGGATACTGCTCACCCTCAGGAGTATCCTGCCGACTATGCCAGTTAATGTCAGAGTATAATACACTTTGACCAGATTCTTTTAGATAGTCCATGTGTAGAGGGTATAGTGAACACAGAATTTTCTTATATGAAATTATGTGAAGCTACATGGGATTTTTGATTTAGCAGAGTAATACAGCAATGCACTTAAATCACACTGTAAGTACAAATTACATTTAGTGGAGTGTAGCAATTGCAATACACAGTTCAATCACAAAACAAACAAATTTTGTTCCAGGACTCTAATGATACACTCAAGAAAAATAGGAGTATCCCAGTATCTAAGTGCATCTTTCAGTTCTGTGAAATTGTCTTTTTAGATATTTTTGAACTCTCAATTTTTCTGACCTTTCAAAATATTTTGAGATCTGCTACGACTAATGTGTTACACTTTTTTTTGATATATTATTTTTTTAAATAAAGTACTCCATTAGTCTATTTTATGAGCTAGACTTCATTTAATCCAGAGGCTCTTAAACTCAGTCTCTACAGCTCTGATTAAGTATGGCTATATCTATATATCATTTTTGTGAGAACTGAAGTACTAATTGATAATTCAGCAATTAGACTCTAACCAAAAATATATACATAATTTACAGTAGTGTTACTCTACAGTACCATGAATGAAATTACATTTCTTGTACAACACAAGAAATAAAAAAGTTTACATTTTCATATTTTGCCATGAAATCTATGGCTTTTGTTAGTGAAAGAAACAATTTCTGAAACTGAGTTTGCTGATGTACTGCAGGAACAGTAAAGTTTTGAAGTTCCAAGTCTTTTTCCCTGACTGAAGACTACTTTTTTTTTGTTTTGTTGTTTTATTATTATTTCCTCCAGGACATTTGAAACTATAGATAATGCCTCCCAGGGCTGAGATTATGCTCAACTACCTGAAAAATAACAGATGCTGCTGTGTTCTTCATAGCAGAGAATGCTGCTGTACAAAGCCAGGAAACATCAGTGGAACATAACCCCAAGCAGCAAAATCATTGTTGAGACTGGCAAAAGCAAATTGTACTGTATTAGTGTCTATGGCTTTTCACATCTGCTGGGTTAAACCAGCAAATACTGGCAACAGCTCATTCTGCAAATGGCCCAAATGTTTACTGTCTGAGAATTTGAGTTTAACTTAGTAAGCAAAAAATGTTCAAAGTAATAGTATTGAGTGCTGGAGCAAGTTTGCCACAAACTATTAAACCAGTAAAATTTGTGAAAACATTTATTTCATTCCCTTACCCACTTGGAAAGCAGCACAGTAGCTGTTTATAAATACTTCGTTATAGAAGGAGTTTCCTTTGTACCAAAACAGATTCTGGGCTATAAATCTATTTTTGTGTGCCCAGTTTCTTTTAATGAATTGTTTCACTTGCAATATTTAAAGGAATACAGATGCATATAAATAATCAAATTAATGAGAACGGTATATCCAGAATTATGTTACAGAGATTAATTAATTCTATATAAATATTTTTTTCAGATACAAATATGACAGAGGAGTTTGGCATTGCTTGTAGTATCAGTACCACTATGGCTGAATTATTATATGATGCATAACAACTGTTAAACATTTATTTAAAGTCATTAATTGTCTCATCAAGTGTTTCTGCTTGCCTTTTGTGAAAAAAATGCACTGCTCTATCCCCTTAGAAAACAAAATATTTAACCTCATTATGAATTGTATCTGGTAAAGTAATACTACAACAAAGCATTATACTTGCAGTGAAGCAAAAATGCCCTGGTGGTTCATGGAGAATCAAGATCTGTGACCACTATTAGGGGTAACAATAAGGAGATGTTTTTAAATTCATAAGAATACGCTGCATTGCATAATCCTATTAATCCATTAATACGGGGTGGGCGTGGGGGGGTGGGCAGATATCGATACATTTTAGATTTCACAATGAATATGTGAATTACAGCCAGAAACATAAAAGAGGTTACAAGAAACAGCCTTCATGCATCTAAGAGCATGCACGTTTTTAAAAATACTAACAGACTTGCATGATAAGCTCTCCTTGGGAGGCTGTAAGGGACAGAAATGTCATGCTCTGTGTGGAGGCCACTCCACATAGTTATTATCAAAGCATACCAGAATCAGTGATATATTTAATGATATATTGATAGGGTATTTGAATCCAAGTAGGATATATTGTTGAAAAGTATCCAATAAAGGGTCTTTGAACTTTGATTTTTACATATGCTCCAGCTTTGAAGGTTTACTCTTATCCGGGAAATTTCTGACTGCTTTAAAGTGTAACAGCTAATACTCTAGCAGAACCTGTCTGTCTTTACTACTGGTACTTAAATGGTATTTACAAGTAAAAGGAACTGAATTCTGTGTTCCTTGTATCAAAGTCTGATACGCTTTGCCAGATTTCTTTTAGATGCCCCACGTGAGGACTATTTAATATTTAATACCAAATTTCCTGGAAGATATTTTGTGTTACACAGGATTTTGCGTTAGCAGAGTGATATAGCAATGTACTGAAATTACAATACAACACAACATAGCAATAGTGATACACAGTTGGATCACAATATAAATGTGATTCTCATTGCTGGTCTGTATATACTGACTGTTATGATGCTGGGTGTCACCATTTGCTGGGAGGGAACATGTGGGTTGAAGTCAGCTCAAACCTGTTTCTCTCTTCACAGGTCATTTTGTTCAATATTGACTTTTTATACTCCATATTGGACGGAGCTGTATACACGTTTCCCATATTCTGGTCTGGTTGGCTCAGGAAGACGTTTGCAATCTTGTTATTGACTCTGGGAAAAACATTTACATAACCAGCTGATCCACCCAGCTGATACAGCCGTTTATCTAAAACAAAGGTCACCCTCTCTTCTCCTTCATGTTGAAATAAATTTGGCTTCTTTGCAACAGCTTTGGGCAGTCATTCCCTAGATTCTTCGTAGAGATTCAAAAGCACAGAGCCCCTGTGCATGTCCCCTGAGCCCTTTTCAGTTTCAGGGGTTTATTAATTGATCACATGATGCATAGAACATTAAAGTGTAACAGTACCCTGATTTACATACAAAATGTATGTCCATCATCAAGAAGTTTTTTCTGGAGACTACTACTGTCAGGCAGAATGAAGGAGTGTCTGCTTTATAAAAGGTCCTCTTCTACATATGGGATGCCCCAGATCCCATCTTCTGTCCTAGAAGACATTAATAAAGCATGGAGTTCCTTTGAAGTTGTTTAAAGATAAGATAATCTCAGGGTTTTTGTTTCTTTCTCTGGTGTCAGGGAATTCTTGAAACTCTGAATGTTAATTTTATATTTGTTTCCTTTGAGTAACTCATCCTTGTTAATGAACCAAAGTCCCTGTGGGTCTTACTCACTATACAAGGGGGATGTTAAGTCTAATTTACAGCTGCAAAGGTAGGAGCAGCTTCAAAATTAGAGTTTATTTTATAGTGTACACTTACAGTCATGTTTTGAACTTTAGAAGGGTGATAGGTTGTGGAAGCTGTATGATATTTAATATTGTTTCCCAGCTGTGATTGACCTGCCTTAGCTATGAGATGTTTCCAATTGTGTAAGTACAAATCTTTATTTTTCTTTGTTACACAGTGTCATATTTTAAAAATGTTTTTAAAAAATAATAGTTTAATTGAATTTTTATGTGATGCAAGATGTACGGAATGTCCTTTTTAATGTAAAAATGGTTTATTTTAGTGCAGGTTATTTAATTTTTATTTCATATAATTCCTCAGACATGTTACATTCCAGATAGTAAAGGCTTCTTGCAATAACCAGAGGATTTTCATTTTTGCAGTTAAATACAGAAACCCTCTACTGTTTTTTTTATACGTAGGGAATTTTAATACATCCTGCAAAAGTGTTCTGGATGGTTCTTCTCATAGTTTCACTTTGAAGTAGGGAGTGAGCACATACATCTTTGTATAGTCAGCCTCTGAGCATGGTACTTAAAACTAGCTACTGAAGTTTTCTGGAGACAAATGGTCTCAGGAAAAGAGTGAGCTTGACTTAAGAAAGTGAATCAGATAATTGTAGTTTTGTTGTATTGTTAGGCAATTCTGAATTTCTATAAAAGCACTTACAATTCAGGTTAAGCGTAACATTTACACTTGAACATAGTGCTGTGTGAGAAGGTGTTCTGCTAAAGAGATGTTTATTTTTGTAGCTGAAGTGATGGCCTCAATTTTTGATACAATATTTGTTCCTATGGGAAAAAATTACTATATATAAAGTAGAATTTCATGATTCAGGTGGAGATTAAACAACAGGAATAGATCAGCTCAAGACTTTAAAGATGGTTCTTTGAGTATATGTCAGTGTGCCTATGTGTTATGCATGAGAGTTTGCAATCTCTTGAACAGTGCTGTCAACTGAGCTGCAAACGTATGTTGAATTTCCTTGTCGTTGGTATAAGGTTCAACTCCTTTATTTTCTTTTATTCCCTCTGAAAGCAAAATGTATCCTGTACTATAGTTAAGTTGATTTGAGGTTTACTTACCAAAGAGTATAAAGAATGCATTATTCATTTTTGTCTTGATTAATTCTTAATTTGGAATGTAAGTTTCATGATGAAAAGCTGGAAAAAAGCAAATGGCACATCATAGTTCTCACCAGGGAATTCTGCCATGCATCTCTACAGAGTCCTGTTCATGCACGTACTGGCAATGACCTGTGAGGAAGTGTCAATGATTTGATCCAGTTTACAGGAGACATAGAAGTCAAGATAGATTCCATAGCTCCATTCCATGTGTTGTAAAAAGAAAATGCTTTCCGTAGACGTATATTGTGTTTCATATCACAGCACTGCTTGACACGAATCTTTCAGGTTGTCTATCCTGGACCGCAGGTAGCCATTCTTAGAGCCAGGCCAGTTTATTGCAAAGAAGATTTGACTGAATAATAGCACGTATCACAGAGCACTGTTGACTGGGAGTGTTGCCTAAGTGACTGTTCATCAAAACTTGCTCTACCTGAGACAACATTCTCAGCCTTTTCCAGAAGAATGTCAATATGTAAGATTGTTAGTTAAACACTGCAGGAGCGGGCTGGAAACTAGGACCTTGCGTGGCAATCAGTTAGCTGAGGGGAATGTGCTCGAGCTTGTCTAGACAACAATTAACATGATGAGGCATGTTTACAGAGCACAGGGGAGTGGGGGACGGATGGTGCCAAGGATGGCGCCAAGGAAAGGTAACACCTTGCTGTTAATTGATGGCAGTTAACCACCAATCAGGGATTGCCTAGCCTGCAATGCTTACCTTCAAGAACCAATCTGTTTAAAACGCGCAGCTTCTGAAAGTGTATATAAACTCGTGCTTCTGTACAATAAATTGACATCTTGCTTGCATCAGGCTACGTCCTGTCTCTTCATTCGCCGCAAAACACCATGTTCATAGTGCTTCATGAAACATTATCTACTGGTCTTGTAAAGTAGATGTGATTTTTGGAGTGCAATGTTTGAAGCTCTTTTGCTGTGAGAACTGGTGCTGCCACCGTGGTTTTTGCGGTTCTCGAGTGCTGGGAAATGTCACTGGTACATAGCTGAAGTAGAAAGTATGCCTACTTATGACAGTGGAGTTTCTGAGATTTTTCAGCTAATGTGGATGCCACAAATTTTTCTCCGTTCTTTGAGAATCCTCACTTAAAGTGGATTTTGAATGGAGGCAGCTGTAGACTGCAGTTGCCTTGTGTCCTTTATACCATTGCACACAAGCATCTGAAGATGCTGGGCACTCATAGGCTTCTAACACCTGGTCAAAAAGCACTGAGCTATGTGAGTGAGCCTACCCTGCAAATGCCTACGCTGCAACTACACATACCAATATGAGTCAGGAAAGTAAATTTATTTTAGCCTAATGTCACTGATTGCCCTTAGTTATGTAGTAAGTAATAAAAGGAGACATTAAAGATAGTAAGAGGAAGTGAGAGTTATTGGGTAAATAACAACAAAAAATATCAAAACCCCCAAGTTTTCCGATTTTTGGGGGGATAGAAGTAGTGCTTTGGAATTATCAATTGGACAAGTGAGGAAACGCTATAAATTGTGCCAAGATGGCAGTGTTTGTTACATCAAGTAATTATATACTCTATGCTTTGTCCCAAACACTTGAGAGAGCTGGTTTTTGTTTTCTTGCCTGTTTTTGGATAATCAGATTCTCAGGTTTTATTCATGGTACATAACTTCTCTGACTTCATGGAAACCAGGAAGGTAACTTCACCTGTACTACCTAAGAAGCTGTCCTGGTATCATGGTTTAACCCCGGCCGGCAACCATGCACCACGCAGCTGCTTGCTCACTCCCCACCACCACCCCCAGAGGGATGGGGAGGAGAATCAGAAAGGAATGTAAAACTTGAGGGTTAAGACAAGAGCAATTTAATAGGTAAAGCAAAAGCCACACATGCAAGCAAAGCAAAACAAGGAATTCACTCACCACTTCCCACGGGCAGGCAGGTGCTCAGCCATCCCCAGGAAAGCCGGGCTCCATCACACATAACAGTTACTTGGGAAGACAAACGCCATAATGCCAGATGTCCCCACCTTCCTTCTTCTTCCCCCAGTTTATATACTCAGCATGACGTCCCATGGTATGGAATACATCTTTGGCTAGTTTTGGTCTCCTGTCCTGGCTGTGTCCCCTCCCAGTTTCCCGTGCCCCTCCAGCCCTCTTGCTGGCAGGGCCCATGGAACTGAAAAGTCCTGCATTTAGTATAAACATCACCCAGCAACAACTAAAAACATCAGTGTGCTGTCAACATTGTTCTCACATCAGAGCCAAAACACAGCACTGTACTAACTATAAAGAAGAAAATTAACTCTACCTTAGATGAAACCAGGACACCTGGAAATTCTTCCTGTCAATGGTATTGCTGCACCTTGACAGAATCACAAAAAGTGACGCTGTCCAAGTTCTGCTGGTGTATATATTTACGTAGAAGGTTGCATGTTCTACCTAGTGGGAAAGCTGTTGAAGGCAGCATTGTTGTCATACTCTGTAATGGGAGTCATGTACTCTGTAACTTTTTTTGTTAATATCGATTTATTTTGAAATTTTATGATTCCAGTGTGCATGTGTGGGTGAATGTTGATTTTAAGGAGAGGAAGTAATATTTCCAAAGCCCTTGAGAGATGATAAATTAAGCTTGAGGTTGCCTAGGAAATTCTTGAAGACAACTGAAATTCACAATCCGTGTAGTAGTAATAACATAGGATCAGGCAAAATTTACATCCCTTAAGCACATCCATTCTGTCTATTCTTAATTTTGTATACTGGTAGTGTAGTGTAGTCCCTTTAAGAAGTACTAGGTTAGCTAGTCTCCCTTCCAATGGAGGAGAGATATTTTTCCTTTCCTGGCTGTGCTTCTGGGCTTGTTAGGGTGCAGAAGAGTGAGAGGTTGCGCGAGGATCACATCAAGTAGCCTGGGTGCCATAGTTCATGCAAAGAGACTAAGAGACTGCAGTAAAGAGCATTGAGAAGAAGCATCTCACAGAATTAGAGATGTTAGAGATCAGAGGCAAATGAGGAGGGTTTGCTTCTAGTCAGTTAGTTATTGGAAGTAGTTGCTCTAAACGTAATGTAAAGGAGAAAATAAGTTTGTTAAAATAATGCTATTTTTTTGGAGGTTGTGGGGGATGCAGTCCAGTACCTCTGCATATGACACTGTCCCTGACTTCATTTGGAATGAGGTTTGAAAATAAATACAAAGCTCTTGAAAGCGAAAAGTGTTGTAAGAGTGCTGCCAGCTTTATTCCTGGCTCTTGCATTCTTTTCAGTCCCTTGGTCTGGAAAGGATTTGTAAAGATCACACAAGAGGGAACTAAAATTGTGGAATTTATAAGTAATTAAGATATAAATATTTTTCTCAACAAAAGCAGAACTGATAGGGTCATGACTTCAGCAGTGTGCTGGAGGCAGTGGGAAACCAGGGCAATATGTGAGATGATTAGAGCTATTATTGTAGAATTAATTCCAGGACTGGAAATCCAAAGATAGGTTTTTGACTAAAGAGGAGCATAATAGATTGAGGTTCAGGGTGAAGACTTCTACCCTCATGAGAGAATTATTCAGCAGTGATAAGGAGTAGTGCAACTGAAGGATGTCAGTTTCAAAGTGGTTAATAGGTATGGAACACATAAATTGCAAACCTTCACAATTTTTGTGTTCCTCTTAGTTTTCTTCATAAGGCACAATCAAGCCCCGAATTCTTTGTGAGGTTACACTATAATGAAAATATTTAAAATAGCAACAGTATAACCTCTTGAAAGAAAATTATGTCAAAGGAAGAATTTGGAGAATAAGTTAGCAAAGATGAAGCCACTGGTGAGACCATTCTGTAAGGGAAAATTAAATAGAAATGGAACTAGAGCATAAATTTCAGAGCTATTTATTTTACAGTTCTGGAAAACTGCAAGCAATAGAAAAAATATGATTAGACAATGTTTTTAACAAAAAACTTGGTTCTTTAACTTAAAAAATAAGTAATTCAGAAAGCTATAAAAGTGATGCTGGCATTTCGTATTTTCTTCTCTTTCTTGTGTTCAGCTATTTTTTCACTGCTATTCTTTTGCAGCTACGTTATTCACCATAAACCTCAGCTGATGAATACTGACTCGATGACAGCTTTTTTGCGGGTGTTTTCTATTTGTCCTTCTACCTTGATTATTGGCAAAAAGTTCATTGATTTGATATCTGGTCTGTTGAGAAACTATAAAAAATGAAATAAAATTTGTGTGCGGGATACCTTAATTTACTTCTGGTACATTTGGCTTGCTTGTAGACAAATATTAAAATCCATATTTTATTCAACACTGATAAAAATACTTTCAGCTTTATAGTGCTTTTGTAGCTATGCCTGACAATTTATCATACAAGGAGACCCATAAAGCCTCGACTTTTTCATAAAGTGGATGAAGGAAGTCATGAGCTAAAGGAATGTGATGATTCAGCTTAATGTACTTCATTAAACAGTTCTCTGTTGTTCAAATTTTCATCTGAAATAAACAATTTTTCTTAAATACATCTTAAGAAAAGGACTGTATGCTATAGACCCTTTTTTGTTACCTGAAATTTTTATTCAATAATTTTCCACATTTTCCTTCCCACATTATCATTCTCTTAATTGACACCTACACGCCTTCTCATTGATCACAAAAGACTTAATAGCCACTGTCCACTTGAGTGAACAGACCTCATCATTAATCAGAGTAGTGTATAAGGACCCAGTTCAGAAAAATATATTTAACAACTCCTGTTTAACTTTCCTTTCTAGAATGAAAAGTCATTTACCTCTTCATAAGCTGTATATTTTGCAGGTGACAAAGTCACTAGATTTCTTGTGAAGATATCCTGAGGTTTCCAACCAGCTCAAGCATGTGACTAGGCTGAAATTCTGGTGTTAACAGCTGGATCATTAATAACTATGCTATTGATTTTACTGGGGCAAGGGTTTTACACCCAGTCTCCTTTTCACAGTTTTCGCTTTTCCACATCTTCCTCAATAGCAAAAGACTACATGTTTAGATTACTCCTATTGAATAAGCTATTTCTGTTTGAGTTTGTCTGATTTTATTTCCTAGTTTCTTTAGAGGCTTTTAAATTCACAAAGTCACAGAAACACTGCTAGTAAGTAAAACAAACTTTTACAACATCCAGAACAGATAACTGATATTATCCAAATAATTTTCCTGTAGTGGGATGCAGCATGTGTGTCCAGCTACCTCAGATATGATTGTTCCCCATTACTCCCTGGCTATAACATTTGTCTCTTTTTTCCCTTCGGAAAATGAGCGTCAGTTCCCATAAGGAGTAGAGAGGTGCTGTTTTGAGTGCACAGAGTGATTTGTCTGGTGCTACTTGGCAGGGTACAATATATTCCATCCGTAAGGAATTCAGGGCAGAGTGCATGGAGGGATAGGGGGTAGAGGTTAGAGGAATTAGGGAGTGGGAGAGCGAGATGTAATATTGTGAATATAAATACAAATTGTAAACAGTAGAGGTAGTGGCGTACTTTCCTATGCTGTATGTGGAACAGTCACCTCAAGACACAGGTGTTGAAACAATTTTTTGTGCTTATCCTGGTGCTTAATTCTTTCAGACTTTGCCTTTGTATTCACATGCAGACTTTTAGCATTGTTTTATCTTCATCAATAACACAGGTGACAAAATCGTTGTTTGTCTTCAGGACTACAATGTAACCAATTGTTTGTTTATTTAAGAACTGCCTGAGACTACCTTAATTGAAGAGGAAGTTCAAGAGACAGAGATGTGGGCCAGGCCTCTGGTCTACCTTTGGCACACAAAAGTACCCAATTTCAATGCTGAAAAGACATACAATGCAGCTTGTGCAAAGAAGGAACCACACTGTGCCATTTGCACTCTTCTCATGCCATACTACAAGGTAAGCAAAATCCTAACAGCTTCATCTCTGGGCAAAGTGTGAAATAGCTGCCCAGCTACTCCATTTCTGTAAATTAGAAGGAAGATAAGTTTATGCATTTGATTTGTATGAGAAGTAAATAAATTCACTGTTGTTAAAATTATAACTGTTCACCTACATTTATTCCTGCTTGCAGACAGTCTATACCTTTTACTAGGGTTTGTGTAGGATTGGCATTAGTCTATGTGTGCTTGCCCTTGAAGTTGCACTTCTGGAAGTGATGAATCCATATAGGTTTGTGTCTTAACTGTTTCCTTGTATGCTGTCATGGTTTAACCCTGGCTAGCAACCAAGCCCCACGCAGCCACTTGCTCACTGCCCCCACAGTGGGATGGGGGACAGAATCATGAGTAAAAGTGAGAAAACTCATGGGCTGAGATAAAGACAGCTTAGTAGGTAAAGTAAAAGCCACACACACAAGCAAAGCAAAGCAAGGAATTCATTCCCCACTTCCCATGGGCAGGCGGGTGCTCAGCCATCCCCAGGAAAGCCGGGCTCTGTCACATGTAATGATTACTGGAGAAGACAAACGCCATAATTCCAGGTGTCTGCTGGACCCCCCCGCCCCTCCCCCCCTTCTTCCCCCAGTTTATATACTCAGCATGATGTCCCATGGTATGGAATGTCCATTTGGCTGGTTCAGGTCAGCTGCCCTGGCTGTGTCCCCTCCCAGTTCCTTGTGCCCCTCTGGCTGGCAGGGCCTGAGGAACTGGAAGGTCTTTGACTTGGTATAAACATTACCCAGCAACAACCAAAACCATCTGTGTGCTGTCAACATTGTTGTCACCCCAAATCACACAGCACTGCACAAGAGACTGGGAAGAAAATTAACTCCATCCTAGCTGAAACTGGGACATATGCCAGTCTTTAAGTGTTTTTTATTGAAGCCTTTTCTATGTCTCCTTCCTGCAGTTCTGAAGAAATAAGTGTTTTCACAGTACTTAGGCCTTCTCAGGAATAATATTCCCACAGATACAATCTAATGCGGAGCACTGTTTGATACTGGCTTGTGGAATTCCTGTGTCAAATCTCAGCTTGAAATGCTGCTGCAGCACCGTGGTACTAATTCAGAAGGCTAAACTGGGATTTCCTCATCATGGGAACTAGGGAAAAAAGTTACTGAACTGCACCCAGTTAAAGGGCTCAAAGGGAGACAGAGGTACAGCATCATTGAACACTGCTGCAATAACACTAGTTTGCAGGCTGAGTGCTATTGTAGATTTTAGTTATTTGAACAAGCAAGGAACTATAGAATGACTGTGATAAATACCTAGAAGCAGTTAATTTTCTCGTAAAACTGTTACATTATTAGTGCAAAAGCAGGGAGGGGAGAAGTCATTTCATCACTGTCAAAAGAAAGACTCTCCTTTATTTTCCTTAAATATAAATTTTGTTTGTTTTTTTCAGCCAGACAATCATGATGAAGAAAATCCTGCTTTCAGGGAATCAAACTCAGCAGAAACACTGATGGCTGAAAATGAAAAGACTAAACCTCTTATTCCAGAGTTGTGTTTCATTTATAGTGAAGAAAACACTGAAAACTATCCATCAAATGCCTTTATTGAAGAAGATGGAACAAGTCTTCTAATTTCCTGTGCAAAGTGTTGTGTACGGGTTCATGCAAGTAAATAAACTAATTGTTCAGTTAGCAGAAATGTAATTTCAAATTTTGTTTTATTGATAAATAACAGTTAACTAGGCTTCTCCTATGTCTTTACGAGTACTTGAAGGACATTCCCGTATGTTATGATTCAATCACTGGCTACTTTCTTAAAAAAACTCTTACATTTTCTGTTGCCTATTAATGATTGCTGTGAAAATAGTGAAGAATATTTTTTTCTGTAAACTTTCAATAATCGCAAACTTCTGATTCTTGTTTCAATTCTGACCTATTAAATTCCTCTTTTACTTCTCATATTTTAAATCACTGGGTGATATTAGTATGTCCTTGCTAAGTCGTGAGGGTGAAATCCTGCTGGATTTGAGGACTTGTGAATATTGGTACTGACTTTATGCAGTAATTTCCTTAACCTTGCATTCTTTTTTTTATTTCAAGAGTAACTGATGAATGCATGGATTTTATGCAGTATCTTCACACACAGTAGGGCTTGAGTAGTTAGTTCTAGAAAGTCCATGTGAAATGCTTACATGGAAGTGTGGTATAATTGCAGAGAATAAATGTCAGTACATGCATTCAAATTGTACATTTTTCCTGCAGGGTGAACTGGTTGATTTGCTATTGAAAAGACAGCAAATAAGAAATAATCTGGGGTTTGGATTTTTTGGGGTATTTGGTTGGGTTTTTTGTTTTTTGTTTTATTTTTGTTTTGATTTGGTTTTTGGTTTTGGCGGGTTTTTTGAGTTTTGGGAAGAGTATCTGTATGTCTGATTTATATATTTTGTAGACTATGGAATTGTCAGGAAGCTTAGACTGGAAAAGTCTCCTTGGTCACAGGAGATGTGTTTCACTAGTGTTTATACACAGTTGAATTGTATGACATCATAGATAGAAAGACAGACTATATTAATTAATCCACCTGTCTTATTCTAGGTTGCTACGGTGTTCCTTCTCATGACATCCATAATGGATGGTTGTGTTCTCGATGCAGAAAAGAAGCCTGGACAGCTGTAAGTTTCATATGTTTCATAGTTTTTTTAACACGTAGAGGTTAAGTGAAAAAAAGCACATGTGTCATTGCATGTGGAATAGAGCCTGTGTATTTTTTTCTGAACGCACATTTGCTAGTGTTTGTAAAACATGATTAGATTTCATTGTAAAATATAATAGCATTTTGATAGACAAACTTGGAGTAGGTCGATATACTCATGAAAAGGATTGACTAACAGAATATAGTTGTCTGTAAAACATAGTTCAGGGAAATAACTAAAAAATTAAATGCATATAGAAAGAAAAATGAGATTTCCTGTAAATATTTTAGACTTCTGGTATGTGCATATGGTCAACTGGAGAATAGAGAAAGGGAAATAGAACAATATGTTATAGTCAAGAATTAAATTGTCCTTTTACAGCATTTAAGGTTTACTGTGCTGTATAAGCAGAAAAAAAGTTTCACTTGTGAAACTCCTAAATGCCTGTTATTTTAATTTTTAAAAAAGTATAAAATAGTTTCATACAGCAAGGAATAAATAGACAATAAATTAATAGTTCATAGAATCCTTAAACATGTCACTTAAGAATCACTTAAAAAAAATAAAATCAGTTTTAAATTTTACTTTTTGCCGATCAATAGCAGTTGCCCTGCTACGTCATATAATAGTTGTTTTCCTTAAATCAGCTTGAGGAAATGTGATTATCAGTTTTGATGGCAACATATCTTTTCTTCATTCAGTTGTTGAATTAAAGCAGATATTTCAAGTGCCTTAAAAATGTAAATCCTTAAATAACATCATAAACATTTTAGGTATGTTGGAAAAGAAATGAGAATCAAACTACTGGAAAATACAGTGTCACTTTGACAAACATCACTTCTTGCAATTGCAGAAGTCACCTGTAAAAAATTCACAGTCATGACATTAGCAAGCTGTAAGTAGTATTAAATATAAACACTTTGATTTTCCTTCTGTACACTGTGAACATTTTAAGGTTCTTCTGTTAACGCTAAGAGTTAAGGAAACAGAAGAGGAGCTGGTATTTTTAATTCACACATTACCTAAGCTGGGGAAAACAGAAGGAAAAAAGTGACTTTAGACTGCTGGTTACAAAAATACGGTCCATCTATATTTAATCCTGTGTTCTCTCAGTGAATAGCCATTAAAATATTTATTGAATCAGTTTCTATCTCTGTTATGTGTTCTCATATTAGTCACAAAGGCACTCTTACTAGGTAAAATCCAATTTTCATCTGTCATCGGTAACCAGAGAACCTTGTTGTACAGATAATCGGACAATTGTGAGTTTCAGGATCTCCTGAACTACTTTCATGACTTCTGTTCTAGAGTTATGGGAAGGTCAAGGGGAAGAACGTAAGTCTGTTCTAGCAAGTGACAGGTAGCCATTAACTCAGAATCTAATAATCAGTTAAACAATCAGAATTGGAAACCCCTGGTGCTCTATCAAAAAGATTTTAAATTTCATTTCAGGGGAGATACAAGTGCAGGAGATGTGACGTGCAGGTACAGGAATTCCAAGGAGAATTGTGACAGGAGTAGGAGTGAATCACATCTTTTTGTTAAAAACCTTGAAAAACTGAGAACATTGCCTTGGAATTTAATGTTACCTGCAATATAACAGTAATGCATTTGAGGGGAAATTTGGAGAGAGTCTTTGTCTTTTGACTGTAGTGCATTTTTAAAAATCAAAAGTCACTGAAAAGTAGTAAACCAGAATTCAGTCTTATAATTTGTTAATTCTGTGTTGTAGAAAGGATTCTAAAATTATTCTGGAATTTTAAGGTTATTTTACAAATGTTCTTGAAGTGAAGATAACCTTCAGGTACCACAGCAGTAAGTGAAAGATAAGAACAAAGATAGTGAGATAATCAGAATCATAGAAGGGTTAGGTTGGAAAGGGTCTTAAAGATGACATCTAGTTTCAACCTGCCAGCCATGGGCAGGGACACCTTCCACTGACTGCTGACTTATGTATGTTTATTATGGGGCAATAAAGGGGGAACTGGGTAATACAATAGAAAAATGGAAATGTTGGAGGGAAGATTAAAGCTTGACTTGACTGGGATTTTTCCTTGACAAACTGTTAGGGGAAAATTTTGCATCCAAGGACAGTGTTAACTTGAGAAGGATTATGCACGTTTTACTGAATAGGTTTGGTTTTATTTTATTTATGCTCCATATAAGTTTCTGAAAATAAGGAAGGTCTGAATTTTAGGGAAAAATTTGTTCTTGGCCAAATGATTTGAGGAGATGACATGAAGCAGTGGAAGAGATATCAAAAACGTAGAGAAAATAGATCAATGGAAATTTTATGTGAAGTGGTTTTAGTTTTTTTTTTTTTTTTGCAAAAGTATGCTCTAGGAACTGGAGAGATGACAGTGCATTTCTGGAATTTCATGTAACAAGATGGTGATAAGAGTGAAATAGAGCACTATTTTCAGTGTGTAAGGGCTAAACAGTAGGTGTTGCCCACCTGGACAATTTATTTAATGTAAACTCTGTCTATTACATATTTAACTGTATGTGTGTTGATTACTGTAAAGCTAAATTGTTAGTGCTAATAAATTCATCTTTCTATAGCTCTGATTTGGTGACCTGAGTGCAATGAAATTATGCCCCGAAAGAACTCTTAATTCAGATGTGTTTCTAGAATAAAACTCCATTCTTATTGTCATAAGCTGTCATTCAGTTCAGAAGTTTTAATGAAATTTTGAAGGTTGAATAGACTTCACTAGTATTAAATTTACTTAAAACTTGTCCTCCATAGTCTCTTTGTTATTAAATGTCTCGTTCACATGTCAATGTGAACTATTCATCGTCAGCTGAAACATGTAGGAGTGGTAAGATGGTAGCCATCTGCTACCCAAGTTAAGTAGCAAAAATCCAGCAGTTTCAAGGGTGTGAATAATGCTCTGTTATTCTCATATGTGAATTCTCTGTTTACTCATATGTGCATGATACCCAATTCACTTCTTTAATGGTAGGGTCTTACAAAACTCTTAAGATACTGAAGCAATGTCAGACCTATTAGTGATTATCTCAGAGGTTGCAGAGCTCAGGTAAGGTGCCAGCAGCCTGGAAAATTTAAAGTTGCTTTCTAAAAAGACAGGAAATGAGTGACCCAAAGAATTACGTGGCAGTCCACCTATCTTGGATTTCAAGAGAAACACTAAACAAATAACAAATTTATCAATTTTTGAATACCTAGACAATAACAGAGTACAAAGAGATATGTGTTTAAGAACAAACCAACAGATTTTTTTCTGTGACATCTCATAAGAATAAGGAATAAGCAAAAGATTTCATGCACCCTAACTTTCAGATGATTTTGGCAGTGTTTTAAATTCTGATATTCAAGCAACAGAGGCACATGATGTTAATCAATAGTTGCCAAATATATAGGAATATGGATTTGTTTCAAACTTCAGTATCACCAGCCACCAGCCATCATTCTCATCAGACTCTTAAAATCATGAAGGGAGTGATAAAATTCTGTGCGTCACGTGCTGATTAACTTTCATATCCTGTGGAACATACGTGGAAATCTAGACTGGCCTACTTTAAATCATTTAAGATGATTGCACAGGAGGTGGGGGAGTATACTTCATGTGAAGCTACCAAGGTGTTAAACTTAGAGAATATATAAAAGGTTTTTTCACAACTGTCAAGCATGTTTCTGGTATTAATCAAAATATTCTTTTATTCAGTTATTTCAATATTTCAGTGATGCAAAAGGATTAATAAGAGGTGTTCTTGATACATTTTCTGTAAGTACCAGGGGCCTTGGGCATTTTGTAGGCAGAGGTTTGCTGGTTTGGGTTAGGATTAGTGTTTTGGACTGGATCCAATTACTGTTTTGGATTGGATCCTGCTATTTCGTGGATCAATAATATTACTATATTGAAGAAATGGTGTCAAATAAATCATACAGAGTTCAACAGAGACAGGTACAATACTTAGAGAGGAGTTATCAGTTATGCATACATGAGATGGGAGTCCCTACCTAAGCTGCAGCTTCTGCTGCTAGCTACAGTTGTGACCACTCTGGTCATAAACTTCGCATAAATCATTGGTTTCATAGAACCAGAAACATCATACCAGGATGTTTAAATCTTATACTGGAAATAAAGCCTGAAAAACACAGGGAACAATCTTTCTCCTCTCTTGAGCTTTGGTGAGAGCCCAGCTGAAGAACTTTGTCTAACAGAACGTATGTGGTTCAAAAAACCATGAGCCTGAACGGGATGGAAGAAAACAAGAGGTGCAATTGAAATTGCAAAAAACCACAATATTCTTTTAATCATTCCTGATAAGACATCAGTCATTCCATAAAGGAGGACTGAAAAGAATTAACCTTATTAGCCTAGCCAGGGGAAGACAGAAAGGAAGGCATTCATTCATGTAAAATTGTATGTGTATGGCAAAAAGGAACACACTCAATTGCCATTCTCTCATTTTAAGCACAAAAGATGACTTGTAGCAGCTTTAAACTGCATCAGCAGAAGTTAATTTAAATACCAGGAAATTTTGCAAATTTTTATTTCTAAAAATAGTGCACTGCTGGACTGGGATATACAGAGGTTTTGCAGAAAATACTCCATGATTTTTGAAAACATGTTAGACAAGGTCAGGAATAGTTGAAGAAGACTTGAATCATGCCTTGAGGTAGAAGGGTAAAATAGACACTGAGTTGCCTTTTTTTCTATGGTTCTCTTTTCTGTGTTTGAACAGTATTATTCGTTGCAAAACAATGTGACTGTAGTTCTCTTTGGAGAAAAAAAATTGTCAGTTGGATATACAACTTAAATGTATTAGTGTGTTTTTGCTTCTATGGAACCTCATTGCTAACATCAGCATAAATAAGAATTTTTGATACTTATTTCGGTCCTATTTGTTATTTTAGGATCATGTTTTTATCTATTCAGAGTTTGGACAATAACCTTAGATAATCCTAACAGCTTTCACTTCAAAATAGTACAATACTTTTATCTAATCTTAGCATTATGCTTAACATAAATGTGGTTCTCTTTTAACCAATCTTTTGTAGATTTATTAAAAAAGACAACAAAAGTACTACTTTCCTTTAGTCATGCCAACCTGCAGCAGAAAGTTTTATGCTACATTTAAGTTATATGCATATGTTTCTTTTATGAATCTGGTTTTATATTTGTATAATTTTTTTCTATATCTGTTATACATATGCTATTTTAATTGTATTTTAAATTACTGTGTAGTACCATAAGTCTTTCTGGAGAGGGAGATGTAATTAAAGAAAATTACTTATCTGCATGACTATTTTTTTTACTGTAGGGTATATAGGGCGAGTGTATTTTACATTCCAACTAACATGGTTCAGACTTCAAGTTTCTACATGAAAGAAATGAAAAAAGTCATATTAATGTGATTTCTTGTTCAGGACAAGCATTCCTAAAAACTGCAGCTGTTGCAGAAGGTGTGAAACTGAGATTCAACTTACTGTTATATATCCACATGCCTTCAAAAATTCAATTCCCCCATCAGAAAAGTGCACAAAATAGATTTAATTATTAGAAAATACCTATTCCCTGAAACTCCAACTTACTGATGTCTGAAATTTTCCTTCCTCTTCACTTTGATTCCTAGAAGGAGGAGATTTAGCTGAGGAAGATCTGTCTGAGGATTCCCTTCTGTGTAAGTCTTTAAATCCTAAAGGGGAGGTTGGCTGTAAAACAAGGAGAAGGAAAAGTTCTATGCAGTGGAGAATGAAATAAAAGCTATGAAATAGTGGTACAAACCTTGGTTCAAAGTTCAGAATTCATTTCTTAGGAGCGAAAGTACCTTCTCATTTCTCTGCCTACACAATTAAATATTGTTTTTAGTTCTGTTAAATATCACTTTCTTAAACTCCCGGCAGTTATGTTAATTTTATAGAAAATTTGGTCTCTACTAGGTTTTTATATGTGTATCAGTATGATTTTGCAAAGCACTGAAGTATGAGAGTCCTATAGAAATGGGAGGCGTATTAATAGCTAAATGAAACTGTGTTATGTGTGAATCCCAAATAAGAGCAGCATTAAAATAGGGAAACAGAAAAATGGCTACATGGACTTGGATTTATGGAGCCAGACGTTTCTTTGATGGAGATTTCGTTTTATATTATCAGAGGAAACTGCTTTTGAGATTCAGAAGCATACCGTTTTCTTGCAGTTGCAGTATCTCTAGTTGGCTGAAGTCGTATGCTTTACAATATTTTTTGTCAAATTCCCAGACATTCCAGGATGCGCTTGGATCCATGATAACAACATATCTTCATGTTCTGCTAGGCAGTAGGTTGTGTTTGATAACGATTATTGACAAAAGAGTGGTACTAAATTTGTCTGTGGACAAAATGGACAAAAAAATTAGCCATAAATCAATCCCCCCAAACAATTTAAAAAAGCAAATAATATCAAATAAGTCATCTGCATAGCTCCTGCAAGTGTAAGTGTATTCATACTAAATGCCTTGACTGAGAAAAAAATGCCTCATTAATCTTAAGTGTTTTAGCTATAGAAAGCTAGTGAAGGCAGGAAGAATAATGACTGGCATTATAGAGAATGCAATGTACTGTACAATGTGCAAGGATGTGGTCACCTAGTAGCTATAGTACATAAATGTAAGAACGTTTGTTATGGAGAAGACAAAAGGATTTGGGACAGGAAAGAGGTAGAAAGAAGACCAAGTAAGGAAACAGTTAAATGCACTTCAATGCCTTACTTCATAGCGAGCTGGCTGTTAATAAGGCTACTAAGGAAGGTGCCTGACTTTTCACACATTATTGTAACCCCTTCGTAGCACTACAGAAGTAATTCAGCACCTAATCTGGTAACTTGGCACTGATTTTGAGAACAGATGCTATGTTCAAATAGCAAGTGTTAAACAGCTTGACAGAGGTAGTTTTCTGTAGATGAAGTTTTTCATGCTTTATATTTTACTATTGATATTCAGACTTTTGGTTTGTTTATATTTTGTGGTTAGAGTAGACCATTACATCAGTTGAAGGATTTTTTAATTATTATTATTTTTTCCCCAAGGCATCAGAAAAGTGGCATATAAGAGCTTTCTGCATTCCAGCTCAGAAATTGTCCTATTTCACCCTACCAACAATAATGATTTTGAACAATCTTTTTGTAGTGATGCCCTTCTCAGTGATACAGTGTCAGTATTTCCATTATAAAGTATTGTTTTCAGAGCCTGTTAACTGCCAAAATTAGCTCACTGCATGTGAGCTGGTATACGGTGTCTCAATTTCCAGACTGATTTTCCTACCAAGCTTCAAAAGCATTTAGATGTTGTTAAGAAAAAGGAATTATTTGCCTTGAAAATCTGTCTATAGCAGGAAACATTAAAACTTCAACTTTTCTGCATTTTTCTCTTTGCAGAAAACTGAGGCCTGATTTTTATTTATTTCTTTATTTAACCTGGATTTTCCCAAACATCTGTAAAAAGATTATTTACTGGGAGAATTACTTATAAATGCTGATGGTAACCTTCTGTGGACTCGGAAGTGGGGAACATATTTCTTTCTGGTTTTGGTATTAGTCTAGTAACAGGATATGTGTTGCTTGTAAGAACCAGTCTTTAACACAAAGTATTGTAACAGATTTTTTAAATACTGGTTTTCCCTGATGCAGTCACACAATCCACATTGAAGACTGTAAAACCTGGACAATATCTTTTTAACCTAAATACCATAAGGCTTAAACCCAAAGTCCATTTTGACCTTGGATTCCCTTTATTGCAGTTCACCAAGTCAGCCTTTGCCACTGATACCTGTGCGAAAAGACCTGATAACTTCGGGCACCTTCAGGCATGTGGGTATTCTCATTTTACCAAGGAAGGGGTTGTCCATTCCCTGCAGGGTGAGGCAGGATTTCCATCAGATGCAGCTTTGAATCTGGCCCTGCTTGGAGCAAGAATTGGACCAGAGAACTTCCACCATCCTTGTCAAATTTAAATTTGTCCTCAAAGACTGTATCTGATCTCTGGGAGCTGCAAAATCATTGGGAAAAAAAACCTGGAAGTAGCCAGTAGCAGGATATCCTGCCCTGCACAGCTGGTGCTAGGCTGCTTTCCTCAAGGTACAAATTTTCATCTAAAGGTGTTCAGGTTTAAGTCTAGTATTTACTGTCACTTCCAAACATTGTTTTATAATAATGGGAATAATCCTACATATTTTTTATCAGTAGACATAGCATCATTCCATTTTCGTTTCTGTGTTTCCTAAGTGGTTAGCCTCAGTGTTATCCTCTGGCAGTGATCTTCATGGTCTTCTTATATTTTGCCCTAAGAATCTTGTATTCTTGTATTTTTTACCTAATTTCAATGCTTACATATTTATTTTTTGAAAGAGCTAATTTTATTCTTTTGACTTGTCTTCAAAGGGGAAGTTGTCTGTAATCTTTCTTGTTTGGATGCTTGGGAGCAGTAGCTCTTTCTACTGTAAACATCTTCTAAAACTGAGCGACCAAAAACTACTATTGCAGAAAGTACTTCATATTCAGTGATGTAATAGCCTCTGTTTCATACTTTGTTTGTGTTTTTTACTTCGGATGTGCACGTCCTAGCAACAAAGGACACATAGGGCCCCCTGCCAAGTGTGGGAGTTTTGCTCCAGTTACCTGTGATGAGTGTTTTCATTCTTATTTCAGCCTAAGCCCTGCCAGTTCCCATTCCTTCTCTGACTGCAGAATTCTCTCCCTACTCCCATTTCCCGTTCCACCTTTTCCCTGTCCTTTCCATGTCGTCTTATCCCAGCCAGCTCTCTCCTGCTGTTTGCATTCTTACAGATCATTGTTCTCGCTAATGCTGTGTCATGGACAGCACAGCAAAGACTGCTGGCACTGTATACCATTGCCTCAGCCTGGCATGACCCGGGAGCTGCAATTGCAAGGAAATTTTTGGCCATCCTTGAATCAAGGGCAGGACAGACTGAATGTTTGCAGGATTAGGCAACTAAAATGTGAAAATTCAGTAACTCATGATTTGTAAACTTCAAATTCCCAAAGGTGGATGCCTTGAACAGGTTTGAATGCATCTGAAAGAGTAAAATGTTCCCGTATAACAAAATTTTCAAGAACTTGCAGCCAAAGATGTGTCTACATATTAAATACTAACCCATGGTGGATTTTTCTTTCATGGAGTTACACTGGTAGAGGAGTCTGCGTGTACTTTAAACATCTACAAAATGCTAGAAGTATGGACATTGGTTTATTCTTTTGGACAGAGTAAGATTTTTTATTACATTTTCTAAAAAAACCCATGTTGAAATGCTTTTCTCAAAGTTCCTATTATTAATAAAAAATTGTGGCATTGTTGAGGCAGATGGTGGTGGAAGTTTGACAGTGTTTATATACAAATGAAGATTGTGAGTTATAATGGTAGTATTTAGCAACTCTTTTAAGAAATGGCACTCCCAGAGCAGGGTAAGTGAATCCTCTTACTGGACAACCCTCAATTTGTCTGTAATTTGTTTTTTTTTTTTTTTTTTTGTGTGGTTTTTTTTTGTTTGTTTTTTTTTTGTTTAGGAATATTTTGTTTCTAAAAAATGGAATTTTGTCTCTGAAAAGCTAATTTGAAGGTAATAGCTTGAAGTGGATACAGTAATGGTTTCTGAATTGAAATTAAATAATCTTAAAAGCTGTTTTCAGAGTGAAAATTATTCCCCTGGTGTGGAAAGATTAAAATATTCATTAGTGGACCATTGCTGAAAATGACATTTTCAAATGTGTTAAGAGAAACACCAACAATTTTCTCTTTACAGAGGGCTAATTATAGACACAAATATAAATAAGCTGGGGAAATGAGATAGCCAAAAGGCAGCAACGCCATATCCAAATTCACATCTGTGTTAATACCATTAGGAAGTGTGACCTTGGGCATTAAAAGGCAATTGAGAGAGGAAGTGGAAGAGCAAGGGTATCTATTTTCAGTTCAAAGGTTCCTCTCTAAAAAACCCACCACAGTGGCATGAAGAAAACAAAAGATGTTTATCAGCCTTAACCATACAATTTGTATCTATTCGACTTAGCTGTGGCAGAGTTCGAGATTAGATGGTTCTTTTAATTAGCTACTTTTAAATGAGAATAGTAAATCAGCATTATTGTGACGCAGCTTTGTAGCAGTCGACTCTTAAAACTGAAGGCAATGGTTCTGACCTTTTATTAGAAATATTTGGAAAAAACCCCTGTCCTAACCACTCTTCTTAGATTTTTTTTTTTTGAGTGCTTTTGGACACTAGTCAGAGTCAGTAGACACACAGGGAGAATAGTTCATGAAAACAACAAGTGGAAATATATTGCTAAGGATAGTGTCCTACTTAGTGCTGAAGACATTATCAAGGGATAAGGACTTTAAACTGAGAGAAGGTAGATTTAGATTACATATCAGGAAGAAATTCTTCACTATGAGGGTGGTGAGGCAGTGGAACAGGCTGCCCAGAGAAGCTCTGGCTGCCCCATCCCTGGAAGGGCTCAGTGCCGGGCTGGACGGGGCTTTGAGCAACCTGGGCTAGTGGAAGGTGTCCCTGCCCATGGCTGGGGGGTTGGAATGGGGTGATCTTTAAGGTCCCTTCCAAACCAAAGCATTCTATGATCAACACTTGCAATGCTTCAGACCACTAGCCAAAATGTATACTTACTTGAAATGATTAGCCAAAAGCAGCATCTTTGTATTTACTAAGTAAAAGGGTAACCTTGTTGGATTTTTCTTTCATGAACTTATGCAACTTGTTTTTCAATTGGTGTAAAATGTTAGCATCCGCATCTGGCAAACAGTCAAATACTTTGTGAAGAACATTTTTGTTTGTTTTGAACCTACTGCTTTCTATTTTCATTTGATAGCAACCACCTAGCTATTGCATTGGAGTACTTAGTCAAACCCTTTTCCAAGTCCCTCGATTTTACTGGCATCTCTCAAACTCGATACTGTCTTTTTTTCCTGGCCTGGCCAACTGCAGCCTACTTAGTTATCCCTTCTGCGGAAGCTGTTGCAGCTGATGTTAGCTGCAGACAAGCTTTTTTAATTTATTTTATTTTATGCGGCTTGTGAAGGAAGATTGATCAGAAATGAACAAGATCATTATAATACTGAGATATTCTGGAAAACAGGATCTAATTAAATAAGGAAAAATGCAAGATACTGAAACTAGAATACAGACAAAGGAATGGGGAGCAATGATATCAGCCACTGCTGTAGAAGAGGTCCTGAGGGTTATAGTTTATGAGCTTAACAAGAGTCCAAAGGTGAACACTGTATGAACACATTTCCCTGGATATGGGATGCAAGATGTATCAACTAAACATGCTTTGTCTGACAGCACTGAGGATTTGCTGTCATTGCATTTCAGAGGGGAAAGCATGGCTGCAGCTGAAGACAGTAGATCAAAACGTTGTAGTTAACTGACTAAGGGGCTGTAGATGGAAAAGGACCAAAAGGAAAGGAACAACCTGTTTTTCATGTTTATGATACATGAATTAAAAAGAAAAAAGGCTTAAGCTACAGCAGGGAATCTTCAGGTTAGCTGTTAAAAAAAATCTCCTGATGGCAGGGATGTCAATGAGGTGGAAGAGATTAAGTTGATTATGGAGACTACATTTTACAAGGAAGTTGTTGAAAATGTGTTAGAAAAAATGCATTAGGAATAACATGCTTTACTTTACCCTGTTTTCATCTACCGACATAAGTTATACATTTCATTTAACTGGATCAGTATGATTCTTTGGAGATGCCATTGTACTTTACAGGGTCTTGGAGGACAGGAGAAACAGCAGTTTAACAAGAAAGGGAATCATGTGTGGCATCTTTACAGTTGTCCATAAGAATAACCATTATATGATTTACTGTATATCCCTCTGCTATGGCTTGGCTGAACTCTGTTGCCTTGCTGTGTCAGACAGCTTCCTGTCTCATACAGGATGCTATTGCTGATGAAGCAAGTATGCAAATATAGAAGTGTGAAAACTGCTTTTTATAAGCATTCCTGTCCATATGACTTTGAATTTTGGCTAAGTGTAAAAAGTACTCAGACACAACCAAATGCATTCATTTAAAAATATAAATGAGTGTGAACAGACTTGAGTTTTGTGTGGTATTTATCCATGCAACAATAATTAATATACAGCTATGTCTGAGTAATAGTATACTATTCCAAAAAAGGTGATCCATATTTTGGATGTATGTACCAAGGGAAGCATGGTTGATTCACATTGACTTCAGGCTTTAGCTGTGGTTTCTAGCAGTGACTGAAACAGAGAAATAAAAAATAAACCAGATTAGGAATGCTGGTTGCAGAACTCAGTTTCATTGTAAGCCAGAGGAAGTGTTTAGTCCAGTAACTGTGGATCTGATCTGTATTGGTATGAAAAAATTGCATCATCTCCACTAAAAAGCTAAAAGAAGAAATAAGCATTAATCTTCTACAACTTGTGAATTATATGGAGACATCTTACTTTATACAGATACTGGAAGAGTTTTCTTTTGTAATTCCAGAATGTTATGGAGATTTTTTTAAGCGATGAGCAATTTAAAATGGTCTAAGATTTAATTTAGATAAGTGTAAAATAATATGCTTAAGAAATTACTATTTAATGCAAATACAAAAGACAAAATTACTTGTTTGAAGGATTTGCAAAGTAATAGTGAATCAGAGATTGGATATGTTCTAACGTGATGGTCTATAATGAAGTCCATTCCTATCCTGATTTTTACACACAGGCTGACAGCAGACACGCGTGGGTGCACAGACACTCCCTCTCTCTGTAAGAACATGGGTAATAATTGCTTATGTACATGCGATTTCACTACCATCCATGGCAGGTACACCTGTATTAGGAATATGACTCTTTCTAAGTATCAGGTCCCCTGTGTGTGTTTGTATTTGGTTTTTTTTTGTTGTTTTTTTCCCCATTGCTTGCAGTATGTTCAAAGTGCAGGTAAAGTAATAGCCGTGTTGCATGGATATAGGACAACGTATTGCAATGCAAGCATGATTTAAAAAATGGCTTTAATGGGCTTTAAGTCTGTGGTCCTTCCCACCTAGGTTTGCTGTGAACACTGGTGAAATTTTCTAGCTCTTATGGGCCTGAGTTGTTATAGCTTGTACCTAGCAGACGCTGAACAATTACTACCTGCCACCACTATCTACTTAACAAAGGTTTGTACAGGAGGTTTTTGAGAAGGGATTTTTAATTTGGTTCCTATAGGTCCTGACTAAAGAAAATCTTTAATCTGTTTCTAGCTGGTAATGAGGATATTTACACCTTTCTCTTTTCTCTGGGCTGCCTCCCCGGCCCCCTCCTTTTTTGTCCCCCCTCTTTTTATTTTTATTTTTGTTAAGCTAGTATGAAAGCTCTGCAGTTAGTAGGTAAGGATTATGACTTATGTCTCTTGCAGTGCCAAATTCACAAGTCATTGTTTTTACAGCACTTAAGAGACAGTATACCTTCAGAAAGAACTTGTTAGCAACGTCATCTTATATAAAGTCTCTCCCTGTGCTGTTGTAGCTTAATTTATCTTTAGGGCCTTGGAGACTCTGTAGTTGCATTAATAAGTTCCACAACAGATGATAAGATTAGGGTCTTTCTTAAAAGTAAAAAATACCTATTAGAAGCAGGAAAAGTTCATCATTATTCAAGTAATGAATTTCGAAGTAAGCTGGCATAAGAACATCAAAGCTCATAAAATAGGAGAAAAACCACTGTTATTTTGCAAAACAGAGAGTCAGTCAGTTAAAGGATTTTTATGGCAAATATGAAGAAAGTGCTTCAATTCAAATAAAATATATTCCTAAGGTTTGCACAGGTGGAGATCCACTGAACTTTTACATTTGCATATGGAGAATGAAGCTTTTCCCCTGCAGAGATTTCTATTGAGTCAGACTCATGCTCTCTTCCCCAGTCTGCAGATGTTATTCTACCTCTACGTTGTAAACTTCACGCTCCTGCAGAACTGCAAATGAGTTGGGGATCAGATCGTCAAGAAGTCCTGCATGGCTCCTTTTGTAGGAGATTGTGGTATTTGTCTCTTCCTGAATTGCTGTTCCATTTTAAGTATTATTTTCTATGCTGCATAGCTCATTTATTTTGTTACTCTCATGTGGTCATGGAGATTTGTGCCCATCTGTTTTTACTGTGTTTTTTTTTTTTTTTTTCTTGCACCTCCAACTGTCATATATAAAACTAACAGGTTGGACCCATTCTGTTGGTCAGTATCTCACTATGGTGGCAGCCAGGCTTTGTTTATAAACAACACTTGATAGCAGAAAAGATGACCTATTCACTCAGGGTGTCAAAATCAGTCAAAGGAAGAGCTGAAGAAATAGGTCTTTCCTCTGTTGATTTGTAAGCAAAATTCTAACATGAATCACATTGAAGAGGATGCAGTGCTGTAGGGTTACTCTGTGGTTGTGCTGAGGTAGTCCTCAGGATTCCCGTGTAGCTGTAAAGATCTGCAGACTGTTTCATGCTGTAATTTTCACATAAAAGTGCTGCCTGTCAGCCCTGAATGCCAATTAGAAGCAATTTTCCCATAGCTGTAATAGTACTTTACTGGAAACAGTGCACTGTGCCCATTAACTGTTTAGTGGAATTTTTATGGTATTATTTCAGAGTAATTTCAGCATGGTGAATTAATGTGTATACAGCTTTAATAATATGATTCCTTAGCGTCTAGTTTAGGAAAGTCTTTACTTCACACTATGTAGTTCTGTAAATTTTCTAATTGAATAATATTTTTTTTCACACTAAAATATAATGAGGATAAGAAAGTTAGTCATGGTTTTTCACAAGGCTTGAGAGTACATCTGTGTAGATGGCAGCACCTTGTTACCCTAATGACATCCAAAGAAGGGCAACAGACAGAAGGAGAACATGAAGATGATTTGAATCACCTTGAAGAGTAGTTAAGGGAATTTAGTATATATAGCTTGGCAAAAAGTATACCAAGAAGTTTAAGATAAAAGAATCAACAAATATTCGGAAGATAATTAAGCATAAGAAAGGAAGGGCTGATTATGTATAGTGTCATCAAAGAGTAATGATTTGAAACTAAAATAGGAGGTTGTACCTTAGAATGAATTTGGTATGTGAGTCTAGAATGGCATGAAGTTTGTTGACTTGATCTCTCTTCGACAGACAAGTGGAAGAGTAAATAGCATTAGGGTAATTCTGGTTCTTGCCATTTCACTTTATGTCAAGAGAGTGGGCACCTAGAGGAGAAAGAGAATAAATAACCTCCTGTTCCTGTGTCTTTCCCTCTTTCCATCCATCCCTCCCTTTCTCCCTGTCCCCTCCGTCCCTTCCTCCTTCCTGTGTTCTCCCTTTCACTTGTTCTCTCCACAGCCCCTACACCCCCAGTGAGCTTCTGTCTTGTGTTGGGCTTGATACAAGAACAAGTTTCCTAACATGTGGCAAGAGAACTTCACAAAGATGCAGCTAATTGAATACAAATGTTGGGTTTGGAAGAAACAGTTTTACTTATTCTCCAAACAGCCAAATGGAAAAATCCTATACAATGATGTCCTTCCCCATCTGAGCTGTTCCCTCTGTTGAAGGGGCTACCAAAAAATGTAAACAATACAAGCTGAAGCTCCCACTCAGTGCTGCAATAGCAGCCTCCTTATGTTCCATTTTTCCTCTTTATGTGATGAAACTACCTGTTCCTGCTTGGTCCCCTTTGAATACCTGAAGGAATTGGTATTCTGAGCCGTTATGGATTTCTTGATTTCATAGTCAGTGTTTATTATTACAAAGGCAACTGTGATCTGGAACATGTTAGGTCCCATCCCAAGGCTCTTGTGGTAAAGTAATGAATCTCAATTCTCTTCTTCACAACTCTACAATAATACTAAATAATTAAAAGGATAATATGTCAGAGGATGGGTTGCCTGTTCTCCATGGTTTTGGTAGGTGAAGCAAAAAATTTGCTTGAATTGCAAAGAAAATCCATTTGTCACAAGGAGGTATTTTTTTTAGTTAGGAAAGGTTTTTCTCATAGGAAATGTAATAAAGCATTCAGTTAAGATTTCTGGCAGACATTGATAATCTTCATTATTGGAACTTTTAATATGAGATCAGACTGGAGTCTTACATAACAATTCTTTGGTGTTTTTTGGTGGTTGTTTTTTTTTTTAAAGTTTGAGGTGGGGTTTGTTTGCTTGTTTTTTCTCCTGTAAGGGCAACTTTAAATTTCAGAGTTTCAGGAGACCAGCTTTCTTTCTGAGGATAGATATACAGGCACAGTATATCCTGACTTCATTTGGTACATTTGATTTTTTGTAGAGAAAGATGGAGACAGCAAGAAAAAACTCCTAACATTGGAAACTTTTCATCTGTTCCTGTGAAGGGACAAGGGAAAAAAAGAAAATAAAGGGGAAGGATCCACCCAAAAAGCAAAGGGAACGATCAGTGGGATAATACTGATTTGTAATCAGTCAGGAAAACTTACTTTTTTCTACACTATTCTTATTTTTAGGAATGTTGTCTCTGCAATTTGAGAGGTGGTGCATTAAAGCAAACTACTGACAAGAAGTAAGTAACATATACTTCGGGATTGTATGTGCTTGTTTTAAACTTTTCCCCTATCCATGCCCATGGATGTACAAAGCATTTGTAAACCTAATTACTTGAGAGTGTCCCTTTAAGCTGAACTGTTGCAGAATTAAGATTGCTACTACTGAAATGGACCACTGGCATTTTGTGAAATAGTTACATGCTAAAATTTACATTTGTTTTAGTATTTGCACACAGTTACTTGTTCCAAATATTGTTCTGCTGGCCTTTGTGTAAAAGAAGTAAATGAGAGCTCATTTGTCATTGTTTGCTTATTTGTCATTTTTCATTGTTTGTCTTATCAAACAGTGAAGTATATTTTCTTCTTTGATTCTAGAAATTTCCATTACGGAGTTTAATACAGTACCTTTGAACTTCAGAAACAGTATTTTTAATTAATTTGAATCATACTGAAATAAGTTTAGGTTTTGAAGTGTGTTTCCATAAATACACTTCTATCATACACTGTCAAAAATAGTATTGTTACATTATGTTATTAATAGCATCCGTATTTTGCTTTCTACTTGGATGGCAGAACACTATAGCAAATAACGCTACCAGATAAAATGCAAAATATTGCAGCTTAATATTTTTTCAAGCCCCAAAGTGGAAGAGTCTTTATGCATTTTGACTATTCTCAGAATTAATTATTTTAGTAACTTTGCAATATCAAGTAGATCTCTTTCTTTAACCCTTTGGTTTAACCCTTTAACCCTTAGTGATAAGAGATGATCTAGTTGCCACATTCTTTCCACTTAACAGGCAAGAATTTATTTGTCAGTGATTTGCATTTTGTTACGTGGCCCTTGGAAATTGTCATCGGGAGGTTTTATGTGAAACTCGCAGGCCAGATCTTACCTTAAGAAAGCATTAATATTGTAACCATTTTAATGGAGGTTTTGACCAATACATAAGAACTCTAGCTGCTTTTTAGTTCTGTTTCAAACTCCCCTAAATTTGATACTTGCTTTTGTCACTAAACACAACAAAAATCCCAAAATGAACCAAACAAAAGTGTCACATCAGTAAAACTTATTATGCCCTTTTGGTATTTGCTGCTGATAGAGTGCATGTTGCATCTTTGATAATACATACATCTGTTTTGTAGGTCAATTAAATGTTTTAAATGTTTTGTAAGTTTTATTAATAGGAAAAAAATCCACAGAAGTTTACAAAAAGCAACTTTCTCTGCATAACTATACTTGAAGTATTTGGTTTTGCATTATATCCCTCTGTAGGTTACTGTTACAGATTTATGAAATGAGTGTTCTGTAGAAATTATTCAACTCTTGTTTTCCTGTTTCCATAACACCTTACAGTTGCTGCACATTGTTGAGTTTTTCATCTGCTTTTCACCATTAGCTGCCTTTTTGAACTTGTGAGAGTTTTTGGAAGAGTATGTTCCAAATGTGTCTTTTTTTCTCCAACAAGTGTAAAATCCAACATGTGCATTTCCTTCCCTCCTTTCCCTCTCATATACCGATTAGAGATATAGGATGAGCATTAGATTTAAAAGCTAATGAATCAAATGTGGTGGTGGTGGTGAGGATAAAAATTTGCCATATAGGAGAGCTGAGATTCCTTCTTTTCAGCAGAATACAGCAATTCCTTTGAGTTTGTTAGGTTGAGAGATGCCAGAGTATAAAGGTTTGGGTGAAGATTTATTGAAGAGGCATTTTATTTATAGCATTTCTGCCCCATAAAGCTTAGATGATAAGACAATGTAGTTTTGCAGGTGAGCAGGCAGCAATGAAAAGAAAAAGATTCTTATTAAAAGTTAAAAAGAAGTCCCAAAGCAGGACTTTTTTCTGTAAGTTAGAACATAAACAAAACTGTCACCATAATAAAATGATAGATCTACAAGCTTTATCTGCTTTTATTTGGGCTGAACTCTATAACTTGCTAATTGATATGTCATCTTTACTTACAGCTCTTATTTCACACTTCAGCCAATACAACTTTAATGTCACATGACAGCAGTTTGTTTAGTCCCTGTGTGTCATATTATATCTTTCCAGATATTTTTGTCAAAGATGAGTTATTGAAATAGCACCACTCTAATGCAGGAAAGAGAAATTATTTCTGTTCTGCTGCATCACCCTCTATCTCTTTCAGCTCCAGCCTGCATTCATGTTAATCTGCTAAGATGCTCATATAAGTGTGTCTCTGGAGATTGACAGAAAGTGGAGTGAGGCAAGCATTCAGGGCTTACAAAAAAGAGCAAATGGGGTAATGAGACAAGATGTGCAGTGAAAGACATATAAGAATACGGCAAATATGAATTAAAGAATGGAAGTGTTTCCCTTTTTTCAGATATACTAGTAGTCTACCCCGAAAAAGATTTTGGAAGAAGTCTCATAAGGCTACTCTTGGGTTAATAAAAATGTCATTACCTTCTCTTTTACTTCACATAATATGCACTTTTAGTATTAATTTCAAACTTTTTAAAGTTTCATTTGGCCTTTCTTGAGATTTGTGTATTGAACCAGCATTTGGAGGATACAGCAGTGCTTTCTCGTGAGTATAGGAAACACACGGCATCGTCTGACAAGCTTCCTGACGTTGCACCAAATTCTTAGGTGAAGTACTGGTCTTAGTTGCTTGACAGGTGCTTTCACTGCTAAAGGGGATCCAGTTCATGTTGGGCATTACAGTCACAGCCTGATCAGTTGCTGCTTCTGTGCTTTTGTGTCTGTAAACAGGTCTTGTTTTACACTTTAATAAAAGCATGGCTGTGATCTAGTGTGTGGCCTAGAAATAGTTACTCAGCTCTGAGTAATATTAATACAAAATGCTGTAGGTAATAAACTGCACATGTATCAAATAGTGTGGTCTTTACATATATACCTGGATAGCACGACTACAAAATCTTTGTCCTTAATAAACTGAACATGAAAGATGTTTTAAAAATTGTTGTAATAAACCCCAGTATGAAATTATATTTATACAAAGTGGTAGTGTTGTAAGGTTTGTTAAGTATGTTGCAAATGAGCTTAGGAAATCCTAATAAGGAAGTATCTACAGGTGTTTGCATTTAAAAAAAAAACCCAAAACATACAGAAAGCAAGTAACAAAATACTTTAAACACTTGTATTTCTGTGAGTTTTTTTGGTAATATTCTTGACTTGTCACTTTTCACAGGTGGGCACATGTAATATGTGCAATTGCCATCCCAGAAGTCAAATTTGGTAATGTTGCAGAACGAACTCCGATAGACACTACCAGAATACCTTTGCAAAGATTAAAATTGGTGAGTCGTATATTCATGTATGTGTTACATATTCTTTGCTATTATGGTGTTCCAATATTTTACATATATTAAAAATCTGGATTGTGATGGTTATTGCCAGGTACAGAGCAGTAAATCATGTTTAATGCAAGGGATAAATAACCAGGGGTTTATCCAGTTGGGCTTTTTGACATATAATGGCAATTCATTAACACTGTTACTAGCTTTTGTTATTTTATTAAAAGAAGTTTGAACCTGTCCTCTCCCAAAAGAAGAATAACAAACTTGAGCAGTGTCAGCTGTGAAAGTTTCAGTTTTGGAATTGTGTTGGTGATGAAAGTGTTGAAACCCAGACAGACTGGGAATATCACAGTGTACATGTTTGTGGGGTCTTTCTATGATGTATTTCTGCCTCAAGGAGCTATTTATGAAGGTTAAAGGATGTATGATCTGGGCTTTTTACATGAAATCTTTACCATCTGAGTGTTGAAAAATGGGCACAAAAGACATTATATTGGATGGAAAAAAGCCTGTTTCTGAGGAATTTCAGAAGCTGTTGCAAAACATAAATAAAAGTGCAGCTACTAAACAGTTGCACCCTGCGTTATGTCTAGAATAACAGTGAAGGTTGAGGTACACAAGCAGAAGATATGCATAAATGCGAAATAAGAGTATTGTCACTGCTGTGTTATGTGAGAATTAATTTGTCAGCATGTGCATCACTGTGGTGTCATCTGATAGAAAGTGATTACTAGCCCATTCAAAATCTTACGGAAAAGATACCATAAATTTCCCAGATGTGCCCTACACTATTGCCAGAGTGGTTCTTGGTCTACCTGACCTTGTACTTGCTCGTTTTGAACTTTTCATTACATTTTTATTTTATTTAATTTGTTACATTTTTGTGTGTTTTGTAGCTGTATTTCTAAATGTGGAAGTGCAACTTTGAGTGGTTTAAATTGATAGCCTGTCCTTCAAATGGTGTTCTGTTCTAAATTTTTGTTCAAAATTTTATTTTGTTTTCACATGTCCTTTTAAAAATAATGAAAACCACATTTCTGAAGGGTGTATATAACTTTTCATAAAAAGATTTCTTCCTAATCCGAAAATAAAACCAGTAGAAGCACTGAGAAATAACTTAATATTTTCATTCTTACTTTTTGAGGATCTTAAACAGTCACAGACATGTGTGTGATTGGAAATTGTTAATTCAGGGGTTGAAAACACAGAAATGTTTAATTTACCAGATGTTGAAATTAATTATCTGGACTGTCCATGACTTCAGCTGTGTAAGAGTAATGGGAGCCTTTTAAAGAAACTTAGATTAATTTTAAATTGTTGATTATGAAGTTATGGAGCCAAAATTTGTGAAGTTACATGATTTAGAATTCCTAGGTCATTTATGCTGAATATGAAGCAACTGTGTTTACTATGCTTATCAGTTTTTTGAAACTGAGAGCTTTTTCTTCTGTTCTTTCCCTCAATTGATAGAAGATTGCTTATAGTCCTTAGTGCTTTTTCAGTTCTTGAAGCCTACTTCAATGCGAAATGACATTTAAACACTACAGATTGTATTAAGCTGTATATATCCTTTTGGTCCCCTGTGAGTCCGTGAATGTTTAGAAATACAGTACTTGCTTTCCTTAATGCTGTTTTTAAAGTAAAAGAGTTTATACGTTTGAGTGGAATTGAATGTTGTGATGAAGGAGCTCAGCTGAATACAGTAAAAAATGAGAGGCCTGGTACTTTATAACAGCCATAAATGCACTATTGCTGCAGGTAGTGGACAGCCTTACTGTGAGGCTAGGAAGCACTATAATCCTGGTTTGGCTCATTAAACCTTACTTTTCCAAGACTAAGTTTCTGACATTGAATTTGTAATGAAATAGCGAGGCTTGTACTGATTTAAGAGAAGTAGGCAGTTGGACCATTTCAAAAGGCTCGATAATGATTTAATGTCAATAGACCAATGAAATGCTGCTCCTTGGGTAAAGGGGCAGTGAAAAATCTGCTCTACAACCACCAGCAGTCTGTCTGCTTTTAAATTTGGGCTTTTGTTTCAAATAAGTTGCTGTACCTGATGGTTTTACAGTTTCTGTTTAACAGTGAACATCCTAGCTAAACTAAGTCTCCTGAATAACATTGTAATATTCTGTATTTTTTAAAAAAATATTTAATAAAAATAGATATGAGATGGAATTGCATGGATAGTTTATAGCCTTGTGTATAAGATTCTTTTTGGTATATTATTTCTCTAGTTTTCTGAAACATGGGGTTCCTACTTCTCCAAAGAGATTGCTGGCAATAACACTGTGTATATATGCCACATCATTCTCAAAGCAAATGTGATCCTTATGTTAGTCTTTGTTTCCTGATTGTTGATGCTACTGAATAACACTTATGCTCTTATACCCACTGACATTGCGTTCTTTTGTATCAAGGGAACCCCAGGAATTATATTCAAATTAACTGTTTCTTTCTCTAGGAATTCTGGTCCCTTCTTCCCCCCACTGGGCCCCACTGCCATTCTTACCTTTCATTCCTCTCCATTATTGTATACTGTGTTATTTGGAGTAGACAGCTGATACCATCTGTCTTGCTGTTAACTTCTGTAAAAGCCTGCTGAGTGATTCACACTTTGATAGTAGCTCAGTAAGTCTGTGAGGAATTGATTCAGGCCAGTCTTCCCCTTTGAAATTGTGAGGATCGCCAATACTGCTTTTCATCAGCCAATTCTTGCTTCACAGCTATCCTGTTTGTTAGGTTAAGCATGTCTTTGTTCACCAGTCTCCATCATTCTAAGCCAGAGGGTATTCATTGTATAAGCAAAGGCAAGTTTTGTACATTGTTGTTATTAAGCCTTCACAAGCAATAACTTTTTTAAAAAAATAGATTTTTGAGCCTGTCTTTATAATGCTTTTTATGTTAAAGCGCAGGATAGCTAATAAATCTGGGATATCCTGCTATGCCATTTCTCCTTTACAATACTTGGGAGGTGTTTTGATGATTTTTTTTTTTTAATTGAGCAGAAAGCAATGGAAAACAAATACAACAGAATAGTTCACATTCTAGTGTGCAACCACACCAGAACTAGATCTTACAATGTCTTACAATGTAGAAGCAAATAGTTCTAGTTGTTTAAAACATTTCTCTTTCTATCCCCATCCTCCAGCTTCTGCCCTCTCCTCCTTTTCTCCACCACACCCCCCGCCCCTCCCTTCACCCCTCTCTCTCTGAAATGGTAGGAAACCCATATAAGCAGAACATCTACTGTTTTCAGAGATATGTAGAGGCTGACCTGACATTTTCTTTAGTGTAGCATCTAGAAATGAGTATCAAAGGAAATACAAAGTCAATGTTTTATTTTTGACAAATAATGTCTGTGCAAACATGAGCGTATTTGTAGGCTGGTTATTATTGCTTGGCTACTATGTATACTGATTGCTGTTAAATAGTTTTCATTCAGTAGACATTTTGGGTTGGAATCATTGTGTTTCCTGTTAATATTTCCATTATTAAACATTCAGTATATACTCATCTGTTCCAGAGTAAAAATCAATATTTGTATTATGCTTACGGTAGCTCACAGATTTAAAATTGTTTTTATGAAACTATTTCATGTCTGCAAGTTAGTGAGTTTTTATAGAATGCCAAAATGTTTTCATATTTCCCTGTTTTTTTTATGTGCCAAGTTTTTTTATGTTTCATGTTCCATCATTGCTGAAAATTTTAGTGACAGTGAAATGTTCATTAAAAATTAATTCTCTTGAAAGTTGTTCTTTAATGTTAGGGGATGAAAACAGTCTAAATCAATAGTAATAGAAGATTTTGGTGCTTTGTCTTTCATAGGGGAATGCGAAAGAAAAGAATGTGATACATTCTGTGTTGAAATAAAACAGGTTATATCATCACTTATATTTTCGGGGACTCCAGCTGACTTTAATGTGAAACTAAAAGGCCTCCCAGGCAACCTCAGTGTAGAGTGCATCCTACAAAGACTCTATAACCTGTAGTTTCTCCACTTTACCTCTCTGTGACTATACCTTTTCTATTTTTTTGAAACTTACGTGAATGGGAGAATGAGATTGTCCTGGTTTATTTTGTCAGAGAGTCAGGCTTTTTTCCTTTATTTTAGATTCAGCCGGGATGGTCACATCCATCAGACACTTTGAGTTCCAGTAGCCATGTGGAATGACAATTTGTGATTATCAAGCTAGGAAACAAATGTTGAATTCAGATATTTATGCACAGGTTCTAAAATTAAGTGGCTGAGGGGGATATGCCTTACCATATCATGTTTTAAAATAATATTTTACATAAGCTACAGTGTGCTAGCTGTTTTGCAGACACTTAGTTCAGATGGTCTCTGTTCCAGTGGTCTCTAATTCTAACAGACATATGAGCAAACATGAAAAGATGGGAAATGCACAAATGCCAGCTTAGATAGGATTTAATCACAGTGAAAACATTAGGAGCAGATAAAGAGGAGGCAAAGTTGGTGAGAAGTGATGATATGGAGGGGGACCACATGCAGTTAGTCTAAAACTATATCTAGAGTTTCAGCTGGTGGCAATTTAGAACAAGCCTGTGGTTTGAAGGAGAGCTAAAGCTATGAATGAGTGTAGTGTGAGCTTCCATCCCAATACAGCTTAACAACATCTAAGTTTACTCAAAGCAGATAAAGCTTAGGTTTCTAACTGAGCTTGGCTTTATGTATTTTATTTATTTTATTTTTGTTTTGTTCCATTTGTCCTTAAGTCTCCAAGAGAAGCTTGGATGTAAACTCCTGCTTTTGGAAATCTGTTTTCCCTGGCTATTTATTCATATGAGGCTTTGGGTCATAGAAAATGTGGATTCCTGTGTCTGTCAAAGTCAACTATAAAACTCGATTTTGCTTTGGGAGGGGAAAATCTTTTCCCCAAGTACCTAGATAGTCTCTGCTTTCAAAACAGTGTTAATTACTCAGCTTTAATTATATGCATGAACTATAGCTGCATGAAAAAGTCTCTGGAGATGAAAAAAACAGACTGACCTCTCAAACATAAAGTCAGCCTTTAAAAGAAAGAATTTGCTTGTCTATTATTCTATTTTAATAAAGCATAGGACTTAAAAATAGAATAAAATAAAAGCGCTTACTACTCTATGGACAAGGAATCCAAGACAGCAGGAATATTGAGCCTAGTATCATTTACCCTTGTCAGACATGTAATTTATAATGAACAGTAGACATTGTAAATGAGTGTTTAAACATTTCATCTTTAACAAAATAAACATTTAAATAGAATCATTAGCAGCTGTTCCTAAACCTGTATATTTAAGATGTCAATTCTAAACTAATGTTTTGAGTAGAATACATATCAACTCAAAAGCAAAGTATGTTATCTGCTTTTGGTATTTTAAGTGTTTTAAAATGCTTGGGTACTGGAGTGACTGTCCTTAAAGGCAGTCACTGCAATGCTGTACTGAAGCATGCACACAAGATGCCATTGTTTCTTCATCTGTAGAGTTTCCTATTATTTTTTACATTTGAAATCCTATTTCTCCAACAAAATAGAGGTAGAAAATGAGTTTTGGAATAGCTGAAGTTGCCCTGAAGGTTTTGATGACCTCAAATTTGTATTTGACAAGTGAACCGAGTATAAGCACAAGTGTACTCTGAGTGAGGAACATTATTTTGAAAAGAAATTTACACTGTGATGATGACTGATCTACAAGCCTTTCAGTATCTGGCTGAAGCCATAAAGTTCTTTTTAGAAGCCTATACAGTTTAAAATTTGCACCTGAAGGCAAATAATAGTGAGCTTGAAAGCCAAAGATTATAGTATTGAAAGGTACATCAATTCTGAAAATACAGATGTTTCTTTATGGTATGCCACTAAAGAATGGAATCAAGACAAAAATGTGTATGAGCTTTTAAAAGAATGAGCAAATATTCTCCTCCCTGTCATTCTATTTTAATGATATATGAAACCTAAAAAAGGATTAAAGACATTTGAGGATATTGCTTATCTTCTGTGTTCTAATTTGTAATGAAATTAATTTGTTAAACTAAGTGGGGTAGTAGAACTATTGCAGCAGTTTGTGAAAGAGTAAAGAAACACTTGCAGTGATGTATACCAGTATTGCTATGCATTTCTGTTAATACAAAGATGTATTGATTACTTTCCAACACTTCCAAAACTATTGGTGGAAGAACAGCTGAGGAGAGTCATTACACTGTAGATAAATTCACACATTAACTAACTCATTGCATACGTTCACAGGCAATGGGAGCAAAGTAGACAGAAATCTTGAGACAGATTTAAAAGTATTTCCAAATTACTAGTTATGTTAATTTCATTAGCAGTTATGAAACTGTTAATGAAATATCTTTAAACAGCACACTTTTTGATTTTAAAAGTTAAAACTAAAAATGATGCAATAGTTGATTAGTGCAATATAAAATTCATTAAAATTGTAGTAACTCATTAAAATCATGTACAAAATACGATTTAGTGTTGATGCTTTAGTTACAGCATTCATAAGATTTTTAATAAGTATGTTAGAAGAATGTACATTGCTGGCTGTATAGTACTTACTGTTACACTAATTTGCTACGATGAACAGATCCTATTGCAAACAGTTATATTTGTATCTTGCAGTGGTACCACTATCAAGTCTTATGAAAGATACCAAAATGTTAGATATGCATGACTATAAATAATGTCTGAAGACATGGACATGTCTGTAAGAATGAAAGCAGAGTGTTTAAAATGTTAGTAAGTTCTCTGAGTATCTTTTTACTTGCACAGAGAACTATGCACAAGAAAATGATGTGTTTTTTTTTTTCCTATAAAAGTCCTTTGAAATTTGTAAAGACCTTAATAATTTATAGTTCACAGTAAGATGTGTAGATCTGACAGAGCCAGGTCTATGTTTTGCCATTCATCTCTGTCTATACAGTATGTATTAGTGCGTAAGTGAGATCATGTATGAGTGGCTTTTTTGTGCCCACAAACTAATGCACAGTAATGCAACAACTGCATAAGAAAGGTAACTTATAAGTTAAACAGGTAGATGTCCAGAGGTGAATATCATTAAAGACCTAAATTAAATATTGAGTTTTTAATTGAATAATAAGGTTGAGAGTGAAGAATAATTTCATAGATAGTATTCTACATTGTTAAGCATGGAATAGCTCTCATGGTTCTAATGATTTGATGACAGCAAAGCAGCAACTGAATAACACAAGGATTACAAGTTATCTAAGTGGTTTTACTTCCCATCAGTAAAAAAATTATAACATTCTAAATGTAAAAAACGCATATATACTGCTGAAGCTATGTACTTTTATTTTGGCCTATGTTTATTTAAATCTCATGATAAAGTTTTCAAAAGTGCTTCCATGCCTAAAGATCAGAGTCAACTTTCAAATATGATTTGAACATTTGGGGACAGTAATACTTCTTATCCAAAAGGGAAGAAGGGCTTGTGATTGTATTTCATCTCAAAGCTTAATTTTTCATTGGTATTCATTTGAAAGATCTTCTAATTTGGCCAATAATATAGCAGATACTATTGGGATCTCCTTCTGTGGTTATTCATCTGAACTTTGCACACCCTGTAGTATTTGATAATTTACTTTATGCCTTATTTTACCTTTTTGGTTATCAATACTGGTGTCACTGTGTTGCTGAGAAAAATACTACCTAATATCTGTGTAAGATTTTGAAAATACAATGATCCAGTAGGTTGTTAAGAGTTACTTTATGTTCATATATGTATCTATCTATCTCCTTTATATATAAGAACTTTATCTTCTTTTATATATATATATATAAACTATATGTTTTTTATATATATATGAGAGAGATGAACAATGGGTACTGGTGGACATTGGGATTTATTTATGAATTAACATTTAGACTGTGGGGGTTTTTGAACCTGATTTTTTGGCTTAATTGCATATAAAATTTTTCTCTAGAAAGAAATTTCTGTATGTAAAATGATATGTCACATATAAGGGGAAAGAAAAATTGTGAGAATTAAAACAGCTAGGAAAGAGACAGAAATGTGTCTGCTGATGTAAGTATAATAAGTAGCAAGGATTAAATGTGTCCAGTGGTTGCAGAATCTAAATGATGTTTTAGGAAATGGGGAGAAAGAAAACTGACACCAGGATTGTATCTGTAAGAAGATAATTTGGAGACAGTGTAATCCAGGAAAGCTTATCTCTGATCACTACATGCACAAGCTGTAAAGGCCGTTTTACTGTTTTTGGTTTCCTTGTTGCTTGCATTGTTTTGTGATTGAATTGTGATTGAATACACAGCAAACCAAGGTATTTTTAAATGCAATTTTAAAAGAGAAAAAAAGTCTTCCATAATCTTGTATCATTTCTGTGTCCAGGATAAGCTATTTTGAACTGGACCATCACTGCAATTATTACCAGTTTGATTTATAAGACCATTAGGGTGTATTTTCAATCTTCTAGAAATGTACCTTTTTAGTATCCGTAAGTCTTAGGGAGTTTTGAATAAATTTTTGTATCCTGTTGACTATTTACACATTACATAAGTAAGAATTTTAAAATTTAAAGCTGCTTAGTGGAAAAGGGCCTGGGGGTGCGGGTCGGCAGCCGGCTGGGCATGAGCCAGCAGGGTGCCCAGGTGGCCAAGGAGGCCAGCAGCACCCTGGCTGGTGTCAGAAGCAGTGTGGCCAGCAGGGCAAGGGAAGGGACTGTCCCCCTGCACTGGGCACTGGTGAGGCCACCTTTATGAGGAGCAGCTGAGGGAAGTGGGGTGATTTAACCTGAAGAAAAGGAGACTGAGGGGAGACTTTATTAATCCCTACAAATATCTGAAAGGAGGTTGTAGGCAGTTGGGGGTAGGCCTCTTCTCCCAAGTAACAAGCAATAGGACAAAAGGAAATGGCCTCAGGTTATACCAGGTGGGGTTTAGGTTGGTTATTCCTTCACTGAAAGGATTGTCAAGCACAGGAACAGGCTTCCCAGGGAAGTGGTTGAGTCACCATCCCTGGGTGTATTTAAAAGATGTGTAGATGTGGCACTTGGAGACATGGTTTAGTGGTGAACTTGGCAGTGTTAGGTTAGTGGTTGGACTCCATGATCTTAAAGGTCTTTCTCAACGTAAATGATTCTATGATTCTATAAAAAACCAATATTTCTCAACATCAGTGGGTGCTTATAATCCCTTCATTATACTTCTGTTGCTTTAATGTCCCCACAGTTTTATGTCATATAGACTCACAGAACCGTAGAATGCTTTGGGTTGGAAGGGACCCTTAAAGATCATCTAGTCCAAACCCCCTGCCATGGGCAGGGACATCTTTCAATAGATGAGGTTGCTCAAAGCCCCATCTGGCCTGACCTTGAACACTTCCAGTGATGAGGCACTCACAGCTTCTCTGGGCAGCCTGTTCCAGTTCCTCACCACACTCATTGTAAAAAATGTCTTCCTTTTATCCATTCTAAACTTACCCTCCCTCAGTTTAAAACTGTTGCCCATTGTCCTGTCAATACAGGGCCTGGTAAAAAGTCTTTCCCTGTCTGTCTTATAAGCCCCCTTTAAATATTGAAAGGCCACAATAAGGTCTCTCCAAAGCCTCTTCTTCTCCAGGCTGAAGAACCCCAACTCTCTCAGCCTTTCTTCACAGGAAAGGTGTTCTATCCATCTGATAATTTTTGTCTTGGACCTGCTGTAGCATGTCCATGTCTGCCTTGTGCTGGGGACCCCAGAGCTGGAAGCAGTACTGCAGCTGGGGCTACTCTTATAAGAGTGAAGCAGAGGGAGAAAATTCCCTCCCTCGTCCTGCAGCCCAGGATATGATTGTTTTCTGGGCTCGTTGCTGTCTCATGCCCAATTTTTCATCCACCAGTATCCTGAAGTCCTTCTACGCAGGGCTGCTTTCAATCTGCTCATCCCCCGGTGTGTATTGATACTTGAGACTGCTCCAACCCAGGTGCAGGACCTTGTTGAACTTTGTGAGGCTTACATGGGCTCACTTCTTAAGGCTGTCAGAGTCCATCTACATGGCATCCCATCCCTCTAGCGTATCAGCTGCACCACTCAGCCTGGTGTCCTCTACAAACTTTTTGAGGGTCCACTCAGTTCCACTATCTCTGTTGTGGAAGATTATGAAATAGTACTGGTCCCAGTATGGACCCTTGAGGGACACCACTCATTACTTGTTTCCACTTGGACATCGAGCCATTTACTGTAACTCTTTGGATGTGGCATCCAGCCAATTCTTTATCCATCTGATAGTCCATCCATTGAACCCATGTCTCTCCAATTTAGCAGCAAGAAGATTGTGGGGGACCATATCAAAGGCCTTACAGAAGTCTAGGTAGATGACATCTGTAGTTCTTCCCTTGTCCACTGATAGTGAAGACTACTTGATTAATCAGGCATAATTTGCCCTTGGTGAAGCCATGCTGTCTGTCTCCAGTCACCTCTCTGTGTTCCATATATTTTGACATGTCTTCTGGGAGTCTGTGTTCTGTGACATACTGGGCACTGAGGTGAGTCTGACTGGTCAGTAATTCCCAGGGTCTTCCTCTTGCTCCTTTTTAAAGAAGGGTGCAATATTCCCTTTCCTCCAGTCACTGGGGACGTTCCCTGTCTGCCATGACTTTTCAGATACTGTGGAGAGTGGCTTGGTACCTTCAGTCTATTCCCTCAGGACCCTGGGATGCATCTCATTGGGTCCCATGGCCTTATGTATATTCAGGTTCCTCAGGAGAGCTTGAACCTGGTTTTCTCTTACAGTGGGAGAGACTTCATTCCCCGGGTCCCTGCCTTGAAGTTCAAGGACCTGAGAGATGTGGGATGATTACCATTGGAAACTGAGGCAGAAAATCTGTTGAGTCCCTCAGCCTTCTCTGTATCGGTTGCCGCTAGTACTTCTGTCTCGTTTGAGGGAGCAGAGAAAAGAAGGGGTGGGTGGGTGCATTTTTCTTTAATCTTCCTTTTCTGACCAACCTTCTGACCATTCTTATTATTCTTTGCATCCCATGCCAAATTCAGCTCCGTCTGTGCCTTGGCTTTCCCAATCCTATCCCTACACATCCAGACAGTGCCCCTATATTCTTTCCAGGGTACGTGTCCCTGGTTCCAGTGCCCGTGCATTTCCTTCCGATGCTTTAACTTGACCAGGAGGTCCTTCCTCAGTCATGCTGGTCTCCTGCACTCCTTGCCTGATTGCTCACGCATGGGAATTGAGAGCCCTTGGGCTGTAAGACAAATGTCCTTACGGAGCTGCCAGCTCTGTTCTGTTCCTTTATCCCTGGGGGCAGTGTCCCGGGGGGTCCCATCCTGTAATTCCCTAAACAACTGAAAGTTCACTCTCCTAAAATTCAAGGTCTTGACTCTTCACCTGGCCCGTATCCCTCGAGGTTGTGAATTTTACCAGGGAATGGTCACTGCAGCCCAGGCTGCCACTGGTCTTGACTTCTGTAATTAGTTCATCTGTGTTGGTAGGCAACAGGTCCAGTAACACTTCTCCTATGTGGGGCTGTCTGTCACCTGGATTAAGAAATTATCTTCGATGCTCTCCAAGAGTTTTCTGGACTGCTTAGAGCTTGCTGTGCTGCTTTTCCAGCAGCTGTCAGGGTGACTGAAGTCCCCAAGCTGGATCAGAGGCTGTGAGTGTGGGGCTTCCTGCAGCTGAAGTAAGAAGTCTTCATCATCAGCATCTTCTTGATCGGGTGGCCAGTAATAAGCACCAACCATGAAGTTCCTTTTGTTGGCTTGGCCCCTGATTTTTACTTATAAGGTCTCAACCTGTTCATTACTGTTCTTCAGAGATAGCTCTGTGCAGTCAGTCCACTCTTTTACATAGAGGGCAACATCTCCTTCCTTGCCTGTCTTTTCTGATCATTTTGTAGCCCTTGTTTGCAGCGCTCCAGCCATGTGATTTGTCCCACCAAGTTTCAGTAACAGTGATTAGATCATAGCTTTCCAGCTGCACAGTTGCTTCCAGCTCCTTCTGCTTGTTACTTGTGCTACCTGCTGTTTTATGGATTTGGTGTGTTTTAAGGCTAGAATGATAAGTAATTTCTAAATTAGTTATTTGGACATAATTGAGAATACTTGGAAACTCTGTTCAGTGAGAATGTTTAGCTTTCAGAGGTTAAATTTGGATGTTTAGTACTTTAAGCCAGTTTTTTACTGTCATTATCTCGTTCTCTGCCACAAGGTATTGCTGTGGTGGTTCTTGGAACATTATTGTCAGAGCTGTTCCCTGAAGTGAAAAAGGTCCAGTTCAGGTTAGAAGCTTGAGTACCTGTCTATATGAACAGATATTATTTCTCCTTTAGGAAGCGGATTGCTATTTGAAATAATATTTGTAAGGAGCTGCTGGAGAAAGTAGTAAGTTGAATTGAGCAGAAAATTCTGGGGATTTGAAGTAACTCAAGTTAATGTTAATTTTAAAGAGCAGAGAATGATTGCTGAACTGCTACCATGTATTACCTTTTCCCATGAGTTAAGTAGCTCTCTGTGAGCTTTCTGTATATGCAGTTTCCAAGAAAAAGTATGAAGCATCTGTTAAGTTTTATTAGAGAAAAAATGGCACATGCTTTTAGAGTCTAATGATTTGTCCTCCCTTTGTTTACCATGTAGCTCTGTTAACAGTAATTTATTTCATCGTGCGATTTTGTTTTGCATCCTGTTATTGTCAGAAGAAGGTATGGTCTCTTAGATAGTCACAGCTTGAACTATAGATGAGTGTCTTAAATTATCCCAAATGACAGAGAACAACATTTTGTCTCTAGAGGAGTAGCCTATTTTCTGCTATATACATAGTGGTGTGAGATCATTTGCTGAGCACATCCAGTATGTTTAACTGTGTGGTCTTCAGCAATGGCTATATGTTGTTTTCATTACCAGCAAGCATTACATCTGTCTTGTCAGCTCTGAACTTAAGCAGCTTACTTATTCCTTGCACCTTATCACAGCAGGGCACTTGGCAAGCTGAGAGACTGCACTGTCCAAGTCTGACAAACATAAGTCATAAAACGATGTCAACATCATAATGATGGCACTGCAGCCTACATCATGTTCCAGTTTCTCTAGTAGCCTGTATGTTACAGAGTGACACTATATGACAGGAAGTTCTCTTGGTGGACAGCCAGTGTTATTATCTGTTTTTTCAGTAGAGAAGGTCAGGTGTCCAAAGGTGCCATAACAAAATCACACATAAATTGGTGTAAAGTCATAAAACGAGTAACGAATGTGCTAACTTCATATTGCATACAATTTAGCTTTGTGAAACTGGGCAGAGATAAAGATACATGAACGTAAGTAGAGGCTGAGGAAAATATCCAAAACTGGATTTGAGAAATTATATATTCCTCTGCTTTTTGAACATCAGAGTAATAGTAGATGTGTTCTTGTGCAAGTGTAACTCAACAGGGCTTTAAATAAAGAAGTCATTGCAAATAGAATCTTTGTTTTGAAGACTTTCTGGGGAATAGTTAGTATGCAGGAACTTTCAGCCTTTTGCGTGGTGTCTTGTGTTTGTCATTCATTTAATCTTTTTTAGCTATCTACCTTATCCTTTGATGTTAAGGCTATAGAAATGTTAGCCATAGAAATGACAGCTGGAGGGAGTGGAACAAATAGAAGAGTCTACTTGTATTTCCTGATTCTGTATGATACTCAGGTAACCATCTGGTCCATAGCTTGTTGGTTTTCTTCTGCAATATTAAATATCAATTCCTTAATGACAGAGGAACTAGAGTCTTGCAACTAGGCAGTACTTAAATGACTTTGGAGAAATTCCAGATCTCCCTTGAGTAACAAGGCTTGAATTATGTTGCAGATGTCCACTGGCTGGAAGCCTTTTGCTTTTAGACCATCATGGAAGTGTATTTCTATCCTTGTGAGAGGTCTTTTTATAAGCGAAATCTGTTTACTGGCAAATCAGTTCTGCTGCTATAACACAACTTGCAGTGTAGACTTACCCTAGTCAGAGCTGCCCATAATATGCATTTTCTAGTTCAGTATCATAATTTTAAGACACCCCATCTATCTGAAAAATACTATGGTCACTGTGAAGGTTGCATTTGAGATAACTATCATACAAGTCTCTTCTGCCCTTAGGAATTTTCTGTTTGCAATAATCCCGTCTACTTCAACTAGTCATGGTAGAAATTATCTCATTGCAGTAAGTAGAGGTTGGATAGCTTTTAAATAGAAACTGGAAATTTGCAGCTCTCTACTGGATGTGCCTTGCTAAGTTAATGGGAAACATGCTCGTAGGAGCTAAAAGTTTAGTGAATATGTCACAGAAAAGATCTGCTATCCCTTAGTTTTACTTTGAGAGTTCATTTTCCCGCATGTAAACTCACACATAGTGGCAATGCTTTTGCATGCAGATACATGTACATGCAGACATGTATTCCTTTACATATACAGTAAATATTGGCTTTTAGAGTAAGGGAAGCATAAGAAAATCAAATTCCTTTGATACAAGCATTTTTGCAACTCACTGAGAGGTGGAAGTAACTATTTTTTATATATTTACATTATTCTTTCTATTTCTTTTGGAGACCTAGTAGAATATATGAAGCTGGAAAGATTTTACTCATTTGTTCTTTTTGCACAAAAACTGAATGAATGAATCATGGTCATTTTTTAATGTCAGAAACTTCTTGTTTTTCTGCAGTGGGAATATAATTTTTTTTTCTCCAGAGTTTATGGTAACTATTGCCTAATTTCCATGCTTCTACCATTTAATTTCAAGATTTTTATTACACCACCCCTTCCCCCCCTCCCCATCAGGTTAATGATTTGACGTATCCTAACCTTCCATTCTGTTTTAAGTCATTTCATTATGACATAACCTATTATCATAAACTTATTTATACAAATGAACTTCAAACTTCTGACCTCAGAATTTGACACTGGTTTTTTTCATCTCAGAGAAGTGAGATTCTCCATTTGTAAAAGGCAGAAGGGCTGTGGTTACTGGCTGTCAGTTTCACAGATTTGCTGTTGACTGGAAAAAACACGAAAAGCTATTTAAGAGCTCAGATCTTTTAATAATTTTTAATGTAAGTATGCAGCAGAGAATTTATTCCATATATGTTATATATCTTTTGGATTCCTACTCTTCAGCAGTATTGTAGGTTTTATTAAAACACACGTGTGTGTGTGTATATATATGTATATGTAAAATCTCTTGAATATACCATTGCAGATGTTTTCTTTCTTTCAGTAGAGAGAACATGTATAGCTATTTGTAGGTGGATGCTTCTTTTATTTACACAACTGTTTTTCAAAGTTCATGACAGCAGAAGAGATAAGGCAGCCAGCAGGTTTTTTGCTACTATATTACTGTATTTTTTTACTGTAATTGAATGACAGAACCTTACCACCTTTTTTTTCCCCCTCCTAGTTATTGTGGTTTATTTTTGGGGGGCTGTCCTTTTTTTTTTTTTTTTTTTTTTTTTCCCGGTGACAACTCCAGAGAATGTAGGAAGTTTGAAAGGGTCCTGGCTATGTTCCCTTAAAGCAGCAGTAAACATTGCAAAAGATTATTCTCTGGGTGGTATTTGCAGCTATTACTTAAGACTCCTTCCTTGTTTATACAGTTGAATAATTGTGACTAGCACGCAAGCAGGTGTCAGGGAATACTTTCTGTTGAAATTCAGAGTTTTGTGCTGTCCTAGAGAGCTCCTAGTAAATTACAAACATTTGTTCAAGTGTTGCCAAACAGATGGACTCAGCCTTATTAGTTTCATAATGATTTTTAAAATGATTGGAACAAAATGAAAGTGTAGAGATTACAAGAGCAGGTAAGCAACATAGAAATGAGGGAGATACAGTAGATATTTATCCCTTGCTAACAGATTACTTTAAAAGGTCAAAATTCAGATCAAAATGTTTGTCAGGTGTGATGAAATGGTTAGTGAGCAGTCAATGGGACTATGGATGAGACTTTGTAAACTTTCAGTATCTCAACTGTATGGAAGCAGGGTTGATATTGCAAACTCATTTTCTTATACCCCCACCCCACCCCTTTTTTATTTTTTTAAGTGAAGATCAGAAAGGAGGGAATGAGCCACCTCTCAATGTGGAATCATGAACTGTAGAGCACTTTGTAAGCAAAGCAGCTAATGGCTAAATATTTTTTACCTTGATCATTATTGTATGAAAGAAAAGAGAAAAAACTTTAAAGTGCAAGTAAACATTATATCTAAGTTAAAGGAAGAAAATGCATAACTGAAAGCTACTGAGAGGATGATTACAGTCCATGTAGTTCATTTGGGTGGCCAGCTAGATAATTTTTGAGTATATTAGTTTCTAAGTTTTTTTCTGCAGTGCAGCAGAATCTGTGCATAAAATGGCTATACCAAAATTGTTTGAATTCTTAAATCAGCATCACAACATTTTAAAGCTTTAATTATTACTTTGTTTTAATAATTGAACTAGATGTACTTACATGTTCATAGGTAATAATGTAGTAAACTGGATTTTCCTCTATTGCTGTGAGAATAGTAGTAGAATTAGTAAAACAAGGATGTCATAGGTGATCTCCTTCTTGGCTTGCTGTACTTGTTCAGCTGTTCAAAATTCAAACTTAGGGAGCACAGTATACTGGACACAGCTAAAGACCCATTTTTTTATTTCCTCTCAATAACATCTTTCTTTACCTAGTGTGTGTGATCAGCTGTTTAACATAAGCTAGGTATATGAAACCCAATTATTGGTTCCAGAAGATTTTATTACTCAGAGTTGCCTACATGTTGATGGCTGTCAACAGAAAATCGATGAAAGAAATCACCCACTTTTGCTCTGCATTTTGTCATTATAGTGTTGCATAATGCAGTATCTATATTGTATAGGATGTAGCCATTGCTTTAAGATTTTAATGGACTGGAATTAAATTTTGTGTAAATATGATAACTATCATGTTCCATATAGTTCAAAGACATTTCAAAGATCCTTTACTTTCAAATCAGTAACATGATTTAATATTATACTAAACTGAGTGCTTGTATTATATTTTTATTTTGGTGTAAGTCTCTTGTCAGGTCTCTTATCACAGCATCTGAGAGCTTTTCAAGTAGTTATGAAACAATATGAATGATATCCACAGTATTTATACTACCTTATTTTTTCTCCAAAAGGTGAATATTCTTGAGTATGTAGTTTTAGCAGTTATTTGTAGGTGTTTTGATGTTTGTTTTTTCTTTTTTTTTTTAAATTATTTGCCATTAAGTGCAGGCATTCCAGCTTGTTTATACCAAGTCAGTCTGGGGAAGAAATGTTGATAGTACATGCTGTGCCCTGGTAGTGGAAAGTGGTTAGGGTAGTAGGTAACCCTTAGTTCTTGAGTTAATTTGTTCCAGTCTTAAACTGGTCCTCTGAAAGATGATGCTTTCTGTACTGTCAAATTTGTTGTGGAAGTTCCCACCATGCTTACATTTGTGCAGCTGAGCCGAACTGACACTTTCCTCTGCTGACCCCTAGTCAGTGAAGTACTTTGGGTGGGAAGACTGTAAAGTTGTGTAGTTAGTCCATAGGAAGCAGAACCTTTAAAGAAGGAGGAATGATCATGGTGTGCTTTTGGAGGTGTTTGAGAACTTAACAACAGCTCATCTAGTGTTTTTTGATTAATGTTTTTCCTGAGAATAGGAATGTTTATTAGAGGCCTGGTATTTTCTTTAGAGCTGTATAAATGCTTTACAGGATGTAAAAAATTGTAAATTTTTTTTACAAAAAAATTTGTAGTCCTTCATTGAAACATGGAATTACTTTTTAAATTTGCACAAAGCACTAAAGCAAACCAAAATATATAGTTTGCTTTAAAACAATTTCATTTATTTTTCAGGCTTTTAAAAACTTCAAAAATTTAGAAAGTTTTAATTCTGCTTTGGTTTAAGGTTTTTTGGTTTTTGGTGTTTTGTTTTGTTGGGGTTTTTTTTGTGTCATTGGAAGGTTGATGCATTTAATTTAGAAAATATCAAAATCGCAGGTGTCACTGGGAAAAGTTATCCTAGAATTTTTTTTTATTATTTTTGTGTTGCTCTTTTCTGTTTCATAGAAGCTTAATATAATTTAGATTTCTTAAGTATACCATCAGTTACAGATTTTAAATTTCCCTGATGTACTTAGGATTTGATTGGGCAGTTAGATTACTGCATTGAATAATCCTAAAATCCTTTAAAAATGGAAAAAGATGACATTGCCAAGTAAAACAAATACAGTTTTATGGGTCCAGCTATTTACCCACGAAGAAATAATTCACCCTTGTGAACAAGACAGTCTAATATAGTGAGATTTTAAGAATGTGGGCATTAAATAATAAAATACATAAATGAAAGTGTATCAAGACAAAACTCAACAGTGTGAACAAAAAATGTTCTATGTTAATATTTTTCAAATGAGAGTAGCAGTAAACAATCTTTTCAAATTCAGTTTTTATTATATGCGCTAGTGCTGTGTAACAGGTGTAAAGAATAGTATTTATTTATTTTGTGGAAAGGTTACGAAGCACGTGATTTTCTATATATTGCAATTCCTTGGTTGGTCCTTATCCTGTAATAATTAGGAATGTGAATGTATAATTCTCCACAGCAGTTTACAACTTGTTAGGGAAGGTTTGGAGTGCAGCACTTGGAGCTTTTGATGAATTATCCAAATTCTGTGTTTCTTAATTGGCAATGAAGTTGTTTCTTGTCCAAACAGAAAGCTTCAAACTTTTCACATAGCTGCTAAATTGCAAATCTTGAGCAGCAAACTGGAGAAGGGAAAGACTTTATATAAGCAAAGTAACAGTTTATGGGTTTTGATAAAAAGTCTTATTATGGTACTTGGTAAGTCAGTTGCAGAGGCAAGCTGCTCCAGAGCCAGCCCGTTCTGCTGCAGAGCGGCAGATCTCAGTGCATGGCAGGGTTTCCTGAAGCAGGGCAACTCCAGGCCAGGGCAGCAGAGACACCCACCAGGAGCTGGCAGCTCTTGTAAGAGATGCTGACGAGGCCTGGGCATTGCCAGAGGAGCTGCAGCCACCTCCATATTTATAAAAGCAGCCTAGGGAGTGCAAGCAACTGGGGGCATGGCGCTGCAGGTTGTGCAGGAGGGCATGGAGGAGTCGCATCGTCACTCTGCCAGCTTAAAAGGTGAGTTCAGCTGGTGGTCATCCGCCTCCTAGAAGGAGCTTATCTATGGTATCCACCTGGCAGAAAGCTATGTTCTAGATGCTCACCGGAACTGATATGGCTACCCAGAGAGAGCTCCCATGAACACGTGGAGCTGTCCAGGTCTCAGGCTGCAGGGTGTGCAAGAACCTTTCGCTGGGAGCAGATGGCAGTAGTGAGAACAGCTGTGTGAGGTGTGGCCAAGTCAGTGGTCTGCTCAGCCTGGTGACAGAGTGGTGGGAGGAAGCAGAAAGGTTAAGGAGCACCAGGGGGTCTGAGAAAGAGATAGTCTGCTGGAACCATGCTCTTCCCTCCCTGAGACAAACAGGAGCAAGCACCAGAAAAAAACATAAGACCAAGGGGATCCTGTACCCTCCCCGCACCAGGCAGAAGGCAGTAGCTTAAAGGAAAGGCATGAATTGGAGGCAAGTCTGTGCTCAGGGTGGCCTGCAAATGCCCTCCTTGTCCACCTCGCTTTCCCAGGTGCCTCTGTATAACAGGTATGAGACTCTGGATGTGGAAGGTCCGTCAGCTGATGTTGTTCATGATGGTCCATCTATACCAGAGGTGTTGCCAAGGTCAGAAGACCATAACCGCTGTATCAAGACCACTTCCATGAGGAAGACAAGACAGGTTTTAGTTATAGGTGGCTCCCTTCTGAGGTAACAGAGGCAGGCTCAGACCCTCCTTTTAGGGAAGTCTGCTGACTCCCTGGTGCTTGGGTTAAGGGCATCACCAGGGAACTTCCTAGCCTGGTATGGCCTTCGAACTATTACCTGTTACTGCTTTTTCATGTGGGTGGCGATGAAGCTGCAACAGGTAGTCCAAGGATAATCAAAAGAGACTTCAGGGCTTTGGGACAGTTGGTAAAGGAATCTTGAGCACAGGTAATTTTTTCTATCCTTCCAGTTGTGGGCCATGACATTGCAGGAAACAGATGGACCCAGTCTGTTAATACATGCCTCTGTGGCTACTGTCACTGAAATAATTTTGCGTTTTTCAGTAGTGGGATGGTCTACATGGTGCAAGGCCTGCTGACGTTGGATGGGATTTACCTTTCTCAAAGTTTGAAGAGTGTCTTTGCTTATGAGCTGCTGGGGCTGATTGGCAGAACTTTAAACTAGACTTGAAGGGGGATGGGGGTAATATCGGGCTCACATGTGATAAGCCATGGGATGACACACCAAGGTTTGATGGGCAGGGTGCTAGAGAGGGCCTGTTGCTATGAAACGTGCTGGGTACACTGCAGCATACTCAAAGTCCTATGGACATGAGCCAGGGGCTCCTGAGGTAATAGGAGGCAACAGGGGAACACTGGTGAAATACCTCAAAGGAACTAAGGTTTATTCCTCTAAAAAAGTGTCACAGCTGGCAGCCCAGCTGAAATGCCTCTACACCAATGCACGCTGCGTGGGCACCAAACAGAAGTTAGAAGCCACTGTGCTGCTAGAAAGCTATGACCTAGTTGCCATTGCTGAAACTTGGTGGGATGAATCCCATGACTGGAGTGCAGCTCTCAATAGTTACAGGCTGTTGAGAAGGTATAGGCAACTATACCTTCTATGTCAAGAAATGTATGGATTGTGAAGTGCTGTCTCTGAAGAATAATCACAAGGAGGCTGAAAGCCTATGAGTAAGGTTCAGCCCACAGAGGGAACGTTGTGGTCGATGTTACTACAGGCTGCCCGATCAAGGGGAGCCTATTGATGAAGCCTTCTTACTCCAGCTACAGGAGGCAGCGTGCTCAACAGCTCTCATGCTGCTGGGGGACTTCAACCACCCTGACATATGCTGGAAGGGTGACATGGAGAGCTGTAGGAGTGCACTGAGGATAAATTTTTAAGCCAGGTAATAAAAGCCCTGCCAGAGGGGATCCATTATTGGACCTGTTGGTTACCAATGCAGCTGAGCTAATTAGACATGTCAAGACTGATGGCAGCCTGGGCTGCAGTGATCATGCACTCATGGAGTTTGCAGTCCTCAGGGAAACAGACAGGTGAAGAGTAAAGTCAGGACCCTGAATTTTAGGAAACCAAACTTCCAGCTGTTCAAGCAGCTAGTCAGTAAGACCCCCTGGGAAACTGCCCTTGGGGATAAAGTAGCAGAACAGAGCTGGCAGATGTTTAAGGATGCTTTGCATAGAGCATAAGAGCTCTTGTTCCCCAGGTGTAAGAAATCAGGAAAGGAAGGCAAGAGACCAGCATGGCTGAGTCAAGACTTGGTGGTCAAACCAAAGATCAAGAAGCAGATGCACAGGCGCTGGAAGCAGGAACAGGTGTTCCTGAGAAGAGTATAGACGCATTAGCCCGGTTCGGTAAGAATGGGGTCAGGAAGGCCAAGGAATGGCTGGAGCTGAACTTGTCAAGGGACCAAAGAATAGTAAGAAAGGCATCTGTAGGTGTGTCACCCATAAAAGGAAGGTCAAAGAAAGTGTACCCACCTTGAAAAACATGACTGGCAAACTGGTAACAGCAAAGGAGGAGAGGTCCTCAACAATTTTTTGCCTCAGTACAAGGTACAAGGATTATTTACTTTAAAAAAAAGAAAAAAAATATCTATGATGAAAGCCAAGAAAAACTGAAAACCAGAGGATGTTAATTAATCCTTGCAAATAGTTAAGAAGATATGAGAGAAGGAATAGACACCAGAAATAGGTGAAGCTAAGAAGTAAGAAGCTCAAGGAGAATCAAATGTTTCATGAGACCAAACAGGAAATTACTTGAACCGCGTGTGGAGTACCCCAGTGAGCATGCTAAAAGATCCACCCCCGACAAAGAGAGCCCCCTGCTAACAAACTGCCCCGCCCCCCGCCCCCCCCCCCCCCCCCCGGAATGTGCCCTGTGAAAAGAAAGAACCCTGTGCCTTTCAATGGGAATAAGGCTGGTGAGAACCAGTGAGGCTCAAGTGTGATAAAACTTAGTTGTAAACTAGCTGTTCAAATGTGTAAAATGTTTTAGTGTGTGTTAGAAGGTGCACTAGCTTTGTGGATTTACCACCTAGCACCTATCTCTGCACAGACGTGCAATAAAATATCTCCACTCTGTGTGGATTGGCTCTTGCACACAGGGTGAAGAGCCTAGATTTGGGATAACGAGTCTTCACTGGCAACATCTCTTCCCACACCTCTTGAGTGGATGGACCTCGTGGCAGGGACCGGGAGAGCAAAGTTCCTCCCACTGTAAGAGAAGATCAGGTTCAAGACCACCTAAGGAACCTGAACATACATGGTTATGGTACCTGATGAGATGCATCCCAGGGTCCTGAAGGAATTGGCTGATGCAGTTACCAAGTCGCTCTCCATGATATTGGAAGAGTCATGGCAATCAGGTGAAGTTTGTCCCTGGTGATTGGAAAAAGGGAAAAATTGCACCCATTTTTAGTAAGGGTAGAAAAGAGGACCCTGGGAACTAATCTCTTAGCCTCATCCCTGTGCCTAGGAAGACCATGAAACAGATCCTTCTAGGAGCTAGTTAAGGCACATGGAGGAGCGGGAGGTGATTAATGACAGCCAGCATGGCTTCAACAAGGGCAAGTCTTGCCTTACCAACCTTGTGGACTTCTATGGTGGAGTGACTACATCAGTGGACAAGGGAAGAGCTACTGATGTCATCTTTCTGGACTTATGTAAGGTCTTTGACGCGGTCCCCCCCAACATCCTTCTCTCTGATTTGGAGAGACATGGGTTTGATGGATGGACTGTTTAGTGGATGATCAGTTGGCTGGATGGTTGCATCCAGAGAGTAGTGGTCAATGATTCAATGTCTGGATGGAGATCAGTGACAAGTGGTGTCCCTTCCTTCAGGCGTCCATACTGGGGCCAGTACTGTTCAATATCTTCATCAGTGACATAGGTGATGAGATTGAGTGCACCCTCAGGTAATTTGCAGATGAGATCAAGCTGAGTGGTGCGATTGACATGCCTGGGGGATAGGATGCCATTCAGAGGGGACCTAGACAAGCTTGAGAAGTTGGTCCATATGAACCTCATGAAGTTCAACAAGGCCAAGTAAAAGGTCCTGGACCTGGGCTGGGGGAATCTCCAGTATCAATACAGGCTTAGAGCTTAGGTGAAGCAAAATTACTTGATACAGAAGCTCCTTTGTGGCCAATTTCTAATGGCATAAAGTCCATAAGAATCTGAGTGTTGTGCTGGTTCTCTGAGTGTTGCTTTCATAGACTGTTCAGTCTCTCTGTGCCATTTAACTTGATCTCTGCGGAAGCCTTCACCCTGCCAAGAGGAAACTTCAGATTCATATCTGCAAGGGAATATAGACTGGATTGAGTGCAGTCTAATCAGAAAATCCATGCTTCCATTTTCCCTCCTCTTTTGGTCTTCCATGATACAGTTTTTTTTTAGTGGGATTTTATGTAGTATTTGTTGTGTTTTAATCCCATCAGGCAACTACGCACCACACACCTGCTCACTCACTCCTCCCTGTTGGCATAAGGGAGAGAACCACAAGAATAAAAGTGGGAAAACTTGTGTGTTGAGATAAAGACAGTTAAACAGGTAAAGTGAAAGCCACAGATGCAAGCATGGGCATCCCATGGGCAGGCAGGTGTTCAGCCAACTCCAGGACACCAGGGCTCCATCACACGTAACGGTTACTTGGGAAGACAAAATACCATCACTCTGAACGTACCCTTCTTTTTTCTTCTTCCCCTAGCTTATATACTCAGATGATGTCCTTTGGTGTGGAATATCCCTTTGGCTAGTTTGGGTCATCTGTCCTGCCTGTGTCCCCTTCCAGTGTCCTGTGCCCCTCCAGAAGTCCTGCTGGCAGGGTTTGAGAAACTGAAAAGTCCTTGACTTAGTACAAGTACAAACTTAGCAACAAGTGTGTTTTCAACATTATTCTCACACCAAATCCAAAACACAGTACTGCGCCAGCTACTAAGAAGAAAACTATCTCAAGCCAAAACCATAACAAGTATTTCAGGGGTGTTGTCACTAAAAGAACATGGAAAGCAACTTTTTTTGACTCCTAAATTTTATCAAGATCTCCAAAAATATTCTTGTCTGAAATTGACACAAGTTGAAACCCTGAAGAATAAATTGGTTAATTTGAGCTAGTTTCCTATCAGCAAGATCAAAATATCTTAGTAATGTTGTAATTATTTGTTAAGTATTTTTTAACTTTTTTAATACAACGTAATGTTTCCATAGACAGTGTAACTTCCCAATACAGAGAAAAGTTTACAAAATAATAAAAGAAAATTTAGCTGTATAAAAATGTCAAACTGTTGATGGTAAAGAGCAATGCTGTTATAAAACTATGACAGTTTAAACAGACTATAAGCAAATTTAGGCTTTAAAGGGCAGGAGATTTCTACCCATCTATTTAATGAAGTTCTTGACCAGTCTTCCAGTGGGATTAAAGTGTGCTGACAGGCCCAGTGGTGTGCTGGAGCTTGTACAGTTTGTGAAATCTGTTGTACTGATTACTTCTGAGAATGAAAGACTGGGCTCAAAAACCTGGGAAACTGCTTTCCATCCCATTTTTAATTTAGAACACTAATTAAAACTGACTTTTCCTGTAGTTTTAGTTTTGATTGTAAAAAAACCATTGAAAATGTTTTTTAGGTTTTACTAGACCATTTGTACTGCTCTGAATTACTGAACAAGCTGTAAACTACTCCTTGAATCTATCCATCTGCTTTCTGTACAGAATAAGTCCAATGCAGTTTTATTTACAATGACTTTTTGTTTTTCAGTCTTTAAATGGGAGACCAAATTGTAGTGTAGGAGGTTGACAAATACCATTCAAGTTCTTGGTGATTATTTTTAATAAAAGGAATGCTGAAGTCCTAGATACAGTGCAATGTTAATGAAATAATGAGCTTCCTGGCTACAGCAGACTAAGCTTTGTCTGGTTTCTGCAGTGATGAATTGACTGTGTCAAACTTTGCAATCTAGCCTAGTGAAATATTTTACTATGAAAGTTTAATTTTCATTCTTTATTTATGAAAGCAGTAGTACTGTCACAAAGTGTTAGCATAGAAGTGCCCTTTTGTATGATTTATTTTAATGAGTGTCACTTGTTGATATGTTTAATGATTTTTGACCCATATTTAATGCTAACACCTCTAAGTATTCTGAAATATGAGTCTGCCATTATTATTTTTTCTTAAATCAACTCATAGCACATTTTGCAGTTGTATCTCATCTCAAAAGATGCAATGGTAGTTTGTTAGATATGGTGGGGCAAAAGAGTTTTACCCTGCTTTTTGTAAAATCTTTTCTGGGGAGACCTCATACTCAGTAAAAGCAAGTATAAATTCTTTTCAAATCCTCCTTTGTGTAGCTTTTCGGAAGAATCTATGGAAATGCTTATTCTCTAGGAAATGCTGTTAATTCATGCTCATTTGGGACTGAATACAGCACATTGCTTCTTTACAGCAAGAGTAGCCTTATAGGAGGTATAATCTCTACTTGCAATTCAGCAAATTTAAGGTCTAATATTTACAGCTGAGTGAGATTTAATAGTCTTCTAAGAGAGAAGTTTAGCTGGGTTCATGTTATAAATGAAATATTTCAAGCCAATGATTAAAAAACCCACGGGTGGAACTGGAAATTGTACCACAAATGACTTGTATATACTGCATTTTGTTTATTTCAATATGAGGTGTTTTTTTAGCAATGATAAGAAAATGAATACAAATTATCAGTAAAAACGGGAAGGACTGTAACTCATTTTTGTAGTTCATCTAATTAGTATTAATACAATGTTATATTTAATGTACACTATTAAAAATTCGGTAGACATGTTGCTCTATTAGAGAAGAAAGGATTTTATAAAGACCCACAAATGCCTGTCTATCCTTAGACCATCATGGCTACATGTATTTGGTGTAGGAAGATTCTGATGATGGGGGGAACTGCAGGGGAACTCAGTGAGAGGAGGCCAAGGGCTGCCCTGTGCAGGAGAAAGCTGGCTCCAGCCAGCTCCACTGGGCTCACCCACAGGACAGGTATGCTGGTGGTTCCTCTGGGAAAACAGATTTGGGAAAGGAGAAAAAACAATGCACAGTAGCTGGGGGGTGGGGTGGGGTGTGTGGGTGGGTATGTGTAAGAAACGACACTACAGATACCAAGGTCAGAGAGGAGCTGCTCCAGGCACCAGAGCAGAGCTTCCCTTGCAGCCCATGGAAAAGACCGTGGTGAAGCTGTTTATCCTCCTGCAATCCATGGAGAACCATGTCAGAGCAGATATCCACACTGCAGCCTGTGGAGGGTCCCATGCTGGAGCAGGTGGATATGCCTTAAGGAAGCTGCAGCTGGCGGAGAGCCCACGCAGGAGCAGGTCCTGCATGAGCTGCTGCCTGTGGAGGGGAGCCCACACCGGTGCACGTTGTTTGGCAGGAACTGTGGCCAACCCATGTGGGACCCAAGCTGGGGCTGTCTCTTTTTCAAGAGAAAGGAAAAGAGGAGGACTTTTCCTGAAGCCACTGAGAAGACAGCCCTCACTGGAGCAGTTATTAAAGAACTGCTTTGTATCCCATGGAAAAGTGTGAGGAGGAAGGAGTGGCAGAGAGGAACTGGTATGGAATTGACTGCAACACCTCAATTCCCCATCTCCCTGCCTGATGAGCAAGAGGAGGCAATGGAGTCAGGAATGAAGTGAAGTTTAGCCTGGGAACAGGAGGGGGGTGGGGGAGGTGGGTTTAGTTTCGTTTTTGTTTCTCACCATCCTACTCTATTTTTAATTGGCAATAAATGAAATTAATTTTCTGCAAATGGAATCTGTTTTGCCCATGACAGTAATTGGCGAGTGATTCCCCTGTCTTTAATTTCACCCACAAGCTTTTTCATCTTATTTTGGCCCCTATCCTTTTAAGGAGGTGGGTTGAGAGAGTGGCTGGGTGGGCATCTGGCAGCCAGCCAGCATCAACCCACCACACTGCAACAATGTACCTCCTGTAGTCAACATGAATTAAGGCAGCAGTACACTACCACACACATTTTGTGAGAAAGGAGTTTTCAAAACAAAAATTCAGCAGTAATTTGATTATTTAGATACATGTTTTGAAATTGGAAGATCCAGATTCCTGGTCTGGCTGCACGCTTCCTGTCACTTTCTTTTTTCTCACATTTTTTTCACTCTCTTGAGAGACAGTGTATTATGCTATTTTGCATCTTCAGGCTGAGTACAAAGCTAGAGATAAAGCTTTATTACAATTCATTAGTTCATATATATCAGTCTGTACATAAATTATGATTATTATTCTAATACATGAAGATTGCTGTTTGCAGATATTTCAGTTTTGCAGAGTAAAGTGTTACTAGTTAGTAAGGTTCTTACGATCCTTAAAATTCCCCCATAAAAAAAAAAAAAAGAAAAAAAAAAAGGGAAGAACCTTCTATGTATAACATAAAACATTTAGTAACAAAACAAAAAATACAGAGATCAGACAAGCTTGTCTGAAGGAACCTCACAAAAGAGGTATCGACATCCGTTCCTCAGCACTGACTACATTGCTCTGCAGTTCAACTCCTGTAGCTTCTTACTACTCCACTGTAATCATCTGACTCCCTGAAGACAGAACCTATTCAAAACAGTGCTAACAAAAAAAATGGACTTCAAGTTTTAATCTGAAACTGAAATATGCTGTGAAGTAAACTGTGATGCCAAGCAGCACTCATATTCAGCCTATTGCTCTGACAAAATATTTCTTCTGATATATAAAGGACAATCATGGAATGGACTGTTACTGTCACCAGAGAACTATTCAGTCCTGTGTGTTTGAGATGTCTTGCAGAAATCTTAAAAACCCTGACAATACTTAATAAGTATAATTTGATGGAATAATAGCTGCATTGCCTTTATCGGGAATTAAGACAGTGGTTCTTAATAATTGCATGCCTTTTGTCTAGAAAAATGAACTATCCTTAATGATATAAATAAATCCTGGATACACCTGTAATTCTCACAAATGGAAACCTGGCAGTCCCTCACAGCCAACCAGGAAATAGAATGTGATGTGTGGGGATAGCTCTCTTGGCTTTACAAGAATTGTTGCAGCATGATTCTAAAGCACACCTCTGTTTTTTGATCATCTGCATGATAATGCTAAGATGTTCTATGTTCTTGGCACATTTGTGCTGCTTCCTTCCATTGTGTGAAATCCTGAATTTGAGCACCCCTTAACACACTTGTTTTTGCCATGAAATTGAATATGCAGTCAGCAGAGATAATGCAGAAGAATTTTTCAGCTTCAACAATGTGTGCAACCTATCTTACTGAATTATGTGGGAAAAGTATTATCACTGTAGATAATTTTTCTACTTTAGAGTTTGTAGTTCCCCAAAAGAATTATGTCAAGCAGCCTCAATTAGCAGATGAGGACAAAAGGCTTAATTGAATTCTGTATAGCTGGGGCTGCTAGCTTCTGACTTTCTTGAAACTCAGGTGATAGATTTGCAAAATGTTCTCCATTCCATCTTTTTAATATATTTTGACTTATTAAGAAATAAGATTTGACAATCATTCTTATTTTCAAATAACATTCAGTTTGATGTAGACTACATTTTCTGCAATGGACCAGCGTTTTAATAATGGTGACAGAACTGTGTTTCACGCTTCATTATTACAGTGCAGTCCGTGGAATTTCCTTATTTGTACAGTTACCGTTTTTACATAGTTGTTTGTATTTGTAAAGTAAACGAACAGAATAAAAGGAAAACAATCAGGAAAAGAACAGTACCAAATAAGAAACAAAGAACATACAGGTCAAACACAGAACAGGTATCAATATTGGTGTTATAAAAAATACTGACACTACTCACAGAGCATTCATATTCAAAATGCTGTACAGAACGTATCTTGTAACACTCCTCCCTGTAAGCATTACAAAAATTATCCTGAAAAAGTTATTTTGAAGGAATTTTTTTGTTACTAATAATTTGGTTTTCCTTCAGCTAGGAAGTTTTGATCAGCTTTTAAGTTTTGATCTCAAGAGAGATCAGATTCTTAGCTTGCAGGTCTCTTCATGATGAGTGTACCAGACATGCACACCCTGAAAACTCAAAATACCAAAAAACTAGGTGGATGTGAAGTAAGCACGCAGCTAAAAGACCTTTGTCAGAATCATATTTCCTCTATAGATTTTAAAAACCTGAATGAGCACCAGGATTAGCCCATCAGTAGGAATTCCAGATATTGAAGTATAGAGTCTAGATGTTCTCTGTGAAAGGCTTAGCTGTCCTGTCCAGGGCAGGGGGTCAAAAAGGACAATTTAGGACTCATTTAGATTTCTGTGAAATTCTTACGCTTTTGGTGTTACAACAACAACAACTCCAGCCAAAATGACACAAGGGAGGCAGGAATCTTCATTCTACAGAGCCAGAAAGGTCTTGCAGAACCAAGTTACAATGACCTGCATCCCATGATGCATACACTCACAGCTGGACCATGGAGTGTACAAGTTGCTAGTCAGTTCCTGAATATATAGCGTAATCATAACTTCTAAATTTGTCTTTGTTTTTATAGCATTTTAAAGATTACTGCTCTCAATATTGAATTTCAGTTATTCTATGTTGGTATTTCTTTTTCATTATTTTCACTAGCACTGATAATGATATGTTGTGTGTTTTACCCACGGCACCTTTTCATTTTCTTGGTGTTTTTTTTTTCTTTTTTTCTTCTGTTCTGTTTGTTTATCTGTTGATGTCTTCCATTCACCCTATCTTGCACTTACTCTACTTGCACAGTCTCATATCTTCTTGTCTCTTGTCTTTCAGAGTTGCTTGGTCCCTATTTCTTTATGCAGATAAAATCTAAATCTTTATACACTTAGACAAATGCAGGAGCCCTGGTCTTTGAAACAATAAAATTTTGCACTCCAGAGATCATGAACCCCTTTATATATGTGCTATTCCATTCACACACCTAATGAATTTTTATTGTGCTGTTGTTCCTAACAATTGCTACTGATTTTTTTTTTCAAAACTGTCCATAGTGAAATGCTTCCTTTATTTTAAGAAGCTTTTGAATTTCATACTTGTGGTAAAAAAATGAAAAGGTAGATTTTTTTTTTCAAGCCATCAAATACAGCTATCCTTTATAAAGGGATTATAAATATTGATGGATAAATTTTAGTTTTGTTCATTATCACAGTGTTATTGAAAATATAGCTCTCTTTTAACTCTGTTACACTATGTTAATTAGGGACTTGGACATGAAATCAAAATTACTACTAATAAAAACTACCCTATTTAATAAATCTGAGATCTTTTAAGCCACATACTTTTTGTGTCCTATAAGGTGCTACATTAGCATGATTTTATAATGGAATTAAGACACTGTTTTTAAAGGTAGGACTGTGAGAAAATACTATTGGATTTATTTAAGAACTGTATCTCTGTATTTCATACACATTGTAACAATAAAGATAAAACAGAAAAATCTTCTGGTTTAGCCTATTGCACAAATTCTTGGGAATAGCTTTGTTGATATCTGTCCGCCCAAACTTGAAAAATAAATTTTGGAGGGACATGATGATGCAAAAGTCTGCATTCCTCACATTCACATTGCAAGTCAGTATTGTAGACTTCAAATCACTGATGAGCCAATTTTGAATAACACTGCTTCGCAAACTGGAGCACATTCAAATAGGGGAGTAATGTGCATTATATCAGAGATCTTTTATGTCACTATCACCTTATTTTGTGTCTAATACTCAATGCCTCTTGCAAATTATAGTTTACAGTAGGTATGTCTTCTCTTTCATCTTATGAGAAAAGAAAAAGAGAAGGGGAGGAATCAGTGTAGAAGCACGAAGGAAGTTGTGCTGGAATAGCGTGTTGTAGGGTAAGAAAGAAGACCTCTAGTCTCCCAGGGATGACTAGAATAAGAATATCTTAGCTCTAAGCCTGAAATTGAAGTTGAAGCAGCTGCCTCTATAACAGAAGGACGCATGTTAATTTTGTCTGAGTTCAATCCAATAGCCCAACCAAAGCAGTGTATAAATTAAGACTTGTGTGTTGCCATCTATTTATGACTGTAAGTAGGACCCAGCTGCCTCATTCTTAGACATTTCTGCCCCAAGTGTTTTGTGGACTTTTCTGTAACAGTGTCTAGCTGCATTCTTAAAATCAAATCTTTCCCTGTGCTATTGTCTGATAATAGCAGAAGCAGAGGACTGAGCCCCACCTTCATAAGAAAGCTAGGGAAATAAATTTCGGCGGATGTTACAGCAGGGATGCATCCAGTATTCACAGGCCTAATCTGTAGGAAATGTTGTAAAACAGAGCTGACCTTCCTGTGAGACAAACACTTGAAGCTCCCTTCATAGCAGCAGCTAGAGTGTTTTCACCTGTGTCTCTTTGGTGGCATGCTGGCTGCAGCACTGTTGCTCCTCTTGAGAAGCCCATTCTGTCCTTTGCTGGCTCATCTCAGTTCTTTTAGTGAGATGCAGTTTCTTGCCCTTTCCCCTTCCCTCTCAGGTAGTGAACCCAAGTGTTAACTTACCTTGCTCTGCTCTGTGCCTACCTGCTGGTATGCTTCTTGGTGGGAGGAAATGCCCCAGCCCTGGCAGAGTTGAAGCATATAGAGCCCTTGAAAGCAATTTAGAAACCCATGCTCTGAAGGGGATTGGGATGATTCCCTACATAAGCCATACCACCTTTCCTGTTTTTACCTGGCCAAGCTAAATGCTACACTAGATCAACAGGTAGGAGTAATTTAATATTTTCCCCTTATTGATACTCTATCTGAGCAGTCCTGAAAAGAAAAAAGCCTCTTTCTCTTCCAAATACTGACCCCTGAATTGACACATCTCATTGTTGGTACTTGTATGCATGCATAGCTATTATGTATGTGGGTGGACTTGTTGATTGCCACTGAATGCTAAAGATATTTATATTTGCAAAGCACAACTGAAGGTTTTCTAGATTACTGCTCATAATTGCTTTAGGTGTTAATTGCTTTAGCTATAAATAAAAGCATGTAATGTTCTTTGCAAATAAATGGTGTGTTCTTTCATTGTTGTATATCCTCCTAAGAGGAATATGGAGGAATTATCTTGATTTCTGGGCTAAGGAACAGTGCAAATTCGTATTGCATAAATAGTAGTCTTGATGTAGTCCTAAGCACATTGTAGAGACAGCAATTGTTCTAGAACAAAAGTAGAAATACGTGAAGCATCCCTGTTAGGTATGTCCCAGATAGCTACAGCTCAACTAACAGTAAGAGAACTTAACAACATGATTGTATAGGTGTAGTAAAACTTAACATATGCTTCATTTCTTTCTAATGAATGGAAAGATTTCACAAAGCACTAAACATCTTTTGGGACAATTATATTCACTTAATTGGATGTTAGGAACTTTTTTCCTGTTCTTGGACATGCAAAAAAGAGCATGGCTAAACCTAAAGCAGACATTTTTTTTTTTCTAAAGCATGTTACCACATGCCACAGAAAATCTTGTCAATGAGTAGGTTGTCCCAAGATAAAACACTGCAAGTGTTACCTGTTTACTTAGCTGTTTATGAACATTAAAAGCTTCTTATTTGAATATCTGCACATCTGCCTCTCTAAAATGTTGATGACATCAACAGCTAATTTTTAGATTTTGTTTTGTATTATAAAAATAATTCTGACTATTGGGAAAATTTGTGTTTAAGCTTCTGTAAATAAAAATGAGCCTTGAATTGTCACAGATTGTGTCTAAACCTGAGAACAGGTGCATCCTTTCAAACTCGGTGTCCAGGTGTGCTCTGCAGCTGCTTGTCATCTGGAACAAAACGGGATGCACAATGCCTCCCTTCCTCCTTTGTTTTGGGAGGACCTGCATGAACATGAACTATAAGAGGACTTGTGACATCCGTTGTGCAGGCCCATGTGCTAAATCATTGGGAAAACAGGGTCTAGGGTGTGTTGCCATGTGCTTCCCTGCCTCCCCCCTCCCACCCCCCCACCCACCCCCACCCCCGCTCCCAAAATAGCTATACCATCCTTTTAAAAAACAATTATATTGATTGTTTTCTATGATACTGCGTTCTGTTTGAGTGTTTGAGTAAGCTATGCCTGTCAATCAGTGAAATTAGTCAGTTGGTCTCCATGGAACAAAAAATTTACAGAGTTTATATCTGGAAAAAATGAGTTACCAAATATAGGAACATTTTAATTATCTTTTTTGATTTTCAGTGGAGATTTAAAGAACATTTCATTGGTCCAGGGTTGAAAATATTTTTCTAGTGTGAAAAAAAAAAAGGCTATGACATTTTTATTCATTAATGAAGACAAAAAATTAAGACAGACATACAAGAAACACAATAGTTACTTAAAATATTCTCAGTCTTGTTAAAGCAAAAGCAGCATGTTCGTTTTATTTCAATATTCTGTTCAATGCATTCTGTTTTCATAAAAACCTGTTTGCTAGAAACTCATTGTGGCAGAAAACAGCATTATGCATTTCAGTAGATGCACTGGCTCACTCTGTTAAAGATGGACACCTGGGGTCCTGCATTAGACTTGCAGAGAATATAGAAGTATTACAGATGAAAACAGATAGGTAGAAAGTAGATAAGTGAGCATTTTCAGATTCTCTAATTAAACTTTTTGTGACATGAGTAGGTGGCTTTTTACATTCTCTTGAGTTACTGGTTAAAATGTAGGGTTTTTTTGTTGCAATGCACAGCCCTGTAGGGACCTGAAAACCAAATTTTTTACCTTAGAAGTCTTCCTGAAGACCTCTGGGCTCTGCAATGAGCATCTGCAAACAAAGTGGTTATCCATTTTTATCAGATAATTTTGATCTTATCTTTCAATATCTTTTGAATTGTAGTTTCAAACACAGGTAAGGTTATTCTTTACCGTACTCATTGTCATATAACTGATAAAAAAATATCAGTTTTTATATTTTTTTGCATATTGACAATCACTTGAAGGTGATAAATATAGCTGCTCTTGCTTGAAGTTCCACAAGTTCAAACAAGCTTGTGGTGGTTTTCTGTGTGGATTTTTTTTGTATTTAATTCTTTTATCCTGCTATGTGATTTAAAGCAAACACTGTGGCAAAATCAAGTATTTCAGATTGCACGTGCTGATTACATGTTGGTCTGAATAATTTGCCTTAAAAACTAGTAATAAGTTATTATTGCTAAGGCAGTGTCAGTATGAGCAAAAGAAACCTTATGAGATCTTAGCAGTGAAATAATATATATTGTGGTTGGCAGTCTGCCCTATGAAGATCTTTGCATTGTGCCAAACTCAAGTGGCCTGGGTCAGGTTTCAGATGTGTTGGGTTAATTCCTAGAAAAACTCATATTGGAGAAGTCAGAAGGCAATGCAGATGCATGAAGTCATGTTTCAGGATCACAGTTCACATGCCTGCTCTAACACTTGCCAGACAGCTACAAGGCAGCTGCTGCTTTGTTGCTTCTTGTAACATCCAGGTAGGATACCTGTGCCATGTACTTTTCCTGAGATGAAGCCAGTAAGCAACTAAGAACTCTCCAGTTGCATTTAGGGACCTCCCTTCTGCCTACTGTATCTTCCAAAAGTATTTGGTAAAACATACGTCTTCGCTTGAACAGATCCTCTGCAAGGTGACCACTCTGATCCCACTGCAGTAAATGTTCCTGAGTGCTAAATGAAGTATGAACAGTTTCTTCATACTGAGTGAAAACTTAGTGGTGTGTAATTCAGATCTTTCTTTCTTAAATGTTGAAGTAACAGGGCCCAGGAATGTCATTGGATGTCTCTTTTTTTCAGTGTCAGTATTGCTCAAGGATGATGTTTGGCCATTCTAACCAAATAATATGGTTAATTTACAAATTAATGTGGAGAAATGATGCCTAATCATGGAAAAGCACTATCATTTGTTTTGTCTCCACCATACAGCAATGAACAGAAATAATGCCCAGCCAATGCACAATGAACCATATATATTCTAAATTTCAAATTTCTATAGTATTTAAATATAAGCGGCTTTAGTGAGAGCCCTGAAACACATGCTGTCTTCTTTTTACTAGTAGGAACCATAATAACCTCTTTATTATGCCTTTTGAGTCTCTGTCTTTGGTCTGCTGGTAGTTAATACTGAAAAATCACACAGCATGGGAAGACTATTAGACTTATGAACTAACTTGACCATGCATAGAAATTACCTAAACAATGAGAAACAGACTTTATTAAATTATACTGAACTTTGCCTAAACTAAGAGAATACATGCCCCCCTCCCCAGCTCCACCAATATTTTCTATCTACAGACTGCTTCTTTTTAACAAACAGGCTTTTGTGGCTTGCTTTTTGTTACCATATGCTATACCAGTTTAAATGAGAATGCTTGATTGGATATTTAAATCTACTTTAGTAGTCTTGATGGTAGTCATTGAGTACAGAGCTTCCATAAATTATACTTTTGTTTTGCATTCTGCTATGCATCCTACCGTCTTTTGGGTCTTTTTAGGGAGTATATGTGAAGGAAAAAATAGAAAGCCAGTTATGAAAAATGCAGCTAAGGACAAAAAATTTGCTCAAACTCTTAACTTTTATATAAATGGTAGATAAAAGATCACTGCACATATGTAGTCATATTTATAATACTTTGTATTGACAAATGAGAGGACCATGTTCCTTATATAAAAATATAATCCTGTAACAATAAAAAAAACCCCCAAAACCAAAACCCCACACATTTTGAATTAAAAAGTTCCTAGAGATGCTTTAGTTAAGTCTTCACTTTTTCTTCAATGTATACGTGTGAGGTTTTTGTGTCTTTGACAAATTACAGAGGTCATTAAGTCAAAAGAAGACAACCACTAGTTTTTCTCATATTGCTGTTGGTAGTTGATGGAAAAGTAACAGTCAAGAGAGGAATTTTCAATGAAAGCACAGATCCTCTCAAGGTTAAAATATGTTAGATCTGTGCTCATAGATACAGTGAAACAGAATCAGGTTGGGGTAACCTAAGTAATGAAAACAGTAGATTACAGATAAAAATTAGCCAAGGAACATCTCTGGAAATGATCACAGCGAGCATTGTGACCTTAAATGTGTTATTTCAGGAGTTTGTTAAGCAAGATAAAAAAAGGCTAACAAGTCTCTGGAATTCAGATTTGCAAACCACTTTGTACACTCCATCAGTTCAGCGTGCAAAGTGCACTGTAGTAAATATATATAAAGTAGCTTGTGAGAATGCACCCATTTCTTTTCTTCATTTTCAGTGCAATAAAACAAAGCTAATCAAACTGATACTGATTACTCTCACAAAGTCTCATAGGGTAGTTCATGATAGTTCTTTGAGAGTAATTTCTGGCAGTGGAAATGTAGTGACAGCTGTGGTAGTAGAGGTTTCCAAGAAGTCTGAACTGGTTTTGTGCAGCACATCACTGTGATCCCAGAATGCAATTTCTAGGACTCCACAAAATTTTTCAGTGACTTTGTTCAAACCAGATGTTTACCTGATTGCTGGTAGCTAAACTTTTCACCACTTGGTTGTCATTCATTTTCAGGTTTAGATCACACAGTGCTTTATATGCAGAATCTCCTGGGAAAAAAGCTATAGAGGGTCTTGACAAGAGTTTCTAGTTCTACTGGGCATTTGCATCAAGGAACATAAGATTACTGTTTTAAAGAATAAATGAAGATGAACAGAATAAGATTTGTAAAAAAATCTCACTTTAGGAGAAAATAGTTTTCCTCTTCCTTTTTAATTGTGTATGTTCCCAGTTTTTCTCTGACTTACTGATAAATATCTCTGAGAACTTAGTGTGATCTTCTGCTATCTGTTTGTCTGGGCAAACTTCCTCAAAACTTTAAAACTGATTGTTAACTACAAGTAAAAAATGAGAAAAGTAATGAATTAAAATGAGTGAAATAAAAAAAAAATATTATTTCTTAGTAAAGCAGTGAAAGCAGTACAACATGTAATTTGAATCCTGAATATAACAAAGATTCTGTGTCCTTTCCCTTTTTCAGCTTCTGTATTTTGTTCTGCTAGAAGTAGTTCTGTAAAAAGTTCAAAACCAACTGTTTGAAAGTGTGATTTACTGGTGTGGCCTCCTCACCATTGAAGCTGCTCTTTGTAATGAGTTTATAAATGAAAGGTGAATTGTCCTTATGTAGATTTATGTCTGCCCCATCAGTGTGGTGTGGGAAAGCAACAGTTATATCAGCTACGGACTTCACTGATGTACAGGAATTCCCAGGAATCGGAGAGGCTCTTTTTGCTTTTGTTTCCAGTGACTTTTTGTCTTTTCTGTGGGACACAGATGCTCAGCGTTGCCTCCTGTGTGACCTCAGGCTATGGTGAGCTCTTTCAGAAAGGAACAGGATGCTGTCCTAAGGGTGCTGAGCCAAATACGCTGTGTAGGAAGGTCTGTGCCATGTGGGCCCCCACTGGACAGAAATTACAGGAGTTTATTAGTCATAATATAGCAAAGACCAGTGCAAGTAAGTATATCAATGATTCAGTTACCCGAGAGCTCGGATATTGTGAGTGCCTCCTTGTCACTGTATCACAGCTGTGCTGTGAAAATTCAGAGATCCAAATATCCATGTCATCCTTTCTCTGGTGCTGAGACACTATGTTGTGTATAGCAAATGGATGATGTATTAGGTGGGAGAATCTTCTGTGTGCTATCTCAGTTCCTGCATAAGCATATAGAAATTTTTAGAGATCACGCATAGATCTACTGGGTCATTAAAAGGGTATTTAGGAGATAGGGAGATAAAGCAACTAAATTATGCTTTGAAATATTATACTTGTCTCCTTCAGTAATTTTCAAGATGCTTAGACTTATGAATAACATGTTCAAATCAGTTTCAGAAGTTCAAGTCAGGTTACAGTTTAACAAATGGTTTAACTGAATTCTGGACAAGTTTTAATAAATCTGACAGACAAGTTTTCAAAAAATTCACCAATTACTTGGCAGTGCTATATTAGCAAATTGTTGTTATATTTCTTCATGGAAGTATCAGCTGTGGCCTTTCATATGACAAGTATTTAGATTGAGAGGTATAGTTCCTTCCTTCACCTGACTTCTATAATGTATTATACCATTAAGACACAATGAAGCATCTTTTACTGGTCCATTAACACAGGAGCTGGATGCACTGTGTGGAGAGAATTATCTTCCAGAAGTCTAGCTAGCCAAAATTAAGTTTTGCAAATTGGTATCAAAAGTCAAACTAGATGCTAGGTGTTCTTCCTGTTTGTGACTTTTTGAGTATTGGGCTTTTGTACATTTCTACATATTGTTGCTGATAGAGCATTTGGTGGGGAACTTTTAAAAAACTACCTTTAAAATTAAATCTGTAGTTAGTGGTTTATTTCCCTGTGAATGAGTCCCACATTAAAGAAAAGGTTTGTGATACAAAAGCAGAAGAAAAGAAGCTCTCATAATTATACCATGGGCAACTGGGCTGATGGGCCCATAGGCCAAGGCTTCATAATTTAATGAAGTTATTTTTACAGTGAGAGATGGCACTTTTCAGGAAAGAAAAGCATGTGGCCAGATGGCAGAGATGCTGAAAATAATGTTTTAAAATTGAACAAAATAGTTTGCATGCTAAATGGGTCCACTTAGTCCAAATACATGGGTCAGTCCACACACTAGACAGGTAAAACAGACTTTTAAATATTTTCTCTTTGTAATGTATTTTTATTGGACTGGGCATCAGTGGAAGAGAGTACAGCTTGCCCTTCAATAGCAGTCCTTGCTAAATGCTAACACTAAACAAATCAATTACATGTCCATCAAGGATGTGAAGCGTTTCCCAGAGCGGGAAATTAGAAAATGAAAAATGTCAAGGATAAAGATGTGAGGAAAAGTCTCACCTCTTTCAAGCCTAATCACTGTGCCTGGAAAGCTGGGTAGAGAGAAAGACACATGGAATAAGAGAAAATTATCAAAATTAAACATATATATTTCAATATGAAGCAAAATCTGAGCTGCATACAAGAAATAGCTGTACAGAACATAAGCAAATGTATCTATAGGTGGTACTTGAAATAGCTAAGACAAACGTTTTATTCTCTTTGAACTGCATTGTTTCACTTTCCCGTTTGCTTTTAGATTAGTATCTTGCATTCCAATAAGTAAACTGTTTATGTTCTTAGCCTTTTTCTGACTTAGTGATAAATATCTCTGAGAACTTAGTGTGATCTACTATCTGTTTGTCTGGGCAAACTTCCTCAAAGCATTAAAAATGGTTGTTAACCATAAGTAAAAAATGAGTAAAGTAAAATGAGTGAAGTAAAGAAAAAAATAAAATTTGGATCATAGGATCATATTCAAAGCCTCTCTCTCTCTCGAATTAGAATTGATACTGTAGAAACAACCAGTAACTACAGACCTTTGTCATGTTTGCTCATTATTCAGATAGAAAAGAATTCCGTGTTGTGTAAATTTCCATACACTCCATGATTTGTGGCAGGATTTCCAAGTGAGCCTCTCATGGAAGTTTGACGCATACATGTTGTGTGTTTGGTCCTCATGAGTTTCGTACAGTACTTAGCTGCCTTTATAGGCATAACCACAGAGTGATCTAAGTTCAAAGCAGGAGGAGGAAATGTATCTCTGTTTAAGTTTGTCAGAATCACGTTCTTAGGAACCACTGGAATCTCAGGAATAAAATTATTGTCTGAATTGCAGTACATTACTGTGTCCTTTGAGCCATCTCCCTCGCTATGTCTTGGGCTCTGATAACATCTATAGCAATAAGACACTGCATAACTAAATATTTGATCTTTTGTATTCTTCATCCTGGATGTATATGGCATGTGATGGGAATTATGCCTCATGTTTGGAAAAAACCTGTAATCTGAGTCCCTAGGAACAAAGCAGTTTAAATCTGCATGTCTTTAATGCATTCATAACAACCAGTGTTTATTTTCTGAAAACTATGAAGATAAAATCAAAACCAGTTAAAAAACAACTGCTAGTTTAGCTAGTGTTGGGGTGTATGTTTTCTAATGAAAAAAAAACAAACCAAAAAAGTGTTGTGTGTGAAATTCAGCTTAATGTAATACATATAAAAAGGTGCTCTTTCCCTTTTCCCAAACTTCCTTCCCTTTTCCCTCCCTTTCCTCTTTTTTCCCCTCTTCCCCATTCCCCCCTTTTCCTAATTTTATCCCAATTTTCTTTTTCCTCCCATTTTTACCCACCTTTAACCCTGCCTTTTCTCCTTCCCCCTCCCCCTCCTCCTTTCTCTCTCTCCCTCTGCTTTTTTCTATAAACATGAAAAATTCTCAGTCTCTTCCCATGTCTGAGCAAGATAAATGAACTAATTTAAAATATTTTCCATGCTTCATCTGTCCACTCCACAAGCTGTCATTGAGCTTGGATTGGGAGCTTTCATGCCAATAGTCCGCAGTGAACAGTTGTATTATTTTGAAATAAGAATGTTGTTTCCATGGTAAACTGGAACACTTTGCAACTGTGCTGACATCCACATACTTTTGGGTTTATGCAAGAAAGATGATACTTTATGAGTTTTTTTTAAGCAAAAGGTCATTTGCCTACCTGCCCATGATAAAGCCACCATATTGTGGTTTGTTTTTGTTTTTTTTTTCTTAATATCTTCTGAAAGAAAACAAGGAAAAAGAAAACATGGAGAAAAAAAACAACTCATCTTATACATGCTATAATTTCAATTTTTACTTCTTCATTTTTGCCAACAACCATTTTAACCAGTAAGTGTATTAATAGCTGATATGTTTCAGTTTAGAGGGAGCAATGGTTTGGCAATTTTTTATAATGGCTAGTTACTCCAAGAGACTGCTTACCCTCTTCTGCAGTGGGATCAGACTGTTCTAAATATTTACTTAGTGAAGTTACTACAGAACTTAGAAATGAGGGAAACGTTTAGAAATAACTTACTGGTACTGAGATACTGCAAACTGTTTCATTTTAGATTGTGGAATTTTTTTAAACTTCTTATACTCAATACATTTTAATATGTTTTTAAAATGTCATAACTTTTCTGTACCGCCTTATCACTTTTGCCTGTTCAAATGACACTATTTTCTGGTTAGGTAGAATATTAACCTCAACTGTGCTGAAAAACAGATTTTGGCTTTTGGCTGAAAGCTTCAGAAATAATCTTGTCTTTGTAAGCTGTGCAGTCCTCCAAGCTTTCCAGAACTGAAAAAAAGAAAGAAAAAGAAAACCAAACCTAAAAACATCTGTGATGCAGAGCATGTTTAAATTCTATGTGCTTTGACCCCTTCCTCATGTTAAAAAAAAATTACAAAAGCCAGCCAAAGAGGCAACCCCAAAACAAGCAAAAAGTACACCATACCCCTCCACCCTGGAATAGCCCTTTATTTCCAGTTTTGACTTATTCGGTTGCTTACATACTGTTGTTAGCACCTGCAAAAAGCATGACGAGCATTAGCTCCGTTTCCTCTAGGGCTGCCAGGTAGTTCCTGGCCAGTGGCATAACCATGCTAAATGGTTTTACTTATCCTTCTTTCCTAATAGCACATTCTGTCCATATCTTCCCTTCAACAGAGAAGAACTTGACAAGCAGCTGTGTCCTCATTCAGTGTACTTCCCAAGCACAGTATTTTCCTTCCCAGAGGCAAAGTGCATTCACCTACATAATTGGCCATGACACCTTCTTGCGCAGAGGACGTATACAGAAGTCCATTCCCATTTTCTCGTCTTTTAAGACACAAAGCAGCACATTGCTGTCATGCTAGCAGGCAGATGAAATTTTTATATGCATGCTTGTATTGTCGTCAGAGGTTTCTGTTTGAGCTTGACAAGATTGTTTCTAAACATTTGAACATGCATGTCTTACGTGCTATATGATCGTCTCTTTAGTAATTTTGTTTTATTTGTGTGTGTGTAAATACCTGTTTAGTTTATTGGTATCACCTTACCGACTAGCCATTCTCAGAAGTATAGAGAGTTTATTAGATGGTGATAGCTTTATTTTGATAAAGACTGTCTTTGCCTTTTTTCATTTCAGTAAATTGCTTGCAGGATATTACTAAGAATATAATCCTTTCAGTGCTGCATCTCAATGTTCTCATTTTAACTGCTCCCTTATTAAAATTTTAAATTCTCTTTGTATGTATTCATGTGAAGTATTATAAAGCAATTATTATAAAATAAACTATACAGAAACAGTATCTCCACACTAAGTATAAATAATGATATTACTTTTCAGAGCAGTGCTTTGCATTAAATGATAACTCGTGAAGGAGTGGGGTGTGAAATGACCATGCAGTCTTTTAAAGTTCTTTACTTGATTGTTAAGGACTTGGTTCTGAGTTAGCAAATTCTAGATGTCTTCTCTAACTGCTTCATATAGTCATGCTCTGTTTTAGTTGGATATCTGCCTCTTTTGAAATCTGAATGCTACAAAGTCTGCCACTAGAATTTATCTTGATTGGCTTTGCAGAAAATGACGTGGGGATCATGGTGAAGAAGTTAAACATGAATCAGCAGTATGCCCTTGCAGCAGGGGGCCATCTGCATCCTAGTCTTGATTTGTAAAACTTCAGCCAGCAGGCCCAGGGAATTGATCCATCCTTCCCTTTTATTTGGTGTTTGTAAGACTACATCTGGTCTCCCCATTATTGACATAGAGGATAGTCCAATGAAAGCCCACTGAGATGGTCAGGGCTAGAGCACAGGATGTATGCAGAGAGACTGGAGAAACTGAGTCTGCTCAGCCTGGGAAAGAGACATCTTTTTGCAGAGATCTTAATGCTATTTATAACTAGGTAAACAGAGGATAAAGGCAAGATGGAAATGCATGCTTTCTGGAGGTCCATGGTTATAGCTTGAGAGGGAACAAACATGGTAATTCTAGTTTTGTGTAAAGAAAGAAAATGAATGAAAGCTGGTGGTTGAACACTTGAACAGGTGCCCAGCAAAGCTGAGGGACCTTTGTCCTTGGACATGTTAAAAATTCATCTGGACAGGCTTTGTGCAACATGATTTAGGTCTGCTTTAGTAAGGTGTTGGACTACGTGACCTCTGGTGGACACCTCCAACCTCTGTTATTCTTTGACTTTACGGAAATAGTTTAGCTCACATTTTACACACTTGTTTTGTCTTTGCACTATGTACTTGGGTTAATAAATATGTGATTGTGACTGGATGACTGGAGTGCTGAAAAGAATCTGAAGATGACCATTGCTTTTAATTTCCAGCAATGCCTATAGGAATTGGCTGGAAAGAGTGTAGTTACAATATAATGCTGGGACCCCTCTAACAACTGTGTCTAGCAGAGCCTGCAGCAGCGAGGCAGTGAATTGATGCCTCATCACCTTTTCAGCCTAAATGGCCTTTCACAGCTTATCAGGTATTTTAGCCTTTGCATAAATGGCAAATCTATTCAAACTGGTCTATGCAAATCCAAAGCAAAGTTTTAAGAAAAATGCTTTCTTCCTGGAGAACAAAGAAAAGGAGATTCTTTTCAGCCTCCATATTTATCTTCCTGGGATTTTGCCCTTCCAATATTAGCATCAACCATTTCTTCTTGTTTGTTTCAGGATGCCTGAAAGATGCACTGAATACAGGCACAATGCTTCTATAAAATTACAGTTTTTAAGGTTGTGTGTTTAACTGTTTATATGGTACAATGTAGAAGCTAAAGGTGAAAATTACTGGGGAAAAAAACCCCAAAAGAAGACATGCAACATTTCAGACTACAGAGGAAGAGGCATTGTCTGGCAAAAAGATCTGTTTTGCCCTATAATAAAAAAGGCACCTGAAAAAGTATATATGAATACATAAAAACTAAAGTTTATTTATACTAAATTCATATATAAAGTATATATGAATACATAAAAAGTCTTGAGAGTCTGCTTATACAGTGAAGGCTCACAGTCACATATTAATATTGCAGAAAGAAGGTAGATATAAAGTGGGCAAGAGAAGAGTTAGGATGACTGAATTCTGAGTGTCACCTGGTGTCTATGAATCTAGAAGGAAGTGGAGGTATTCTTGTGTTCAATGACTATATGTTAGCAGCATATTCATTATGTATGTAGGGGTTCTTCTTTTTGAAGCAGAAGTTGGTGATTGAATATTTTTCTTTTAGTATTTATTCATAACAAGACTTTGAGGAGATAGTAGAGATATGTGTAAGTGGTATTTTTGTCAGTAGATTTGTAGGGTAGGTTTACAGACCTCTCACATACTTCCTCGGTATATCTGACAGCACAGAACACTAGTGGTACTGCTGTAGCCTGAAAAAAGAGTAGGGACTTAACTACAGTAGTTGATGTTAAAATCTAACAACAAATATTGAGCACTTCAAGAATACTGAAAATAAATACAAAGCAGTTTACTCCCCTAGATATGGCATAGTTGCAGGTATTGTGGTGGTGGATACCACTGTGCAGGCAACAGTTGGAGCTCTAACAAGGTCTTTTATTTCTTCCTTTTTGCCTTGCAACACTCATGTTTTACCAGTTAAGGAGGTTACATAGTGTATCACAGGAACATAAACCTTTTCAGGCACTTGCTAAAATAAGAATGTCACCAAGTGTTTTCATTTTTTTATTCGTTTTCTTACTCTCTTAACCTATAGTGTGAGGATTTTTTCCATTGCAATCACACAATCTGTGCTTCAGAAGAGCTAAATTGTTATTTTTAACTCTACACTGTACATTTGTCTTTCCTCCCCTATGAATTAAAATGCTATTGGTACCTTAGTAATTTCACTGAAATAGTAGATGTATACTGTATTTATACAGAATTTTGGCAAATCCTGATAGTATTTTATCAACTCTTAAAATTGTATATTAAACCAATATGTATATTTGGTGCCATTTCATATTTAATTCAAAATGAAACAACATGACTTTCAAGTTCACTGTCCTGGTTTCATCTGGGGTAGAGTTCATTTTCTTCTTAGTAGCTGGTAAAATGCTGTGTTTTGAATTTATTATGAAAATAATGTTTATAACACACTGATACTTTAGTTGTTGCTAAGTAGTGCTTACTCTAAATCAAGGACTTCTACATTTTCCCATGTTCTACCTGTGAGCAGGTGCACAAGAAGCTGGGAGGGGACAAAGCCAAGACAGCTGACCAAAACTAGCCGAAGGGATATCCCGTACTATAGAATGTCATCCTGAGTGTATAAATTGAGGGGAGTTGGCTGGGACCTGCATGTCGCTGCTTGGGGACTGGCTGGGCATCAGTCAGCAGGTTTTGAGCTATTGTATTGTGCATCATTTGTGTTTTTTCCTTTTGGGTTTTATTCCTCTCTCTCCTTCTCTCTCCTTTTCATTACAATTGTTGTTATTAATATTGTATTTGATTCTTTTTAAATTATTAAATTGTTCTCATCTCAGCCCATGGGGTTTATCTTTTTCCTGATTCTCCTCCCCACCCCACTGCCAGGGTGGTGGTGGGGAAGCAAACAAGTGGCTGCCTGATACTTAGTTGCTGGCTGGGATCAAACCATGACATTCACTCATTGAAAGCAGACTCCAAACTGTATTACTTCAGACTTATTAGAGACGCTGTTTGTAATTGCTACTGATGCATAAGTGTTAGGTTTACTTCTCTGCTGGAATATATGACCAACAGAATTTCACCTACATCTAGATAATACCGTGTTTAATTTGCCATAGGCCCATGTTATAGGAAGATTTATGGACTAGTAGGAAATTACAAATAATTTTTTACAAGCATTGGGTTTTTTTCCCCCTTAAGGTACTAGTTGTAATGTTTGAAATACCAGAAGGATACTTTATCTATCAACATTCTTAGTTAATTTTATATAATTGTCTAAACACGCTAAACATGCTAAACAGAGAAGTGGAATAGATGATCTAAAAAACTTTTTCTTCACGTGTTCTGATTCTAAGATCTATCAGTTTCATATCTGAAATATTCAGTTTGGTTTAGGTTAATCAGGAATAAAAGGAAAAGTAATGAGCTTGTTTCCATAGAAACACACTATGCTCTCTGCCAAAATTAAGTGCTGACTTTGCATCCTGAAAGATGGTTGTGCAGACAACATGTGCTCAATGATCTGCAGATAATGTGTCAAATGTCTTCATAGTATGCATATTATGATTATGTGGTGCATCATTAACAAATCTTTGTGCCAATACCTTGCTACCAACTCCTGAAGTATGACTAGACTGTAATCTCTCACTTCTAGTCCATGTTATGGCTTTGGACTGGAGAAAGAAAGTATTAGTTTCACTGTGCATCTTGTACTGTATGTCTCAAGTTTATAACAGTTGATAAGCTGGTGAAGGTCCTTCTGTTAATATTCTCTGTAAAATATTTGCTCTGTTAAAATCTATCGGTATTTTACTATTGCTTTCAGTAGGACCAACATTGCATATCTAGAATGTGATCATACACAACAGCAATATTGCTTGTCTGGTAATACAAATTCTGAGGTAAAGCAGATCCATTATGAAATGCAGAGGTGCTAAATCAGATATAGCAGGAAAAAAACACATCACCCATGATTTTTCATTAATTTCCAAAACTTTACAATGGTGTCTTTGCCTTAGTGTTTATTTCCAATGATACCTATAAGGCCAAAAAAGCCAAATATATAAAAGAGGATGAGAATATACAGTTCAGTTACTGACTAGTAGTTAATAATCATCTGCAGCAGTAGGAGAAGAGCACTTATGGGTTGATTTTTAGTAATAGTTGAGATTTAATTACTTTTAGAAGCTCTCTTGAAATAGCTTCTTTTTGTAGAACATAATGCTGTATTATAGTGTGCTTCTTCACATAACTCATTCTTCTTACCAAGGCATAAGAAATACTTTTGGGAGGAATCAATACTTCACATTGTTTCCTAAAATCAAACCCCAGCTTTCTGCCACGACCTCAACTTGTGCTTATTTTAATAAATCATTGCATCAGAAAACAGTGTTACTGTGTTTACTTCATGATCCTGTTAGGGACTGGAATTTCATTTTGTAAATATTACTCTTTTTGAGGGAAGCAATATTAAATTCTTTATATAAGGATGCATAATGATTATTATGAAAGCTATCAGTGAGCTTTCTTCTTCAAAATGCTGGCATCCAGTTTCCTCAGACTTGTTCTTTAAAATCCATTCTGTTTATATGTTTGCAACCTATTAATATTAAAGAGCTATTCCATGATTATGAAATCCATTTGCAGCAGCATATTTCTCATTTTGGGGGCAAAAAGAGGTCATTTCATCATCTAGAAAATTGCAGTACATTGTTCTGTCCTATATTCTTAATCTCCAGTTATATAAACAATTTTATTTATTCTCCAATTCATTTTGCATCTGAATCTCTGATTAGATTAAGATTGATCCTCATCTGCTTCCCCCATTGTGTCTGCCTCGCACTAATATCTAGCAAGCATTAAGTCAGAATGACGTTCTTCCTAGCAATCTAGGATGTTGAATTTGCTTTAGCTGGTAAGAACAGTTGTAGTTTCAGACTACTGAAGAACTGGCAGTTGGGCATTGAATTAACATGGCTGTATCTCAGTAAATGTGTTCATAGTATGTCAAGCCAGTTTATTTCACAAGTAGAAAGCTTTTATACCTAAATATGAGGGTGTTCCAGACAGAGAGGTGTTTAGATTCTGTCCTCTGCAAGAATGGTTCAGGATTTATTCCATTCTACACAAATCCTTCCTTTTACAAACTTTAAAAACTCGGACTTCAGGCAAGTGGGGGAGGGAGAGTAAAACCTGAGTCTTCACAACGGGTAATTCCCTCTTTTCTCTTGTGATTTTGATGCCTTCTTCCTTTGGTCACTTTCAGTGATATTTTTTTTTTAATTATTTTTTACATTCATATAATCCTTTTGTTTTCATGTATCACTACAAAAAATAGTATTGACATGGGAAAGAAAAGGTGAAAAAAGTAATTTAAATTCATATGCTGTAAAGCTCCAAGTGAAAGTATGAGAAATATATTATTAGTTAGAAGCTAAGGAGGGAAAGAATTGCCAGTATGGGTCAGACACAGCATAGTTCAATTTACTGCTTACAGCTTATATAGGGCTTGGTATGTAGCTCAGCTAAGGTTCCAAAAGTCTGTGCAAAGAAGATTCGTATACTTTGCTCTGCTTTTATTCTATGTATTCTGATTTTATTAATCAAATATCATACATTAACTGTTTGACTTGTAGTTTCAAAGATGAAAGAGCTTTTTCTCATATGACTGCATAGGGCCATGCTGCCTAATACAGTTATGCAAGCTCTGAATTTGCTTCTACACCTGACTTTTGTTTGTGGATCTGTGTACAGTTTAAAATTCATGGCTAAGTTTGAGATTCGCTGTAAAGTTGAGGTATATCTGCATCATCCCTTTCATTGTCATACTTCTACAAAGGACACAGCATCTTACAAATAATAGGAAACATATTTCATTATTTGTCAACCTTGACTCTTTTTTTGCTTTCTGAAAGAAGACTGATTTTCAGCATTTTTCTGGTATTCCATTAGCATGGGGAGAAATAGAATTATTTTTTTCCCCTGCATGTACAGTAACTTCTTTTCCCCCACGATCTTAATCTTTTTTGATACCTAAAGATTGTAAGAGTGTAGCACAAAAGATTAATGTGTATTTGAAGTTTACTGATTGTATTGGGTCTGGCTGAGATGGAGTTAATTTTCCCATTATAGACCTCATACTGCTGTGCTTTGTATTGGTAGCTGGAAAGTTGGTGATAACACACCAGTGTTTTGGCTGTTGCTGAGCAGCGCTCACACAGCATCTGTCTCTCTAACATCCCCCTCCATCACCACTAGGCTGGGGGTGGGCAAGATCTTGGGCAGGGACATAGCCAAACTGACCCAAGGGGTATTCCATACCGTATGATGTTTGCTCAGATATAAAAGCTAAGGGAAAGGAGGAGGAAGGCAGGGGGTGGGGAATGGTGGGCATTCATTATTTACAACGTTTGTCTTCTGGAGCAAGCGCTATGTGTACTACAGCCCTGCTTCCTGGGAAGCGTCTAGACATTGCCTGCTGATCGGAAGTAGAGAATAACATCTTTTGTTTTCCTGTGTTTCTACATGCAACCTTTGCTTTATTAAAGCTCCTTTATCTTGACTCATGAGTTTTTTCATCTTATTTTCACCCCTCCCTGTCTTGCTGAGGAGGGGAGTGATAGAGCGCCTTGATAGGCACCTGGTGTTCAGCCAAGGTCAACCCACCACACTGATGTAACAACTATCTTCCTTGTATTTGACAGTGAGATGGATTCATGTCATTGTTAAAACACAGGAAGTATTTTCGCTTTCTTTAGGCAACTTGAAGAACATAATTACATATAACCAAGCAGTGTTCCTTTTATGTAAGAGTAAAACAAAAGTAATTTCACTTTTCATCAGTGTTACAGTAATTTTGCACCAGCATGATGAAAATAAGAATACAGCAATAGTAATTTGACAGCTTTTTTTTTAAAAAAAAGAATATTTCAGTACTTTCATGTTGCACCTCTGAACAGTACTGTGAGAAATAACTTTTCTTACAATATGTCAGTTCGTCTAACACTTTCTTATTAAGTTAACCTGTGCATGAAGAGAACAGAGAATTTGATCTATTTTACAGGGATGCATGAAGTTTTGCTCTAATTTCTGTGGGTTTGGCCACCCCATTTTGTGTGTTACATTTTCAGTTTTCCTGACTGCACTTTCAACGTCTCTTCCAGCATCCCTCACTGTCCTCATATTGTTTTTATTTTCCTGAACTTTTCTACGTCTGAAAGGTGATAAAATATTAAAACAGAAAAATTTCACATATGTATAGCTGTAAGTTCATCTTCTTCTAAAGCATTAGTCATGTAATGTAATGTTTCAGATTTCAACATCTCCCAAGTTTTCATGATACCTTAGTAAGATGCTGAAGCATCTTACAGCCACATTGTAATGTTTGCATATTTGCTGCCTTGCACAAGTGCTGCAAATAATTTAAGGGGATCAGCATTTCCTACTGTAACATACTTCCTTCAGTTTACTGTTAGTTTATCTGCAATTTACTCTTTCATCCCTTTTCCTCATTCTCTAAATTTTGTTTGAATTACATTTTTTGAGTGTTTTAGACAGAACATGTGGCAGGTTTTTTGTCTGGTTTTTCTTAATGTTCATATGTATTTTGTACTTCCTCTCATTAAGCGGACTGGCGAATTTCTGTGTATATCTGTGTTAAAAATCCTTCAAAAGGAGCTTTGTATTTGCATGAATTCTGTGTTTAGACATTACACAGAATAGATTTCAATTGTATTTTCTTTCTGGAATTCCCATTTTACTTGGTTCTGAATATATGAAAAAATATATGAAGATAAATATATATAAGTCCTTAAGTCCCCTCAAGACACAGGTACTTGATCTATCTGAAAATGGCTTCACGCACATGAATACAAATGACAATGAGATATCAACATGTCAGTGATGTCTCTGGAACATTTGTTTTGATGACAAAATCCTCTTCACCTCTTACTAGTCTTTCAGACCTGATGCTGCTACAGCAGACTGAGCTGAGTTCTGGTCCTTTTAATGAATGATAGGTAGAATTTTTAACTAAGTTCCAGATACTGCTCTTGTTTCTGCTTGTGCAAAGCCATGCAGACTCTTGGCTTTCAGAGAGGGTGGATATGAAGGCAGAACTTGAAGAGATTTTCACGTACAGAATGATGCATGGACTAGAACCCTGCATGACCAATGAGCTTGACAGGGCTAGCACTTGCAAAAGGCATTATTTCAATAACAAACTGTGTGCCAGTAAGCCACTGAAATGATGTAAGTGCTGAGTTACACAGTACAATTTCTGCAGATTTTCTTCAGAATAGGGAAAATAATAAAAAAAAGAACAACATTTTCGGGTGACCTGGGAAGAAGTATTTGATGTAAGTTAGTTTGAAATACTTTGAATTATTAACCGTACAGAAAAATAAATCAAAATTATTCTTACTTGTGTTCCCAACATAGGCAGACAAGAGTGTGTTTAACAAAATCAGTGACTTGCAGATTTAGAACAATGGAAGTAATCATTATTGCAGCAGTATGTTTTCAAATTATTGAATTCACTGTTTTGTGTCATTAAATGAATTGTCTCTATTTTAGAACAGCTGAATTGATTTTATGATCATCAATAATATTGGCATTTTTGTTAGATGTGATGAGAGTTATCAGAAGATAGTCCCCACACGTGATCTAAAACAGTTGTCCATAGAAGTTATTAAAGTAATTATTCTATCTACCATGTTTGTTAATGTCGTTTGGTGGCAGGATAGCAGTCATCTTGTACTTTGTCTTTTTTAATATGGTGGAGCTTATTTCCCAGAATTAGTTAACCTAGCTCATGTCCCATCATTTTTTTCATATGGGCCACTGACTTATGTCACTTACAAAATAGTGACAATATTTTCATGTGGTCTCCATTTTGACAAAAGGAGAAAAAGTAGTATGTCTTGACACTGGTAAGGCTGTTCACATGATGTTTTAATATATGAAGTGGGGAAATACTGCCTACTCAATCACCATTATGTTAAATACTTAACCAATGAAAGTCAGACTAGAAAGAATGAAAAGGGGCTTAGGAGCAACCTTGAGCTGTGGAATTATGCGAAGGCTTGAGATAAAGAAAACATTTCTAACTTTGAGGAGATTTATCCGCTGTAACACATTGTCCTGGTTTCAGCTGGGATAGAGTTAATTTTCTTCCTAGTAGCTGGTGCAGTGCTGTGCTTTGGATTTGGTGTGAGAACAATGTTGATAGCACATGAATGGTTTTGGTTGTTGCTGGGTAGTGGTTATACCAAGTCAAAGACCTTCCAGTTTCTCAGGCCCTGCCAGCGAGAAGGCTGGAGGGGCACAAGAGACTGGGAGGGGACACAGCCAGGACAGCTGACCTGAACAAGCCAAAGGGATTTTCCATACCATGGGACGTCATGCTGAGTATATAAACTGGGGGAAGAAGAAGGAAGGTGGGGACATTTGGCATTATGGCGTTTGTCTTCCCAAGTAACCATTACATGTGATGGAGGCCGGCTTTCCTGGGGATGGCTGAGCACCCGCCTGCCCGTGGGAAGTGGTGAATTAATTCCTTACTTTGCTTTGCTTGCGTGCGCGGTTTTTGCTTTACCTATTAAACTGTCTTTGTCTCTACCCAAGAGTTTTCATACTTTTACTCTTCTGATCCGCTCCCTCATCCCACAGTGGGGGGAGTGAGCACGTGGCTGCGTGGGGCTTCATTGCCAGCTGGGCTTAAACCACGATTTATGTTATCTGAGAATGTTGTAGAAACTACTTCATGAACAATTTAGATTAGCCATCTCCCAAAGACTGTTTTAAGTATGCATTTAGTCCAGCTTCAAAGCAGGGGGCTGGGTTAAATGATATGTGGAAGTCCTGTCTAGCCCTACATTTCTATGGGCCTTTATTTTTCAGTCCTACTGTTACTTTTTGCAGAATTCTGTATAGGATTTTTTATTTATCTGTTTTAAGAGGAGCAGGTTAATTTTCAGAGGAGTGTATGGAAAATATAGCTATCTATATATCAGTTTTCTTACTATAGCACCAGAACAGATAGTCTTCACATTAACATCAAAAAGGCAAAAATGCTATCTATTAATTACTGTATTACTAAGTTATCTTGTAATTAAAAAATGCTGGTTCTTTTGCCGTGCATATTGCAAGGTATAAAATGTAATCAATGAAGCACAAGTAACTTTTCAGTATTCAAGATACTTGCAGAAATCAATAAAGTTAAGATAGTATGGCAAACACTCTTGTTTGTTTTGCTTTACAGAAATGTATGTTCTGTAGACAGAAAATTAAGAAAATCTCTGGTGCCTGCATTCAGTGTTCGTATGGACGCTGCCCAGCCTCCTTCCACGTTACCTGTGCCCATGCTGCAGGAGTGCTGATGGAACCTGATGACTGGCCATATGTTGTCTACATCACATGTTTCAGGCACAAGACCAAACAAAATGTGGTAAGGAATATGTTTCCTTATTTGTTAAGAATTAGAACTGCATAATTAAATATATATCCAGAGAAAATGGAAGAAAGGATCCATATTATGATCTCTGTCTCTCATATTTCTATACATAGCAAAGTATTACATCTTGAAGGTTTTTCCTTGTGCTGTTACCTGAGAGAAATGATACTTGATATACCTAACATATTTTTGCATTAGAATCATTGTTGAATGTATTGGTTTGACAGTCAGAACAATTCCTTCAGTTCTCTGTTTTGTTAAACTGGAGTGTGGTACAAATACCCAGATCACAGAATCTTGCAAATACTCACAGATAACTGTGAGATAAAAGAAATGTTATATATGTAAGTTGTTTGTTCTGCAGCCAAGCAGTGTCTTGCAAATATCCAATTATAATTGTTCTATCACCTGGCAAAATAGCATGGTATGTCATGGAAATTCATGTTACTACTGTTCCCTTTTATTTCTAGCCAGTGCTGAGGAGAAACCTTTAATTTTACATGAGGCATATTAAGAATTAGTTTAATGTCTTCTTTTTTCCAAATTAGTTGTTACTATCTCAGTTAAGAAAGAACTCTTGCCATTTATCTTGGGCTTTTGAAACTGTATTTTGTTTCCTAGCAACCTAGAAGGATTTAACATAGTCTTACTAAGGACATAGTTTGGTAAGTTAGTCAAGTTGAGCATCCTAAGTTTTCAAACTTTTTATCTCCTTTATACGTTAGAAGTGAAAGAAATAAACCTAGGTAAGGTCTGTGTAACATAAGTCTTTCTTTCAAGAGGTTGTCAGTGAATCCTTGGTCTCAATGACAATACTACTAAAAAGTAAGAATTTCTTTTGATTGTAGTAAAATGTAGTGCCTGCCAACTACAGGAATCAGTCCTGAGTGTTCAATCTGGTGGTAATTCTTAAAAAGGGAAGCAAATTGTGTGTCGCTGTTTAGAACTTCCACAGAACTGTTAAGCCTTGTAAAGATTTTTCTTTTCCAAAATGGATTGACTTGTGAAACTAGTACACTAAAACAAATGGGTTTAGTTTCTTCAAACATTTTTCAGGAAAATGAGTTTGGTTTGAGAAACAAACTTAAACCTCTATCTGCATAGGCAGCTTAAGATATTTTTCTTGGCTTTCTTGGAAAACATTCTCATTTGTTGAAAATTAGTGGGTTAAAATAATGGTCAGCAAAAAAGGGCTGTTCTTCCCAAATATTTTCTAGTATTTGTTTGGGACAAGTCTTTGTACTGTAGGTAGTGGGATTTGCATCACTAGTTGTGAAATCATTCCCTGATCAAACAGAAGTTTCTGCATAATACTTTCTTCTATTCCCACTTTGTATGTATATTGCGACCACTTCCTCAGCCCCTTACTTTTCCACCTTCCTCTAAAATACCTGTTTCTGATGCTGGAATCCCCTTATGCAATGGAATCCCCCTTAAACAATGTGTGTGATTTTCTTCATATTATTCTCTTTCGTGATACTAAATAGTAAATGTGCTTAAGTTTTGGATTATTTCTTCTATATTTATCCAACACTTAATATAGTGGTATATCTGCCTTAACAGTCTTTTTTTCTGGCATTTCTGTGTTCATGTTATTAATAGAAATAGCTACAAAATATTAATGAAAACCAGGTAGGTTGTTTAAGCAGAATTTATACTTTCAAGCTCATACAAAACAGTGCAGACTTTAGCAGTTAACTTTCTTAGTGTACACTTTCTCTGGAACAGAAAAGAAGTTATTAGAATGGTGGGAAGTGAAAACTTCATCAGAATAAAACACAACAGTAATGGACCGACATGGAATCCCATAAAATCAATTTTTTTTTAGTGATTTTCTTGACCTATATTAGGTAGACTATAAAAACCCAAAAAACCCACAACAACAAACCCCCAGAACCAACCAACTATAGAGAAATGGGATTTTGTTTGTACTACTTAAAAGTTTGTGTGAAGGATGTTCAAAGTGCCTTGGAATTAGACCATCACATCCTTTCTTGAAACTCAGCACCAACCTTTTGAAAAATTCTGTGTTAATGTTTTTCTTGTGGCTCAAATCAAAATCAGATTTGCAGGAGAGAAAGAAAAATTATACTTTTGTATTTTTCATCAGGCCAAAACTTGGAAAGATTGGTTATTTTGTTAAAGAATCTTCTTCTGTGAAATTCTTAACTTACTCCTGAGACAAAGGAGATTGCCATATGTTTGTATATGCTTGGTTTTGTGCCCTGTCTTCTGGATAATTTATCTAATCTTATCTTCAAGCCTTTGGAAGTTTTTTTCACCATTGGTTTTCCTGTTATGGCTTTCTTAGCTATTAGCTATTCCTTTGTGCAGAAATTACATTGCTCTTCACCATTAGGCATAGCAATGTAGAAAAAGTAGAACAGGGGAATCATGCAGACTGAAAAATTATACTCTGCAAATTTTTACAGGAATCAAATACATTTCCATGTCAGCAAGAAAAAAAAAAAACCAACTCTTCTGGTATTTAGCAGTTGAAAACACTGTATTTAAAGGAAGGACACTATTATTTCTCCTCCTTTCAAGGAAACAAACCTAAAAATGTCTGGTTTTTTTCAGTAATATAGACCCTAGATATTGTGCCTAAATGGTCAGTGAATACCTGTGATTGCTACTTTCTTCAGGTTTTAAAAAAATACCAAACAATCCAAAACTTAACAACCAAAAGGTGGCTTCTGGGATCTAGGAAAAACTGTGATATGTTTCTGTAGTGGTGTTGTAATATGTAAATCAATGAGGTTATGCAACAAAAACCCTTCCTACATTCAGATAACTTTAATTTTACCGGTATTAGTGTATCTTTTCACCTCCAGCAAGGGCTTATTGTAATGATGAGGTGGAGTATGCATCCAAATTATTTATGCCTGTGATCTCAAGCAAATTGTGTCCAAATTATTCACCAATATACTATCACAAGTAATTTTCACTGGGAATCAGATTCTGCATTGTCTTCGGGATTTTTTCCTAGAGTATTATTTTAATGTCAACCATGGAAAACACTGTTCGGTGTTTTGATGAAAAATCATCAAAAAGACAATCAAAAGGGAAATCATAATCCTTGCATCCACATAGTACTACCAAATGAAGGAAATCTACCAAGAACTGAAGTTTTTAAAGGTCAATATGACTTATCAAAAATACGATCTTTGGAGGTCCGTGGACTCAAAAGTAAGCATGCCTATTGTACTTGCTGAACGTACAGCTTTAGGAATAGCACAAAAATTTGCTAGCAGAAGAGTTGTTTTATACAGAATGTTTTTTGATTATTCCTGTTGCAGCCTGTATTATTTTGTTATGTAAATTAGAGTGTCAATATGCAAGGAAGGCTCTGTGATTTACCACTTACAGACAGTAGGCCATGTTTTTTCATTTTTCCTTTTACTGTTCTTCTCTCTGGGCATGAAACATATCACTCACACATTTTTCATCAAACTGCAAAACCACTTTGAAGTACAGTTGAGAATAGGTGCTGCAGATGGATTTGTTTTGATTAAAAGAGCTTTCATACACAAGGAAATGAGGCAAAGAAGTTGTATGCAACTTCTGTATGCTAACAGGAAAAAAAAACAAACGCAAAGGATCCATAGAAGTTTAGCAAAGACAGCACTGAGGGTCAGAGAAAGCCAGCTGGAGGCAAACATATACTCACAGGTGGTGTTTCATTTGGGAAGTGTGATCAGAAGAGGCCATTTAGGCAGCTGTGCATTTTGAAAAGCTGTCTTTAGAAGGAGCAAAGACAGAAGCTGCAAAAAACCATTAGACAGGAGTTGCAAAAACCTACTGTTGCTGCTTTTTTGAGCTATTTCAAATTATCTTCTGCTATTATCAGCCAGTTCTTACCTCTGTAGCACACAGGGAATGGAGGGATGCTGTCAGATGGAAGCTGTAGACCCTTTTTATGTTGAATACCTGAGTAATGCAATGTCATTGTTTGCCATTGTCTGCTAACTGCTGCCAGCCCTGTAACATTTCATAAAGACTAAGGCATGCCTTAGGAAAGACATATTAAAAAATCATGAATCAACACATTTTTGTTGATGTCATGATTTGACATCATGCCTAAATTGGTGTTCTGAGGAGTAAGCTTAAAATGATGAGAGTTATCTTCCTGTATCAAATATATTTCCAAATTTTGAGGATCCCCCATTAAAAATTGTAGTCAGAGAAAGTTTCTAGGTATTTAGATATACATCAGATTCCTATTTCATGATAATTGTTATATTTTCATATATATATATAGCTTATATATTTTATTTAACAAGATTTTTATGTCCTGCTGTACTGAAAATGAAGGAGAAAGTAATTTTCCTTCTTATCTTTTTGAAGTTTGCACACAGAAGGGGAAGTTAACTTTTTTCCTTTGTATCTGGTGGTTTTCTGTATTTCTGCCACTATCTTAGTTCATCCTTGGCTTAGGTACTTTTAAAGAAAATCATGCTTTTTAAACCACAGCTTTCTCAATAATCTGGTAACTACCACAGCAGTTTCTTTAATCTGATAGACTCCCTTACATAACAACTGTCCTTTCTAGTCAAAAATGACATTCTTAACATCAATAAATTCTTAAGATTTTCTGACAGGAAATGTTTTCTGGGACATGCAATCAATCACAGACTGTGCTTGTCAATATTCTTTCTGAGAAATAAATCTAGAATCCTACCAAGATAACATATTAAAAAATAATCTTCTCCTTGTGTTAGGATGCATATCTGGGTTTTATTATTTGTTCTAATGAGCAATGGCATTTCTTCTCTGAAATTTTTATTATTAAATGAACCTCTGTTGTCACTTAAAATATTATAATTTTCCTTTTGTCTTCTCTGAAGAGTCTCATCTTCAGGCTTTAAAAACATTTGAACTTTTTAATAGAGGTTTTTTTCCTTGGGCTTCTGTCATACCAACCTTTGTAAATTATATCATGTAAGTAATCAATTCATACTCTCCAGTTTACTTCTGACCCTGCCCCGCCCAACTGTATAGACTAAAGTCTAGAATTGAAAGGTAAATTAAAATTTAAGCTTACATACATTTCTAAACTGGATAAAAAGTGCTAACTGACATGTAATTGCTCCTGTGATAATATCGGTAAATTCTTATGTAAGTAGTTAATTTTGCAACTTAGTTTAACTATAGGCAGGTAAAATGGGGAAGAAACAATTTTGTTATACATGTAAAGGGTTCAATAATTTGTGAGTATGCTCAGAACATTATTTCTGGGTAAACTTGAAAATGCTCTAGAAACATCATTGGGGTTTACTATCTGAGGTGACCTCAACTAAATCCTCCAAATGCGTATGTCAGGCAGAGCTCTGACACACAGAGGTTTAGTGCACTGTCTCCAAAATGGTACAGAATATTTGTCCTTAGTCTGCAGGAGCAGAGAGTTTTAAAAGTTCTAAATCCCAGAAATTGGTCCAAGAAAAAGGCACAATAATGATTACAGTCTCCTCAAAACCAGAAGTGTTCAAGTTTAGGGTGGGTTTTTCTCTTCCCCAAAAGCACTGACATTACTGTTAATGCTTGGAATCTAATGAAAAGAACTGGTGCTGTCCTTGGTTCTCCCTTTGATATTAGTGCTAAAAATTCTATAGCTGTAGCAATTCCCAGATTTTCACAGAGACTTTTTAAGATTATTACATTGATTGAAGGATTCACAGCCTTTGAAGGTTTGAAAAACAGTGCTAGGGCTAGGAAATTGAGTAACTACTTTAGCATATGTAATAAAGTATTTTCATGCTGTTTATATAAACAGTTCTAATAAAAAATATTTTATGCTTAGAATATACCAGTGTAGTTGCTCCTTGTAGTAGCATCTTCCATGATAAGAAAAGTTCAACTGTTCACATATAGCCAGTCACAGTAACTCATCTTCCATAAGCAAATAGACCTTTGTGAGGTAATGAATAGACAGCCAGGATCATAAGATGCAAGTGCCCTGTGTTATTAGGATGAGAAGCTCTTGATGTTATTTTTCCTGGGAGAAGAAGCTTGCTTTTTAAGTGAAAGGTTCATGGGGATACAATAGTTGGGAGCTGAGATGTAACAGCTGTCTGCATCATGTGAGCTTCTGAGCATTTGCTCATTTACAAGGTTCCATTATTTTTTTTATTTATTTATAGAATCCATCAAGCAGTTTTTGATGTAGAATTTTTGCATAGTTTAACAACCCTGCAACTTTTTTGAGTGACATAACTAGGTCTGGGGCATTAAAACTGAGAAATGAAAAAAAAAATGGTTACTGATTTGCTGCATAAATAACTGACGAAGGGTGGTCAATGTCTGAAGTTTTAAAGCAAAAGTTCTGCACAGTATGGGTTAGGAAGTTACTCAGATACACTGCTGTAGACAGCTCTGACAGGAGCTGGATATGCGTTTAGTTATTGCATCCCATTCAGCAAAATATGTAGAACCTTACTGAAATCCAGTACTTAAAACTTGATAATTTAAAATAATGGAAGACCATATTGTGGGTTCATCACATTTTGCCTCTTCAAGCAAATTCTGCAAATTATTCTACAAATAAAATTTACAAATACTGCTAATTGATCTAATGCAGACTAGTTAGAAGGCATCACTTGCAAAAATATATTTGAGTGCTGTGATTTGTTATTCTTCAGATGCCATTTGTTTTCTCATAAAATGGAAAAAAATTATGTGTAAAACAATTCTGTGTGATCATGATGGGAAGAAGTTTTTACATTGAGTGATGAGCTGTTATCAACCCTTTTTGACACTGATAAATTTCTGATGAGTAAGTTGCTATTTTAAAATGACTTATTTTAAATTCTTCTTTCAAGAGAGCTAAAGCATGTGAGAAGACCATTACAGTTGGGCAGACAGTCATCACGAAACATAAGAATACACGATACTATAGTTGCAGAGTCATAGGAGTGACGTCCCAACTTTTCTATGAAGTCATGTTTGATGATGGCTCTTTCAGTCTGGATACTTTTCCTGAAGACATTGTAGTAAGTACTTTCTCACATACCTGTTCTGGTTTGGCTGGGGTTTTGGGGTTTTTTTTGGTTGTTTCTTGGTGGTTGTGGTGGTGTTTATTTCCTTTTGTGGGTTTGCTTGGTTTGTTTGTTTGTTTTTAGTTAGAGGGTTGGAACCTTTTGAACTACTTCTTTTGACCTTGAGGAGATAATGTCTTAATATTCAGTTCATGTCTGTTACTTTTGCTGCTGAGAATGTTTATTAATGAGCTTCCAAACCTCGGTTGTTCTAATTAGTCTTTGCCATTTGAACAACTAAATCAAAAGTAACCTTAGATTTTTTAAAAAATTAAATAATATATGTATTTAATAAAGGATATGAGGGGGAATTCCATATATCCTTCTCTGTCTCTCAGAGATAACTTGTTAAAGTTCCTTGTAGAATAGAAAAATCCTGCTGTAATGGGAAGGACAACTCTCAAGGATCTGTTCTAACAACTTGTTACACCTTTTGATATTTAGTTTGTTAGATTACATTATTAATGCTAAAAATCATCAGAGAGAAGAATGTGTAGTTTATTGCATTTCCAAAAAGCAATTGAGATTGTGATTTCCATATGCATTTCCATAAACTACCATGTTTCTCAGAACTGTTAAGAACAACATTGTGCACTTGGTGCACATGAACAAAATTTGCAGACAGTTGGGGAAGGATTCTGTTTCCTTCCAAATCTGCAATGAATACATTGGATGTTAACATTTGTGGTGTTCATCAGGTGCCTCTTGACATCTTTCTTATGATATGACTCTAACCCTTGTTTACCTTCATGCTCCTCTGAGTCTGTTTTGTGCTGAACTGGTATTTTTGGCGTACCGCCTGCTAATAATCTCTGATAGTTAGAGCTTTCAGTGAATATTGATATGCAAAAGTGCTGTTTGTTGCAATACCACTTTTCACTTAGCCCTGCTTCCTATTCTGTATGTTGAGGGAGAGAGTCTGGCAAATGCAGTGGTGCAAAAGAATACATGCTTTGCAGCTGTAAGGGCTGCAAAGTGCTCTAGGAGTACTCCTCCATATTCTTCTACTGCTAAAGTCTTTGAGTCTTCTGTTTTCTGCAGACCTAATGTTTTCCTGGAAGTAGCATTAGCTGAAGATACATCAGTGGAAATATTACTGTGGTTCTTAGAAGCTTCTTAGTTACTGAAAAGTCTGATGCCTTTTGAAAATACGGTATTTGAAAAGGTACATTTCACAGCAGTGTAAGGGGATTGAGCTGTTTACCTCCCACTGGTCTGAATAGAAGACAGTCAGTGAATCCCTCTTACATGTCTTTGAAATTATCCTTTAATTCAAAACACTCTGAAAGGCTTCATTAATGATCAAAGACATTCTGATTGAGGATGATCAAGATACTACAAAAATGTGGCTGTATTGTTACTAAAAGCACCTCTTTTGTGTATGCCTGCATCAAGGATCTGGTAAGGCAGAGATGAGAAACTGCTTGCTGCCCTAGTGGGGTAGTCTGATCCGGAGCTAAGAATAAATGTAATCAGGTCTGGATATGCCTCAGCGCTTCTCAGATAGTGGATGAACAACATATAATTGTTTGATGAAAACACCAAACAAATTTCACATTCCTTAGAGAAATCTTGTTGTGTTTTCATTAGATAATATACCTGCAGCAGTTACTGGAAGGGAAAAAATAATGTTTTTTCTTCTGCTTGGACTAAAACTTGCTAATCCATGCAATGTGCGTATCAGGTGTTAGTGCCGCTGGGAGGACTTAATTCATCAAATCTGGTATGAAAGCAATGTTGCTGCCTATTGAAGAACTTATTTTTCTAATCTGTTTTCACTTTTCGACTAGCTTACAAAGATAGCAGGAGCTTTCTGCTTTTCCAGTATGTGCTGAATCTACTGCATCATTTCAGCTCAGCTAGGAATAGACCAAATTCCAATGTTCAGAAATAGTGATTTATTTTTCAGGAGGAAAATAGGGAGCAGGGAAATTTCAGTCTCAAAGATTCATGAAACTCTCTTTGCATGTTTCTTCCTTTGCATGTTTCTTTGCATGAAAGTTTCTTTCATGAAACTTTCTTTGCATGGTACACTACCAAATCAGGGTGTATATTGTTCTCTTCTCATACTTGTTTTGCTTGGTTTGTGTTAGCATTTGCTAAATATATCAGGTTTGGGTGGGTTTTTTTGTTGTTGTTTTGTTTTGTTTGTTTGTTTTTTAAGTATAGGTGTTAGATATAGACATCACTATATAGATTTTTTTATTTCAAGTTATTACATCAGTACTATTCCTGATTTCTACCTTGTCAGAATTTCTTAGAATAATCACTTCTCAATTACGACAAATTGGAATCAATTTAAATCAAATTAAATCAATTAGATGATGTGTTAACCAGTCAGCTTTCCCTCAACCCAGCAGGTGTAAGAGGGTGCAAAGGAGTATATGGGTACAATTTTTTGCTGGAAGAAACAGTAGGACAACTTCCTCTGCGAGTCATGGCAAGACAGCAATGAGGGGGATAATACGTGATATCTTGAAGGAGGTGAGATGACAGCTCTAGCAGTTAGTTTAATGATGCATGCAGACAAGTGGGGAGTGTATATGCTGAGCAACCGCTACCAACAACCAGCGTGTATGCGTGCCCGTTGCCACTTCTTGAAGGTTTAATGCTCTGTAACTTGTCAGACAGCCCCTAGCTCAGCACCAAGAGGAGTACTGTCCTGCCCAACCGGCCACATGCCAGTTTACAGAATACGCATAAGGAAATGTCTCATTTTTTTTGGCCTGCACATTTAGGGAGGGTGTCCCATAGTCCTCCCTCCTGCCCCCTCCCCATTAGTACCTGGTGGACATACCTCCACTGACATATCTTGACAGTTTGCTAGAAATGAATATTCTGGGTATTTAGCTAGAAGTTTTATTTGTTTCTTTATATATTGTGGCTATCAATAATGCCTTAACAGCAAATATAATACAAATAAATATACGTATATATGTAATGTGAAATTAGAGTTAAGGATGAGGTTTTTCCCACACTACCTTAAAATCCCAGCTAAACAGGGATACCTTGCAGTATGCTTGGTAGTAGGTAGAAAGGTCCCACCACATTATTTTGATTGCAAGGAAGAAAGGAAGAAAAAAGAAAGTAATTGCACAGTCAAGTGTGCTCTGAGTCTGTGGGGAGATCTGGTTACAAGAGAGCTGAGCATACCCCTTCTGAAGTGGTAGACATCCTTCCAGGTCACTTGCCCCAGTAAGTGCCCTGGTCCTTCAGTGACTAGTTTACATAGAATTCCTTGCTGTCCTGGTTTCACCTTGTGGTTATCAAGCAAACTAGGTGAACAAAAATGAGTGTACTTGTGCTCCCATGACATACCCACATTTAGTTTACTATTAAGTGTGTAAATGTAAGGGTTCTCGACTGAGAAGGTAAAGCTGATCTGTGGGTTGTCATGCCCACAATGCAAAATGTTTTACTTATGAAGATCTATAAATTGAGTATCATCCTAAGTGGTATTGTAGCTAATGGAATGCTTCTGTAAATGTTCCTTACAAGCAGGAGCATCTTAAGAGTTGAGGAAGTGAGAGGTATTTAGAAGGACACTTGGATACTGTATTCTGGAGTTCCCAAGTCTGTTTTGCAGAACCACGTTACGGTCATTTTCTGAGGTCCTGATAAAATCCCAAAAGCACACTCTTGAAAATGTGTGCATTAGTTCAGGTTAAGACATTCAGACTGAGCTTCAAAAGCAGAAACAAAAAGTGATCTTTGCATGTGTCATGTTGGTCCATTTTCTTAATTTTCTATTGTCTGCTGCTGTTTTTTGAAATGTATGCCACCTTATCTGAAAAAAAATTCAAGCATGAACTCCCCCCCACCAAGTATACCAACAGTAATACCTGGAATCCTTAACAGAATTATGCTGATACTTATGCAAGTACCTTCTTTCAGCAGTGGACCCAAGAGAGCCTTCAGTGTGAAAAGAATGGAGGAGATTAAGCTCTAACTTTCTGTGTCTATCAATACTTTAAATCCACCACTGGCAGGGGAGGGAGAAACAGGGCTATTGAGAACTCTGACAGCCAAAGTACTTCATTGAAATTATCACGAAGACTACAATTTCTTACAGTGTGCACCTAAATTTCATGACATCCAAAATCATTATTCTCTGCTTTCTTTGTAATAAAATGGAGCACATTTTATTTGCCAGTATTTGAAGAAAAATCTGGCAGTAGGATAGCATGTAACTTGAGAAGCTATTAAAAAAGAAATAAAATACTTTGCTCAGCCAGGGACCTTCTTTACAATCCTCTACCTCTGTCCTAGCCCAAAGATGCTCACTTTACAGCCCTACAAAATTGTGAAATGAAAGCTTTGACACCTCATGATGCACACTGTAATGCATACACATACTGTTTGCATAGACTTGCCAATTATCCTATCTTTCTTGATGATTGTGGACTCGCTGAGATTCTGAATGATCCTTCATGACCTAGATATCTGGCGGGGGGTTGAAGCTGCATAGGCATTTATAGTCTTAGAAGTTGCTCAAGATGAGGTGAACTGATTGGGGTAAAGTACAGGCAAAGGGCTCAGGCTGAATGCAGATTGTCGCAAGGACAGTATTATTAGACTAATGAGAGAGAACGGATTTGTTTCATCCTCCTTTGAGAGGTAGAACAAATGGGATTTAGCTGGATGGTTCTTCAGAAATTATTTCCTCCACAGGCTGGTTAAAGGGAACATTAGTTTAAAACCATAATGTGCCATTATGTAGGTGGGACTTCTTGCATGTGCAAGCTAGAAAAGGTAGCTCACTTTTGGGGGCTGTGAGTGTTGGTAGTCAGGATGTAGCTACAAGAACAAAGTCTTACTTCTTTACAAGAACTCCCTAATGACTTTCTCTGTGTCTACTGACTTTCACTGGTGCAATATATATGTGTCTACATACATCTATGTAGATGCTCAATAAGCTTCTCAGTTTCTATGTACGTTAATACTGTTGCTACTGCTTTTGAAAAAACATACTGCTTGAACAATGCATATTCAGAAACACTGGGCTAGCATGTAATTCTGGACAGTCCATTAATGTCCACCTGGATATAAAAAAATAGAAGTTTTGATCCTAGCCCTGGTAATTTCCAAAGGATGCCGTGTTTTTTTGAAAACGTATCCTACAAACCAGACATATGTAACTTTTTATCCATTGGCCTTGTCTGGCATTATAAATGACTAAACTCCTGGCTAGTTTCCAGCATCTTTTCCCGTGGTATCTCTTCTGTATGCCTTTCTTTATCTCTTCTGACAACTGTTTTCTGCTTGTCTACCTGTTCAAATCAAAACTTTAAATAGTAGTGCTCCTAGTATCTGTAAAAGATCCATTAGACTTCTGACAGACAATTATAGTTTATTGTTCAGTTTTATTATACTGGCATTTAAATCTATAAAGAATGGCTAAGGAAATTAGAACTGTTGAATTTGCACTCTTTCTGAGCAATCTGTAGATACTTTGGATGCACTCCAGTATTGCTATCACTAGCGATTTCTGAGAATGTGAAATAGAAAAGCAAGCAATGCATTTCTGAAGGTAAAAAAGGACAGATAGTATTTGGTATAAACTTAGTCAAAAAGTCCTCAGAACTAGTTGTGTGATGTGGGAAAAAAAACCCAACCTGATGAATTACAATAGGTTTAACAACATTTTTTTTTTTTAATTTCTTTACTGGAACAACATTGAGTCTCTGTGCTGAATAATGCACTACTCATGTTGGGCTGGCACAATTATTTTTGCAGCATTATAAAATTACCTGCTGTGTAGTTGAACTTGCTACTCAGCAATTTGTGTGGTGTGACCATTGACAGACAGTTCTGATACATTCTGGAATGCAAGTCTGAGAGCTGCATGATGTGCCTCTGAGGAGAAAACTTGGCTTTCTTTTCCTGGTTAGATAGATCTGTAAAAAATGTGAAGGATTTTGCATTCTTGTTCTGTAAAATACTCCAATAAATTAAATATGTATATATGTTTTGAAGAATTTGCTTCAATTTTGTGTGAGCTGAGAGATTTATTTCAACACATTCTTGTAACTGTGGATTTTTGCACTGGATTTGCAAACACTAATACACAGAGTGCTATGCTTTGCACATGCAAATCATTGCTTGCCTCTTCTGAATAGTAACACAATGAATTCTTGGTTTTAAAACTGTTTATTAAGTTAGAATTAAACTTTTTCAAAAGCAAAGACTAAGTTCTAAGGCTTCAGTGTGGAGGCTTTTATTCCATCAATTAACTCCTGAAGCTGCAAAACATCAAAAGATGCAATAGTCTGATTCTGATCTGAAACTTGTTTTACAGTACTATAACCATGTTGTTTTAAGTCAGTTACTTTCACTTTATTCCATTATGGAGAACCAAAGTGATTTTTCTGTGGCCCCTTCTTTTTCTTTGTTTCCTGTTACAATAGAAAGACAGGCAACTTGATAGATAAGCATAAAAAAATTAATATACGATAGATTAAAGGCAAATTAAAGCTTCAAATATAAGTATTATCTTTACATGGTTTCCAGTGTATAATGTCCTTTCCACTTTATAATGGAATGCTTTATGGATCCTTATCAACAATGATTTTAGATGACCTGAATGTAATGGCCCCACAGCTCAGCAGGAGAAACAAAGTGGAAGATAATCCATTACTTTGTGGGTTACGTTAAGATGGCTGACTTTGCAGTGAAGCAGGTGAGGGACAGAAATATATTTCAGTGCTTCTTGTGTTTGTTTAGTGAGTGGGTGTCCATGTCTGGGATGACAATGAGTACTGTCGTGATGAGCATGTGGAGCATAGTGAAATCCCTGGAACTGCATAGGAACCATTGAGATAAGATGGGACAGCTAGGAGCTGGGAAGGAGCATTATTTCCCCTCCCACCTTTTTTCTGAGGTAACGTGGGAAGTGTAGGATTTTCAGATCTGGTAATTTACCTTATTTGTTGTGTTTTTCAGAAGTAGATTGTTTCCAGACTTGCCATGTGTGTTGGGGTGGTGGTGGTGGAAGCATCTTCTCTGGTGCGTGTTACGTCCTGAGGCAGGGGCAGAAGCAGAACATGAGCTGTGCTTTGTACTCGTCTGACTGCAACTAATTTACCGGGAACTTTAAGCCTTTAGGACCTCACCAATATATAGGTGGGCAGGATACAAGGTAGTACTGTAGGATTCAGGGTCTCATCTGAGTTTAATGTAAGCATAAGCAAGGGTCCTCTGCTGCACTGCGGGAGCCTTGTACTTCAGTCAGGCACAGCAAGTTGAGCAGCCTGGTGTCCTTGCCAACTTCACCTTCCTACTGCTGATGCTGAGGTTTGTCCCATAAGACTATGTTCTACCCCAAATGAAGGCTGTGCCGCACCTTATTGTGGTGCCCAATACCACCCTGGACATCCTAAGCCACATTGCATTCTGGGCAATTCTGTGTTGCTTAGCATTACATATGTATTTATGTTATTAATACTTTGCTGAAAGGCAATGTGATGATTGAAATAGTATCTTTCTAAGCTGGAAGTAAAACATTTTTAGATGTATTCAGGGATACAAGATCTAATTTGTCTTCCGGTTTCCCTTTGGTGAAAGTGTATATTCTCTTTGTAAGAGAAGATTCAGTAACATTTCAAGGACAACAAATTATACATAAATTAAAAGAATTTTTATACAATGGATTCTGTGATCCAAGGCTAAATTTATTGAACTACAGTAACTATTCTGTTCATTTGGTGATTCCACTGAATTTATACCAATTCAAAACCAGAATGGCACTCCTGGGAATAAGGCCTGTTCTTTCAAATGCTAATGCACTGTGTAAATTGCTGTTCCTGTTTGGATAAAATTCTGACTGTGGCAAATTAGCTACCGCTCTCCTTTTCATTCAGATTGTCTTGGAACATATGAAACCTAATTCTGTGTTTCTAAAAATTTGCATTAACTGTTGTATACTGTCAGTTCCCAAAAGGAAAGCACAGTTTGACAGTCTGTTGAGATCAACGGTTGTTTCAGAAAGTTTCCACAATTTGTTTCTCTGCTTCCACTTTAATGGTGTCGGTGGATATATTGACTGTTTGAAGCTGTGGTGTTCTATTTGTTGGTATGACAAGCTTTTCTGAATTGGAGGTGTTGTAAATTACATTAGTTGTGCTCCTTATAAAGCAGTCACTCGTGGGTATGACCGTGGAAGCGTAGTCACTAGCATTCACGTTGAAAGTTAATGTTAGCTGAAGTAACCAGGCAGGGAAGATGACTCGCATTCAACACCTTTGCAAGATGGCTTGGGGGATGCTGAAGCTCTGTGCCCAGGGCTCCTCAGAGGTACCCTTCAGTCCTGCTGTTCCTGCTCCGCTGCTGGGTCTGCACAGTCAGAGCTGGCTTCCTGGCTGCCTGGTCAACCTGCATTTGGTTCTGCACTGGTTTCTGTCGGTACAGATAGCACTGTCTCACGGTTGGTACCCTAGCAGCAATCAAGCAGGGTAGTAAATTTAACTCAGGTCCTAATTTAAAGGGAAAATTTAGAAATGGCTGCTGCAGTTCAACTAGAATCAGCGAGGGGACTATTTCTGTGCAAAAGCCTGATAATCAGGCCTGGATTTTTTCTACTTTTTCATGTTCTGAATCTGGGGACTAGAAACCCACTTGGAATCTTATCACAGAAAATCTGGTTTCTCCAAAATAAGAGGATAGAATTTGGTTCTATTGTTTTGGAAACCATGCATGAATTCTAAGTTATTTTTCAGAAACCATGGATTTTCTAGGATAAAGGCCCAAATGATTCTATGACATGGCTTTCTCCATGCAAATTGTGGTCAGGCAGATGAATACTTAAGGTTAGAGCTGTTTGTATGGATTTAAAGAATGCAGAAGGTGACAGAAAATGGACAGTTTCTATTTTACAGATTAACAATACGTATAAATTTACAAACACAAGATGATTAATAGCAAAAAATACATAGATAGGCAGAATAGGAAGGCCAAGATTATTGCAATTACAGAGTTTTTCAGCTCTAGTTCATTTTTTTGGTATCTGCTTCTCTTTGATCTTTGAAACCTCAGGGCTAGATTATCAGCTTTCAGTCTGCTAGGAGGAGGATTATAATATTGTGCCATGGCCCCTGTGCATCAGGGATGGAACAACATGGGAGGTATCTGTATCGCCAGACACATTGCAGGGCTGAAGCAAGGGTGCTGCTTACCTCTGCCTTTTGCCATTCCTTCTTGCCAAGTTGCATGACAACAACGTAGTGGGATTCACAAGAACCCTCTGATACAGAAATCTGCAGCAGCGCAATGAAATGGATTCTTACACAGTCCTCCTGCAAGACTGCTGTTGATTGTTGAAGTATATCTTCCTGGAGGGTTTTGATGTTGTATGGTACAGAAATAATGAGTGCAAAGGATGAAAAATATGTTCAGATAACCTAATTGTTAGAAATACTAGTTCTGAGCTAACATTTAAACTGTATTTAAATTCATAACAATCCCAGGAAGAATAATGCTGTTCAGGTTCTGTGTATATTATACTATTCCTGTACTACTAGTAAAATAATTTTATTCTGTCACTTTGTTACAGAGCCAAACAGCAAAAATAGGATTAGAAGTGTGTGCCGCCTCACAAAATCTGGTACAAGAGCCACACTTAAGCACTTTAGCCCTATACTGTCAATTATACCACTAGTGGTGTTTAATGAGAATTTGAATAAACAATGAGTCATTTTGTGCTTTGTGTTTTGTGTTTACAAACCTCAGGTTTGTAAAACAGTGCAGCTATAAGGGGAAAATTTATGCTTATGGATGGGTTAGTGCTGAGTAAGAGTAAACTTCAAGAGCGAGCCACTTGCAGACAATATTCCTACTTAAAACTGTATACTATACATCGATTTCCTTCAATATCTTTCCAAGTGTTTGGCCTTATTTTCTTATACCTGGAAAAATAAATCTCAATCTTCTTTTGTATTGTTATATAGAGGTACATATGAGGTATATATGAATGTTTTAAGGCTACGCTCAGGGAAAATGGGTCTCCAGTGTTATTCATCAGCTTTAGAGGAGGTTCTTCAGATTGTTACTTAAGGATGCCAAATGGTTTTTACCTCACAATTTTCCTCCTCTTCCCTATTAAGACCACTGTACAAGCACAGCTGTGGGAGCTGAGTTTAGTAATCTCCCACAGGAAATATTCTGATCTGATCAAAATGAAGGTTGATTTTCTTTATCCTAATATGAGGAGTTCCACAGAATGCTCATGCAAATGTATGAGTGGGAGGCAAAAGCAACTTTTAAAGCAGAACATATTGGTCTAAGTTAGCAAGTGTGGGATTGTATCAGGGACCTTCATCATCATCTCAACTCCTCTATCCTCTCTTGAGTCAGGGTAGGATCACATCATCAAAACAGTTAACAAGAGCCAGGTGATCTGATGAAGTTGCTGATTTGAATAGACAAGTATTGACATTTTTGTATTCAAATATGATTGTTTTCTAGCAACTGTTTTAAATTTTTGACTACTATTGGGTTTATAGCGCCTCTAAAAGATGCTGTAGGAGCCACATATTCCTTATTTCAGACAAATTATTGAGATACAATGACCAGTGTTATTGCTATGATATTAAAGACAATATTAATCTTTATGACCATTACAGTAAGTTAAAGGAGTTAATTGATCCCTTCTTCAGCAATCATATTACACATGCACCAAAGACTGAATCAGATTTGGAAAGGTATTATTCCATTTAAGCTCCTGAAAGGTGAAACATTGAGCTATAAGCTCACTGTTGAAAGGCAGAACATTGTACAAGCTAATGAAAAATTTTCCCTGCTGCTAGATTCAAAAGGAGTGAAGTGGTGGGGGTTTTGTGTGTTCAGAGTATTCAGAAATGTTTTTGAGAGCTTTTTGCTTTTCATGTATTGAACTTGAAAATACTTTTTTCAAAGTGTTATTAAATAATGTATTTCAGTCTCTAGGTCTTTTTTGTTCAACTGCTGCCTTCCTCACTGGGTAAAAATCCCTGAAACGTAAAACTTTTTCATTAAATACTCACATATTCTACCTTGGCCATGCCAATATTTTCCTTTCTAAGATTTCCTCCCTATCTAGCTTTCTGTCAGACTAGAGGCCCTGTAAATTAACATGGGCTGATATTTGTAGTCACAGAATAATTTCATCCTTTCCCACTACCATCTTGACATGAAAGGACTACAGTATCCTTTTAGCGAGTGCCTCAAGGTATGAGCCAATTTTGCTCTGTTGACTTCAAGAATTGTACTGCAGAGTTTTCGGTTTCCTCTGAATTCATTAGCGTTATTTGTTTTACATTGTGGCTCCTTTGGATCAAGCCTAGAAGTCAAATGCTCTTATATTATTATCATTTTGAAAATAATTGTTGAATTTGAAATAGCTGAGTTTAATACCATAATTGCCAGGTGAAACATTGTCAAAATAAAATTGTAGGAATCCAAGGAACATCTGTTTCTGACAGTTTTGGAGAATATTCTCAAAAGTTTGTAAGTTCATCTTAGACCAGAATATCTATAATTTTTAAGCTTAGTTTAGGAAAGCATTTGAATGTATATTTAAAAAAAAATTAAAAAAATTAAGGTATTTTCTTCAGGTGTCAGTGACTGTATTCAGATTATGGGCATCTTGCAACATTTCAGAGTTCCTGGATTCAAACGCATGCTTCAGGTGCAGACTTCCCTTTTATTCTTAGTGTGGCTTCACATTTATTCCTAGTCTGTCTCAACCCTGCCACTGTAACTGAATTTGTTACTTGCAAATGCATTGTCCAGCCTTAATGAACCAAAGTATTGCTCAACCTCTGTGTAAACCCAAAGGAATATTATAAAAGAAAAATAGCAAAAAAAGTCTACTTTACCTGTAGTACTGTACACAAGAATTCCTTAGTGACAGCATAGGACAAACCCAGAATTTCAACATATTTTTCCAACATCTATTGTGAATGGATTGCTTACTATTTTAGTTCAATGCATATTCAATGCAACCCCAAAATGTATATTGTTTAAACCAGAAAACAGCACCTGTAATAAACAAAAAACAAAAAAAAGTTTTAATATTATTTTTACAGGGTTTTGCTCATAAAAAACCTTTTTGAATGTCTGTAAACCTAGCACTGGTGAAACCATATCTGGAGTGCTGTGTCTGGTTATGGGCTCACCTGTACAAGAAGGACATGGACATATGTAAGGAGCAAATACAGTGAAGGGATATGAAAGTGATGGAGGGACTGTCATAGGAAGGGAGGCTGACAGAGCTCGGACTGTTCAACCTAGAAAATAGTAGACTCAGGGAGATCTAATCCAAGTGTACTAATAACTGGTGGAGAAAGTAAAGAAGATAGAGCCATGCAGTTCTCAGTGGTGCAGAGTGACAAGGATGAAAGACAACAGGTGCCAACTGAAATAAAGGAAATTCTTTAACGTGGAAATTTTCTTCACTTTAGAAAAGACTTTTTCACTGTGAGGGTTTTTGAATGCTGGACTAATTACCCAGGGAGGTGGTGAAATGTTTATCCTTGGAGATACTGAAACCTAACTGATAATGTCCTTGAGCAAACTTCTGTAACTGATGGTGCTTGGAGCTGTGGCTCTGAGCTATGAAGCAACTCGAATACGAAACTGGACACTTGTGTGAATAGGCTTTTTAGTGCAGATAGGCACGATTTTGTCCATTTTTGTGAAGAAGAAAATATACTGTGTGATTGTATGGGAAATGTACATGGTTTACAAGCTGAATGTAGATTGAGGCCACAGTGTATGTTATTTACAGCTGTTGTATGGGAATGTTGAGGGATTGCCATGTCTTGATCTCTGACTTTTCATTATATGCCATAAAAGTGAGGATGCATTTTTGCAATTTTGTTAGTCTAAGAAATGGGTCTAATCATTCCCCAGACAAAAATAGTGATAATTATTTTTGCAGTAAAAAAAGGAATCTCTAAAATGGTTATGTAACATGAGAATAAAAGGTATGAGCTCTGATGGAAACTAGCAAAAACTTTTTAGTACAGGTTTCCCAAACATTGTTCCGTAGACTAAGACATTGTGGTGATACATGAAGAATGGGATTGTTATTTGTCTAGTTATTTGCAAGAGAACTCTAATTTTCCATATGAGCAATTCAATTAGCTATCATAGAGAAGCTGTGAGATTTTTTGCTTCTGCAAGGTGCAAAGGGAGCAATTCATGCTGGGCTTTTGTTCTTGGAAAATTAATGTTTGGCTTTACATTGTTGATAGATTGTTTGTTTTCAGGAAATTTGCTATCTTCCATGATGCATTTTAAAAGTTTTGTTTAAGACACTTAGCCAAGACTCCTTTTTGCACTTTAGCAGTAAATAGATAGAGGAAGAAGTATGACGATGACAATAACCATCTTGACAGTCATCACTGAGGAAAGAGCATTAAAAATATAGTCTCATTTAATTTATAATCAGAATTATGATAGTATTTAGCATTCCCTGTCCCCTGAGAAGTCATAAATATTCCACTGCTGGAAAATCGGCAGCAGCCATCTATTTCCCATTTCCCCTTTCCCCTTGCCTCTTCTGGAAACACTGGGAAGGGTAATACAGTAATGCCACCTACTACCTCAAATACATGGTGAAGTTGAAAAATTGCGTCTTTCTGTGTCTTTCACAGCAACCTTTGCCAAGCAAACATGCGGAGCATATTTTAGAGCTGTCCCCTTGGCCCAATACTTGAGGGATGACAGACAGTGTTGTCATGCAGGAAGGTGTTTTTCTGTGAAAATCCAGCTTTTCACATCTTTTTTCATGTGTTGAATCAAATTCATGGATTAAGATACACATGATTAAAAACAGTTTGTAAAGCCTGGATTTGGCTAGCATGATATTATAACAAGATAATGTCCCAGTAAGGATCAGTGTGGTGCATTTTTGCTCCAACTTTTTGAGTTCTTTGTCATGATGATTGTTTGATTGTTGCCCCCTGCTGGAAGTGAAATGTTGAACTCAAAATTACAGTATTTTTGTAAATTATTCTGTGTAAATTTGAGACTTTGAAAATGGTAATGGTAGTGCAGCAACCTAAGATCATACCAGGTCTTGCAGGACCTTGTCACCGGGTCCTTGGCTTTGTTTTTTCTCTGTCTAGGCCTCTTTCTGTTTTGTCAGTCTAGGCCTCTTTCTTAGCTGTGAGCTCCGGTAACATGGTCACTGGGTAAGTCCTCTCACACCTAGAAGAATACCACTAAATTACTGCTAATTTACGTGATGAGTCTTGTGATGCAGTTGGTACAAAGTATAGATGCCTTTGTTAGTGTGTGTGTGTTCGGCAGAGAGAGCTTCCTAGGAACTGGTGAGTGCAGACCTGACACAATCCTCTTCTAGTCCTTTGTGTCTTTCCATATGTGGACAGCTGTTACAGGCGTGTGGCCAGTGTGCTCTGCAAATGAGTCATTTAGGTCATACTGAGTGTATGGGGCAAAAGAAATCATAACAAGAGTGTGTTGCAATTAGCGCAGACTGTGCTGCTCTGACATACTCAACAAGTCAGGCACAAGATTTGGCCAAAATACAGGAAACAAAACACTTCATATCTTCTGGAAAAAATAAATAATATCTACCTAATTCTTTTTTGTAAGTGTTTGGACTCTTTAAGTGTTTCTCCATAAGCTGAGCAAAGAACTTATTGGCATTCTCACCATTTATAGTTTGAGATCCACTGGGGTGTGTTTCAGTCAGCAAAGTCAGCATGCAGCAAAGATGTGCTGTGGTTAACAAAACATGGGTTACTTGAATATGTAAACCATTAGTGATCTTTATTTTCAATGTGTGATGGAAATTAATTTTAGGGGAAATGTGTCACATTTGCTGGTAGCTATCTGATTTATGCATATGTTGTCATGCCAATGCAGCATCAAGCTGTAAAGAAAGTCTTTCTTTGGTCAGTATTTCATTTTCATAAAGGCTAACAGTATCTTCTGTTAGCCCATTAGCAGGATTATAAAACTTGAAGCACACATGGTAATAAATCTCCTCCAATTATCAAGCTGTAAAAAGCAGCTTACTGGTAATTTCAGTGTAGTGGCTTACTCACTGATATGAGAATCCGTCTTTCTTTGTAAATAGAGCAGAGATTGCCTAAGGCTGGGCCCACCTGCAGAAGGAGAGGTCGTCCAGGTCAAATGGCCTGATGGGAAACTGTACAGTGCAAAGTATCTGGGAACAAACACAGCTCACATGTATCAGGTGAGTATCTGTATTTATTACTGTGTGCCTATTTTTCATATGTCTTTATTGCAAATTACTTATTTAGCTGTAGCATTGGAGTGGCCAGCCTCACCTTCGAAGCTGCAAAAGGCTGGAGTTCAGACTTTTATTTTAGCTGCTAATGGATTTAAACTAATAAATAAATCTGACTAAACCATTAACAAGTGCTGTCACTCTTTGGGAGTTGAAGTTTCACCTGTTCCTATGAAATCAAGAAAATGGCTTATTTAATAAGAACTCAGGTGAACTGGTGGAACATTAAGATTGAAAGATAACATTTGTTATTTTCTCCAGGTTATTTACTTTTATTTGTTGTCAGGTAATTATACAATTAATGATACAAAGTTAAGTATTGGTGTGTGACTACAATGAGCCTTAGGCGTTTCATAAAAGGATGGAAGGGAGGATAGTAAAAAGAAAAGCATAAACAGCTCCACTTTGATTTGTCTGAGGCACTTTTGAATTAATTAAAACGTAATCTAAGGAACATTTTATCCTTAGCAAAGTCAAAAGGGAACTGAAGACTGAAGGCAAGGCTAAAAGGCTGACTTCTGATTTCAGAGACACAATAGTTGTTTTTTTATGTGCTTGCCTTTGAAAAAAATCAGTCAGCAGTTTGAATGGTAGAAACTGCAATAAAACAATCACAATAATAATAGCACTTCTGAAAGAATGAGAATCTAGGTACATTTCATTTATATATATATAATCATTTTCACTTGTGTAACTCTCTTCATCTGAGGGCTTCACATTACTCTACAAAAATGGCAAATTTACTATTATATCTGTAGATAAATTAAGGCACAGGGAGGCTAAATGACTTGCTGCATTGACCTTCTCACTTTGCCAATGACTTGAAATCGAGCTAAAGTCCTCAAATGCCTGATCCCTTGAGCTAGTCTCTAAATCTTACCTCTTCCCTTATATTTAGCAGCTGTATTATGTTGTGAAGGTGAAAAGTTCTTTATAAAATATAAAGATTATTGTTCTATAGTAACATTAATCTTCAAATCATTTAATCTTCTGAACAGCTGGTCTTCTGAGGAATACTGTGAGGAAGATTAGATGAATGTTGTTATCTTTCATGTCTGAAGGGGTCTGACATAGTCAAAACAAACTTCTTGGTCTTATTTTAGACCTCTTGAACAACGTGATGAAACCAGTTTAGTTTAAGGAAAATGGATTAGCAAGCCCAGGTTCAGTGAGGTTTGGAGTTCCTTGGAGCATAGCAATCATAGGAGATTACTGTAAACTCCCTTGTAACAGCCCCTATCATGGTGAAATAGCAAAGATTAAAGATTAGAGGGAGTCCAGATTGCACTACATAGGACTTTGGAGACAAGTATTTCAATCTGTAGGGAGGGACAGGAGGCTGCCACAACGTGGCCACAGGTTACAGTCTATGACATGGAAGGTGCAAGGTTAACTTCAAGACACATTAGTAGTTCTTCCTCTGGTCTTTCTACACAGCCTGTCTGAAAGCTCCTAGGACCCATAAATACACATACTCCATTCTTCGTCTGGATTGTGAGATCTCTTGCACCTTTGAGATTCTCTTACCAAGTCTTTTGTATGATCTCTTAGACAGTATGACAAAATGATAGACTGCAAAGGACTCTCTGGAACTAGTGTTTTGATCTAATAAGGGAAATCTGTTCTACTTGGATAGATCTGTGAGTTGTCCTCATGTTCATGAGACATTTGTACCAAATGTGACAGTACTTGTGCATGCAGGATCTATATGTGACACAATGCACCAGAATCTGTATCATCCATTTTGTCATCCAAGCATCCTACACAATCCCAGAGCAAAGTAATACATGCCAAATGAAGCAGGTATTCAAGTGGAATTGTTAATGTGATCTGCTTTTGATTTTTTGATCATTTTTTATATTGGCATTCACTATTTTGAGTTGCACTTAAGATTCTGAAATTATTCATTCTCTCTTAATTACTTTCTAACAATTCCAGCTGACCCTTTAATTTATGATGTCCTGATAAAAGAAAATCTTACGGAGGGAACAACATACTACGCAGACACAGCAGCAGAAGTCCAAATAAAATACCTTGTTGGATAAAATTGATTATTTGAAATATAGTATCTGCAGTCTGAATTAAATTGGAGCTATTAGAGATGGTGGGTTTATATTTTGCATGAATCATGATAGTACTGAAAGTCTTAGAGGAGCTCTTGCTGTGTTTTTCTTTAATGGTAGGCAAATTTGTTTCCAGTACGGTATGCTGAATTACAGCGGAAGAACTTGCAGTTACTCTTCATAGTAAACATTCAATTATTTTGTACTGCAAGCCTACCAGAGTCTACCAGATGAAGCAGTTGCTTCCTCCTGCTCACTACCAGTAAAAACATTGCCCATTCAGGAGTTCGTTTTCTGATCGTGTGGAGCTGGCAGAGTACATTTCCTGCCCAGTTCTTTCACCAGTGATGCAAAAAACATTACCAACTGTATTATGCAATAGTATAGTATCAAATGTATTGTGCAGTAAGAAGCAGGAATAGCAGAGAGGCTGCTCCTGCATCTTGCTGAAAAATACCTAAAATTGCCATCATTTTATTAAATAATCTTAAGTCAAACTGATCTTTAAGTTTCTCTGACATTTGACTAACAGACTAAGTTTATAGGGTTAGTTACAGGAACAGAGAGGAGCAAGGATGACTTTTGTGACTTCGTTATTTATCTGTGCTCTGTGGATTTTAAGTGTGTTCCAGATTTATGCATCCTTGTTAACTGCTGTAAAAAAATTGGTTTTGAAGATGTTCATAGATCTGTACCCTGGCTTTTGAGACTGGATACAGTGTATTGGATTTTTCAGCTGTGCACAATGAATCTGACATACTCCATTGTGACAAGGTTTTCATTTGAACCTACAAAACCCTATCTATTTACAAGTTCAAATATATGATTTTTCAGTTTTATCTATAAAAATACTTTTGGTAAATTAGTGTTTTCCTATGTTTTTATTTGGGCTTATTCTTCCAGCCTAGGTTTGTTGTCATTCATATAGTCTCATTAATTCACCTAAGAATGTAGAATGGGACTTCTTTTAACTTTATCCCAAACTTTAAAGTGCAGTTTCTTTGGGAACTAAAGCTGCAGTCATAGATAATAGCTGAAATTCAAAATTGTTAAATGGAGTATTAAAAATAATAAATCAGCACCTACTGAAAAAGCTTAAATGCTTCCAAGTCTCAGCATTTTAACATTCCCTACACCTAGTTACATTTCCTTTCTCATTTTCTGCTAACGGGGTTCATGTTGGATTAAATCTAAACCTAAGCATGATAAAGCTTTTCATCTTCTGAACAGAGCATTTTAAAGAAATTCCATCAGATTCAATAAAATTCTGTTAACTGGTATTTCCTTAGTTGTCACTCATACTTTCTTTCTTTTGACAGGGTCTTCCTCAACCTTGAATCACAGGATGTTAAAATTAATTCTTTATTTATTAGAAGCAAGTAAAAAAATGAGAGGCAAATAAAAGACATTTTAATTTGTCATTCCTACAAAATGATGTCAGTGTTGTTACTGCTCAGCATTCCTAATCTAATAAATTTTACTTTATTTTATATGTGTCAGTGTAGATTTTGAAGTCTTTTTGGTTAAATATTATTTTCAACTTCTTATGTGTTGCATTTCTGAAGAAATACAATTTTTTTGTGTTTTATCCTAATTTCACCTTCCTTAAATGAACAGCAAAATATTTGTGTATAAATCATCTGTGTTTGTACATATATTTTTGTCTGGAGACATTCCCAGAAACATCCTGCAAGAGTTAAATTACAATTTTATTTTTAAATACCTATTTTTTCAATTAGGTTGAGTTTGAAGATGGTTCTGAAATAGTAATGAAGAGAGAAGAGATCTATACACTAGATGAAGAGCTTCCTAAGAGAGTAAAAGCACGATATGTAAGTATTTTCTGATGATAACTTTATAATATAGATATGCTCAAAGTGCCAATAATAGTGTCCTTGGCTTTATTCTGTATTTTCAGTTAAAATCAGCTAAATGTTTTGTGAAGCCTGGAAACTGGCTAAATCAGCATAAAAATTAGTGCAAGCATCCATTTGCTAGTGAAAATGGTTAGTTGTTCTTCCAGTACAGGCAAATGCTGTTGTCAAACATAATTCTTCTCTCCTAGATGGGACAGCTTGGTTGATCATCTGTCAAATCATGAATTGTTAACTTAGTAAATATTTAAATTGACATTCTGTTATTTTAGTATACTTATAACATGTGTATACTTTTTACAAAACTTTCCAAGTTCTCAGAGCTTTGTGATTTTTAAAGCATTAAATTTAATAAAGATGCAATTAACTTTTTCTTAGAAACAAAGTGCCTAATCAGAACTCATTAATGTCACCGGCAGGACTTATCAGCATTTCAATGGTCTTTGGTTTAAAACCAAATCTTTGGTGTATTTTTTGTTTCCTGCAGTTTCAAATACCCACCAAGCAGCTAATCATTTATGTGTATGCCATGTGGAAAAGTGTTGAGGTTCATAAAGAATGTAACACTTAAATCTTGAAAAGGGAAAGTTCTACCATGCAATTGTGGGAGGAGACAAGATGATTGCTGTTACCTCTGTTTGTCATTAATGCTAAATACTGTGCAATTCATTCCATTACTAAGTCTTCTTAGAAGAGCACTATGTTGTTCTCATGTCCATGTTCCATTTTAGAGCTGTTCGTTTAAAACTGCATTGCAAGACAAATGTTAGCTTTCCTAACATGTAAAACCAAAGCATGAAAATGCAAATCTCTTGTCATAATTGAGAACAAGGAATATTTCACTGTTGTGAATAAAAAATTTCCTCTTGAAGAATCATTCAGTGAAGCTTTGAAAGGGAGCACAGTATACAGTATGTTTTTCATTACTGCAGGGAGGTGGGCTCATACGCAATACCTGTTCACACATCCATTATGTGACATTAATTAGCTGATTCTTCAAAGATGGGTGCAAGTTGTAGGGGAATGATGTGTAAAGATTCTTCAGGTACATCAGCTTATATGACTTTGGTAGACTGACAGCATTTCACGGTGAGGTAGTTGAAGAAGGTTTCAGTCCAACTTCTCCTTTTCTATGCTTTTTGCCACATGAAGCTGCCATCATTGTTATTATCATCATTTCCTTTCATCCAGTTCTCAGCAGCCAACCCCAACATGGATACTGTATTTTTCAAAAGCTAGCAGTGTGCCAAAGGACAGGATTGACGTCATGTATGAAAGAGGTGGTAAAGCTGGGAAAGAGAGACAGAGAAATGTGGGGCTGTTAGCCTGCCAAGAGGGTGTTAACCAGCAGGGTGCTCTGTTTTACTGAAGGAATAGAATAGGATTAGAGCAGCTCTTTTTAATGGAAGGTATTAATATAATCAGATATTCTTGGCTAAGATGCTTTTTTGTCAATGTATTTGGGATAAGTGCACTCATTTTTTGGCGTCCTGACCATCTAGGGTTAAGATAATTGTCTTGGAAAACATGAAATAAACCATCTGGTTATATTCAATGAGATTTTTTCTTAAAAACATTCCATTACCAATTCTTATTTTAAAGACTATGTGTAAAAAGCATTTATAATTAACTGCATCTTCCGTAGAATGTAAACTGTAATTGTATGTAAGGATGTAATGTAAACTGTAGAATGTAAAGTGTTGCATTTCCCTAAGGTTAACAATGCAAAGATAGTTGGGTTAATACTACTTCTAAAACTTGAATTTTTGTAGATCAATAATTATTTTTTTCTTATTTGACACATATTAACTTCATAGGGTAGTTAAGTACAGGTTAAAGACATCAAATGTGGTTGACTATATAAAATAAAACCACAGCCTGCGCTCAGACCTTTCCATTATTTTCTACTATTGCCTCAAATTCTATAAATGTGTACCTTAGTTCTCAAGTTATGTCCAACATCTCCATGTGAACCTCAAGCTGAAGACTGTGCAGTTAAAGACAGCTTATGGCAGTGTTTCCATCTCTTGAAATAAATGACACCAATTCCTTCTAATTGATTCTTTTCTTAATCCTGGGAATTTTACCGTGACTACAGTAGTGGAAGTTCATCCAAAAATTTCTGCCACTGCTTTTTTTGAAATGGTTTGCTGTTTGCTGTCCTGCTGCTTTATTTCAGTTGATTCACAACTGTTTTAAGTTTGCTGACAAACAACTGAACTTGTGACTCTGATTCTTCACAAATGAGGCAGTGTGCAGGTTTCTTTTCAGAGATCCATGTTGTAGTACCTTGCATTTAAAACTTTTCTGAATAACACAGAGTAGTGGGTAATGTTTGGTACTGCTAGGATCAAACCTGCCCAACAATTGAATCAATTACATGTTGCTGTTTTTCACCTGGAATCAGAGTGTGACCTCTGGATAAAATGAAAACTAGCAACTGGTGTTAGTCATGTGTTTCTAAAGAATACTATGGACCTAAAGAATTAAATGAGTAGTACATGCAAAATATGGAATACTAAGAATTATATTTTAAATGATCATGCAATATATATATTTAATATTTAGACACTTTCCTGAAAACAGTTTTAATTGCATAATCAGTAATGTAGGTAACTTGATACCATCTAGTGAAATAGATCTGTGTTTCCATATAACTTGCCTAAAATATGCCAGAATATGATGGCCTGTATGAAGCTGTATGTATAATTAATGTCTGTTTTAGTCTACAGCCTCTGTCATGAGATTTGAAGACACATTTTGTGGAGCAGATACTATCTTGGGAGAGAAGAAGAGGCAGAGAGTATTGAGTTCCCGCTTTAAGAATGAATATGTGGATGATCCAGGATACCGCACCTTCTTAAAAAGCTCATTCCAGAAGAAATACCAGGAAGGGCTATAAAGGAAGCAAGAGATGGAGGGGGATGTTGATAAAAAAGCATGCAGGATTATTTGCAATTGGTTTTGGTTTAATTGAACACTCACTTTTACAAAGAACTAATCCATACACCGACCTCATAAACTGAAGTACTTGAGTTCTGATTTCTCCAGTTAATGTACTAAAGATTTTGTAATGTTTTGCAATATGAAACTAAGGGGGAAACAAATGAGGGTAAGAGGGATTACACAGTGATATGCTGAACAAAACTTTCAGTCTTGCTTGCGTTGAAATAAGTGGTAAAATGCCCTTTGTATTATGAGAGAAGATTCACATTCAGAAGGGGAATCTTAGTGAACAGAGATAATCTCAGTGACTCATTTTTTTTCTGCAGACAGGAAAGGTTGTTAAGTTTAATAATTGTTAAGTTCAATAATAGCAGTTTTTATAAAACATTTTTAAAAGAGGTGCAAATATGTACAGTATTAAACAAAAGCTGTACTTAAATTTGTGCAGTGCTTTTACATTTTTATGTCACTGCTGCTTTCAATAGGGTTTGATGTGGACTCAACTGTTGACTTAGGTATTTTTTGCATTTTAAGAGCGATACCTTCTGTGCAGCAAAGGTATTTTGTATATTTAGAGGGACAGATTTTGGCAGTTATTTATAAACAAGGTTTTCAAAAGATCTATTAAAAATACCTATTTGTAAAATACAATTTCCTTTCATTATGTGTAAAAAAAAATAGAGTTTAAATATATATGCTTAATAGCCTAGTTTTGAATGAATATATTATGGTCTTCCTGTTAAAATAATATTCTATCAATGTAACAATGTTTTAAAACAAACAAACAAACGAACAAACAAACAAACAAACAAGTACTGTCCTTTTACTAGCAGCATTTTCTCTGTTGATGTGATTTTCAATCCTATTATTTTATACCTATAGAAATCAAGAAACCTCACTTTATGCAATACGCATGTAGTTTCCTGAACACAACAGAATATACATACAGACACTCAGATGGCTTGGTGTTAAAATGCGAACCTGATAAAGACCATACTTTCATTTCTTGTCTTTCTATTTCCCTTCAGTCTTTGGGATCCTGACCTTTTTGGATGTTTCACAGAAAGAAGAAAGCCTGAATTTGTCTGAACACTTAGGTATGTGAAACTAGGCGGGAGCTTTATCAAAATGACATCATCAGTTTCTTCTAAATTGGACCATCAGCAGGATTTCTGACTGTCTGCCACAGGAAAAAGAACCCTCTCAAAATCCAATCTAAATCTGAGCACTGCTGTTTCCAGGGTTCTGCTTGCAGAAAAACCTGAGTATATGGACCCAGATAATTTTTTGTGAGAAGCCCTGTCCTTTATATGCTGAAACACACAGATCTTTGTTTCACTGTAGCCCTGGCATGATTATTCTTATTTTTTTTTGAACGGACTGTGAAATCTTTTCATTTACTATGTGTCACCTCAATTGGCAATTTTTCTGTTTTGCATTAACTATCTTTTCTTGTACCATGAAATCACTCAGAATCCCTTTAGTGTAAGAAACTGCTTAGCTGTGACAATTGGAATGTATTTCTAATTGACAATACTTTCTCTAGAGGTAGTGGGTTGTACTGGGTACTGCCTAGCATATTTCAGAATATCAGCGCTCTTTCTGCTATTGTAAAGGAAAAATAAAAACTAATGATGTATTTGCAAAATGCAAGATTCCTGTTGCCTTCTAGAGTTGAATGCAGTTGATAACCTATTTATTGATGCTTAGTTTCAGAACTATGTTGTAGCATAAGGGTGCTTTTGTGATCCACCATGAAGGTTTAAAACAGCTATGACGTTATTAATTAGCTAAATACATATACATATATTTTGTAATTAAAGAGATGATGCTATGTGGTATTACAGAGGCTAGAGATTGAATGTATGTTCTTGGATCAGTTAAGACACTGTGAATAAACTGTCTCTTCTCTATAAAATGAATCCAGCATCTTTCTTTTCAAGTTCCTTGAAATTTGCTGATTAAAGTGCTGCAAAATTTTTTTACAACATTTATGCAAAAAACATTAGTTGGCTTGCTTCCCCTTCTACATTTCATCAAAAAAAAAATCTTTACTGTGGAAGTTTCAGAAGGCTTTGTAATGATTTCTAACTTTTGTAAGGTGCTATAAAATACCTGCTGTGTAAAAGAAAAGCGTAGTCATTGTCACGATTGCAGTTTTGTGCCTCCTGTCTGAAGACCTCATGGCCCTTGCAAACTGGATTGGCTAGACAACTGGCATAGAAAGAGCTTTCCTGTTTCTTTAGAACTCCTGAAAAGCCACATTTTTCAGTTCCTTGTGATATGGATTGATTGATTGACACATTGATATGGACCTTTCAGGCATGTGAGAGAGCAGATTCACATGCAGTGGTGGGTGTGCCATGGGCTGGGGAAGCAGGAGCTTGCCACTGTCTGAATTGGGTGGGTGAGCACCAAAAAAGGGTTGGTTGCTGTCTGTGTAACCAGTTCTCAATAGCCACATTCTTGCTTCCATAAACCTTTTATGTGTTATTTTTGTCCTGGTGTAAGGGCCAGATATGTCTTTTCTGATGAAAAAACATGGTGGTATTCATGACCATTTCACTTAGACTGTCTATGTGAGGAAAAGCAAAGTAAGTAGGAAGACAGAAGTGTTACCTAAATGGGCTAACTGAATCAGTGGTGTTTTTTCTAGGATAAAAGAAATATAAAAATTGAACATCCTTAGCAAGAGAGCGCTGCACACCTCAAGACAGGAAGGAACCATGCTGTTTCTATTACCTTACACATACAAGGGCGAAGTAATTGTTTTGGATATTTAAAAGTCCTGACGGGTATGAGTGTGCTTGTGAGTGTTCATACACAAAATAGTGGTTTGACAAGGATACATTGAATTGTTTTTTTTCATGATGTTCTTGCTCATCTGAAAAACATCAAGGAAGTGTCTGAGGTACCTGAATTTATGCTGGCTTGTGAAGTAGAATGCTTTAGCACTGCAACTGTGATTTCCACAGCTACAGCTAAGGTGTGATAAAATCAAATTACTAGAATTAGATAAAAATTAGATTACTTCTTTTGAAACATATTTGCTTTTGTATTACTGCAGCAAAGCAATTTTGTTGATACTTAATAGGAGCTCTACAATATAGTGTTGTGCTACAGTGGTTAAAAGTTTTCAGTTAAAAAGAGTAATAGATGAATTCCTACAAAATATTTTTGCGTTGAAGCTTGTTTATACTTTCCAACTGTGATGTAAATGAACAGCAATTTTTTGTAACACAGAATCACAGAATGGATGGGGTTGAAGGGAACTCTGGAGATCACCTAGTCCAACCCCCTGCTAAAGCAGGTTCACATAAAGCAGGTTGTAAGAAATTTCATCCAGGTGGTTTTTGAATGTTTCCAGAGAAGGAGACTCCACATCTCTGGGCAGCCTGTCCCAGTGCTCTGGCACCCTCAGGGTGGAGTAGTTCATCATGTTCAGAAGGAACTTCTTGTGTTGCAGTTTGTGCCTGTTATGTCTTGTGCTGTTGCTTGGCATTACCACAAAGAGTCTGGCCCCATCCTCTTGACACGCACCCTTAAGTTATGTAGATGTTGATAAGACTCCCCTCAGTCTTCTCCATGCTAAACAGGCCCAGCTCTCCCAGCCTTTCCTCATAAGGGAGATGCTCCAGTCCCCTCATCTTTGCAGCCCTCCACTGGACCCTCTCCAGTAGTTCCCTGTCTCTCTTGAGCTGGGGAGCCCAGAACTGGACACCATGCTCCAGATGCAGCATCACCAAGGCAGAGCAGAGGGAGAGGATGACCTCCCTCAACCTGCTGGCCACACTCCTAACACACCCCAGGATCCCACTGGCTGCCTTGGCCACCAGGGCACACTGCTGGCTCATGGGCAGCTTGGGGCCCACCAGCACTCCCAGGCCCTTCCCCGCAGCGCTGCCTTCCAGCAGGTCAGCCCCAGCCTGTGCTGGTGCGTGGGGTTGTTCCTACACTTTCCTTTGTTGCATTTAAGTTCCTCTCTGCCCAGCTCTCCAGCCTGTCCAGGTCTGGCTGAATGGTGGTGCAGCTTTCTGGGGTATCAGCTGCTCTTCCCAGTTTTGTATCATCAGCAAACTTGCTGAGGGTGCACTCTGTCCCTTCCTCCAAGTCATTGATGAATAAGCTGATATAAATACTATCCTGCTATATTTTGTATGTAAACATCAGGATATCAGAGAAGGTAATACGGTACCCTGATACTTATAAACAAAATATAGCAGGATGAAAGCTGACTCTATTTATGCAGTTCCACCCTTTCTGATTTTGTGAGGTGTTCTCCTGTGTAGAAGGCATAATAAGAAAAAATACTGATAAGCTAAATACTGCTTGAATGATCATCTGGCTAAATAACACATAGTTGTATTCACTATCTGTTCTGCTTGATTTAGCCCTCTCTGTTGTCACAATCACAACTGTTAACTTTGATAATAGATGAAGGCAAAATGATAATTTCACTTGCTGTTATGAAAAACTGCTTTTTCTTGAGTGTCTAAATGTTGTAGCGTTATTTCTTTCTTCTTTTTACCCAAGTGAAGTGTTTCTTGCCAGTGTCCAATTACACACTGGCAGGAGAGATGGTTTATGTATGGTGGGCAAGAGGAATCTTTCCTACACATATGCATGAAAGGCATATCAATTTTTTTAAAAAATTGAAGAACCATCTGATAAATTTATCACACACCTTTGAACCTCAGAAGTCATCTCTGAGGCCTCTAGTCTTGAATTCCAAATGCCTTAGATAGCATTTTTCTCTGACACATCTAGAAAAAAGAAAATGAGTGATTGTGTGGTAGATCATAAAGGTTTTACTGGAGTTCATCTGAGCTGTTGTATATATTGTTTACTTGGTTATGCCTTTACTGTTACTATCAGACTGAATTGTCCTCCAGCCATGCTGCCGAAATGTTATTCTCAACACTTGAATATAATTCTTCTATACCTAGATTCGTAGGCAGAGCTGGTAGCTGCCAAAATTTTCTTCTGCAAGAGCCTGTTTTGAGTTACTAAAAGCTTTGGCAATTTATATCTCTTTCAGTTTAAATTTGTATGTGTCAGTTTGTGCCTGAAAAATGTCAGGGAACTCTACTTTCAGCAGTTTGGTCATTTGGGAGGATTTGGGAGAGAAGTATTAATGAAAAAAACTCTTCATTCTTTCTGTCCTGAAGTTTCCCAGCCATTTATTTGAGAACCTCTGTGGTTCCTTTATACAGTGGAACAGGGACTTGCTGGTGGATCGGGAACAGGAGGTTCCCGTTAGGTATTAGAAAGAGGTTTGTTAGTGTTTCTACAAATGTGCAGTCATTTGACGGAGCTATTATAAACTGACCGGTCTGTGGACAGAGCTCTGAGATGACGTCTCAGAAGAGCCTGTGCCACTCACAGTGCTTGGCCCACCCAGTCCCCTTCTGTGGTGATGGAAGGGACTGTGCATGTATTGCCATGAGTCAGCTCAGCACTTACCTTGCCAGGCTTGCAAACTGAGAGGGCCTTTTCTTGTTGATTCTAGTTATTTCAATGGAGCACAGAGAGGCTCTCCTTTGTTCTCAATGCTCTGCTGACGTTGCTGCAGTAGTATAGAAAAACGGGAGAAAAAAGCATCTGACTTCAGTAGAAAGGTGTGAAGAATTCAAGGTTCATAAGGAGAATTTGTAGAGCTGGAAGGGGAAGAAATAGGGGTGCCAGATTCTGAAAATGACATTTGTTCACAGTCTTTTGCAGAACTCAGGATGCCTGAGCCTCAAATTTCTTCTCATGTGAGCAAATGCCGGCAAAATGTGCCAACAAGTTACTGGCTAGTTGCATTTAAGAACAGCCGTTCCTGATGCCATTTACTGCATGAACTCGGGGAGCAGTCACCTGTGTTCTCCCAAGGATCTGGTCCTGCTGTACAGATTGAAAGTCAGTTACTAGGGATGAGTTTTTAATTGCTTCCCCCCACTCCCCCCGCCCCCGATTGGTCACTAGAAAAAAACATTTTTTTTTTTTTTAATGCATTTGAATTATTATGCTAGTGTTAAGTCTGTGAAATGAGATAGACAGCCAATGCCAGAATTTTCCCAGAAGACACATGGTGTTTAAAGCTTCCTTATACGTTCCTTACAGGTCTAGTCACTAGAGGACCTGTGGGAAAGAATCACCATAATGACTCTTTCGGATGACAGGAGTTAAAGCAAGGAAAAATAGAGATGAGGCACTGCTTTCCCAAAGGGCATTTTTTGACACAGTATTAACAGTTGATGGCAATGTCATGCTGTATTATTGAGGAGAAAAGGCTCAAGAAACAATATAATGAAACAAAATTATCTTTGAAAAGTTTCCATGTCTAAAAGTAGCCCACTGCAATCCAAGTCTCTTCCTTTCTCTGTGAGCATGTGCAGGGGACATGATTAATAAACAAAGCTGTTACTTCAGTCCAGTCCTCATGTGGCAAGCAAAGGTGGGTTGCATGACCCTGTTGTTTTTCTTGGAGTCCTATTAGGTGGGTGAAAGCAATGTTGTTTTTTTTTCTTTTAGCTGGAAAGAGGAAGGAGCTATGAAAAAGACATTATTTTTCCTTTTCCTATTGACCTATTGAAATAGCAATAAGATAGATTTCTGTGCTGAATACCCTTTTTTTATTGTTTCAGGTGTTAAGTCCTCTCAATGGAAGGGCTGGAGCCCTTCTGTTCTCTACCTATCCATTTTTGTAGCTCCCACTTCAGTCTTCCACCAAAAGACAGAGGAAAATGAGCTAAAATTTTTGTTCTGCCTCCAAGTACACAAGCAGAAAAATGAATAACTTCCTGTCTTCCTTTGACAATTGTGTGGAGCTAAGATGCAATGGAGAGAGGTCTTTGGTGAGGGAAGCAGTTCAACATCTTTCGTTCTGTATACGACTTTGGCATATGTAAAGGACCTTGCCTAATGGGTGTTAGTTTAATATGTATATCCAGCTGATTCCATGACTGAAAGCCAGTCTCTTGCTCAGCAGTTTGGTAAAGCAGCTGGTTATTCACATGGCCCAGATTTAAAATTCTCTGCTGAAAGCATCCTTCATGACTGAATCATCCTTGTTAATAACAGCTGGAGTGAGGTCCCAGTTTCACTGAAATGAATGATAAGTTCCCCCTGATCATGGATGTTCAATCCTTGATCTTAATTTCAGGGCAATGTTTGCAGCTGCAAAAACTAGAAGACTAATATATTTCACTTTTAATTAAATGGTATATTCCTGAATAGAAAATAGTATCCATCAGAAATGAATAAATGACCAGCATGCATCAGATAGCAACATACTTGACTTCACCGATTTATCGAAATAAGAAGACGTGGAATTGTAGTTTTCTTCATGATTAAGCATTTCTGAGATATCATTTATGCACAAAATGTCTTTGATTCAATAAAGAGAAGACCAATGAAGCTAACTTGGGAATGGCAGGGGGGTAAATAAGACAAGTTAGCATTTTATGGAAGTTATTATGGGGACCTAAGCTATGTACAAAGCTCTAGCAGTAGTATGAGATGCATAGGTTTATTTTCATGGAATAACCATCCCAGGTTCTACAAGCAAAGGGCCATGGTTCCATGTCCTATGGAAATGCAGTGCCTCCCCTCCCTTCCTGCTCTGTCTGTTGGTACCCCACAGAAACATGTAATGACTCCTTCCTACGATTTGTCTAGTGTTTAGAACTGTTTGATAGGGTATCTTTGTAAAAGAGAAAATGTGTATAAATGAAAGAGGATTTGGCTTCTGAAAAATAATACAATACCTGAAATAAAGCTAAAAATGAATGTCAGTATTTACACAGGACTGGACAGGACCTTTCACAGGTGAGACATGAACAAGGGATCTAATCAGTCAGTCTTGGATTTCAGGAGCCCAGGGAAACATCGTTGCTTTTGCCTAGAGTGCTTCCCCTATGAATTTGTGAAATTTTTTGGAGTTCAGGGTGGACTGGCTAGGAATAGTGGCAAATAGCTGATGAGATCTGTTCCTAGCATGCCCTACTATTATCTGGAAGATACCTTGCCAGTCTTGTGTCTCCATGCTCCGTCTGTGGATTTTTATTTACTTGTCTGTGTAAGACTTGGCTTGAGGCAGGCTGAGTATGTTCTGCTTCACTTTTTATGTGCAGTGCCTGTAAGGTCTGTAGATGGGGAGCAGTGGTATCCTCGCTAATGAAATGCATATTGGCTGTACTGCATATCTGGAGACTACTGAACAAACATGTACCTACAGGAAACAGTGGTGAGTACCACTGTAAGCTAAAAGCAGGAAAAAAAGTTTTTAATTAATCTCACTTTCACCCTTGTCATCCACAGCTGAAACACAACGTGGCACAGCACATTGTGGCAAGAACTCACAACTTTGACACCACCTTCCTGTGTGATTTTGGGCAGATTTTTTTGACTTAGCTTAGAAAAGTTAGTGAGCGTGACACCATGCAAGCTGGTTCAGTAAGTATATTTTAACAATGGAAGGTCTGATAGATGATATGTTGTCATATAACACAAAGCTACATGAATAAAACTAGTCAGTAGCCGCTTTCTGCCACGGGAAAGTCAAGCAACGGCTACATGAGACAGTTGCTGTAACAGGAGGTAAATCTTTGCAGAAAGAACTTCGAGCTGTAGGGTACCACTCAGGCAGTGGTGTGAGTATCACCATGTGCTTAAGAGAACAAGCAGGACCAAGACATGAGCGTGCATGCAGAAGTTCTTCCACAATCTGTTGAAACACTAGGTAAAAAGGTTGATTTAAAGCAACTGCTGAACTCTCTGAGGTCTTTGCACCCAAAAGAAGGTGCATGCTTGAGGCACAGTGGCAGTGTTGTGCTATAGCACCCTAAGATTTTGGAATAATCAAAGAAGATCCTATGTCTCAGGAAAACTCACCTGCTATGTGACTGGGGTCCCACAGCTGGGGATATCGACCAGTGCTGTAGGGGCACACATAGACCCCAATGCCCACCCATAAACCTGTGATCCATGCGCACTGCTCTCAAGTTGCAGTGCCTTGTTCTGTGGCACTCCCTCAAAGTTATGGAACAATAGATATTTAATGAAAAAGAGACAGAAACGCTATTGTATACCTCTCATTGTGAAGCATCCATCAAATTAACTGCTGGGATACTAGTGAGAAAATTAATGTCAATTTTTTTAAAGAGACACAGGAAACCAATTGAGAAACCCCAGGAGGGTAATCACTTGCCATCAAAATTATTAATTTCATAATGTGTTTTAAAAGAAAGGACACAGTAGCCACTGAGGGAGGCCCTGTACAAAAATAACACTGGTATGTAAGCACAACTGATTTCTCAGTGATAAAAAGCAACTGCTCTGTGTGACCAGTCAAAACGTTTCCAGTTGAAAAGGAGATGTTACCTCTGGGCCAGTGGAGAGTCAGTCCTACATGGCTATGATTGCTGGGGAAGGAGCAACAAAACAGGATGGTACACCTTACTGGGTGTGCTGGGATACGACACAGGTGTATCCACTGGTTGCATGACTTCTCTGGCTTGTCTTCTGCCCTTCCTTGCCTATGCCAGTCTTGAACCTTAGCAGTTAAGGATGAAATGGCAGTTCAGGTCTCAGACATGCACACCTCCACTACTTTAAGAGCGATACAATGAAAGAGCAGGTCTGACTCCATAGCAAATACTGCTGCAAAAAAAATTGTTTGACATGTCTGAAAGTACTTTAAATGAGGAAGGACAAGACTTTCCTAATGTCCACGTAGAGCAACCTCAGATTTTTCAAATGCAGGATGAGGGCCCAAATCCCTTGCTAAATATTGTGTAGCACTAATGTGAAAACCGGCCAAGTGAAAGCTGCAAGTTTTGGCCCAATGAAAATGATAACAATACAGCAATTATAGCTTAGTTCTGCTACAAGAACAGTCTCTGGCATCCCCTTAATGTTGTGAGGCCATGTAATCCATTTTCTCCAGTGAATTATGTGGTATTCCCTATGGCAGAAACACTGCTTTGCATTTTGCTACATTTCTTTTTATCTGGATTTTGTGTTTTATGCTTTGCATATAGCCCTTAGCCAATACAATTTCCTTACTAGGGACTCTTCTTTTCTGTCTAGTGTTTCTTTCCCCAGCAGTTTTTAACATGTAAAGGGCCAGGTAGTATGGGTGACGGAAATTATTCTTATCTTCTGTACCGTTCTGTATACACTCCTGTAGTGTCAGTGACAGTCTAATGCTTAGTTTCTATCACCAGCTTGATTTTTGCCTGTCTTGTTGCAGAGCGAGTTAAGATTTTAAGTGTGCATTTAATGCTGTATTATTAGCTCTGCATCTTTTAGAACTGGTTAGGGTGCAATTCTGGGATTAAAGTTCAAGCCAGAGTGGAAATATCTCAGGAATCCTTGCTAAATTAGTAGACTACATGAATATCCTTCTTGCTTTACTTTTTGCTTTTCTGTGGTAGTATATTGCAAAAATGTAGATCCATAACTGCATTAGAACTAATTGCTTGGTGATTTTTATATCAAAAACTTGTTTCTAAAAGATTTTGTAAAATAGCACGTATAATGAAAAAGTAATTTTTCAGCCTGGAGTTTTCCAGTTTGATATGAAAATACATTCAGAAAAAGCAAGTGTTTCTTTGTTACTTTTATCACCATACTTCATGAACTGAATCTTTTCAAATTTATTGCCAAATATCCATATAAGGACCCCATTCTAAAACATAATTATGGTATGAAAAGAGTGACAGAAGAAAACCCAAATTCTGTAGCTGGACATTTGGAGCAGCAGCCTTGGAATGTGAAACGTACTTCTAAGCATGTATTTTCAGATCAACCTTAGACTTCAGTAACTCATCAGTAGTGCAGTCTTTTGAACTAGAAGTCTTTTAGCAGCTTCCCCAGAGAGCTAATGAAAAGCTGTGATGGTATTCCATTTGATAGTGATTATGTTGTTAGCAGTCCTTAAAGATAAGGAATTATGTTTAGCGACAAATGGTCACTTTTCCAGAAACAGAGCAGTAATTTAATTGAAATTTCTAATTTTTGCTTGGTCTTTACATGTGAAATGCAGTAAATTACTCAGATGTTTGATGTGTGACTCATCATCTGATGTAGTTGAAATTTTAATCAGATGTATTCTGTAATGTAACACACATCCTCTGGCAGGAACCCACATACTTTTTCGTCTGCTCTAAAAAGGTAGGGTAGCTGTCTGAGTACTACTGTTTGTGTGTTTCCTGGTGGGGTTTTTTTGTTTGCTTCTTTTGTTTTATTTGTTGGGGTTTTTTTGTTTGGTTGTTGTTGGGTTTTTTTGTTTGTTTGTTTGTTTGGTTTTGTTTGTTTTTAATAGGAAAGAGGCTAGATGTTGCAGAAATAAAAAAAAAACATTTGGAAATAAAATATGATAGACTCCCACAAAATAGGGTGTTTCCATTTGTTCTCAAGCTCTAAAAGTTTAAATAGGAAAGGTGGTGCTCAGGATGTCAGCTTATAGAACAGCACAGGCTGTAGTCAAGCATACATTCCTGAAGAAATAAAATGAAGCATAGATCAGAGAAAAGAATAAAAGTATTCAGAATGATTGTTCACTTGATTTTACCTAGAATTTATGGACTCATAAAACCCTCTCTGCTCTACAGCAAAATTAATCCTGATTATCTGCTTTTGAAACAAAGTAAAATTAAGGAATACATATACTTCTTAGGTCTATCTCTTCTAATCATTTTTTTATGGGGTAGCATGGAGCATTTCAAGTGCATAAATGCAAATTAATTTTTTCTTAAATGACTGAAAATGTATATTCTAGAAAAGAAAAGACAAGACAGATCCTTAATGGTTCTCTCCTTTTACATTAGCTGGCAGATGCAATCATCATTTCTTTAGTCACATAAGTTTAGTCTAAAAAAATCTGAAAATGAGAGTAATCTCAATTAAGCCCTACAGTCCCAAAGAATGTATTTAAACCACCTACTTAAAAAAAAAAAAAGCATTCAAAAAGTTGTCTTGCGACAGGTAGATCTGTGTATACCTAAATCAATAATTTTGAATGAAAGCTCATTCCTGTTTTCTTTTTTCCAGACAATGTAGAAACACATAATTTAAATGATTTGTTGCTTCAGATGAAATATTGACAATACCTTTAATTAAAATACAAAAATATCCCTTTGAAAGTCTTAGAAGGGAAAGTTAAACCTGCTCCCTTGGCAAAGGGTTTAAAGCTTAAGACATGGTGGCTGGTACCGGTGATGAATTGGAAGGTGTCTTCCCTCCAGTGTCCTGCTGACACTCTGCTCCCTGTTCTTGTGATTTGATTGTTGGTTGCTTGCTGACATGAACAAGATATCCCCTTAATCTCATCGGATTTAATAAGATTGGATGTATTCTTCAATTAAGTACAAGGAACACAGCCTCATGTGAAAGTTGTTCATCATCATAAAAAAAAGAAGTCTTAAAGCCCCTAATTTTTAAGTAGACTTTTAGCTTAAACAGCCTTTCAGGGACAACTTAGTTTCTGTGTTTGGTAGGAAACTACCAAACCTTGCTCAGTAGTTGATTTCCCAATTATTGTTATTTTTTTAAAATGGTTTCTTTTGTTTATTAACATTTGGACATCAAGTGAAACTTTTCTTATTACACAACAACACATTGCTCTTGACACAGGATAAAAAGGTACTACAGAGAGAGTGAGCTACAATCACTGAAGGAGAAAAGTCTAAATTTTTCTTCCAAACTTAGCGTGAAAAAGTACTTGTTCCCTGAGTGAACAGAAAACCCGTGCAATTAATCATGAATAGTGTGACTGGAATACCACTTTCAAAGAGAGACTCCTGCCCAAGGCAGCCTGGCTGGATGTTAATAGCTGTGGCTTGGCTTTGCTGACAGTCCACATGCTAATAACATGAAGATTTACAAATGCCCGACAAAGTCCTAAACTGAGACACTAATGGGGATGCAGATGATTTTAGGTGAAATCACACAGATTATCAGGACAATGTTGTAATTTATAACCCTGCAGGAATGCACAGGTTTAGTCTCCTGTTTTTCTTCCCACTTGAGGGGCAGCTCTGTTAACAAGTAGCTGCAATGGGCATGGTGAAATCTCCATTGCTGAAGAACAGCTTAGACCAATATCTGTCTAAAATAGCTCAGGGATAGCAAGACCTGTGTTGACGGAGAAGGTGTGCTGATTTCTGCTCCGATTTTGTCATGTAAAAAGCATGAGCTCTTCGAAGACCTTAAACTGAATAAGGTAAGGTTAGTGAAATGTAAGCTTTGATTATAGGGTAGGTACTCTTTAAGTTTTCTGTGGTCAGTCAAGAGAAATATTCACTACAGTAAAATTAAGGAGACATTTCCCAGGAAATATTTTTTTTTGAAAACACAAAGACTCTCGTTTTGTCTTCAAATGAAGCCTGTTTATGATGAGACTAATTAAAAATATCCAATCTTTTGTTTATAAAATTTCATTGTCCTAAAGATGTCTGTATCTTAACTTCATGTGAAGAAAACTTTATTCTGTCAGAGGAAAACAATCAGGAGAGATTATATTTCATCTTTAATATGGCTATACTACAACAAAGCTACTATCTTGAATTTCAGATTCATTTAACTGAGCTCTAACAAACAAAATTAGTTGTCCTAGTGTAATTAGAATCTCAAATGAATGGTTTAGCAAATGACTACAATGGTAATTGTGGCTGACTTGATCTTTCTGCAACCTGAGTTTCTCAGCTGCTTCTGCCTCTTTCCCACTTCCCCCATATGAAAGGCAGTCAGTGACCCCAGAGAGTGGGCACTAGAGCTGCTCTTTAATGCTGCTTACTGAGGCAGTCTCACTGCAGGACCAATTGCAAAGTTAATGAAATGAAAGGCTGAAGAAACTAGCCTGTTGCTGGAGAAAGGCTGGAGAAAAGTAGTGTTACTAATTGTACAGTGCTGAATACCTCTTCACACTATAAATAAAAGCAGTGACAATATGACTCCTTTGCTACTTTGAAAAGTGAATCTTCACAACACTGTTTATGGAACAAATAAAAAAGAGAGCAGCCCTGATGATCTTTGTGATTTAGTTTTCACATAGAATCATAGAATAGTTTGGGTTGGAAAGGACCTTTAAAGGTCAGCTATTCCACCAACTCCCTACTTGCCCACCCTCAATGAGCAGGGATATCTTCAAGTAGATCAGGTTGCTCAAAGCCCCACCCAACCTGATCTTGAATGTTTCCAGAGATGGGGCATTTACAGCCCCTCTGGGCAACCTGTTTCACTGTTTCAGCACCCTCATTGTAACATGATTTAGGTTTTCCAGCCTAATTGTAGCAATGTGACAAATCCTCTCTTCCCTATTTAGTGGCATGAACTCAGCTGTATTTGATCAAGATGGGTGTTTGAAGTATGAATATACATTTGATGACATATGATTTCCTAAGTTTTCAAATGTTACCTTCTTACTATTTAATCATTACAAACAACTCAGGAAGAAACAGCCGCCTCCTGCCACGCCCCAGCCTGCAAAGCTGAGAAATATGTGGGAGAGCTATCTACAGGAAAACATAAAGGAGAAGATACCTTTGAATTCTGCTGTAAGAATCCTATTCTTTCACTCTCTATTTCTACTTTGGCACATTATATGCCCTCTGTATCTTTTTCCTTATTTATCAGATCCTTTTTCTATCAAGAGCAGTGTGTCCTGCCTCAGATTGGTTTGATATTTGATTTGCTGGCAACCAGAAGGCTTTGCTTTATTCTTACATGTGCAGTGAGAGCACTTCATTAACCCTTCTTACTGACTTACTGGGGAGATGCACTAGACATAGGCCTCTATGCTAGCTAGCAGCCAGGAAGTTTTCCAGTTTAAATCTTAAGAAAGTTGGATATCTGAAGGTTGGATATATCAAGCAGTGGAGACACCCTGTTTGGAGTTCCTAAATATACACTATCAGAACAGGATAAGGCGAATGAAATAATGCTGTTTGTTTTGTTACATATACAGGATCAATGAACATGCTTGGGAGGAGTAATAAAGAAATTTTGCGGTTAAGTAATGGTTGTGTCTTCTGTTCACATCTGAAAGGCAGGCCATTAGCTTGAAAGTATTTTGTCTTCCACAGCTGAATTTCATGGTTTACAGATAACCTTTCAATGTCCTGGCTTGTTTATTTTAGATGGAAGTAACTAAGTCTTTTTACAAGGATGCGACTTGCTAGCCATGGAGAGCACTCTCAAGAGAAACCTTGCTCTCATTGCTATTTCATTTTATTGTTGCTGCACCTGTTGTTGTTTTCCCTATAAAATAAATTTGTCTGAAACCAAAAGATCTGATTGATCTTTGTATATGGAGTATCACAGCAAGGCAGTGTGTTGTGCCATCATTCCCTCCACCCCCACCCCTGCCCCATGACAACATTTTGCAGAAGATTGGAAGGTATGGCTAACCAAACACAGATAAGCCCACAGGTTTCATATGTTGTTGGCCATGTTTTTGACATATCACTATAGGTCTATGTTTAAAGTCTTGAAAGATACATATGTGCTTTGCAGATTATCTGAATTTTACCTCACTAGATTTCCTTACTAGTATGGCAGAGAAACAAAAAAAGAGAGCTTAATTTGCTCTCTAATATTTTGTAAACTCAATAGAAGAGTACGAAAAACACTCACAGACAGCATTAATAAAGTAAACCCTCAAACAAATAAAAATATTCCCTTCTATATAGTGGCATGGATTTCCTTTTAACCTTGATATATCTTTACATGCCTGCCTTTGACTGCAGCACCTAACCCTCTAAGAAGATATAACAGTAGTATGTTTGGTACATGGCTGTTTATACTTTGAAACCAGTTATTTTATGAAGGGTTAAAGAAGTGAGCATGCAGTAATAATAAGTTGTCCTTCTTTCAGCTGATTTAATGAATAATTCTGACACCTTTCTAGTACTTAGCGGGTGCACTGAGTTTTTTTTCCGTTTGTGGTGTACCTGATTTTGTATGACTACTTTTTTCTTTCCATCCTGTTTCTTACCCTAGCCCTAACAAAGGACTGCCATGTGTCGGCTTTGGGCAGAGAGGCCAGTCACTTTTTCCTGATCATCTGTATATGAAATGTGAATGAATAAGATAGAGCAAATCATCTGGGATTCCTGAATCTGTCTGGGTAGCAATGTATAAAATGGAGAACACACATTTCCTTGTCCTGTGTCAGTGCTCACTGACATGCTACAACATGGAGACCAGTATCTGTTGCACAAACAGCTAATATGACAGCAGCCATCCAGATGCTATCAAACCTAAGCAGCCAATACAGCCAAAATGAAGAAAAGACTCCCATCCTAGCTGCTTTCTGGTGCTCAGGGGCATTGCACAGAACTAAAGAACCTGGCATGAAGGGAATACACAACAGAATACCCAGATGCAGGTGGGGTAAATATTTAAAAAATGGGGAAAATGACTGGTTTTGTTGATTTTTGAGCATCTTTTTCCTGGAATAGGTATGCATAAATAGAATATGAATGCAAATGAGGAAAAAATACTACAGACCTGAATTTCCCTTAAGCAGATCTGTTCTGTAGGCAGAGACCTGTAAGGCTTTTGTTGGAATACAGGTAGAAAAATTACGTGCTTTGTCAAAGTTGATAGAGCAAGTAGCTCCTAGTGTCTTGACACCTAGATGTCTGTCCTCTCTCTGTCATCCATACTTAGTCTTCAGGGAGATTATGAAGTATTGCCAAGGAGAAGATGCCCCATTCTAGCTATAGTTCTGCTTATTTCTAAGTTCACTCTGTCACTGAGGTTGATTTATTGCTAGAAGGCTTTGCTCTGTGATGCAAACAGGAAAAGACAGTGAGACATGAGAAGCAGAAGAGGGACTTTACACCTGGGATCCACCATAGCTGCCAGGGTAAACTGCCATTTGGTTCAGCACCCAGAAGGCAGGTCCTGGAACCCTGAGTAAATAATTGCCACTTGTCATTCATCTAAATTGCAAAGCATCTGTAAGCACTGAAGGTTTTAACTAGTCTCTCCTCATAGGACTGATGTGGTTTCATCTGAGCTATCAGTCTGGCAAACAGCATGGCTCTTTAAAAAATGTAGCATTCTTTCCAATGGCTCCTGATAGTGGGGAAGCAGTGTTACTTAAGAGGAGTGCCAAGGTAATTAATCCCTGCAACAATACCAAGAATATTTTTTCATTTTTTTGCATTCTGAATTGGACACTGCAAGAATGCAAATCACACATGGGATTCTTTCCTTTATTTTCTGTGAAATTCTAACACTCGTCGTGGAGGTTCAGTAGAGCCTCTGAAGCAGTTTGTATTGAATTGCTGTGATACAGTGACTCACAAAGCAATTCTATTTATGGACCTGATCAAAAGTGCGTTGAAATAGTTCCATTGATTTCCATGGGCTCTGGATCTCTCCCGTTATAATTAAACATAACTACAAAGTATACTTTGTTCTGGAATTAAACAGGATTTTACTCTTTTTCCTAGGAGAGATCAATTGCAACTCTTTGGAGAAATAGCATGCTTCCTATAGCATCTAGGGTAAGTAAAATTACTTCTTGAAAGATTTAACTCTGCCATTTAGCAATATATCTATGCATTTGTTAACCTATCTACCTCTGCCTGCCATTCATGTCAGGAAAAAGATTCACTGGCTTGCAGAAGAGGATCTATCATATAGGAGTTTTCATGAAATCAGAAGTATTTATTTTCATTATGCTGCCAGCTTGTCACCACAGACACAGGCAAAAAGGTCTGGTGTTATCTTCTTCGTACATGGACATGAAGTTAGGAGATATTCCCAAAAGTCTGAATGCTGAATGTTTTGTGGCTTTGATAAAACTACATCATTAAAGTTCATGTAGTGTCACAGTGATGATCCAGTTTAATGTAATGGGAAGGTGTGTATCTGTCTGTGTATAATGAGTTAGGTAGGTTAAGTCCTCTAAGAAAGGAGCTAGAAGATCCCATAGTTTATTTAAAGAAAGTCTAGCTTATTCACCCCATGTCAGAGAAAATCCATGAATAGTGTGTCAGTTCTTTAAAGAAGACACCTAGGAATATTGAAGGGTAGCATGCTGAGCAAATGGTTCAGTTTAGACATGAAGTTCATTGTTACTGTGCTAGCCCTTTCATGTAATGAGTGAGAACTGCGCACACACAGACACCACCACCCCCACCACCCCCCCCCGCTTTTATCTTTCTGTGTCAGACTGAATTTGACTGAGAAAGCTACCTGAATTGCCTGAAATTAATCACATTTACAAGATATTTCACTCTTTTCCGTACACCCTAAGGGACTGTACTGAACTACAGATGGTGTACTAAGACAATACATTTCATTTCTACAGTCCATTAGAAAGGTCTTCTCCCTTTTGTAAGCTTGTAAGCCAGGTGTCATGAAATGTGCTATTACCACTGCATTATAACATAACCTGTGCTTTCTTTGAGAAGTCAGCCATCCTTTTACTTTTGAGATTTATCTGTGATTCAGAACAGGAATCCTGCAAGCAGAATGGGTGGAAAAATGGCAAGACAAATCAACATGATGTTCACATGTTGCCCATACTAATTTTACTAGATTTTTGGTTGCTAGTCATGGTATTCAGTATAAAAGGGGGTGACATGGAAAGAAAATTCAATTAGAGATATCATTCACCAGTCCCAAGTCAAAATTTATATGAAATGCGTTTCTATGCCTACAACTCACAAACTCTTCCAAGTTGCTTGCTTCAGGTGCTGGGAAAAACTGTACAGTGTAGTTTAGATATATGAAAAATTTTGCTGGTCAGGAAATTTTTTAAAAGATGATAGGAGAGTTAGAAAAAATAGGAGAGTGGAAAAATAAGTTTAAAAAAAAGATTGGAGGCAGATAAAGACATAAATAGGAAGTGTTTACAAGGCACTGTTATTGGCTTTCTGAATCTTACTGACTTACAAAATGAGATGAGTTTTTCCTTAAGTAATAGTTGTATTTAATTTTACTTTGTGAGGCATTTTGAAAAGGAGACTGACTCAAAAGTGCAAGCCTTGCAAAGTTCGAAAAGTACTCCAAAAGAAAAATCAGTGTCTGTCAAATTTTAAGCTTTTATTATTGAAGAGAATTTCCTGGAGTCTTTAAACCAAGGGCATTTTCTTTTAGCAAAATTAGATTAACAGATGTAGAGCACCAATGGAATTATTATTACTGGGAAGTCTGAATTTTTTATATAATTTTTAAAAAGACTTGTATCTTTAATGACATTTGTATACTGAGGAAAAAGAATAAAAATAGAGGAAAAGAGCAGCTAGAGAGAATTTACATTCAGGGAAACACAGGATTTTGCAAAAAGCAGCCATCTCCAAAAACTATAGGCACTACTGCACTTGTATTTCTGCCTAGAAATGCACAGATCCAGTAAAAGATACCAGGTTGCACAGCTGGGTATGGCATGGAAGGTGTCCCCTGATAAGCAGTGAGCTACTGACAGTGATATTCCTCCCTAGAAAAGAGATGCCATGGCATTAATTTTGAAAGAAAAATGTACTCACAGAATTACAATTTAAAATCTGAATTTACAGTTCAAAACCAGAAGAAAACAAAAAGATCTCTCAGCATCTGGGCTTATTAAATTCAATGTTGCCCCTTCCTCTGGGGAGGGAGGCTGCTCCCATTGGTTCAGAGTAAATCCCTTGTGAAAGGCTGCTTGTGTGCTTTGAAAGACAGCCTTTCTAAAGTCACTCAGCTGCCTTGAACTGTGTGGTACAACTGATGCTAAGGGAAATCTGCCTCTGTTAGCCTTGGGTTAGAATTTTTTAGACAGTGTGTGTTTTTTTTAACCAAAGAAGATTTGGAAGTAAAGAAAAACCCCGTGAATAGTGAGAACTCAATCTCTTTTAGATCTAGGGTTTCAGGCTGTTGGTTGATCAGCTAGGCACATGTGTGTGTGTGGATAAACATCTTTAATTGAATTTTTAGTACTAAGTTTTTCTTCATAGATGGATCTTGCCTCTACTTTTCAGTGTGGTGTTAACATCTGCTTGAAAAATACACCACGAAAAAAAGGAGGAACCACACTGGTGGCGTGTAGAAGGATATTAATAATATGAACAATGACACTGGGTTACAGCAGAGCAGTTTCGTGCTATAACCTTTCATAGTTTCTGGCTGTACTTTTTGCTGAATAGAAGTCCACATGTTAGCGCATCTTTCTGAATACTCAAACATGTCTTCTCAATAAAATTTGTCTCTCTAATTGGTCTATAAGTAACCATAATGTATTACCAGTTCTTTTCATGGTATATGAGGCAGGAGGTATGCTTTCAGTTTACTGTATGAAACCTTTTTACCATTCCTTTAAAGCCATGCTGATGTTAAAGCTTGAGGATCTGGACATCACTTTGGGCTGTAGGCATTTTCATATTTGTGAAGTCTTCTTGACAGGATGCAGAAAGTTTCTTATAGCTAAGAAACCATTTAGAGAAACTTATCAGAAGGGAGATGCATGGCAGCCGCTCTGTAGATGGACTGAGGACGTTTTTTGTGCGCATTATTAACACGGAGCTTTGAATTTCTTGTGCTTTGGATTTCTTCTGCACATAAACCTTCCAGTTTTGGTAATATAATGGCAGCAACACGATACTGTCATGGGAACTGAATTAGTTCTCTGCCTGCATTGGTATGCTGGCACACCAGAGCTGGAGGATACACCTTTAAATGCTGATTTTGCATTGGGAGTTAACAATTTCAAATACATAATCAGTCTACTTATTTATGTGGCTTTACCTAAAAGAGGTAATCAGTTAAAAATGTGTTCCCCAGTATGTGTCTGAAACCAGCAAACAGTCAATTATGTATTTGCTTGTTTCTACAAAGATGGTTTTTGACAGATACCGAAAGGCTGCTTTGCATCTGTGGAACAGAGACCAAAATGCAGTGTTGCAAACCTGTAGATTACCTTTCTCAGTAAAGAATAATTTTCCCTTGGGAAAGTAAACACGCAACGGAAGGCATCTTTTTGTAATCCATGTGTATTAAAAAGCACTTATAAAACTATAGCTCATAAATGTTGTACTGTAACTATCTAGACAAATATTTTAAAATTATCCATCACATATCAAAACAATTGGAAAAATGTTTGGAGCAAGTTGTAATGCCCCTCAGTACACGTTTCACACATCATTAATACATTCTCTACAATCATACCAATCAGGAGGCATGAAGCATTCAATCTTACCATAATGTAACCCTTATTTTATTTATGTAATGCAGATATTATTTTTTTTAATATGATGTACCAGGGCTAAATATGTAAAAATCTAACAAAAAGTCCAGTTCTGTCTCTGGCAAAGCAAAAGGGAATCTAAGCCAATGAAATACTTTTGAAATTGGTAATTTAATGTTACTGTAATTTTATTTTCTTTTTATAATAAATACTGTTTTAAAAATAATATCTTATTGTTGTAATGATCAGCTTTCCCTTCCCCTTCCCCTGAAAATATTTTTTTTTTCAGGATGAATTGCTCGAGGCAAAGCACTCAAGACTATTATATTACTTGACTCATATTGCATGCTTTCTTAAAGGCAAGGCTATTGTCATGCCAGAAATGGCTAATGAGAACTGTCTGATACGGACATAGGTAGTAACAAAGTGAAAAATTCAATTTGTATCCTGTTAGAACAAACCTAGTTTGAGAAGACTTGTGTTGGGCTGTTTCCGAAATTTTGCTTGATTAAACAGATAAATTTATCTATTTAATATCCACTTGTTGTTATATCCATCTGTTCTAGCAAGGTGGCTCTAAAATTATTGGTTCACAGACTACTCACCGTACAAGCACCAAAAATAATTACTGGAACTCAAAATTCCATACCATAAGTATGGTAGTTTGCATTAGGAGATCTTATACTGTCATTTGCCTCCTGCCACATCCAAGATTTAATCTGAGCTGTTGTTTACTTGCTGTGTTTGTACTGAACTAGGGAAACTAGCTGCAGCTGTTGGCAAAAGCTTGGCTTGGCTTTTATAGCTGCTAATATGTTTGATGATACCAACGTCTGTACATCTTTCGAATCTAGTGTTTCGGCTGTGCTGGAAACCTGCTCATTGATACCAAGTGACAGGAGACAGAAAACTGCATTCAACTATAGAGAAATGAAATAAGAACTTCATTTTTATTGTTCAATACCAGGCAGTTCATTAGCTCTGTGAATATTTGGTCCTGTGTGGATGAAGATTTAAATGGCTTGATCAAAAGAAATTTACTATTGTTTCTGACATCTCAATGGTATTCATGTACTGATGGGTCACCTGAGCAGTTCTTAATCTCTAACCTATCTTTTGTCTCAGAAAATTGATGTAGGAACACATTTTTCCATTGTGAGATTATGAAACTGAAAAGTGGAGAGACTAAGCAAGAAAGATCATAAAGGGTTTAAGCAGCTACCTGCCTCTTCAGTTGTCTGAACTCAAAAGTGCAATTGGTGCTGCATAGCCATGGAGCTTCTTGAAGTATGTGGGTATGTAATTCTCAAATTGCCAGGAAAGTTCTTGTGGGACTTAATGGAGAGATTGGCATATATAAACATCCACATTGGTGTGTAGCCAATGACTTCTGGTTGGGTTATTTCTTGCATTGTTGTATGCTGAAGTTTCTTGAGAAGAACAGGGAGAAAAGGAAGGCTTTAGAAATATTCACTTGTGGCATCTACTGGTAGAATTAGCATCAGGGAATAGTCAGGATGCCTGCATGTACAACAGCTTAGGAATATTCTCCAACTTCTCTGTCTTAAAAAGGTGTAGGACTTTATTCCTACTGCCTGACAGCTTAAATTGTTCAAATCTGAGAATGGAGGCAGGGCATTGCCTGCAGAGTGTCTTCTGTTTGTGGATTTGCAATAGCAAATCACAGCCGTGTGGCCCTTCCTCTTGGTATTTGAAGCTAAATGGACTCATAACCAACTTATGGGACACAGAATAACCAACCTGGTGTCATTACATGGTTGACCTCTATCCCACCTTTTCATCTGTATCACTCAGTAGACTCCTTTTATGCATTTTATGAGCATACTTTGCTTGGAACATCTTCGTTAACAGCTTATTACCTTCCTGCTGAAACAGTTTTACCCTATGACCAAGGAAAAAACTGTTGGACCATCCACTGTGCAGTTTCTGCATCTTATTGCTTACTCAAAAAAAGGAAAGGCAAAGGCAGACTTTGGCAAAATCCCAGTAAGGCAATACCCTTTTTGTGATTTCATTATAGCTTTTTTTTTATGAGAGACCATGTAGTTTTCTCCACAGGGGCAGAGAGTTCAGCAAAGGGAAATGTAATAATACAGGAAAGGAGTTGGATGTTGACAGGAAAAATGAAGGAAACCAGTAGCTACGCAGATAAATACCCGAACATATTGCAAGTGGTCAAAGCCACAGAAGTAATGGGAACAATCTCATTTTATTTCATACAGAGCCATATTTCTATAGGAAGACACATGGAGTTCCTGTTATGTTCAATTTAAAAAGAATAAACTAAAATGTCAGCCCCCCTGTGCAGTTTGCATATTTCTAAAGACTGTTGAGCAGATATGAAGAACTGTTTATTCCAGTGCCTCTTATTCCTGTTTCTTTGCTAAATCTGAGCTCTCTGGGGCAATGAAACTAAGTGCAAAACACCAAACTAATTTTGGACTCTGAAGCTGATTAGCAGGATAGGACTGAGAAAATGTTGGTGGATATTTGGAACAGCTAAAATTGTAAGCAGAGTTTAGGATGGTTCCTGTAAGTGGTATAATATGTGTTCATTAGGTAACATGGGTGCACAGTTTACATGTGATTCTACATGACCCAGAGACAGTAACTCTCTGGACATGCTTCAAAAGTGTATGAGATTGATCTTTTTTAAATTCTTTGTGCAATTGTGGATGAAGAGGAACTCAGTTATTTTAAAGGAGTTTTATGTTTTTGTTAGTTCACTAAACATATAATGAGTTAGGCATCTGTAATTATTCTCACATCTAAATAGTAATTTCCAGTAACAAAGCAAACTACTGTTTTTGCAAACTTGTCTAAATCTTAGTACAAGAGCAGATTTTCATGTCAATTGTTGTGGTGTAAATGTGGTGTCACTTAATAAAAGTAGGTGGAGGTACACTGGACAAAAGTATCCACCTAGCATAGTAGGAAAATCCAGACCTGGATTTTGCTATACATTTTGGCTTGTTAGCCTCACAATGATACTCAGCTTTGAATGTGTCATACTAGTTTTGTTCAAATACTGTTGAGTTACTTTGCATAAAAGTGCAAAGAATCGAATCTGGGGAAATGTGGCAATGGTCATGGCAGGGCTTTATCAGTTATAAAACAGCCACAGCAAACCCTGAAAATTTCCATGCAGTTTTTACAAATAAATTTATTTAATTTTAATCTCCCCTTTTTGTTACAAGCTGGAGAGATATAATTACAAAATGTAATTGGTATGATAAGAGAAATGTTACTATTTGTCTGAAAAATATCTAAATCGAACCTTCTCCAGCCAAACTGGAAAACATAGGTAATATATTTAACTTTTAGCATTTATTTTGGAATAGCAAGTCTGACAAAGAATAATATACAGCTTGATCTCAAAATTGGAAAAGCTGCAGACAAGAATAGGAAAATGAAATTAGTTTTTCAAAGAGATGTATGCAGACGCACACAGAAAAGTAGGACTCATGAAATGCTAACGTGTATAATATGGGGGGTTATGACTGTTCCCACCCTCCACCCTGCACAGGAAAGTGCCTGGGTTTTGTATTTATTTATTTATTTACGTAATCAGAAGCTCCACAGCTCTGAGTCTATTACCAAAATGAATGGATTCAATATCTGCTCAATGATGTGTTCAAAATGAAAGCAACATCATTAAATGTCAGAGATGTTATCAGCACATTTTAGTTCTTACCAGAATAAAACAGGCATTATCTCACCAGGTGCTTGCAGGACTTACTTGCTATTCCCTGTCTTTAGGTGATGGCGACTGTGCCCAGAAGGCAGCAGGCAGTGCTTGTAATGTGCATGGTGGTGAACTCACGCAGATACAGCTGCAGCGTGCACACAGATTTTGCTGCTGCTGCTGCAGACCTGGGATTGTGGTTGTTAATGCTCGTATCCTGCTGGCTGGCTATTTAAACCTGCATTCTGTGATGCTTCTACAATTGCAGGCCATTAGTTTCCTGAGCCTTTTTCCCCCTTTCTCCACTGGTATAATAAGGGAGTGAATGTGACGGCCTGTTAGCTGAGCAAGAGTGCTGACTTGTAGCCCTGTAACCATATTCAACAAGGGAATGTTCTAACCTTCATCTCCTGGAAGTCTCCTATCTGTTAGATGCCTGGAGCTATTACCCACTAAAGGACTTCACATTTCTGAATACTTAAACTGAAAGAAACAGATATGGGAGAAACTACATAAATCCATTATTGCAGCAGGAATATCTTTCTGCTTCAGGCAGAGAAGATAAATTGCCACCAAAGTGATACAAAGTTGGTTTGATTATTTCATTGGATCAAATATATTATGCTGTCTTGAAATCTCTTTGCTTTCAAGTCAAAGTTAAAGAATTTTACCATAACCATATTAGACATTATCATTTGCATATTTTTCATCTCAAAAGAGACTTTTGAAGTTATGTAATGCTTAAGTATTTAATTGTTCTTCACATCACTGAAATACCAAATTATATCCAGAAACAGAGAGGATTCTCTTGCTAGATAGCAGTGATTGACTCTATCTGACAAGAACAGAATTCTTGTGTCAGGAAAAGAAACAGCACTGAGGAAGTAACTCAGGGAACACCAGCTCTTATTTTGTTCAACACTGGGATCTGGGCATTCGTTCTGTTTGCAACTAAGAATGCCAATGTTTTAAAACATCCATTGAGCTAATCTGTAAGATTGCAACTGTGCCATACTTGTTCAAAAAAGAAGGCCTGCTTCTGTGTTGATTTCTTTTGCATATTCTATCAGTGATTATCTTGATTTAATTGCAATGCAGACCAAGTAATTGGCAACTTTTCACAGCCTGGAGCTATGGGGGAAGTGTGGAACATTTATAAATGAAATTCTTCCCACTAAAATTTGCCAAGTACAGTTTTGAGTTCTTTTTAACTATGGAGGGGGTTTTTATTAAAAAAAAAAATGGGTAATTTCTGAAATCCTTACTACTTTCCAGATTAATTCTCTTCTCCAGCAAAATTTTTCTCTTCCTTCCTCATTTTACTTTATGCAGACCTGCCCAGCAATCAGAAAGTGTGCTGTTTCATTTGCAGTTAATTCAGCTCTTTCTAGCCATTTTACCACTGATGTTATAGATGAGGTCATATATTGTGGGTGTGGGAACTATGTGAGGTGCATGTACCAAGAAAATGTTATCTGATGCCACTGTGTCAGGAAGAGTTAAATCTTTTTGACAATTCAATGGTTCCCTTCGGGTTTGCACAAATGGCACCTGTTGTTGAAGTCAATAGAGCTTACAATTTAATTTCATCTGCCTGCAAACATTCTCTCTCATTAGGGGGTGAAATGATGATAGAATTCACTGAGGCATGCAGTTTCACTTTCTACAGGGCAATACGTAAGTACAGTCATCATTTTCAGTGAAGGGAGGCACAATTATCTTGGAAACTGATTGTAAAGAAGAAAGGGAAAAAAAAATCTTGGAAAAACATCATAAAAAGTCAGCCTCACTACATTTTTCCGCCGATGCCAATTTGCAATCTAATTATTATGTTTAACACGATTTGAAAACGTGGTAGTCAGAAAAAAGGGACTAGTAATACACTTTTTCATCTATTTCAAAATGAGCTCATCAGTTTTGGACAACAGGTACATGTAAATAAATGTCTCGGTGGGGATCAGGGGTTAATCCACACCAAACTTAATTTATTCATGTTGAAAATACCTGCTTCTACTTGCTGCACCTCTTCAGGTGAATTAACTGGCCATATAATGTGTTTCCTATATTTTAGTGCAAAGGGTGTGAACTTAACAGCATATTAAGTTAATGGGGCCTAGCATTCCCTTGGAAACTTCTCTATCTCACATTAAACGGACAAACTTCCAGTTGGTATCCCACAGTGCTTTGCATCCTGCTAGGACTAACTGATCCATTTGTCAATGTGCCTCAGCTGCTTCTGTGCCAGGCTGCTGTATGTCATCACCTTGCACAACTGTTCGGCTGCAGCAAGATCTGAGTCATTCTCCTGCAGCCTGAACCATCATGGTGTAGGGTACTGCCTGAGAGCGGGCACACTCACATCCACTTTGCATGCACCTACCTGGAGCAGTGCTGGCATCGTTTGCTAAGGCAGTGCTTTCAAGGATATATCAGAAAAAGGATAGATATAAAACTACCACTAAAGAAGCAGGGAAGGTGTTCAAACCCCAGCTGCAAAGCACAGTCAAAAGCAAAAAGGTGGAATCAGCTTAGAAGTAATTGAGGAAAGCTATGGCCCCTATGGCAGAGCTAGTGTCATCTACCTTTGTCCTTTCAGCAACAGCACAGTATTTTGTTCTGGGATGCCATTCTCCATCTGCCATGGACGAAACACAGCATGTCTCTGATAAGGTGGAGCCTGACTCATATGGTGCCTCACAACACAGAAATCTGGCTTGGGCTGTGAAGACCCCGGTGGAAGGAGATAGAAGCATCTACAATGAACAAACTTTCTTCCCCAAGTCATTTTTATTTTAAGAGAGAAATAGAAAGCGATTAAACTGTATGTACCATGTGCTCTCTTCAGATGGATTTGGCAACAGCCTACACACACAAAAAAAAAAAAAAAAAAAAAAAAAAAAAGCAAGCTACAAGTCTTTTTGAGTGGTTCTCTTCCCCCAGCCTGTTTATTCAAAACAGCAATTGCACTAAGGGAAAACTTGTTTCTGAAGGGGTTGCATGCTCTGTGATCATCTGCCTGTTATGAATCTCCAACTCTTTCATTTCCCTGTTCCCGTTACCCTCCTGTTTTCTCTTTTCTTGCTAGCCTCTTCTTGGCCAATGTACCTCTGTCATTCTGCACGTTTCAGATGGCAAACTTCTGTTTTTCCCCTCATCCTTTCCCTTTGGCAGTAAGAGACCTTGCCCTGTGAATGTCCTTGTGGTGTACTTTGAAGCCTAGCCACTACCACAACCACTTGTCTTGCTGCTGCGTGGCCTGCTTGGGTTACAGATGTTGTAGCATTATATATCCCATCCATAATTTATCGCAACCTAACAACCTGATTTCATGGAATTTAATAAAATAGAAAACTGAATAATATATACATTGTCTTGGGGAATATTTTACTGCCTTGTTTGCATGCATATTAATCTAGGTCAAGAATATTAATGTTCTGATTTTTGTGTAAAATTATTTATTTATAATTGATTTCACATATATCTACAATTCTGATGGGTGTCATACCATTTCCACAAATGCTGAAAATCAGAATGAGTATAAAATCAAATTATACAAAAATAATTGGGTAGCGTTACTGTCAAGTGTCAACACAGCCTTGTCTTACATGCTATTATTACCCAGGTGACCTGTTCCTCAGATGACTAGCTAGTGGAGGTCTTTGGGTGCATTTGGAAGAAAGTGTGTGGAGGTGGAAGCCTGGGAAAGCCTGAGGTACCGAAATTAGTCAGTTCAGGCTTTCTAGTGAGATTACATTTTTTGCAGAGCAGAGCTTTAACGAAAGAAGAGGCAAAAGCTCTACTGTGAATGCACATCCAATTTTGTTTTGCTTCATGGAAGAAAACAGCAAAAGAGAGAGCTTTTCCCGGTGTTGCAAAGTTCCTCTGCTAATGTAGGTGATCTGCATGGCCGGTAGGAAGTATAAATACCTTGGTACCTTTCCTGGCTTGGCTTGTTGAATGGACAGAACAATGCTGGACAAAGAAGAAGTGTGTTAATCAGTACGGATTTATTACTTTTATTTCCTTGTTTAGCATGAAACAGTATTAAACTCTTTACAACAGTAGTTTAAGAAAACAATCATAAATAACCCTCTGGACAATTATCCTTTAGCTGTGAACAACTCTACCCTCAAGCATACTTACATCCCTCTAGAGATGGAAAACACAGGTCGAACCAAAGGTTTCAGCACTTATTAATGAAAGGACAGCACATAAAACTGAAAGTCAGGAGTCAATTTTACTGCTAGGATTACCTTAGATTCATTTTATTTTAATCTTTCTGTACCTTGTCTTAGAGAAAGAGAAAAATGAAATTATATTTTATGTAATAAAAGCTCCAAATATACCTAGGCTCATTGTGCTCTCTTTAAAAAACAGCCTGCAGTCTTAACCCCACCTCTGCCCTGATATATTTGCAATCTAAACAGATATGATAGGTAAAGCCCTGGGGACTGGGATAATGATAAAGCAAGCCAAGAAGATGAAGTAACCTGCCTAAAGTTAAATGGCAGTGTTTGTAGAAGAACTAGGCGCAGAATTAAGCCTTTAGATGCTCTTGGCATGAGCAAATGCCTAGAAGTGTAGGAGTTACCATGCTTTAATGAATTACTACCCATCAACCAAGCTACAGTATTTCTGTGCAATGTACTTTTCCCTCTCACTATACGACATGTGATGCAAAAAATGTATATGTTCACATAATCTGATTAGATGGTTAAGATTTTTAAAACAAGTGAGATCCATGAATAAAAATGTGGCACCTAATCAGCAAAGCTCCCCCCCTTCCTTGTTTTTTCTTCACACACACTCACACACACACGCGCGCATGCCCTCCCCACCTCCCCCAGCCCTGTTCTAAGATTACTGACATTTGTGGATATCATGTACTGAAAGCAGCAGGGATCTGCATTGCAGATAGGCACTCCTGCAGTGCTAATCTGGGAGCAAGATTTCCTCCAGTGTCATTACCAACCATCCACGCATTACTAAGAAAGTAGAAGAATAGCATGAGGTGAGAGATGCTCAATTTTGCTACTAAGCTTGCGGAATATTTGGAAGGAAAGGACACTGAGGGAATCTTCCCTGGAGGATCATATTTACTAGTTGTTTGTAGTGCATTAAAATTGATGGTTTGTAAACTCTCCATTTATTGTACTTAATACCTAGAAAAGTCATGTACACACAGTCTAACTTTAATAATTGTATTAGTCTATGATCTTTTCATACTCCAACTAAAGTACAGTATTTGTCCCCCACCTATCCTCTGAGTGCTTTGCTAGCTACGAAATTAGTATAGACAGCAGGTGGCCTAAAGAAAATGCAAAACAACAGCTGATCCGAGTCGGAGCAGACTGTGGATCCCTGAAATGGAACAGGAGATACAGGCTCTATTATAGCGCCTGCTCAGTTAGGAGCCTCCCCCATCAGCACTCAGATCCGGCCCTCAATAGCAGGGGGCTTCTCAGATCTAACTCAGCACACATTACTGAGTTTACTTTGACTCCTTCCCCCACTCTTGGTTTAAAGAGTAACAAGATTTTGGGGCCTGGTTTCACAGATTATGTGACTTATACCTTACTGTTAGTGTTGATGGCCTTTGTTGCCCAGAAGACAGTTTCTGGGGGCAGACTGTACAGAGTTGAGATGTGTGTGTGATACTGAATGCTGACAAGACTGTATTCAGAGAAGCTGTAAGAGCCCTGCTCCCGCTGCATCTGGAAACCCTGATTAAAAAAAAATGATTGCATGAAACAGGAGAAAAAGCCCCACCTAGGGAAGGTGCTTATTTGTGCTTGCTGTCAGTGAGAGCAGAACTGGGAGGACTTATTTTTTAGAAAGGCCAGTTTGGCCAGAGTTGGCAATTTGTTTCATTATCTCTGTAGCAGGCTCAGCAAAATGGAAATGAACCCGAGGAAATGAAACTCTGTAGTTTTATCAAAAGCTGAGCTTAACTTGAGATCTAGGGAGGTGCAGTTAAAGACAGGGCATGACTAAGGGAAAGCGTCAAGAAGAAAAATTTGGATGTGGTTTGGAGAGAGCTGGAGCTTTGAAAAGGGATGAAGAAGTTTAGATTCAAATTTTTCTTTTTGTAAACACGGTCTGTAAAAATGGTCCAAGGCATGTTGGTATTTCCCTGAGCAGAGGGCAAATAGGGTGTTCAGCACATACACATGGAAAACCAGTCATACCCATTTAATATTATATGTAAAATCTGTATTAACTGACACTTTAGTCCCAGCTTGCCAATCTTTATACAATTTACCTATGCACCTAGGGTGAAAAGCTGAGGGTATTGGAATGGCAGTGGGTATAAGTAGCTGGGCATATCTGGGAATCAAGTAAAGCCTAGTTTCTAGATAAATTTGCAGAACAAGATCATAGCATCTATAGGTGTATCTTATCTAATGCATGTGGTGAAACTGCATGGTGATAGCAATACTCACAGGCTGGTTTGCAAAACTCATCCTGAAGACCTTTCACTTGTGACATCTGTGCTGTTGGTCTGGAAGCTAGTTCAAGTGCATTTGGGCATGTGGTAGCCACATTTTCTCAAAGTACTGTGGCTGTACCCTGCCACCTCAAGCTCCTCGGTTCAATAAATTCTGTACACATTCAAAAGCAGAACTGTGAAATTCTTTATTCTGGTGCAACGATTTGTATTTAGGTATAATGTAATTATATTAATGTATTATAACTATGTAAAAATAATTAATGTAATCACACTCTTAGTGGAACACATGGCAATTTGACTTCATATACCAATAATATAACACTCTTAAATACAAAATGCCCGTAATTTTGGCATACCATAAACACACAGCTTTATTATGCTTTCTTTGATATCTTTGGTGTTCTTCCATCAAAATTTCAGCAAATCCAGAGGTCATGAAATAACTAATTTCCCACTGTAAATGTACAGACACCAAAGTATAGCTATAGCATCAAAAGTTGTGCAGCAAATATTGTCAGGGTAAATTAATGATTTTAACATCCCCATGGATTTTGGGAAATATTTTAAAATTTGTTACTCATCAAAGAATTTAATAACTTTAATATGTCACATTTCTTGAAAAGCAAACTTGACTATGACTATCCCACATTACTTTTCTCCAAATCAGTCTAATCTAAGATCAAAATTTGATCTTTCATTATAGTAAAATATTATTTTTCAAGACATCAGAATACACTCCAAGTCACTTAGTTTATGTTTTATCTGTTTTGGATAAGGTTGTGAACGTGGAAGGGAATGTGTTCATGGAATGTAAAAGAGGTGTCCTTGTCCAGAAAGTGATATACAGAGGGATGCGGGTAGGCAGTATGCTGTTCGTGCTGGGGTGATTATATTGGAGTCAGTGTAATTTTATCACAGCTGGACTTCTAGAAGGGGAGGATTGTGTGTCTGTGTTTGCATCCTCACCTAAGGATACTTTTATCTCCTTGGAATTCAGGTTAAATGCCTATATTGTTTCAGGTGAGGACTAGTTAAAAGTACTTACCAAATTGTGGTGAATTAAGTAATCATTAGCCATACAAGTAGCGTAGATGGAGTATAGACTTTCGAAGCTATCTGGTTGCTTTGCTTCAAAAGGAATTAGATGCCTTAATTTTTTTGAGGAGCCACTGCATGTTAAGATCATGAAAAATCAGGACCTGCTTTTGCAGAACAAAGTAGGTAACCTCTATTTTAATGGACTTCAGCTAGACCGCAAAAAGTCATGTCGCCTCAGATTCTAATTTCTTCAGGCCAGACTGAAAAAAGCCTGTTCAACAATCTGCTTAAACTAAGTTCCAAAAAACTTGTCTATTTCAGTCAACTGAACTTCTACTGTCGATTCTTTATCCGGCTGTAGTCTTTTGATTCATGTCTCAAGTGTTCTTCACCACCTTAATGTTATAGTTGGTCTATGTGCCAACGATCAGGATGAACTTTTGCAGAAGGCATTGGGTTCAAAGAGTTCAAAGAGCTTGCAATTTAATTAAGATTTTGACACTGAATATTTCCTAAGTTTGCTAGAATGGACATTCATGCTTCTTAATTTCAAAGACAGTTTCTGTGAAGTTTGCCATGAAAACTACAGCAGAAAAATCTTCATTCACAAGGTGCTGAGAAAACTTTGTAGGTTCAGCTGTGTCTGTTGGGGCAAACTAGATTCATGAAGCAGTTGTGTGCTTGGAATAGAGAATAGGCTGGTAGCTGAAATTACCAACTGCCTAGTGAAAATATTTTTTTAGTAAGTTGTTGAAACTCCTAGATTTGTCTGTTCTATTAAGAACACATATTGTACCTATGGTTTGCAAAATTAGAACGAGACATGGCTATATTGGGTTGTGCTACTGCTGCTTCTTGAGTCTGTTTCAGTCAATGTCTCAGAGGGCAACTGTCCTCAAAGGGAAAAAAGTTACCATAAATTCTACCAATTAGGGAGCTGCAGTGCCTTCCCCTTGAGTGCTGGATAATTGGGCAGGTGAAAACAGTATGGTGCCATCAAATGAAGGCACATTTGAATCATCCTGAGCCTTTGTTCACCAGCTCACATAGGATCTTTTCAAAACACAATTGCCTTAAAGATTGGCTCAATTTTCAATAATCCTGCATTTGTTAAGGGGAAAAAAGAATCTCTGTGTGGGAAAATATTGTATCTAACAGATACTAAGTTGAGGTAAATAAGGTAAAATAGAACTGGAGAATTTTAAGGTAGCTAAGTAAGATTGCTTATTTCCTAAAGATGAAGGTTACAGGCCTTCTCCTCAATCATGAGTGGTAGGTTCTCCTTTTTTTTTTATCTCAGTTCCTACAAATCATGATAGCTGAGAAATGACCATAAAAGCAATCTCCCATCTTTTCTACCTTTTTTTTCCCTGTAGTTAGCTGTCATGGTTTAACCTCAGCTGGTCATTAAGCACCAGCAAGCTGCTCGCTCACTCCCTCCTCACCCTGAGGGATGGGGAGGAGAGTTGGAAAGGAATGTAAAATTTGAGGATTGATATAAGAACAATTTAATAATTGAAAAAGAATAAAACTGAAAGAGCAATAATAACAATGATGACAATAACAGTTATAATGAAAAGGAGGAGGGAAAGAATAAAATCCAGAGGGAAAGGAAGAAAGGAACACGTGGTGCACAGTGCAACTGCTCAGCACCCGCCGGCCGATGCCCAGCCAGTCCCTGAGCAATGACCTGCCCTCCCCAGCCAACACCCCAGGTATATATTCCAGGCATGGCATCCCATGCCAAACCTCTTTGGCTAGTTTGGGTCAGCTGTCCTGGCTGTCGTCCGTCTGTCCGTCTCCGTTCCCCCCCCACCCCCCACCCCCATTCCTTGTGCCCCTCCAGTCTTTTTGCTAGCAAGGTGTGAGGAACTGGAAATTCTCATGTCAAAGCCAAAACAGAGCGCCACACTACACTAGCTTCTAAGAAGATAATTAAGTCCATCCCAGCTGAAACCAGCACATTATGTTACAGGTAGGTTTGAGATTTCTAAAGTTTTCCCTAATTTTGTGCCTCTTTTTCAGAGCTGCACGTGTGTTTGTGGCTGTGTACACATATACTGAAGCTTACGTAAGTTTGCACCTCTTGATTTTTCACAAGTACAATATACAGTGCAAAATAGACTTCACTTCCTCGTCTAAACCCAGGAAATTCAGATGTTTATTGCATTTGTGTATTGTATGGTCTCTTAAATCTCTCTAAAGCAGTGATCTGTTCAGTGTGTCTTTAATGAATTATTTCAACAGCAAGACAAACTGCTTATCCCAACCTGAAGTTCACAGGTTGAATATCTTACTTAGCAGTCAGCTTAGAGCTGCTATTTCTTTGATCATTTCCCATATGGCTACACAAATCCTATTAGCTTTCAGTAGTTTTATTTCAGAGACCCAAGAATCTACAACCAACTCTCCACCTTAAACTTGAAACATATTAGTTTGAAATAACATGTATGCAATGAAATATTAAAAGGAAATATAAACAAAACTGTTCTCAATCAAGATATTTTCCCTTGGAATACAATAGATCTTGCACACTTATGCAAAATTCTCCTATTTACATATACAGTTATCTTAATTTAGTTTCTGTGTATCAAGAAAAGCTTAGTTCTTAATATCCTGAAATCATACCAGGGTACAGAACAGGTTCCATTATTCAAATTCTTAACTTTTCAAGATGTTTTTTTAGTTTCTTTTGCAATCTAAGATTATCCATGACTGGACTCCTCCAGCTCTTGTTGGCCTCAACTTGGGTGCTTTGTAACCTCTGTGTATTTGGTCGAATATTGTGATCATGTGACGAACAGACATTTTTCAAGTTTTCTTTCTTGGCTTTATGTGTTTCTTTTATGCTGAAATTGGTCAGAAATATACCTTTAGTTCAGTTGTACTTCAGGGTGATCCAAAATGGATTTAAAAATAAAACGGAAAAGTTTTATGGTTTTGTTTTTATGTTTTGGGTTTGGTTTTTTATTTATTTTCCATCTAATGAATACTTTCTATCTAATGAAAAGATATAACAGAAACTTAAAGGTAAATTATATTTTCTATTTATTCCTTTGAAAATATAGTACATCAAATACTATTTTTCCCATATTGCTTCAAAATCTCTTTGGAGGAATGAAGCAACTGCTTTCTTAGCCTTTTAAGATGGAGCTGAATGCTTCTAGAATATTTTTAAACATTTGAGTCATGTTAAAGATACCACATACGAATCAAGGAGATAGTCTGGTTATGAACTGCTTCTTCTCCCTGTGTTTGGTACTTTTTTTGGCATTTTAAATAAATTTTTCTGGAGCTATTTATGTAAATGTGATCTGAAACTACCATAGGGATGCAACACATGTAATATTGATACTGCAATTTCTCCTGATAAATGGCTCTCCATACTAGTTGATTAAACTATATGAGCTTGCAAATCATTGTCTTTTGACCAAAGGCTGAATGACAATATTCTTAAAATCTGCTGTTGACATTGAAGAAATTAACTGGTGAGTGGGATTGTGATAATATCTTGAATTGTGCAACTAACCTCTGGAACCTCCCCAAAATCTAGATGTTGAAGTATAAAGGAAAAACTAGCAATAATCTTTGCATGTATTAGCTTGGCAAACAGCACACTGCATGAGAAAGTAGGCATTTGAGGCAAAATATGTGAGCGCTACTCAAACCTACTAATTGTATAAAATGGGGATATTAGAGGAACAGAGGCTACTGTTAGATGTGTGCACAGAACAGCAGTCTGTACATGTGTGTGTGAATCTGTTTGCTGAAGTAAATGGTTTTGGGTTTGTTTCTTCCTCTTGAAGCAGCTTGAATCTTAATACTGCTGTGTTAAATCACTTTGGGTAACTGGAACTCCCTTTCTGAGAACTTCAGGAATGTGATGCTGATAAAGGTATGAGCTGCCCTGCTGTTGGGATGAGAAACACTATTGACACTCTACCAACATACCTATAAAAAATGAACGTTGCTGGATCTTACATTCTTTCTCCCAGACTCCCCCCCACCCCCACGCCCCCCCCAAAAAAAAAAAAAAAAAAAAAAAGCTCATAGGCTTTGAAAGTTTTTAGGTAATATCTAACAAATACATGATCAAATTAATACTTTTCAAGGGTCTGAAGAGACATTCATTGTGCACTATGCTTAAATAAGATCTTCTCAATCCTTTGTTTAGATGGGTTTTCAGTAATTAAAGGATATAAGAATTTTATTTGGATCCAACATCCTCCATTTGTAATTATCCTCCTGAAGTCCCTTTGTAATTATTCTTTTTAAATGATCCTTTACATTAGCATATTCAATCTAAATTGTTTAATTAGATGATAGTTTACTCAAATTACAGATGCATAAGTTTTTTGTATAACAGTAAAAAAATAGAGAGCTTTTGAGCTTGTGATATGCTAAGAAGAAAAAAAAAGGTATTGTACTGTTGTTAACGGCTAATTCAAATTTACTCTTTTAAAGTCCCTATTCTATTTACCCTAAGTAGAAACAAATCCTGTGCTATTATTTAGATGACTCCTTGGTACAATGGGATTCAATCTTTTAAACACATGGCTGGGAAGCTGTGCAAATTAATATTCTTTAGGTCAGGGTGAATGCACTGGAAAAGCTCAGTGTAATATAGAGACATAATATATGCATATCTATATAAAAGAAAAGATCTCTCACAGCTGTTCAACATTCATGGTATCAGAGTCTTCAGGATGATCTAAAACTATCTGCTAACCCATATTTCATGATTGGTGATATCCTCAAATTTATTCTTCTTAACAGCCAGTCAAATTCTCACCCTCAGACAATCCAGATACTAACATCTGACTGACCCTGCCAGTTGTCTGTTGTTACAAGTACAGGGGTTTTGAGGTTGAAAGGATGAAGATAAGAAGCTTTTGTTTTTCACAAGGAAACCACTTAAATTAACCATTACTATTTGATAGTTACCTAGTCTCCCAGAGTGATAAGGTCATGTGTTTACACCACAAACTGCTGTGTAATGTTAGTAGTAAAGTAAGCACTATCTTCTTTCTGTTGATTTCTAACTGTCAACTGTTGCTATGAGGTCAGTGACAAAGAAATACCATGAAAAGGTGTCTGACAAAAGTTAATATGTTGTTGTAAAATACTGCACATCTCACTGGCAAAATGATAATACAAGACACAGTTCAGCTGGTAATATGACCCTTGTTACAGCCATCTGGAAGCTCTTCAGTCTTGCAACAGCTTGACCCTGTGCAGTAGCTAAACACCACAGTCTTTTGCTCACTCCCTCCACCCTGGTGCTATTGGGGAGATAATAGAAAAAGCAAAAGCAAGAAGGCTTGTGGTTTGAAAGAAAGTCGGTTTAGTAGTTGAAGCAAAGCTGAGTATGCAAGTAAAGCAAAATAAGATTATTTTTTTTTTCCCATTGGTAGGCAGATGTTTAGCTTCTTCCTGGAAAGCAGGGTCTTGGCATGCTGTAACGGTTACTGGGGAAAACCAATGCCACAACCATGAATGTCTGCAGTTCCTGCTCTTTCCCCCCAGCTTTTATTGCTGACCATGATGTCACATGGTACGAAGTGTCCCTTTGATCAGTTTGGGTGAAATCTCCTGGCTGTTTCAGCTCCCACCTTTTTGCCCACTCACAGCCTACTCACTGGAGGGGGCAGAACGGAAAAAAGAGAAAAGTGGAATGCTGTGCAGGCACTGTTCAGCAACAAATACTGGTGTGTTATCAACACCATTTTAGTCACAAACCCAAAACACAGCAGCATAAAAATTCCTACAAAGAAAATCAACTTCACCCCAGCCAGACTCAGTCAGCTGCTAATGATTTCAGAGAATATAAATCAATTACTTGGTTTGGATCACAATACTATATGGACAATTTGTGAGTTTTCTACTACATGATGTCACTAATGAATGCCCACCAGCATTCAAATAGAAAGATGGCACCTAGTCAAACAATGTGGAAGAGTGGAAGACACATAAAAAATACAAATATGAAACATTATATACTAGGAGAGTAGCTAGACAATTTCCAGAAAGCTGGTTACAAGGTGCCCACATGAATCTTAAAAAGAATAACATTGTTGAAGATTTGGTTTAGGTCTAAGGAAAAGTGCTTCCTGTGACAATAAGGCACAGTGCCTCTTATTAAAGTGGTACCAGCTGTTGCTTATTACCATACAACTGCTGGGTGAAAACAAAGTCAAGACTGAAATCTTCAGGTGAATACCCAGCGAGGAAGTAGCTCAGATCTTCTTGAACTGAAATTGTGTTGGTTATTTTGTGTTCTTCAACATCTCAGCCTAACTTCTCAGGGGAAAAAGAGGAGAGTGAGGAAGACACAGAGTCAGAGTAAAGGTTCTTATAGATGAAGGGACAGTAATGACCTAAAGACACTGCAAAAGGGGATTAAACCATACTTCTGCTATCAAAGACTAGGAAGTCCAGCTTTCCCAGTCCAACTGTGGTATTACTGTTGTTGATCAGCAGCTGCTGCTGCTGCCAGGTATGTGAAATCCTTCATATTCTGCTGTCTTTCCTGTTTCCTGCCCTATCATGAAATGAAGAGTTCCTGTTGTGTGTGCACTACAAGCTCTGGAACACTTCTTGCTACTCCCTTCTCTTGAGCTTAGTCTTTTTTCTTTGTTTTGCCCAACAGATCCAATATAAGTAAAAAATCATGATAAGAAAAAGGGAACGATGGAAATGCTTGGCACATATCTGCTGTTGGTGGCAAAGTTGGTAAGCTTACACTCAAGAGACAGGAGGGACATCTTAATGGTTTCCATCTGGATTTAAGATATCTTTGATGCACAGTAGAGAACACTGTAGCAAAAGAAGCAGCACTGAAAAAATCCTGGTACAGTGTTCTGGGTGAATAGTGGGCTCTCAAAGGCAGAAGCGGGGTACATGCAAACATCCTTCCTTTGCCTACAGACAAATTCTCCTTCAGATTTTCGCTGATCTGGAGAGAGTTTAGAACTTTGTTATAGGCTTTTTCATATATAAGTCTTATTTTTCCTAGGGTGCCAAAACCAGAAGCTCACACTCTCCCTCTAAAAAAAGTGGTGTTGGATTTAACTAGATGTTTATAAAGCATGCTGAGCATGAAAGTAAATGTGAAAATTCCTTTATGCGAATTAGGTTAACCTGTTGTCATGGTTTAACCATAGCCGGCAACCAAGCAGCACACAGCTGCTAGCTCACTCACCCTCACCCATAGGAATGGGGAGGAGAATTGGAAAGGAATGTAAAACTTGAGAGTTAAGAACAGTTTAGTAAGTAAAGTAAAAGCCACACATGCAAGCAAAGCAAAGCAAGGAATTCATTCACCACTTCCCATGGGCAGGCGGGTGCTTAGCCATCCCCAGGAAAGCCGGGCTCCATCACACATAATGGTTACTCAGGAAGACAAACGCCATAATGCCAGAGGTCCCGCCCTTCCTTCTTCCCCTGGTGTATATATATACTCAGCATGATGTTCTATGGTATGGAATACCTCTTTGGCTAGTTCAGGTCAGCTGTCCTGGCTGTGTCCCCTTCCAGTTTCCCATGCCCCTCCAGCCCTCTTACTGGCAGGGTGTGAGAAACTGAAGACTTAGTATAAACATCACCCAGCGACAACTAAGAACATCAGTGTGCTGTCAACATTGCTCTCACACCAAAGCCAGAACACAGCACTGCACCAGCTACCAAGAAGAAAATCAACTCTACCCCAGTTGAAACCAGGACACCTGTATTCATTCCTTGCTAGACTTTTCAGAGGCAGTTAAAAAAGAAATTAGAAGTAAGGCTAAAGTTAGCCACCTGCAAAAAACCCTATAAGTTTTTAAAATATGCATTAAATATCAAACATCCCTTTTTTTCTCTCTACATTCTGCAAGACAAATACTATAAAGGCAATGTATATGAATAGTAGAGAATTATTATTCTTTTCAGATAATGAAATATGTTAAATGTGTGCTGCAGTAATATGTAATCTGCTCTGATATGAAAAAAATCTTCATACAATTTTCATACAAACTTTATGCACAGTTCATTCTTAACTGTAGGGATTCCCTTTCAGAACCATTAAATAAGCAGCTCAGGAATTAAATTAGCCCCCAGCTATCATAAGCAAATAACCTACATGGGAAATTGTGTTATCTAACTGGCCAGTTGATGCTTTGCTTTTTCCAGCTTTAAGAAAGAAATTAAATGGTATGGCAATGTATTACTCTCATTTCCAATCCTCTGGAGCAGATAAACATTATCATGAAACTGGCCAAGGATGAAATTTAAATAAGCAGTGATTGGAGAGAATGACAGGACGACTTTCCAACTTACAAAAACTGACAAATTAGTTTAATTAACTGCAAATTTTGGAGTACAAAGATATGGGGGAATTATTTATTTTGATGTATAATGCATACTCAATATTTCTGTAAACAGATTAGGGTATAGAAACACTGCCACACAATTATTCAAGAAAGAAATAAGAAAAAAAATCTGGAGCCATCTCCATATTTTTCTCCTTTTAAGTCACTGTCACTTTACAGTTCCAGTGTGGATTACAGATTCATTCCATTTCATCTGAGTTCTCTAAAGACCCAAACTGCTTCTCCAGTGCACCTTTAAACAGCCATACAGCATAATTGTGACGATCGTTTAAGCGCCCTAGACGCTCATCATGGGTATAAGATTATGAGTCTTATACCATGAACATACTCTTACAGTGTTAATTTCCTTCTGAAAAGTCTGGATTGTGAAAACATAATCTGCCCTGTAAATATAGTACTGAGGGAACAAAACTGGCTGTATGCAGCAGGACCAGTTGGAAGTTGAATCTGCTGTTGTTGTTGCTTGGATTGCAGATTACTTTGACCTCTACAGTTGAAAAAAAATGCTACTGAGACAAGCAGGTATAGTAACAAATGCAGTCAAATTACTTGACTTTGGTTCTTTTAATGTTTTACAATCATAATGTTCTTATTATCATGAAATTTTGTGGTTTATAGTATGGAAGTAAGTTATTCTGGAATTTAAGAGGTATATAGTGATGGCAGGATAGGATAGTAAATTCAGCATAGGACTCAACAGGAAGTTTCTGAACCCTAACCCAAAACTTTTGGTTTTGTGTCTTTGGACAATTAATTTGCACTCACAGTATGTCCCTTTCTCCATTTGTATTACATAAGTGCCTCACACAGACAACATAGTATCAGCTAATTGTTGGCTGCTCACTATTCCTTTGTGTAGAGGTTCTTGCTGCAACTCTGGTCTCTAGCTCCAGTGCATTTTATACCTTCAAAACTGATTTCCTGCTGGGCAGACGTAGGCTTGACAGGTGTGAAGGTAAAACAGTTCTTAAATTGTGGCATAAAATTTTAGGGAAGGTTGATCTTAGCACATGGGCTACTGAGTCAAATGATGTACCAGTGGAAGAAGGGGAGTGGAAGAAGGTATATTTTTTTTTCCCTTTCTAGGTACCAGTGGCTGCGTTTAGCACAAACATTTTAATAGAGAGCATAGATTTTAATTATGACATTCTTTTTCCAAAACTGAAAAGTTTAGGTCTGACTTGAGAAACAGCAATATCATTAATAGCACAACCCAATGGTGTCAGAGAAGCCTAATTTAACTGTGAGAAGCCTAATTAATAATATCCTTTGTTTCACCCTTGACATTTCATGTTACACCTGATTTTCTGCACGCTGAAGTCCTTCCCCTCATGAATTCTGCCTTTTGTACTTCCATGATGATTTTAGAAGTGAAGACTGATTCACATTTCAAAGCTCGGTTTGTCAGGCATTTTTAGTGTCTTTAATATTTTAATTTTTTTTATGCTAAAAGATTTTGAACAAATTTGCCCTGAAGTGCCAAAGCAGAAGCCACCTGACAAAAGGTCTCAGATGTTTGGTCTTGCCTGGGTCAGCCTCTGGGCTTGGCTTTCAGCCTGTCTGTCAAGTTAGCTTTGGTGAAGAAGGTGAGTGCATGTCAAAAGCAGAGATAGTACTGGGCAAGGTAGCTCAGTGGCTTCAGCAAGACCTTTGTTGGGTCTAAAAGGCTACCTGTAGGACATGGAAACATTTTGTGGTTTCATTCTACAAGTCAATCACCCAGGGTAAGAAAATAAGTAGCAGTGAAGTAAATGTGAAGGACTACCTGTCTTTTTATCTTTCAATTTACTCAGTTTCAGCAGCTCCAGGTAATGCTGTAAATCAGACAGGGGTGTTGGTCCTTGTGTGAGGTGAAGGGACAAACTGCGGACTCTTTTGTCATGAATACTGCCTAAGAAACACATACTTTAGTTCTGTGCAAGCAAGGGAATGGTGAAGTCAGCATGCATGTTGCAGAGCTGATCAGCTCTTTGGTGCAGAGCCCTTGCTAACTTGTGTTGGCTAAATGAAGGGAAAATGTCGGCTGAAACAGGAAAGCTTGCCACACTTCAGTGTGAGCGCAGGTTAATACTGCATGCTGCCTATTGAATTCTTTCTCTGCTTCTTCTCATGGTTCCAACATGCGCTCAGAGAGGACAGACAAATAGGGTTGTTCAAAGTATGAAGAGCCATGAGATGTGCTGTTAGTAGTCCCCTCAATAAATATTGCTCTGATGCTCATACATAATAATTTGCTAGTTTGCAGAACTGTAGAATACCTTATATTGGAATGGACTCATAAGTGCCAATGCATCCAACTCCCTGTTCCTCACAGGACTACCTAAAACTAAACCATATGTCTAAGAACATTGTCCTGACATTGCCTGAACTCTGACAGACTTGGTGCTGTGACCACTTCCCTGGGGAGCCTGTTCCAGTGACCGGCCACCCTGTCTGAAGAAATTTAACAACATGCTTGTTGTCTCTGTTATTTTCAAGGGAACAGGCAGTTGATATGTAACACTAGAAGTGAATATTTTACATTCATATATAGTGGACTCAGCAAAACAAAACCGATGCCAACATCCCTGAAAAAGTCTATTTAATTATTGACATAGATTTTTTAAAGATTCTTAGTGCATTATCTTAGGGTTCTAGGTTAACCATGGTAGACAGCTAAGCACCACACAGCCACTTCCTTGCTCCCCCCACCCTCCCAACACCAGTAGGGTGGGGGAAGAGGAGAGGAAGAGTACAAGCATGAAAATTTGTGGGTTGAGACAAAAATTGTATAATTAGCTCAGGAGATTTGGAAGAAGAGAGAAAGAAAACACAACAAAACGAGTCATGCAAAGGCAATCACTCACAACCTCCCATGGGCAAACTGATGCCCACCCATGCATCAGCTAAGGAACTTGGAGTTTTTGCTCCAAAGCAGTGCACATAAGCCTGGAGTAAGCTGAAAAATAAGCAAAATGTTGCTAAGATATTTGGGTGTAAAAAACATGAAAATCCTTTTACTTTTAGTACTAACAGTATGTGCTCATCAAAGATACCTGAATAGAGAGAACAGATTTTAATGTTAATTGGGGGGGAAAAAAGGAAAGAAAATTTCTCCTTAGGTGTGTCTTGAAAAGCAGCGGTAACATTATATGGGTGCACACTGGAAACCTTATTTTGGAACAGAGCTTCTCCATACATACCAAGGATTTCAGTAGGTTATTTCATTTGGCTTACCAAGGGTGAACATACTGTCAGCTAGGGTGTGATTTCAAACTTCTACTGTATTCCCATGACTTTCAGTAAATTTTTTTTTCATGCCTGCTGAGTGCTGTAGCAGAGGATGCAGTGAAGTTAGAGCAAACATCACATGGGATCTCTGTTTACAAGTTCTAAATTATTACTATTCTAGAGTACTTGAAAAAGTCGCAAGACTCTCAGCAGTAAATTCAGCTTTCTCTGTTTATTTCCTGAGACTGGGATTCTTTTACCTACACCAAGCTATGTATGAACCACAAGTGAGCACATTAAGCTTAAGGTTGCTGTTTAGTGCTCAATATTGGTATGTTTCAAACCCCTTTGCAAGTTTCTGTTCTAGCTCCAAGAACAGAGGACAAAGAGGGATGTACCTGAGGCAAACCATGGACATTCATGAAAATATATACGCTTGAGAGCACTGAGTTACTGAAGTGCTTAGCTACGTCCTTTCTTTGGGAATAAGTTGGCAGGTGCCCAGCAACATCCTCGTTATTGCAACATCAAATTCCTGTGAATTCATTGCTTTCTACCTGGTGCTTATAATCTATTCCTGCACACCTGAGCTGTTTGTACTTAAAATTTTTTTTGCCTTCCTCATTGGCAACCAGAAATTCAGGCTGCAGTACTCTAGCTCAATCTAAGGGAGCTGCATTCAGTCAATTTATGGCCTAATTTTGTGCCAAAATGGGAGTTGTAAAGCATTTTGAAAATCCACTGTGAAAAGAATACTTAGTGTGTGCACATCCTATACATTGTAAGCCATTAGGTGATTTGTATTGTTTATTCTTCTGGAACATAAAAATGTGTCATGAAAATAATAGTGTCAATCTGGGTATTATAAAAAAACCACAATTGAACTCAACATTGGCTAAAGCAATTGGAAATTATTAAAACTGCTGATATACTCCATGCATCTAGCATACTCTACGTGTGTAATTTAGACGTTATGAGGAAAAAACTTGTTTTAAGTACCAAAGATCACTGCTATGATTTGATTACATCTCCGTGTCAATAATGGTTCTTGAACTAATACCACATAAAGGTTTTTATGTGGGTTTCATTGTTATCCGCAGATGGACGTATTCTTAGGCAAATTCTGTAAAAAGTGCCATTTAACACTTGCAGAATCCTTGCACTCTCAAAGTGTGTTTTGTTTACCTTAGTTCATGAGTGTGGAAGAAATACTGAGCCAACAAGTGGTTTAAGCCCTCAGAATTTTTCAAAAGCTGTTCTTGGAAAAATATTCACGGGCTGTTTAGCAGTAAACATTTGAAACTCTAGAAACAGCACAAAAATCTGGGACCTAAATTGAGTTATAATTTTTTGAGAAAGTTGAAAGTGAAATAAGTTTAACATTAGAATAATTTCTGTGTTTCACTTTCTGTGCACAATTTACTTTCTGCAGAGTGATGTGAAACCATGCAATAAACCTGCAGTCTGCTTGGCTGATGTCGTAGTTTCCAGTTTATGTCAGCTTTGATGGGTTCACTTAAAACATTTTGATAACATACATTCCCCAATGTCCAAATACAGCTGAAGCAGAGTGCACCAGCTGTTGCTTTGACTGGTGATCAAGAATCTCCCGGATAAAGGCAATCTCATGTAAATCTGCCATGAAAATGAAAATCCTCTAGTGTGAAGCTATATTTTCCCAATTACACTGCAATATAAAGGAAAGCCAAAAAAGGAAACCTGAAAACACACATGAATAAGAGATGTTCTGAAACTTCAAAAAACAGTGTCTACTTTAGGATGGGGCCCTATCTTTCTGTTTTAATTGCTCTGCCAGCTAAATCATCAAGAATTTCAAGAACAGAGTTTTTAAAGCTTCATGTGTTGGTAGAAAGTCTGTTGATATGTGAGGTAAAATTATTTTCTCTCACCTTCCCACAAATGGCTGTTCCTTCCCTTCACTCCTTGGTTGCATAAAGTTTATGTAGACAGATGTTCCCAGAATTCCCCTCTCTGCATGGGACCTCTTTACAACCCCAGCAGGCAGCCAGATTTTGCAGTGCAACCCAAACATTGAGACTTAAACTGCAAGCAATCTGTTACACTCTAGCTAAGGAAATAAAAGTTTTGCAGCTGTCAAGGAGAGATGTATTAGTTTGGCCATGCCTAAAATGCTTTGGGAGATTTTCTGAAAATAAACATGCCAATCTCGCTCTGAGCCCTGTTGTATGGGGAGATTTGAAAATGTATGGCTTTTGTTTCCAAATTTAATGCAGCCAACAGGTAGAACCGATTCAAAAGGACTTTTATTTTTTCCTAAGGGGCTGGGAAGTTCATTAGAAATAACTGCACGCATACTCTGCTGGAGTTAACAAATGCTCAGCAAGCTATTATAGTGCGTAACAGCAGCCTATAGTAATTTAGGGGTACTGAACAGCCCTAAGATTAACATGTTTGTTCATTTTGAATTTAGAAAATTCTCTCTGTTTATTTAAGCTATTCCTGGATAAAATGTTATTTAGACTGAACTGTTTTGGCTCTGTATACATTTTTTGTATTAGATGAACCTAAACAGGGCACCAGTTTGAACCTGCCTGTTCACCCCTTTCCTCTGAACAATATATCTACTTCCTTTCTGGCAAGTGGACAAGATCAGCATTTTAGACTTGTAATTTATCTTGTCATCAGTAAGAAGAATGAGAACATGTTAGACCATTGTTTTGATCTCAGGCTTGTCTCCAATCTCTGATTTAGCTCACTTCTGTATCCCTGACCAAGGATCATTCTAAGGATTATAACTAAGGATCATTCAGGACAAAATGAATGAAAGATTATGACGTTAGATGTAAGGTATCATTGACACAGGTAGGATATCAGCTGTTTTCTAACTGGAAAGCAGGGAAAGGCTGTGCTCCTTTGCCCACTAGCCCACAAATAATAAATATACTGACTGAAAGCTTCAGTCAATCCTAGTCACTAAAAGATACTGTAATATGGAATTCTTATTCCTCAGGCATAATACAAACATTCCATTTTAGTAAGCTGATTGCTGCTGATTCCTCCGTCTCCAATGCTCTCCCCCTCCCTTATAGCAGACTTTTAATTTATAGCAGCCCGAGATCTGTTGTTTCTTGGCAAATTTTGTATGCAAAATCATACATCTCAACACAGTGATAGTCCTTTCTCTCAGCTAAGTATAGTTTCTTTATTTTTCCCTTCTTCTTGCCCTTTCCTTTCCCCTTCTGCATTGCTTGATCAAATGTAAAGATGTTCTTTTTGCTTGCTTCTAGACTTTTCATGCCAATTTTCCTCACCTCAGCGCTTAGACTCTTTCTCTGTGAAAAAATAAAAAAAAATCACTCACAGAAGTGTTCTCTGATTGTATGCCTAATGTCTGTTTTTAGATTTGTGAATTTCACAAGAGCTTGTAGTTAAGAGTATTCTTTGTCATAAAACCAATATATTTAATAAAGCTCATTTCTGGTTACTAGGAATGACGCTGGTAACAGGAAAATAACATCACAGGTATTATGCACTATGCAGTTATATCCTCACTGCAGCAAAGCATCCCTTACTCTGACAAACCACTGCATTAGACCCCTGTTTAGTGCCAGGAAAGGACAAAAGAAAAATCAATCAAACAAACAAACAAACAAACAAAACCCAAACAAGCCTTATTTTTCGTAAAGTTTTTCTTTTCTCTCACTCATAGCCTTTTCCTGTTTTGTTTTGTTTTGTTTGATGAAATTTTCCTTTCTTTTAGGCGAGGCTTTTTCTTAACGTTTTAGAGCTGATGTTTGCAACTGCTGCACACTTCCTAGCATATTTCCTACAAATCCCACTCACTCAAAGAAAAAATAGAAACTACAAGTTTTTTTGTCTAGTGCTTTGTCTATAAAGAGACCAGTCTTCTCCTCTACATTTTAATCACCACATTTAAAAAGTAATTTTATAAGTAAAGGACTAATCAAAGCAAATATTTTCTAGAATGCACTCCTGTTCTAAATATACACCTATGTTTTTCAAAATCCATTCATTGCTTTCAGCATCATTGAAATTCCCTTGGACATGTGTCCCTTTGAATGAACTTCTTTAAGGTTTATAATTGCATTTTATGGCACTCTGTGTGGCAACTTCTCCTCAAAAACTGAATCAATATCTTAGATGCTGGCCCCATCCTTACTGTGGAGCTTTCACTGGGAGGGGACTCTTATTTAGTAGATAAAGCCTGAAAAGGACTGTGGTAGCTAGATATATACAAGACTTCCCTTACCATAACTGTTGTGTTACTTGTTCCCTGCATCATGCCCAGGCTGAAATATCTTGCCAAAAATATGGAGAATTCTTCCTAGCACCTCCTCTTCCCAGCCCTTGTGGCTACTTTGAATTCCTTGTTGAATGTCATGGAAACCATGCCTGTCCCATGAGGACTGGCCATTCCACGTAACTGTTGAAATAGAAACCCAACCTTTAAAAAACAGATAAACAGCCAATCTGAGTCACATCCATTTAGGTGTTTTTGTTTGTGGGATTATTCAACAATGTTCTGCTGGGAGGTATGGGCCTGCAAGCTGGTTTATCACATCAGGGTTGCAGTATTTTGTGAGTTTGAGTCAGCAGGTAACTGGAGGTTGCCAGTAACACCTACAGTTACTTGGCACAGATCCTGCTCCAAATCACTGCTTGTAATCTGACCACCTCAAAGGACTTTCTGAGTGCTTTTTTTGCAGACAGCTAGCTAGGTTAGTTTGACCCGCTGAACTTTTTTATCTCTAAAAGGTTCTTGAAGGGTTAGTGGCACCTGTAGGCCAGTGTTATCCTTTAGACATCACAGACGTGTGTCTCGGTGTACAGCTTTGAATCTGGCCCAGAATACACTGTCAGGTAGCAGGAGTCTTGAACGATCAGCTATCAGAAATAGCCACTGATGAAGTATTCCTTCCCTTCTCTGCAGGTCCAATGCTGCATTGGTCATATCCTTATATAACACAGCCTTTTTGAAAACGTGTCTCCAACTTTCTATCAGTTCCTAACTCAGCAAGTCCCTTGTTAATTTGTAGATGTAGTTAGATGTTTACTTGTGTTAGATGAGATAACAGGTATGCTTCCCATTCAAAAGGGATAGATGGAAATATCATGCTATTAGCTGCTACTGATACAGTACCACAGCAGGCAGTTTCTCATGGATAGGTATAAACAGGAAGGCCAATTTAGTTCTCTTCAGGAGTGCTGTGCTACTTACATTACAGCCTTTCCATGTTTCTAGTAGCTATATTGACAATTAAGCTGCGGTACTATTCTGCTAAAAGTTTGCCAGATATTCCAACCTCGATTTTTCACTCTTTAAACACAGACTTTTGCTATTAGTTCACCTTAAAGCCATCATCAAAACCAGCAACAACACCCCATAAATCTATAGCCAAGAAACAAATTCTGATTTCAAGTCTATATACCTACAACTCCTGTTACAGGCCACTGAAGTAGGACCAATATAATGTTTCTATTAGACTCTCTGATGTCAGAAGCGAAAAGTGATGCATTCATTGATACATTTTCTTTTGTTACAGACTTGTTTCGAGCTGTTTCATGCACCAATCAGTGTTAGATATCAGATTGCTTATGAAATGTTAGGTTCCTTTTATGAGGTCATTGTACACTTCACCACAATTCACACCAAGGATAAGAAGGAATGGTGTTCAGAACTTAAGCAGCGGAGAGTAAAATGTGACTTAATTATGTTTGGATAAAGGTCTATATGACAGAAAATGGAGAAAGTGGCAAAGCAGGGTGAGAGAATGAGCAGCAAGACAGAAACAACCAGAGTATCCACACATGGCGTTACAGGAAAGGGAATGCTCAGTGTGCTGTGTGGTGGCTGGCAGGACATTTGAAGTTTTGATTGAAGTAACCAGCTCCATTTGCTTGATTCCTTCTGTGTTCAGGGAAATGGGATGTTGTGTTCTTTGAAGATAATTTGGATTGCTCCTCAGTGGCAAGATGCATTCATCATTTTCAGCTTCCACTGCAACCCACTCAAGAAATCCCACACTGACCAGCTATGCAGGTCAGAAAGGTTACCATTATCAAACACCTCAAACTGAAAGCTGTTCTATTGGGCACTATACACAAGCAAAAAAGATAGACGTCACTGTTAATCTGATCTTCCAGCTTAGGAGTTTTGCCCAAGTCATGCACTATGTTGTCATACAGAGATAGAATCCATGCAGTTTTTTGCTGTGCAGAGATTTCTTTTCAGTTTCTTCAGGCTGGATCTAGTTTTCACTCCAACCTACCTGGTACACAGAAGACTTTTTCTTGGGTCATTCACATTCCTCAGCAAATGTAAAAGGTCTTACAGGTAGTTTATTATCTTCTTTCGTTACCCTTTTCATTGTTGAAAGTTCAATCTCCAAACAGTTACTAATGGAAGGAATACTTAAGGAATAACCTGTACCCTACTAAAGGTATTTTGCAGAGTGATTTGGGAGGAAAGATGTCAAAAGGAAGTAATTAAGCTCTACAGCTTGATGCTTGCAACATTCCATTAGGAAGTAATAGATGCCTGAATTCCTCAGTTTGGGAGGCTCTGTCCCAAGTTTCCCAGATCAGAGGTCAGAGGGTCTGTGTCTTGAGTATTCATTCAATGGTGTTTTTAACAGGAAAGGCTGTATACACTAAAGGAGGAGGAATCCTGACTGTTAGTGCACTGATGTATCCTGAAGTATGTGTGCCTGTGTGATACTTCAATGGAGTATCCAAACTGCCACAGTTTTGAGAAATGCCAAGAGAGCACATTTTCTTACATCTAATCAGGGTATTTTTCTGACCCTGTTTGGAAACTGCTCATGGATGGTTATGGAAATGGAAACTAAAATACAAGGAAAGTGAAGTGCCTCACATGTTTTAGAGGTCAGAGAAGGTTTTCACTCTTTGAGTAATAGTTTGGCATGGTTCTTATTTTATTCAAATTATAGCATGCCTTCTACTGCAGGTATTACTGGAATGAGCCCTGACTTTGGTGTATTTTAATCCTTTGTCTTCCTCTGATGCAGGTCTAGTTATATAAATTGTTACTTTTACTCCCTATGAAAATGTAGTATTTTCTCCAGCTTTTATCAGTACGGGGCAACACTTCTGATCTGGTATAATGTTTTAAATTACCAGATCTATTTTGCATTGATTGGCCACTAAATAAACCTAGACAAAAGCCATCTATGCTAGAGCTGGACAATCCAGGATCATTAATCAAAGTGTGTTGTTACCATTTACTGCCTAACCCTACTATTAACTTGTCACAGCTGGGTTGCTTTTATGTTTTCACACACTGTGTGATGGATTAAACTAGTTAGCTGGCTAGATAGATTATATGCATTAACACTTAACAGCTTCACTCAAGCACTAGGCAAAGCACAAGGTTTGCCTTACATAAAGCTTTAAAGGACCTGACTTGCTGATTTGCCTTTGTCTGGCCATGGCTAAATAATTGAAATAAAGGCACTTTTGAACTGAAATGTCTGATTGTATTTCTCAGGAGGTTCTTACTGAAGTTTAATGGACAGTATCTCTGAGCTTCCACTCTTTTCTACTAGCCACATTCTTATTTTTAACAAAACTTGAGTATGTAAATTGCTGAGTGTGTTAATTCCTAAAGCAATCTAATTCGATTTGGGGTCATCTTGCTACTTTTCATTCTCTTCAGGAGGTTGGCAGCCTTCTCAGTTTTGTGCTACCTTTTTTTTTTTTTTTTTTTTGTATTGTTCACCAATATGGAAGCTTTTTGGATGAAGTCATGAACATCTAAAATTTATGATCCTAGGACCTTTATAGACCACAACCATGGAAGATGCCACCCAGTAACTAGTTACATGGACACCTTCACCTGTCCTTATTCTAGCCCAGCTGTACCAGTTTTGATTCAAATGTTTCTTTTGCACTGATGTTTATGTACTGATGCTTTGTCTGCTTGGCAGTACTTCCCATACATTGGTTTGCCTGTGGCAGTCATCCTTTCCATGGTTTCAAGACTGACATCCAGGTGTCTTTCTGAGAGCTGCCCCCATGCTCCCCATCCTTCTCAGGAATGGTGGGGTATTAGGGTCTTCCCACCAGACCTCATGGTGCCTACCACGAAAACTGCCAGCATCCTCCCTCCCATCAAACAACAACTTGTACATGTGTTAGACTTCATTGGTTGTAATTGTTGGTGGTAGCAAGTGTTTGCAGTGGTGTACATGCACTGCTTCTGGAAATACAGTGCTTCCTTAAGCTCAGATGGCCTGATGGAGGCTGGTGCAAAAGGATAGGTACCAGACCTACTAAGCAGAATCAGCAACACATGAAACCAAACACTAAAATATAATTTCACCTGAACAATGAAAAGACAATACTTACAAAAGTGGCAGTGCAGTACAGGGTGTTAGGGTGATTAGCTCTGTGTATTTACTTCTGAGGGGTGGCACCAGCACAACTGATTGTTTTTGTTGTAATCTATATGCTTCTAAGGCGGCTCCACCTGGGCTATCATTTATGTGCAGCTTCATTATGTTGTTACACAGTGTCAGCAACTGGACATGTGTATGACTGACCCTGGGGCTCCTTGTGCCATTCCGTTCTTGGCCCTTCCAGACCTCTGCTAGCCCATGCTCTCAGGGGCCCTTGCTGTGTCTCTGACAGGTCAATGCTAAAGACAGGCTTAGTATCAGGTTACTGGGACTTTACACAGTTGGGCTTAAAAAGGTCTATGGATGTCCTTATTTGTACAGGCACACATAATACTTCATAACTCCTTGATGTTAAAAGCTATCCAATCACAACTGTGTTGTTGGAACTGGGTACAGCTTGGCTCCTTTCAGGCTGTAACAACCCTGAGCAGTTCCTGAACTGTGTATGTTCTCCAGGACGAAAAGGTGGAGTACTCTTAGAACAATTGCATAATAAGTTCTTAGCATAAAACTCAGACTGACCAACATTTATTTTGTATTTGTGATCAAAGAGGTCCAGAAAATGCTCCTGGATAGGTGGAAGTATTGAAGCACATAAATGAACAGAATGTTGTTCCTCAGGTGGGATGAATTCACCATATGGTTGAAATAAAATCATAGAATCATTTAGGTTGGAAAAGACCTTTGAGATCATCAAGTCCAACTGTTAATCCAAGACTGCCAAGTCCACCACTATACCATGCCTCTAAGCACCGCATTGCTGTGTTTTTTAAATACCTCCAGGGATGGTGATTCCACCACCTCCCTGGCCAGCCTGTTGCAATACTTGACAACACTCTCAGTGAAGAAAGTTTTCCTAATATCCAACCTAAACGTCCCCTGGCATAACTTGAGGCCATTTCCTCTTGCTCTGTTTCTTGTTATTTGGGAAAAGAGACGGACCCCCACCTGCCTACAACCTCCTTTGAGGTAGCTGTAGAGATCGGTAAGATCCCCCCTGAGTCTTCTCTTCTCCACAGTAAGCAACCCCAGTTCCCTCAGCCAAACCTTCACCAAAATTGTTCCCCTTCTCTGTACACTCTTCAGCCCCTCTACGTCCCTCCTGAGGTGAGAGGCACAAAACTGAACATAGTATTTGAGGTGCAGCCTCACCAGTGCTGAGTCCCTTCCCTTGTCCTGCTGGCCACACTGCTTCTGACACCAGCCAGGGTGCTGCTGGCCTCCTTGGCCACCTGGGCACACTGCTGGCTCATGCCCAGCCAGCTGCTGACCAGCACCCCCAGGCCCTTTCCCACCAGGCACTTTCCAGCCATCTTTCCAAGCCTGTAGCATTGCATGAGGTTGCTGTGACCCAAGTGCAGGTCCCAACACTTCTCCCCTTCTCCTTGTTGAACCTCATGCAACTGGCCCCATCCCACCAGTCCAACCTGTCCAGATCCCTCTGATCAGCGTTCCTACCCTCAAGGAGATCAACACTGATCCCCCAACTTGGTGTCCTCTACCAACCTACTGAGGGTGCACTTGATCCCCTCATCCGGATAATTGATAAAGACGTTAAACAGGACTGGCCCCAATACTGACCCCTGGGGAACACCACTTGTGACCAGCCACTAGCTGGATGTAACTCTACTTACTACCACTCCTTGGGGTCTGCCATATCACCAGCTTCTTACCCAGCATAGAGTACACCAAGCCACGTGCAGCCAGTTTCCTCAGGAGGATGCTGTGGGAGATGGTGTCAAAGGCTTCACTAAGGTCCAGGTAGACGACATCCATAGCCTTTCACTCATCCAGTAGCTGGGTCACTTGCCATAGAAGAAGATCAGATTTGAGGACCTGTCTTTTATAAACCCATGCTGGCTGGGTCAGATCCCCTGGTTGTCCTGCACATGCCACTTGATGGCATTCGGAATGATCTGCTCTGTAATCTTCTCCAGCACCAAGGTCAGGCTGACAGCCCTGTAGTTCCCTGGATACTCCTTCCCGCCTTTGTTATAGATGGGTGATACATTGGCTAACATCCAGTCAACTGGGACCTCTCCAGTTTGTCAGGACTGTTGATAAATGATGGAGAGTGGCTTGGTAAGCTCCTCCACCAGCTCCCTCAGTACCTTGGGGTGGTCCCATCCAGCTCTGTAGACTTGTGCTGGTACAGTATCATCTTGTGATGATAGACAGTAAGGAAATATGTGATGATGATATGTGGTAATGAAATGTGATTATAGTAATAAAACATGTATGGAGAAAGTAAAAACCATCTGTTAAAGCAAACCTCTGTTTAATTGTGGTAGAAGAGATTATGGGTATCATGGAAGTGGTGGGATTTAGAGATGGACAGATAGATTAATGTTTCCTGTGCTGAGACAGCAACATAAGCGTAAGAAGCAGGTAGTGGAAAATCTGACAGATAGCTTGTCAGGACGATGACAGTCTCAGATTAGACATTGCAGTGAATAGTTTTACTGTGTATCTTATGAACCTTATGTGTATCCTCACCTAGTAGGGTGAGGATAGTTAGTGGCATTTGAAGGCAGGAGTTGCTGACATGTTTTGAAAAAAAGAAAAAAAAAGATGATAGTGAACAAGTGCAAAGTTACAATGACATATAAAAAAGGACTTGTTTAACTTTCCATAAGACTGTAAACACAGCATTATTTAAACAACATTACATTCACAAAAGCCAACATGTGAAGTACAGAGAACATACAGAAGAGCTTTGGCTCTGATGGGGCAAATAGAAAAATTAATGTCTGGGTGTCCTGTGTCACAAACCATGATATGGTGCAATGCAGATATGAATGCCTGGAACAAAAGCCGGATCCAAACTGATGCACAAATTGTAGGACTAATGATGTGACTGTGAATCTAACCTGTTGGTCTCAATGGATGTTCACTAGCATAACTGCTGTATCAGTGTGTATTTTACACTCCTTATGATGTTCTAGCAGGCATTACTAGATAGTAGGTCATATCAGTTGGAATTATATTGTAGCATGATAAAGAAATACAAAAATTTAATGAAGAATTTTGGGTTTTTCTCCTAAAACTTACAAGTAAACTATTAAATGTGTTTTTAAAGGTTGCTATGCAAAATGGGGATTTGGAGCTTAGAGAAATAGCACTGTTCCTTTTAAAAATAACTGTAGCTAAGTATATACATTCTTTGGGTTAAATGCCTTTCTAAAACCAAATTTGTGGTACAATTATAGATTATAAACTAGTAAAAGAACAGAATTCTAATCAAATCTGATTATATAGGTATTCATTCCTGTTTAAAGGTTTTTCTGTATTATTTCTGAGAGACAAATAATTTGGGTTTGGGAATAAAATTGCCAAGCAGTAGTGCATAAAGTATCCATCAGGTTTGTGTTTGACTTTGTTTTATTTCATTTTCCCCCATTAGTACTTCTTTATTTTTTTTTTAAAAAAAGAAGTGATACTTTTAGAAATGAACAGGTAAAGAGGGTGATTTTTTTCCGAGCCATTTTCTCATCAGTGAGAACTACATAGAAGGAAAAGGTTAAATCCTAGGCTCTTGTTTGAGCTGTTCAGTCTTGTCAAGGGCATAATGTGATGTGACAGCCACCTTTCATCTTTTGAGAAGTTATTTGGTCTTGTTGCTTCGGAGGAAGCTGGGATCTTCACTCAGTTATTCCCTTACCAGAGTAGGGGCTGGAAAATGGATGATGAAATGCTCTATATACAGCCACTTTTCTATTGATCCTTGCAGTAGAACTCTACTGTTGAAGGTATAAGTGTGGCATTGAGCACTCATAGGCCAGCAGTAACTTGCTATCCCCTGAGAACAAGGAGGAAGCAGAGAAGAAACTCGTTACCAGCAGGATTCTCAGACACATGATGTCTCTGGGAATCTGTTGCTCTAATATTATGCTGGTACAGGCTGCATTCCTGCCCTTGTTACAAGCAGTTCTAGTTTGATGAGTATGTAAATAAGTTTCACAATATTCCCCTTTAAAATTCTCATCACTTTCACAGGCAGGGATGTGAATGAAAATTAGTATCTCGTAACAATGCCTGGAGCGAATGATGCTGACATCAGACACAGTGCAAACTCTATTTGAAAAGAAACAGCCATTCCTGTCCAGCACCACTCTCAGAACTCACTAGTTTCAGATTATCCTTTGAAGAGTGTATAACTACTCTGAAAAATTGCCTGATGATTTTGTGATGTGGATTAATGTCCACTGGAGGCTAGGGTGAGATCATTGAACCCGTGTTCACTTGTTTCCTAAGCCAAAAATTCTAGCTCACTGTGCTGAATTGAAAGGTCTGGGTGACAATGTTTTAAGTGTTGCACTACCAGTATCCCAGGTATTACTGCTTTCTCCTGAAGTCAGTAATTTTGCCACAATGACTGCCACCTCCTTAGCAATGTGTAGAGAATGAAAGTGTAAAAGTAGCAAAGCATTTAACAGTTGAGCAGCTATTCTGGGTATGAAACAAAGCACCCTTTCTGAAAAGACCAGCCTCAAAAAGGTGCTAAAATTTCATCAAATGAATCTCAGTGCTTAGGGAGCATAAAGAGAATATGTCATAGTTCCTCCCACGTGGGCAGCCCAGCTCCTGAAATCTTCACTGACTTCCATGGTTTGTAAGTGGGCTTATGGGTAAGTGCTCTTTCCTGAGACATCAAATGACTGGGTCTATTCCTCTACTTATTATTCATTATGTCTTAAGATTCCTCAGCAAAGACAGTAATTTTCATCCCGGAAAATAACAAGCAGAGCAGCACATCCAGTTATGTTACACTGACAGGATGTCAAGAAAATGGAAACAAATGGTTTGAGTAGGCCTTCAGGGGATAGAGTTCAGTTACTAAGCTACCCACCAGAAACTGATTTAGTCATCTGGGATGATTTTATTTATTTTTTTTTTTTTTTTCTGTGGGTTTAACCACGTAAAGCTCTGTTTTATTGCTAGAGAGAGATACTAGAGAAATTTGAGACTGCTTTTGGCACGGTTAGAGTTTGTGGACTGCTGTGCTGACAAGTGCTTGGGTAATGGAAGGAACAATAACTTTAGCTGTGTCCTTATTTGCTCAGGTTTGTAAGCATGTGTGTATTTTTAGATTGCCGTGCAAAAGGTGGGTGACCTACTTGGTGATATTTGTGAATGCACATTATAAATACAGCATGTCTCTTGCATGCTCTTTCCCTCTGTGAATTTCTGTTTGCATCCTTCACTGCAGGGCTTGGGTCACTTAAAACATTAATTAAAATAGACTAGATGAGGTATGAAGGAAGAGAAGCGAAAATCCAAATAGTTTTACCCTGTGTAGGTAGAAAAGAGAATTCTGCTAGCACAAGTATGGAGTGTGAAGACTTGTGCTTATCTTCTCTTAAACCTAAATTAATCTACTTCACTTTTACCATGTGTACATAAATCAGGTGAAATGTCTGTACTGCTATTCTTCCCCCCACAGTTGTGGACTGTTACTTAGGGCTGTCATGGTTTAACCCCGGCCGGCAACCAAGCAGCACGCAGCTGCTTGCTCACTCACCCCATCACCCCCAGAGGGATGGGGAGGAGAATTGGAAAGGAATGTAAAACTTGAGGGTTAAGATAAGAGCAATTTAATAGGTAAAGCAAAAGCCCTGCATGCCAGCAAAGCAAAACAAGGCATTCATTCCCCACTTCCCACAGGCAGGCGGGTGCTCAGCCATCCCCAGGAAAGCCGGGCTCCATCACACGTAATGGTTACTCAGGAAGACAAACGCCATAATGCCAAATGGCCTCCCGCTTCCTTCTTCCCCTGGTGTATATATACACTCAGCATGATGTTCTATGGTATGGAATACCTCTTTGGCTAGTTCAGGTCACCTGTCCTGGCCATGTCCCCTCCCAATTTCCTGTGCCCCCCAGCCCTCTCACTGGCAGGGCCCAAGGAACAAAAAAGTCCTTGATTTAGTATAAACATCACCCAGCGACAACTAAGAACATCAGTGTGCTGTCAACATTGCTCTCACATCAGAGCCAAAACACAGCACTGTACTAGCTGCTGAGAATAAAGTTAACTCTACCCAGCTGAAACCAGGACAAGAGTGCTTTGAGGCTTTTTGATGTTTGGCTGGGAAATACAGAGCAAAGTATTCATATAGATATTTAAATCCCCTCTAAAGAACATTGTGTAAAGTAAATAATGAAAAATAGGAATTTATAGCATAATTACTCATAGCTAGTTCTCTACTACACACTATTAGTTGTTACAAACCAATTTTCAAGGTGGATGTGAAAAGAAACTTTGTGACTTAAACTCCCAGGCTCCCAGATTTACTTTACCATTAGCAGTGATGGGGCTATGGAGCTTCAGCAGTGCCACGGAGATGCATCAGGAGCTACAGACACTTTCCATCTTACATCACTAGCCTATGTCTCACACAGGCAGGTTGGTGCCCAACCCAGAATTGATCACTTGAACACACTGCTATAGCCCTTGACTGCTGAACAGCAGCTGTACAGGTTCTTATCCTTTAAAAGTGCTACAGTGTGCTGTGGTGGGTTGATCTTGGCTGGATGCCAGGTGCCCACCAAGCTGTTCTGTAACGCCTATTCTCAACTAGACCAGAGGAAAAAACTTAACAAAAGGCTTGTGGGTGAAGTTCGGTACTGAGGGATCACTGAGAAATTATCGTCACAGGCAAAACAGACTTGACTTGAGAAAATTAGTTTAATTCATTGCCATTGAGAAGTCAGAGTAGGAAAATAAGAAATTAACATAAATCTTCAAACACCTTCCGTCTTCCCTGCACCCCTTCCTTCTTCACAGGCTCAACTTGACTTTCAAATTCACTGCCTCTTCCCCCTGAGTGGCACAGGGAGATGGGGAATGGGCATTGTGGTCAGCTTGTCACATGCTGTCTCTGCTGCTCTTTTCTTCTCATACTCTTCCACTGCTCCAGCGCCTGATCCTACCTATGGGAGACAGTCTTCCACAAACTTCTCCAGTGTGGGTCCTTCCCCTGGGCTGCAGTTCTTCACAAACTTCTCCAGTGCAGGTCCTTTTCATGAGGTGGAACCCATCAGGAACAAACTGCTACAGTGTGGGTCGCCCCCGGAGTCACAGGTCCTGTGAGCAAACCTGTTCCAGCGTGGGATCCTCTCCACAGGACCAGAGGCCCTTCCAGAAGCTTGCATCAGCACAGGATCTCCATTGGTTCACAGTCTCCTTTGGGCATCCATCTGCTCTGGCAGGGGGTCCTCCATGGGCTGCAGGTGGAGATCTACTCCACTGTGGACCTCCATGGCTGCAGGGGGACTGCCTGCTTCACCATGGTCTTTACGAGGGGCTGCAGGTGAATCTCTGCTCTGGTACCTGGAGCACCTCCTGCCCCTCCTTCTTAGTGTCTGTAGGTCTGTTGTTCTACATGTTCTCACTCCTTGATTCTGGCTGCTGTTGCACAGCAGTTTTTTCCCCTTCTTAAAGGTGTTACCACAGAGGTGCTATCACTGTTGTTGATGGCTTGGCCTTGGCCAGCAGCAGGTCCATTTTGGACGTGGCTGGAACTAGCTGTCTGACATGTGGGAAGCTTCTGGCATCTTCACACTGAAGCCACCTCTGTAGCCCCCCGCTACTAAAACCTTGCCATGTAAACCAAATAAATCCACTGCATCTTTCTAAAAACCTGAAGAAAAACATTCTGCTTTTTCCTCTGTCATATGGTCACTTCTTCAGACCAGTAGGATTTAGACTGCTGGGGAATCATGAAACTAAAGCTGGAGTTATGAAAAGTTTTCCTCACTTTGTTACAAAAGCTTTGACTCTGGTCACAGTTTGCAAGCAGCTTCAGGGAAATTTTGTTTTTTTTCTGGTTTCAGACACAAAAATTCTTCTCTCCTGTCTTCTCAGTAAGCACATTTGGTGGGATTATGGTTTATGAATGGATAAATAAAACTGGATATTATTTCCACCTGTTATTATTTGAATAGTTGTCTCACATTTTTGTAATATAATATGTTTTAGTGTGTTTATGGCATTTTGAACTGCATGTATGGCATTTTAAACTACAGACTAATTTGTACTAGATGTTCTTAGACCAGAAAACAAAGAGAAGCCTTAAAAAGTTGCATACAAATTGAATATACATACAGAATTTTCAGCCATATTTTTACCTCCTCCTATCAAAATTACAAGCGTTTGAAAGCAGGATCTTGAAATGGAAGAGCCACTTCAGCTATGTTGTGTTGTAACTCCCATGGTACTTCAGTAGTATTATGGGTTTTTACAAGGCAATTCTTCTTATAAATTATTTTATCTTCCCTGGTTTCAATCAGCCTTATAGAAGCTGAAAGACTGGTTTAACTGTTCTTTCCATGACCCTCTTTTCCTATAGCTCACATCCAAAGCAAAGAGGAAAATTTAATGTATACTGGAGCAGCCATCTGTATATGACATCTTGAGGTCTCTTACAGTTCTGACTTTTTGGAGTTGTTAATTAGCACCTGAACTACATCATATTTTGAAGGAATTTCACTGATTAAAGGTTATAAAAAAGAATAGTTGATGCGGATATCTTCTCTCCCTTATTATAATTATCTTTTCGTTTACTGTGTATTGACCTTCAATGGAAAGTATCCTGAGGCCTGTTTAAAGTATGGGCATTCTTTATCAAATGCATTGTGTTATTTCTTCCATTGCTAAGTCTTAGCAAGCAGAATAGCTGAGATATTTAAAATAATACGGAGACTATGCTGGAGTAACTATTAATTTTTTGATAAATGGTTTAATAAAATCCAAGACACAATAGAAGGCCAAAAAGTTTAAGTTACTGCTAACTGTGGGGGACTTCCTGTTGTGTTTGTTTTAAGGAGAGGCAGAAATTTAAAATGCCACGATTAGGAAAGCTATCTATTCTTTATCAAAAAAGACCTTGTATATTGCATTTCAAAGGCCTTTTTTGTATATAGTGTTCTTTAAAAGCAGCCAGAGAACAGGTGCCATTCTGTTGTGTAGCTTTTCCTCTTTTGACTGTAGGAGATGTACTGTTGAGACCATGGACATTTATTTTGGGTTTTCCTCAGCCACTAGTGAGAAATCACTGACTATTCAGTCCTTATTACCAGGCATTCTGATACTGTTCAAGACATCTCTAAATCAAGACTCAGATGTCTTTATAAAGCAAATGTTGCAACCGAAGCAGAAATGATGAGGTTGATGTAGGAATTCCTGGATGACATTTATGGTTTCTATAGTAGAAAGGAGGTCAGATGTTCATAATTCTTTGAAGTCTATGAGTTTCTTCTCTCTTAATGGATACGCTACTCTTCCCATGTGATTAAAGACTATATTCTAATGTTATTCAGTGATACTATTTGGCATGCTTATATGAATAACTAATGTCAGATTAGCTTGTTTGCCACAGTGTGGAGAGATACATTTCTGAGTGTGTGCACTCTTTTTCCAGAGAAAGAAACATATATCTAAAGGGAAACAGGCTTAGCAAGCTCCTTTTGGGCTTTCACTTTAAAAGAAAATTGTTATTTCCTTCTCTGTCCCCATCAAAGAACACTTGGGAAATCCCTTACTTTGCTCCAGAGTGCCCTACTGTTAAAACACATGGGATTAATGAAATGCAAGCAGTGCTTGAAAAATGCATTGTTAACCCAGCACCTCTGGCCTCAGAGGTCCAGGCTCTAAACTTGCTGATCCCTGAACCCATCCTTTACATTACCATCTTCAATAGCTCATTGATGGTACTAGTAAAAAGTGTTTTATTTTTAAACTTCAAACGTCCATTAAGTATGAATAAGTGGAATCTCACATCAAGATACTAATTCTGATTAGACACATATTCACTCATTTCCCCCCTTGACAGTTTTATCTGTTAGTATATATCTTTGCGACATGGTATAAAGCCATGACCATGTTTGCTAGTGTCATAGGTGATACTGCAAAGGACATTGTGTTTATTACATGCCTAGTACTTTTGCCCATGTGACCATGTTTTAATGTTCCTGAGATCTTTTTCACACACGTTTTAAATGCCATTTTAGTAGAGAAAAAAAATGTGTAGCTAAGACTTCTTTTTGGATCTGCTTAGTCTCAGGCATGGTAGTATGACAGCTTAATGTTATGTTTATGTGCACTGCCTGCAGATTTCTGCCTTTCCTATGGAATGTGATTCTGAGAATTTATATGTGACACAAGTTTTGTCTTTACTAGTTTTGGTTCCCCATGCCACTTTCTTGTACTACAAATGTTGTTAGTGGAAAATCTCCATATATCTCAATGAATAAGTGAAACAACTGCCAAATCAAACTATACGCATATCCTGAAAATGATCAAATGTATAACTTTTTCAGCAGAAAACAGTTTTAGTAAAAAGAGTCAGTCAAACATTTATCTCTTTGCAGTGACACCAGGGATGGATTTAGAACATAGTTGGTCTTCACTTTATTTATAATTTTTGCTACTATTAACTCTTCAAGTTTTGTCTAAGTGTATCTTATTCAAAGGTAAAACAATAAAGCATCAGTAAAGTTGATGTTAGAATTGAACATAAATGAATTTTTCAGTGAGGATGACTCCTTTTGGAGAACATTAGTCATGTCACTTTTTCAAAATCTAGTATTTGCTGAAAAGAAAGTCGTGACTTTTGTTTGCTTGTGTGTTTTGTGTGGTGGTTTTTTTTTTTGTTGGGTTTTTTTTTGTTGTTTTGGTTTTGGTTTTGTTGTGTTTTTTTTTTTTTCTCCTGTTTGTACGTGATTGGTTTGGCAGTTTTTTCACTGCCTAGTGGAAATCACCTAGCGACTCCAGTGCAGAGCATGGTCATGTGCTGCAGTGTATTTGGTTCTGATGAGGCCATTTGTTCACTAAGATTTCTTTTGTCTCCAAAACCCCAAACTGAAAAAAAAGAAAAAAAAAAAAAAGGCATTATTTTCTGCCTTTAAAGGACTGTAGGCATTTGGATTCCTCACTCAGACTTAGTGTAATCCCTTTTTGCTTTGAACTTCAATTTCCTGGAGAGTAGAGGTTCGGGTAGCATTTGTAGTGTAATATCTGCAAGCAACTATTGGAGAAGCAGCCCATTAGCTCATTTCAGCTGACTTCATGGATCATCACTAGCCTTGGGTAAATCTGAAACAGGGCTCAGAGGTGACAGAGTGCCATGAACCTTACAGTCTACATCTTTTTCCTGAGTCTGAAGCCTGCCATGAATTCCCTTGCTACTTTTTCCAAAGTCTACAGAAAGACTGCCAAGCAATGAGAGATTAAGAGAATGATACGTCCCCAAGACTCTGAAATGCAGATGTCTATGAAAATCATTCTGTGACTAGCCTCACTCTGTAGTGCTGTAGGAACTTTTTTATAATTTAGAAACCAATTGTGCAGTCAGCAATGACTATTTATTGGCTAGTTATCTAAAGGACTAATGTCAGCCATCATATGTTATTGCCTAGACATGAATTTTTCAGAGGGACTAGATAGGGCTTTCTCATTGTCTTTTCTGTATTTATTATCATTATTGTTTCTCCTTCTCCAGTCATCGTGTTGAACAATGCAAATTACAGCATTACTAGACAAGTCTCTAGTCTAATTTTTTGCCATGTCTGAAACACATAATGCCTTGAAAACTAGCAACAAACACTTTGTCCTGGTTTTGGCTGGAATTTTCTTCCTAGCAGCTGGTACAGTGGGGTGTTTTGGATTTTGTATGAGAATAATGTTGATAACACACTGATGTTTTAGTCTTTATTAAGTAGTGCTTACCCTAAGTCAAGGACTTTTCAGTTTCCACAGCTTTGCCAGTGAGCAGGTGCACAAGGAGCTGGGAGGAAGCTGAGCCAGGACAGCTGACCTGAACTAGCCAAAGGGATATTCCGTACCATAGAATGTCACGCCCAGTATATGAACTGGTGGGAGCTGGCCAGGTGGGATGCCAATCACTGCTCAGAAACTGTCTGGGCATTGGTCAGCATGTGGTGATATATTGTATTGTGCATCACTTGGTTTTTCTTGAGTTTCATTTCTTTCTCTCTTTTTGTTATCTGTCTTTTCATTACAATTAGTATGTTTTTCTTTACTTGAACTATTAAAATGTTATCTCAGCTCATGGGTTTTACCCTTTTCCCAAACCTCCAACCCATCCTACCAAGGGGGTGAGCAGTAAGTGAGCAGCTGCATAGTATTTAGTTGCCATCTGGGGTTAAACCATGACGCACATATAATAAATGTCAGTAAGTGTCAGCTTTCTCTTTTTATTCAGTGAGCAATTTCACAACACAACTGTTAATTCACCCCCTCTTGTAATTTCTAATGTAAAGGTACAAGCACTGATTACCTGTTGTTGCCCAGATTATTTAGAAAATAAAATATATGTCTCAGGATTGTGTGATTCTGTTCTTGCAGCTACCTCACTCCTGAACTCTCTTGTGACAGCAGGGCATCTAGAAGAAGGACATAAAAGTCCCTTTTCTGATGGATATTTTGACTTTTTCAGAAAAGCACCAATTATTCGCAGCGTTTTGTTAGTTAGAGCACAGTTTAAATCCAAGAAGTCCTGTGTCAACATTGCTTAGGTTTTCTAGGAACTTCTTAAAAGATGAATGTATTCAACACTGGGAATGTAGGTGGTTATTGTCTGGTAGATCAGATAGGGGAATCTATGCTTTAAAGGGCTTTCCAGATATGTGGCATTTTCAGAGAGGTTTTGGTGCTTTGTTCTTTTGCAAATTGTGAGCACTCAGGGTTGATAAAATAATGTACTGCAATGGATAGTTCCTTTGGGCAGGATTTGGCAGCTTAAGTGGAGGCTGATAGGCACAATCTCTTAGTTTGTAATACAACCTCAGCATAAGCTTGGAATTTTTTTTATGTATCATCCTGTCAGTAAAGTCTTTGTTTCTTGCCATCAGCACTCTTGTCTGAACTAGCCTTTGTTACCTGCCATCTGTTTGGATCCAGAGTCCTGGCTTGGACCCATCTTTTCTACTTCAAATTTGCAGATACTGCCTGTTTAACAAATATGTAGCTTTACTGCACAATAGTATAAAATATCTATACTGGCCTTGTCACATAAAAAATTAGCTCAGAAATGTATAGCACATCAAAAAATTGTCCAGACATCTCCCCTTTTTCAATCAAGTATAGATTTTTAGATAATTTCACCTTCTTTGCACCTCTGTGAGAAGATACAAGCAATGTCTATGCAGTTCTGGTTACTGTTCTTTTGGATTAGAATGAAATATTTTTTCAGTCTCCAGTGTTTGCAGGCACATGCAGCGCTCAGCACTGACAGTGTCAGACAGTAGTCAATTTGAGGATGATGAAGGGCTAGAAGCAGTTTCTGCCACTCCAATCTGAGAAGTGTGAGAAGCTTCATATTCTGTATTCTGATGCTGTCTGTTGGAACTAAAATCACAGAGAAGGGAAAATGTGCTCAACTTCGGTAAATCTCAACTGAATTTGCTAAAGCTTTCTATATATCAGGTTACACCTTTACCCTGGTAGGTTCTTCAACTTCACCATCTTGGATTTACAGAAAAAGACAAATCATTACCAGTATGGGGCTATATCCACGAAAATGAAAGAGTTAAATTGTTAAAAAAATGTACCCTGATTTCTGACCTGTTTTCTTAAGAGTCTCTTGTTGCTTGGAGGACTTTTAGGCTACTGGGTATAATGCATGGCTTGAGTGTCTCCTGGAAGAGAGGTGATAGCAATAAATTGGAGATGCTTTAACTGTTTGAGAAAGAAAAAAAAATGCTTCAAGTCCATGCATGAACCTCCCGTCTACCATTAATAGAGTTCAATAAAGCATTTTCCTTTTGCACTAGGAAAACTAGTAATGGGTATCTATTTAAGGGGCAGGGGAGCTTGTTTCATTCTCTGGTTGTTTGAGACAGGAAACTTGTTTTTCTGATATTGCCGTAGGATATCCTTAAGACAAATACTGATCATTTATTGCAAAAAGTCTTAAATAAAGATGGACAACATGCTTTCAGAAGTCAATATTTAATAGTGAGGCTGAAGGCACTATGTGTAAAATGTGTTAGAATTTAAACACTCTGAGAACAAACACTGTTATCTTAAAAAGAGAAGAAAAATTATCCCATTGTGTTTTCTTGTCTACTTGGAAATTATTTCCTGTTTTCAGTACAGTTTCAGGTGGATGCATAAGAATTTGCTAGACCTAAGGACTGAAGATATGGATGAATATTGAAAAATGAATCTATTTGTTAATTAATAGCTGTGGTCTATGTGCTTTTAATCTTTACACAGAACAATAGGCCTTTGGGAAACAAAGAACTTATGCAAGGTGCTCCAGAGTTTACAAAATCATTCTTTTACATTTTCTGTGGAAGGAAATCAGGTCTAGTGAAATATGTCTACTGGAAGATGTCCCTGCCCATTGCAGGTGGGTTGGATCTAGATGTTCTTTAAGGTACCTTCCAATCCAAGTCTTTCTATGATTCTAAGAATGATATGGTGAGATGAAAATAACTACAGGAATTTGAAGTTATTTCTCTGTTTTAAGCAAAGGTACCAAAGGAAAAAAGGAGCATTCATCAACAGATCTGACAATTACCAGGATCTCTCCATGTAGTTTGCACAAGGGTTCTCCCTAATAACAGTGTAGCTCTTGGCTGTCCTGACATAATGTTGTATTTTATTGTAGCAACTCTTTAGAGTTTGGGTTATGTGTAGTTAAATCTTGGACACTGGTTCATGGTTGCACCTGAAGCAGAATAGTGCATGTGTTTTAGCAGTTTTACGGGTTTCTGTAACCTAGCAGTACTTCTGTTATGACTAGCATCCCAGAAAAAAACTGTTGACTAGGAGAGGGTGCATGAAAGAAGAATTTTACAAACAAAAAAATTCAGGAAAGTTGTACCACACAATAAAACCCCAACTGATTAACAGAAAGTTTAAACAGATGACTCAGATGAGGTGCTGAACATTTGTCTTTTGCAAGAAAGAGGGGTCTGGGTAAACTGTAATTACATACAGAAGGCCACACAGAGAATGAATATATATATATATATATATATATATATATATGACCATAAATAAATGAACCAGCTACAGTTACGTAGAACGATCATCATTAAATAAAGGAAGAAGAAGAGGTGCTCATGCAAGGAGCCTCCTTTTTAAAAGATGGGGCTTTAGACCACACTCAAATAGAAACTGCTGTTGATTTTTGATGTAATACCTAAATATAAATAATATTAATGTTAAGTAAGTCTCTGCCTTAAAGGAAAAACCACACAAGAATTCTAAACGTTCAAGATGTTAAGAAAATTAATTACCGACTTTATGCATGTCTTTACTCAAAACATGGCTGGTTGGAAAACTGGAAGTAAGATAAATGTTATGCACTTTACTCCAAAAACATTGATCAAATTATTTACATTCCAAGATAAGCAGTAGTACTAGCACTAAGTTTATCACAACAGAGAGGACAGCTGAATTACACTCAGGAACAAGCATTTTATAAAGAACACCTCTCACCAGAAAATATTTGTGAGCTTAAAGATAGTTATTTAAATGAGATCAATATAATATCTTTTCCATATACACTGTAAAAAAAGAATTTGATCACAATTTAAGTATTTGATAATTACTTTTATGCTTCTTTTAAAATATTTAGTTCAAAAATAATGCTGATCAGCTGAAATGTTGCCAGAGGTTTAGGTTTGGCCTACATAATTCAGGTTTCACTGAAAACTAAAAAAAAAGTGTTTGGTATCTATGCTAGAGATGAGATACATGATGCAGAAATTTAAAGCTAAATAGGAAGGTATACTCCTAAAACCACTGCAGGCAGCTGAGCAGGCTGGTGCTGGCATGCAGTGCTTGTGTCACTGCAGACAGCTCAGAGGCAGCCTCAGGTACCAGAGCTCTGCCTTCTGCAAATGCCTTTGATTGTGTTGCAGTACTGTGCACTGACAGAAGTGAAGGACAATCATTACACACTGAGCAGAGGAGATGGATTTTTAGGAGCTACTTCTTTTCCTCATAGTCTGTTGCAATGTGAAAAAAGATGGAAAAACATGAACTTGAGAGACAAAGAAATTTAATTCACACAGAGGAAACAATTGAAAGAACCAGAGTGCTCAGAAAGATTTTTGGGGAAAAAAATATTTACAAATGCCACATGATCAGGCAGTGGTTTAAGAGGGTAATGAAAGAAGGTTAAAGAAAGTAAAACTACACAGCTTGATCAAGGCTAAGAACTGAAGGGAGCTCAGTACAGATTTCCTTGTTCCTTTTGGACTCTCCAGCAAAGTCTGTTCATGCAGGGAAGAGGAATGCTGCTAAGGGAAGTATTTCACTGCCTGTCTCTTACTGGAAAAGGCTGCCTGCTATGACCATGCATGTGTGGAAAGGGGAATGATCTGCTGCCACTTTGATTCAAACCCAGTGTTGCCATCCTCCTGCTTCAGATCGAGCCTTCTGTTACATAAGCTTGGCTCTAGATTGCCTTGTGAACAACATACTTAGGAATTTCAGGGTCCTTAGGAAATAATCCTTTAGGCATATGAGCATAGGCTACATTATCTCACCTGAGTCCTTCTCCATCTTTAATTACTAGTATGTTACTTTTAGGCTTTGTCAGTTTAGCACTTAAAAAGGAAAAATCCTCCTGTTTTAAATCCAGCTTTTTTTTTTTTCCTTTTTTTTCTTTTTATTTCTTACTGCCTCAGTCCTAGAAACTTCATTAGTATGTGACAAACTGGATCCATACGACTTTAAGTCCTGTGGCAGAAGGATGCAGTGCATCAATTCAGAGCTGTTTTTCAAGTGTCACAGACTAGCTGGGTTTCCACTTTGTGGAACTAGAGAGTGCCAGCTTGCGTCAGATTGATGAATTATGTAAAATGTGGTTTTCCTTATGTATTATTAATCACTCCAAACAAAGGAAGACATTTTAATTAATTTGTGATGATTTTCACCTGTTACCTCCAAAGTTACTTATTCAAATTAAAAACCTCCTATTCTGAAGACCCGCATCTTGTTAAAAATGCAGTGAGACTTTGTTATCAGTGTCTGTTGAAAGGTGCTGAAATTTATACAAAAATCTACAGTGTTTAAAGGAGTTTAGGGTGGTACTTTTGAAACATCAGCAAGGGAACCTGTACTCAATTTGATGTGGGAGTAAGTCAGTTGCCTGAAAGGCTTCATGGAAGTAACTCCAGCATGCATGAACAGATGCATCAATAACAGTTACTTTTTACATTTGGGTTTTTGTTTTAGTTTTTTTGAGCAGCATATGAGATAACATAAACCCTGTAATTAATTTTACAGTTCTATATATGTACATTAGAGACAGTTCTTCAAAAAGGAATCTGACCTCCCTGTGTTTCATTTTGCAATTTTGCTTCCCTTCACTTTGAAAATACTATATATATCAGTGGCCATGTAAGAAAAGTATTTCCATTGGGGCTCATTCATTTATCATGTGAATAAAACTTAAAATAACTCTGCAGCCAAGAGATTCCTCAATGTGGAAAAGCCTTACAGTGGGATTTAGTTTCAGTGTGAACTGCAGAACACAGTAAATGATGTTTCCTCTCAGGCAGAGGTATAGATTAAGTGCCTGAGGCCACTTCAATATTGAGATCAAGTTTTTACTACCACTCTCCTTGCTTCCTTCTCTCGCTGAGTGAATGATTAAACTACAAAGTTTGATCTGTTCATTGTCTCCTTTTGGTTTGGTAAAATGCAACTAAAGCCCTGCACTTTTTGAAACAGCTATATATAAACCTTGTTCACAAACTTACAAGGTTGTGCTGTGCACCTAGGATTACCTGTCCTGCTGTGTACAAATAACTCATTAAGAATACCTGGAAATTAGAGAAATTTATCTTCCTCATTTTCTGGAATTAAGAACCAAAATCTATGCTGAGGTGCCTAAAAAAAAGATTTTTTTAGAAAAAGTGAATTAGTATTGAAAACAAATGGACATTACTTCCTTTTCTATTCACTGAAGATGCTCAAGAGTAATGCCACTCATGTTACATTGGCACATAATCTGTGCAGGTGAGAGATGGAATCAAGTTGATTGACTTCAGCAGGAAGCATGGTTGCTCTCTGAAAGTTAATGTGCTATATTTAGGAACATAAATTTAAACTGTCTGTTTAAGATTTTGTCCACAGTGTCTCTTATTTGGGAATGAAACATAAAACTGGAAGGCAAATTTCCCCTCTGGAGTACACCAATATAAACAAAAACTCTCTGAAGTCAGCGGTGTTGGTACCAGTAAAGGACATGCCAAAACCAAGCAAAAGGCGTTTTGTTGCTTCAGAAATTTTCTCCCTTTGATAACACGGAGGGCACGAGCTTGATGAATGTTATGCCCCTGCTGACAACAAGCATTGAGTCTAATGACTGGAAACATAAGAGCTAACAGCTCTGAGGAAAAATAAGGTGGTTTGTGTTTCTGCATGTTTTGTGTGTGCCCCTGCTATATCTATTGTGCACCTTTTAAAAAACTTTTCAAGAAAATTATATTTCTGTATGTACAATAAAACTCAAACTAGTAAGTTTTTCTGACAGACACTTTGGGTACGCTAGCAGGTAATTCTGATTTATGAACACCATGAAGTTTGTGGACTTGGATTCAATGTTTACGTAAAAGCTTTCCAAATTTTGTAATACCCTTCTCCTAATTTATGAGCATTAAATAAATTAGAATTGACATGTCTGAAGGTGTCACAGCACAAGAGACATATTGCAGATCATCTAGTAACTCCATTTTTGTGTAACATACAAGCCCATGCTTTCTTAAACAAACATATGACATATTGTTCACGTCAAACCCATTCTCCTTTTCTCTCCCCAAATGTATGCTGCACCATAGTAAGAAGGTTACCTTAGGTTATTATAGACTATTGGGTCTGCATCATAGGATATGTTGATATATGTTGAGGTTTGACACAGTTGGGTGTATACAGGACTGGTTTACAAATTAAAAAAAAAGAAATATCCATTTTATAAAAAGCAGGTGTTATTTTCTAAATGGACTGCAGAAGAAGTGTTAACCTGAATGCTCACATGCTTTACAAAATGATGTGTAGTGGTATTCCTAGCTGTGCTCTGCGGGGAAAAAGAAGCAGCAACTTCTACCTAAATCTTAAAACTGATTTTATGCATATAAACCCCTACATTATTTATTCCCTCTGGTGTTGTAAGATCAGAATTAGAAATACTTTTTTTTTTTTTTTTAAATAAACGCTGCCAAAATCTCATACTTCCTCCAACCAATAATTTATTTCTAAGCTTATACATCAGCATTCTCCGTACCCCAGTGGACATATCATGGATGTATCATTATGGAATTATAAACCAGTGCCTATTCATCCTCTTTACGTGAAAAATGCTGGTCATGCACAGAGCCATTGGTACTTGGAAAAGTACTCTGGGGAAGCATACCATATTCTTCCCCTGTTATTCCAGTCTTTCTTGAAGCATTTCCTAACAACGTTGTCAGAGTCAGGATTGCAGACTAGAAGGAACTTTGATCTGCTTCAGAATGACTCAATCTAACTATAGTCACTGTCAAGGGGGAGGGACTACAGTTTTGTACATTTTTGTGCCTGACTGTTGTGTTTTCATGACATTTTAGTGAAGTTGTTACATACCCACTTACGCTTTCATGTAAATGCTCACTGGTAAAATGACAGTTTACAGTGCAAAGAATGGGTTTCCTTCCAAGGCTTATTTGTGGTTACTCAGCTTCTCTTACAGTTATCTCCCAAATGTTTCTGCATTGTTCTTGCAGTTGTGAACTGAGTTTAACAGTGTAGTATTGAAACAGTGTTCTCACCAATGCCCTTTAGAGAGGCAAAGCAGCACATTTCCTGGGTGATCTCTCACGCTGTTCTCACTCTGTTGTGCTGTCATGTTCCAGAAACAATTCGCTAAGTACCTGGTGAGTGGGTCTGACACATGCACTGAAGATCATATGGATCGCTAAATGCTGATGTGAGATTTTCTGCAGTCAGAGTAACAAACCTATGGTTCATGGTCTTCTGCTATGATGTGAACTATACCAGCTGGGAAATGTGGGCATATTTGACCTGATGTTGTTCCTACCTTTACAGACACCTCAAACATAAGTGGCACATTGGCTTCTTTTCATCCTAAGGCACACAGCTAAAAACTGAAGCAGTCTGAAGTGTTTTGGCATAATCAAAGCCTTTGACCTTAATGTAATTAAACTCAATTGTACTTGTATTACCTGTAATTAAACGATTTCAGACTACATGGTCTGAGTACTTTTGGTATAAAACTGCATTTTAACTTATTAACATAATTTAATCTCTTTGGAAAAAAAGAAAAAAAAGGAAAGAATATCTTGAATAAATTTTGAAACATAGCTGCTCACTTCTTCCGAGGCTTCATGTTCTTTGAAGACTGATTTCATATTGACTTCTTTACAAAACATTCTTGAACTGCCTTTTTTTTTCCCTAACTTTGTATCCAAAATCTGTATCTCAACCGGTCTTTATCTCACAGCTGTGATAAAGTGAAAGAGATCATGTTAATGATTTTAATTGAGATGATATTTTCTCCTCTGAATAATTTTGAGATAAAGATTGCATAGTATATGGTCTTTTGATCTATTCAGAGAAACAGCGAACTCTGTAGTTTGCTGTCAAGATAATTTAAATAAGCACCAGCAAAGCTTTAAGAGATATTAGAAACGTAATGATCCCAAGAGAAATGAGTCTTAGGAGTGTCTAAAGTCGAGCATACCTGGCATAAGTACTCAAAAAAGTCTGTTTCTGAATTGTTCTGACTACTCCAGGTCATACCTGGAGAGCTGTGCCCAGTTCTGGACTCACCAGTACAAGAGAGACATGGACGTACTAGAGAGAGCCTGGTGAAGGGCACAGGTGATTAAGAGACTGCAACATCTCTGATAGGAAAGGCTGAGAGAGTTGGGAGCGATAAGCCTGGAGAGAAGACTTAGGCTGGATCTTATTAATGTCTATAAATACCTGAAGGAAGAGTGCAAAGAGGGAAGAGCCAGGCTCTTTCTAGTGGTGCCCAGTGCCAGGACAACAGGTAATGGGCACAGACTGAGGCACAGGAGATTCCTCCTGGTCAAGAAACACTTTTTCGCTGCAAGAGTGACTGAGCTCTGGCACAGGTTTCCTAGAGAGACTGTGGAGTCTCCATCTTTGGAGATCTTCAAAAGTGCTCTGGACACAGTCCTGGGCAACTGGCTCTAGACAGCCCTGTTTGAGCAGAAGGGTTTGGACCAGATGATCTCCAGAGGTCCACTTCAGCCTCAACCTTTGTTTGACTTTGTGTGATCCTTTCCAAGGCCAATTTGCCATTTCTAAGATCAAGAGCTACATGAGTTTCACAATTTTTTAAAGCAGAATTTTAAACCATTACTACCTGAGTGTGAAATAAGTAGCAGTGGCCTGGATGAGTATATTTTTGTTTGGTTTTACGTTAATTTCCTATACTGTAAAAGACATATCAAGGGGAATTCTCTGCTGTTTCAGTTCATGATATTGCTGAAACAAACAACATGTCCTTCTTCTCTTGCTTTCTTTGGGAGCTCTGTGGAGGTAATGTCCTCTAACGTAATTGCTATTTATCTGCCTTCAATTTTTCTTTAAAATCTCATACCTTTTGAATATCAATTTTCACGTGACGTTTGGCCACTGATCCCTTGTTGGCCAATTATCAGTGTCACCTTTTGTAAACAGTTTCTCCCCTTAAAGCAAGCCTGTATCAGTTATGTTTTATTTTAGCTTCACCAAGCTTTTATTTGACAAAAATGTATTTTTTCAAATTCTGCAGAGTGAGTCTGACTAGTGTCATTGCTGATATACACCTATGCAACATACATAGTATGGAAATTAATCTTATGAGTAGTTAAGTGAAGAAGAAAAAGAAGTACTCTATACTAAGCAGAAAATCAGACTGGTTACAAAAAGATAGGAAAAACAGTAAAAAGGATAATCTGAACTGATTTGGGTCATCAACTTTACTGAAAACAAAAAGTTATACCAGTAGGCTTTAAAATAAAGACCCTAACAAATGCATGAATTGTAGAGAGAGAGAAAAAAATCACCTTGGGAAATGGGATTAATCATAAATAATATACCAAAGCTATTTGAACAATCTTTGGCAGGAGTAAAAAGAGACTCAGAGGAGTTGGGATTATAAATTGGTCAGTGCTGAGCGTTAGGGGGAGCATAGCTGGAACCTACATGTTCAATTCTATGAGCCATATATTAGGGAAGAAATTATGGAGCATGAAAGGTCTGAGGCTGAAAGATCAACATGAATCAGAGTTTCAGAGATCTTAATTATAAAAATCACTCAGGTGTGGCCTTTGATATACAGACTCAAATAAAAGGAAATTGGAAACCATCTTCTAGACATATTTTATGGAGGACATCAAAGACAGCAATGCTGCCAGGCAGAGGTTTCAGCTAGTTACTGCTGTGAGCCAGCCATACACCAAATAACAGTGGCTTCCTCACCATTCTCTCTTGTTTTCTACCTTAGAAGGGGTTCCAAATATTTTTTAGGATCAACAAAACTGAATTAATGGTGAAAAGGATGTTATTTATAGAATGAAATTAAACCTCATATCTAACAAGCCAAGTTGACGAATTCTCTTGTCTTTCAGAAGCATAAATAGATTAAAATAAATGTTGAGTGGAAAAGGAATAATATTGTCAGAGCAGATTATTTTCTTCAGGTACCTTGTTTGTTCAGCAGTGTGCTCACCTGCTCAGGTATAGCAGTGGCTGAAAACAGTGAACAGTCATTATGCTCTTTCCAAAGCCATCATCTCAACATTTGTGTCTGCCTTCAAGGATGTTGCTGTGCTCAAAATGACTGGCCAAAGAAAAGATGGAAGACAACAAACTCCCCTAGTGCAAAAGATCTTCCCTGCAAAGAATTTACAGTAGAGCAAAGCATCACAAATAAAAGCAAAACATACTATTCTTCACTTACTAAATAAAGTAAAAAACTTTAGCCTCAGAGATTCAGTATAATGGCACTACCCACGCCTGTCACTGTAACAACATCAACCTGTTGGCAAAGACCAACACATTTGCAGTGTGGTATGAGGCTAAATGCAGTAAACTAGTTCACTTCTGTGCACAGCCGGCTAATTAAAAAAAGGTTTGCAAATACAGTTTTTATCTTAATCTAGGCTGAATTTCTGTATGCCTTATGAATTGTGTAATTAAAAAAAAAAAAAAAAAAGGGAAAAATGAAATGCTGTAGGGATCTTCTCAGCTGTTCCCCCACCACTGCCTTTCTTCCCATCATGAAGCAGCTTGGAAGTCAAAACTGAATATTCATATGTCCCTAGAAAACATATGGCAAGACTTCTTATCAGGACTCTGAAACCAGGAGACTTCCTTTAAAGTGTTTTCATCGTCTGTATTTCATGACAGAATGTGTACTCAAAATGCAATTGGCCCACTCAGCTTAAAAGCTCCTCTTCTCACTCAGGAAAGGGTTGTCCTTCAGGTAAAGCAAAGGAAAAAGACAAAATTTTATAGTTTTCTTCTCAGCTGATTTCCTTAAAATTGTTTTAATTGTGGATGGCAGTGTGGAGAAGGGAAGGCAAAGTTTCCGTATGTAGCTGTGATGAACTGGGGTATATAAGAATAGGTCAGTGTGGTTTATTTATTTTTTTGTTGTTGTTGATAAGTGTGGAGAAACAAATATCCTGCCACTGTAACAGTTAGTTACTTGACAATGTCATGTCTGAGTATGCAGGTTGCAGTTACTGCAGTTTACATCATGGCTGCCTACTGCAATTAAGTTTAAAAGGAATAAACAATGCATTTTTGTGTGTCTATATCCTTTAATCTTCATCTTAGTCCTGTCAATATCTGTCTTTCCTGTTTCACTGTTTAGCTATCTGCCAAGGTAACCCAGTTCTGCTCTCTTGAAATCTCTGGTGAACATTGCTAGGGAAGTGATGAGTCATGAATTCTCAAGAAATTAACCAAGAAAATCTGGGCTTATTCATTTGCTTAGAATCTAACATCAAGAAGGTATTGGAGACTTTATATACAAACAAAAATATGACACCTCCCCCCCAAAAAAACCCAACGACCAACCAACCAACCAAACCCCAAATAATAGTTATATTACTTTGGCCTTGTTCATCTTGAAAGTCTTTATAGGTTTTTATGAACGTAACCCCAAAGCATCATAACTTATTAAGAGAGACAGTGAAAGAAAATCAAAGTCTTGCCGGGTCTCAAAGAAGTTCCTGTTAGAAAGAAGCCGATCTTTGAATTTCTTCAGCAAAGACCTGATCCAATAAGTAGCGTATACAAGATCCTAGACTGAGGAAGGAGAGAAAAGTCTAGTCTGTGTAGCAAAGACCTTTCCAGATGATTTCCAGGCTTTTTACTTCTAGTGGATACATCAATGTAGAGGAAGATAAGCACACAATGAGGCAGAAGAAGAAATGATCAGTGGGTTCAGTCCTTCGTTCTGCCGCACACTTCTTGTTCAGTTTTGGGCAAGTTATTTTTTTCTGTCTCTGCTTCAGATTCCCATCTATAAAATAAGAGCATAATGGAACCATTGAACAATTAATCTTCTTTTAAGGATTGCAGTATTTTTGCAAGTCACTTTTCTGTTCTAAATTGCTGTAGCCTGTCATGACTGCCTTTCATTAGTATGCTGAGATACCATATCATAAAGCACAAAGGAACATATGCAATAAAGAACAACATAAATATATCTTTTTCAGTTGTCTTTGTAATGTTTAAAATGCTATTATTTTGAGGTAGCTTGAAAATGTTCATATTTAGGGGCCTTCTAAGCAGCTGAGCCTATTTCCATGTATGCACATGACAATGTATGCAAGAAACTGAATAGCAGTGTTGAAAAGTAGTCAAGAAAGGCTGTATAGAAAACTGTATGTGGGCTGCATCACTTATAAGCTGAATATATGTGCCTAGCACTATCCACTTTAAACACAGAAATGTACCAGTAATAGTTATTGATTCATAATGATCCATAATCAATAATGAACCATAATTCCCATGCCTGAATTCTGACAGTACTATATTATAACTAAATACATTAAAATTACATCAGTTCAACTATGTTCTTTCTTGTAGAAAAGCAATTTAAGTATTTTTCAGGATGCTATTAATATTTCCATTAGTCCATGTTAAAAAAAAATAAAATAGTGTGGTGTTTTTTTTTGATTTTTATACATACAGTGCAGCAGGATTTAATGAATTGAATGAATTTGAAACCAAATATACCTGAGGAAACTGGATTTTATTCCTGTCTAATAAAATGTATAAAAGAAAATTGCACAAATATGTAAGATTAGGAAGCTGCATTTTCTGAGGCCAGCATCCACTCTCATCTATCTCTGGCCCACCTGCATTCATGTTAAGTTTTTTCTGTAAAAGTGTATAGAAGGCATAAAGTACCTTTTTGCTGTCTTGTAGTTGTTCTCCAATACTGACCTGCAAAAGGTCTCACTGAGCTTGGTCTCTTCCTTACAATTGAACAAGATAGTGTGTTGTCTAAGTGGTCAAGTCTGTGTTGAGATAATAGCACTTCTGCATTACAGTAGCAATGGACTTTTGAGATTTTTTACCTCTGAATTGTAAGGACTCTAGATAGGGCTTACTTCTATCCGCTCTCTATAGAAAGCAGTGTCATCAATCAGTTGCCTATGATTTATGACTTTCACCATCCATCTCTACAACTGCAGAATAGTTTTGACTTTGAGCATACTGGTATCCACTCATTCAGAATCAGGGAAATAGTCTTTCTAAACATAATTAAACACAGAAATATTATACTTAATAGTAAATAAATTTCATTAGGAGTTGATTATTTTTAGAGGAAGTGAAGAAAATATTTGTAGAAGAAAATATTACGTGCTTTGCAACAACACTTGATGCCAAATACATGATTTTTTTGGTAGTAAAACTTCTCAGCATACGTACAGATCATACATAGTTTGGGTCACCAGGGAAATCTCTGTACTTTGGGAAATGTGAGGACTTGGTAAGAAATCTTTCTTGTTCACTTGGGATGGCTGGCACTACATTACCCTAGCCAGCCAAACTGGTCCCATGCTGGTATAGAAACCAGACCTTGCCATTTCCTAGAGCTGCAGAATCCACGTTGCCTCATTTCCTTGTCACTCTGCAGTCTTCCTTTATGTTAACTCTAAATAATTGTCTCATTATTCAGGTCTTAGATAACATACTGTGGGGGAACAAACCCATAATTAATTCTTCTTCCACACCAACTTCAGATTTATAGCAAATGAACAATTTAAGTTACCATTTTTGCATGTAATATTTTTTTCCCTTGTGAAATTATCCCTTTTTATGTACAAAAGCTTGTACAAAGACTTCCTTTCATGTTGAAAACCCATGTAATTTCCTACAGAGTACTGTTTTGTCCATGTATGTCTTTTAATATCAGTCTTTTCTTAGGTGAAATATAATGATTGTCATTGCTATGACAATGATTGACATTGTTTTGCTAGGGTTGGGGGAAATCCTAAATGATCTCTACCTGGATCCTGTGGCATACAAAAGTTGTAGGATTTACCAGCTTAGCACTCTCTATAGTATAGTTCTTCCCCTCATTTTCTCTTCCTTCATGTACATCATTATAACTCTTCCTCTTGAGCCTTATCAGTATTTCTTCAGATCCTTTTTGTCCCTCTTTTTGCTTCCAGCATTAATTTTCATGGTTGTGCTATGCTAAATTTTCTGCTTCTTATATTTATTCACCTCCACTCCTCCTCCTTTTTCACTTCAGCAGAAAGACATGGCCAGTTTTTCTCTGCACTGAAATTTGCTTCCTTTGTTGACAGACTGTCTGCCTAAATATGTAAGTATCTTTCAGGTGAGCACTTCCACAGTATCTTTTTACCTCACTTGTGTGTATGAGCTGGAATACCAACTCTGATGTTTTAATCTAGGCCACGCATTTGATTTCAGTTTTGAAGTTCAAACAGTAATGTTTTTTTCTCAAAAAATAAAATAGTAAAAAAAAAAATTAAAAAAATAATCCTCCTTTAACTTCAGTGGTTTGTATTTTGCCAGCTTTTGTGAACTCTGAATGCTAAGTCTTGTCAGCATGCTGTTGGGGGAACTACAAGTTTATTGGGCCAAGTGATGCTTGTCCCACCAAGTATTAGAGGTCTGTAAGGAACCACCTACATGTTTCACATGGTAAGGAGGAGTGTTGTGCTTCCTGTTGTTGGGCATAATGGCAGCAAGATGTACAAGAATGGCATCAGTAGTTAGCCAGGTCTTCAGCTGAGGTCCATTAGCAGTGATAAGATTAAATGGGTGGAGCTGCAATTAACTTGAAATACTGTCAATGTATTTACCTTAAAAAATAAGATCTATATTCTGAACACCTGGATGACTGTGCAAGATTTGAAAGGAGTATAAGGAAGTCTGATTTTTTCTTTGCATTATTTGTCGTGTGCTTATTTTGCAGAGCCACATCTTCATTGCACTGATAGATGAAGAGTACAGAAGAGAACTGAGCAACTGTGTTGATAGTTCCCACTGGGTCAGGCCTAGATGCAGTTCACAGGACCAGATACTTCGGGAAGAAGAGCATGACTCTGAGTCACCTCTACCCTAGATATTTCAAATTAGACAATTAATTCACATCATGGTCCTAAAAGGCTAACATTGGTTCATTTACTGCTGAAGTAGTTTAGAGTTTGATTTGGTAATTGGCAAATTACTCTTTCAGCCAATACTGAACTCAAACATTGTCAGGAGCAGGGAATGGGAGAGTGCTGTATTGTGACACACTTGCAACAAAACCCAAACCTTCTTAAAATAAGTCATTAAAGATCCCTTGACAATATTCAGTGTTGCGATGGCAAAGCCACCACCTTATGCATACGCCAGTTTGAATCACTCTGTTCTGCCTGTCAGTTTACACCTTTAATTTTATGTGAATATTGGGTGTATCTTTATTTACGGGGTTACTGTATGCTATTAAACCCCTGCCAGGATCCAGCCAAAGACTGACAACAAAGCAACTCTTGTAAAGTCTGTCCATTGTCAGATGTCTAGGTTTTCACATGAAATGTAAGTGTTGAATCTTCCTGTAAAGATCAGATTTTCCAAGCAATGTGGATTTTAGTCATTAGCCAGCATACAGGGTGAGCTCTGAGAAAGAGCTCTTTTAAACATACAGAAAAGAAATAGTGCCAGTGCTGAGGACCATGTAATTTAATGTCTTCTTAGTACTTTCTGAAGTGATGGCCACACCGACAGGATTACTTGAAGGCCAGTGATATTTCTCATAACAATAAGAGATGTGATTGTACTAAAGCAGATTCAAAACAGGACTGTCTCCCAATTTGAAAAATGTGTACAGATCACTTTACAGAAATCTATGCTTGTGTGGGTGGGTGCAGGCAGGTGCATTACCCATTTCCCTGTGATCTGAAGTAGATGCACCTCAGACATCTCTGATGTGGAAGTCATACATATCATTATATTAGAGAAATTCTCTGCTTGGCAGCTAGTAAGACCTGCTCAAAACAGGATGAATTGGTCTGATTAGAGTATAAAGTTCATGCAGAGATACCACTTCTGAACTCAGGCTGCCTCATATTTGATCAGCAAAGACGGGGCATGCAGAGGAGTTCTGAGCCATCTTTGTTTCCCTGTGTACTCCTAAATACCCTAAGCCTGTACAGACAGTCCACGGAAGTATATGTCTAAGTCTGCTCCTGGTACTTCCAATGACTGTAAAACCTTTATTTACCTGTTTATCTCCTGCTTTGTGCTTCAGAAGACAAACTGTTTGTCTAGTCATGAATAGGCAAAATTTTAGGGTTTTTTAGACTGATACATACTTTTCTATTTAAACATAATGAAATACAAATTAGCAAAATTCTATTCTTCTTGTGAGTTTTTTTCCATGCTAGGTCATTTAATGTCAAAACCAGCCACTTAAAATACATGTTCTAGCATAACAGATCTAGCGAAAGCACCCTTTACTATGACAAAACATTTCATTGCTTCATCTTACCTTTTATAATATTATGCCATTACATGCGCTAAAGTCACCATATTGAACTGTAAGAACTCTTGATTTAAATGTAAATGCACAGATGTTCATGGTAAGCACTTTGAAAATATGTATATCTCTGACTTTACCAATTTGAAAACATACAAAACACCACTCTCAAACTCATCCAAAATGTTTTAAAGAAACATTTTTTTCATGAACTTTCAGGTTGTACAGACCCAAGAAAAGCAATGGAACACATTGCCTACCAAACATGATAAAACCATGAAACACAGTGGCTACCACAGCTTGTTTAACTCTGACTGAACACACAGAAAGGAGGTTCACAAGGAAAAGTCCATTTAGAAATCTAATGCACTAGTTTATGCTCCCATCCTCTGTGGTCTAAGAAAGTATGACCCAGAGAGCTGCTAGTGCTGAGCCTTCTCTTCTTCCACTGCATGAACTGTTTGTTTTTGGAACAGGAGACTGGACTAGAAGACTTCTAGCCCAAGGTCATATGTTCCACATCTATTAGAAAAAACCCAAACAAGTCCATTATTTACAGCTATAGTCTTGGGTACTTTTATCAGACTGTAATAAGATGGAAACTTTTCTTTAGATTACTTGAATGAGGGTTTTAATGAAAATATACTGCAATGCATTTAGTCTTTGTCATGAATAAACAAGCACCTCAAAAGACCATCCTTTTTAAAAACAGTGTAAAAATGGCTTAGATGTGCTTTTTATATGCCAACACATTTTCAAGATACAAATGGTGTCATTAATAAAAGTGGTTAATAATGTTACAATGTTATAACTTGAACAATATACACTATTGGACTTGAGGCTCAGAGATAACATTTGCTAGCTGTAAGGACTGCTGCAGACACACTTATGTACAAATAGTGATCCTTGTGTTTAAGAGAGGATGTTATTCATCCTCCAGAGGCTATGAGGGATCACCACACAGCAGGCACTAAAAGAAGAGTTAACAGGGATGCATGAATGAAAACCACTTTGGCAAAAGGGCACTGGGTGTTGGAAAGGAAGGCGGGAAGTTTTCTGTGCAGCTTTTCCAGGACATGTCTATATAGAGATCATCTACTCACACCGTATTGTTACAGAGAATATTTTCTTAAAGATCTTCAAGAGTTTCAGAACACCATATTGTCCCCTCTGAGTCTTTACAAGCTATGACTGTTGTGAGTAACTGTGACCTGTCACAGTTCACAGTTTGTATACTGTGGACTTAAATATATTCATAAACTTGGGAAAGTGAATAGCCTTGTCAAAGCATGTGCCTAACTCTTTTCTGTTTGAAGGGCCCGTATGTTTTAGGATGCAAGGACATGTAGTTTGTGTTTACTCACTCTTCAACTACATATTTTGGACAATGTGATATGCACTTCCAAAACTGACTGTGCAATGTGACTTCATGCAATTATATCTTTTCCTATGGGTCGTGAGACCGACACAATCCTGCAGCAGGTCCATAAAAGGGGGTTTCAAGAAAACAACGGAGAGATTGTCAGCAACACTGCTGGCTGTAGTTGTGTGCCTCATCAGCTGAGCTGAAATGCAAATGGTTTTCATGGCATGGAAAAGAATCAAGGTGGAGATCAGAACAGGTTGAAGGATGACTATTCTGTTTGCAGTGAATTTCCAGTGCTTCCAGTTAGTTTTAATTTATGAACCGGGGCTAAACCAATACTTTTAATTTTTTTTTTTTTCTCTATAGAGTGCTGTGCTGGAAGGTTCATCTTTTGACTTTTGAAAAAGTTGTGGCTGCTATTTTGTTGTCCTTTTAATCTTTTTTTCTTTAGCTGAAAACTGCATTGAAATCAATATGCCTCTTTAAAATGTTCCAGCTTCTGTGAAATACTTATTTTAATGAAAATGCATCTAGGTGTAAATTTCCAATAGGCTCTAATGAGAATCACATAAAACACGTCTGACCCAGTGCGACCATTATGTTGCATTGAGCTAGGTGATCTTTCCCACTTTATTTTTACATTCATATTTCTAAGATTTGGCATTAACTGTATTTTCTCCCACTTTAAAGTGAGACTTTAATTGATGCATTTTAGCCTGGCTTTTACGCCCTAAATTCAGGATTCATATTTTCTCTGTTTTGGTATGTATGAGCTTTGTTTGCCTGGAGCTTTTTTTTTCAGTATTGTGAGCTGCTTTTCCTTTTTCTTGATAGGTTTGACATCTTGGCTGCTGAATTTGCCTTGCTTCTTGTAGTAAGACAGAAATTAATTAATCTACTTTCCTAATTGCACAATCAAAATAAATGATGTCCCCAAATTAGAAGGCACAGAAATTGCATGCACATTTTGGATACCTAGATAATGTCCAACAATACATTGTTTTCACATAAATTGCCTGATTAATTAATTGCTTTAAAATGTCCACATATTTTTGTGCAAATACATCTATGCTTGCAATTCATAAAAAGGAAAGTAAAATTAAATTGCCCTTCAACATATAAAAATGTCACCCTTGGTATATCTTGATTGTGCTTGGTCATCTGCTTTTTCCCCAGTCACAGTGATAAATTTGGATGAGATCCTTATACTCTGAATTGCCACTGGGAATCCAACAGATTTCATTTTCTCTGGAATTACTGACATGTGAGGTTGTGATGTTTTGTTAACTTGAACAAATTGTAATATGACTGATACATAAATATCTTTTGGCTTTGAAAATATATTGTCTCAACAAGAAGTAAAGAAAAAATAATTAGGCTACTGAGGGAATTAGGAGAAATTTTTTGTGGATTTTGATTTGACTGCATGTTTGGGTAAATTAGTGATTTGAAGTGTAATCGATAAATATCCCTAAACCAAGGGATATGCATTAATCTGTCTCAATGGACAGAAGTTAGTTAATAAGACTGACCTTGAAGAAAAAGTTCTATGTTTTTAACTAAAAAAAGAAAAATAAATTTATAAAATCCATGTCCTGTTAATGTCATCTGGCTTTGACATTGTTTCCTAAAAGAAGTGGGCTGAAACTGGAAAAAAAGTTACAACATATTTTAGAATGATGAATTTTCTTGTAACCCAAACCTGCCATTTTTGTTGTTGTTTGTTGGTGTTTTTTTAGAAACAAATCTATGTAGTCTCAAGGAACTGAAGGATAACAGTACTTCAATTGTTCTACAGGAATAGACAGTAAACCTTCCAGTCTACTTACGTTTCTGGATTTATGAGGGTGTCTTTAGGTTTAGGAAGAGGAATAATATGTCTGAAGATGCCATGATTAAACTTGCCTTATCTTTCTGGATGATATGTGTAACTCTTACTGTAAAGCATTAAGTTTACTCAGTTCAGAAAGGGAAACACAATCTGTACTCCTTATTTAGGAATAAGCTTTAAAAAGATCAGAGCTTTTAGATTACACAGACATATAGAAGATGGAATACATCCTGAGACTTTCAAGTGATTTCTTTCCCATGCCCTCTACATTATTTTTCCATATCACTACTCATGTATCTGACTAAACAGGAAAAGATCAGCTTACAGATTTCTGCTGAAACAACAGAAGCTTCTTTTGCAGCTTGACTGGCTCTTTCCGTATCTATTGCTTCCGCAGCTGCTACTGAATAAGCAGCTGCTCCCTTCACATGCTCTGCTGCTGAAGCTGCACCTCGAGCCTCACTGGAGGCCCAGGTGGCTGCACAGCTCCTTCGCCCATCAGAATCAGGCTTATGGCTGTGGCTCCTTCTGAAATGGTTGCACGCAAGGTCACCAGCGACTGGTGTGGGACAAGGGCTTCTGAGGACTGTGAACTCATAGGTTTTGGGCACAGAAGTGTGTTCTGCAGCACTGCAAGTGCTAGCAAAGGGCAAGGATAGAAAGATACAAAAAATGGAGAAATTGGGCTGCAGGTAGGACTCTGTCTTAACTCTGGCAATGTCCTTTCTTGATTTCTAGTATCAGTGGAAGTGGCTGACAGCTGGGACCACCTCTGCTTTGTAACTTACTTTATGATTAAACTAACTTGAGCCAAGCCCACTCTGAGGAGATTTGCTGCTTGGATGACCCTAGGGTTTTGAGCTGTAAACTATGAAGTCCTGCAGCCTTCAGCCCTTTAGTTAAGAAGTCTTGTACTCCAATAATCAAAGCCCAATTTAACTATTTAAGGAAGAGACGGTTTTGGGCTCACACTTCTGCCAACTGGCTTCAAGCATTCCTTGCACTATTTCAAGGTGGAGACAAAAGAGCTGCAGCCATGGAGGAATGAACACAGGGGAGAGAAGCCTTGAGAAGGGGAAGCTGTCCGTAAACCTCAGACCTACACTAGCAGACTAGGACTGTGAAAGACCTTGTTTTTATCCAAGCTAGAATAAGGTCAAGGCACATGGTAACCACAAGAAAAATTACTTGACCCCATTAATGTCCAGGTATCTGTGATCAGACAGTAACAGGAAAATGTGGACATGTTATGAAGCACTGGTCAGTTTCAGACTGACGTGATGAAGCCAAGACCTTCAAATGCTTTAGAAAATTCAAATTACATTTTGAAAACTGTAATAAGTATATCAGATTTTCTGCAAAAACTGACAAACAGTGACCTAGCCTTGGTATACATTATGTGAGAGAGCTTTCTGTTTTTTTTTTCAATTAATTTGATACAGATTTCCTATGTCCTCTGCTTTTTTTGCAGGTTTGGAACTCTGATATTTGATGAAAAATCTTCCAGACTATATATTTCAAATGCTTGATGTCTTATTAAACAAAATACATGAAAGAATTTTTTTTTTAAATTAAGGTATGGATAAAAATTAAATGGGAATGAAGTTTCCTTGACAATGAATCATCATGTTAACGTCAGATGAGATCTTCTAGTCTGGTTTTATCCAGAAGAAATCTAGTTCATGTCCTTGGAGGATGTTCTGAGATGTCAAATGAATCGTGGTGAGTGGGAACAACCTGGTGACACTTCACAAAAGCATTCCTGATTTGAACAAAGATGTTAATGGAGATGCACTATTAGTTGTTATTTACCATTGGTATCAATGCCTAGCGCATTCATTGCCAACTGAATGTGTGAAACAACTAATTCCCACTTCGAGAGTACTCTTCAGAGACCAGTTAAGAAATCCTCCCAAATAACTGGCTGCTAAGTAATAGCCATTGCTCTCCCCACTCCCATTTTCTTTAACCTTAAAGTTAGATTGAATTTAAACATTCCAATGTAATGTAAAAGAAGAATGCTTTTTACCTTTCAGGTTATAATGACAAATGTAAGTGAAGATAACAATTTCTTTGGCTTAATCATGCACATCCTAACCCACAGAATTAAGTGCATGTGAGGTATTATAAGCAATGCTGTTTAACTTCCAGCTTTTCTAGGAATTTAAGGAGCCACTCTCAGACAATGTCAAGAGCTTTCTCTGCTAGTGCTTCTTCATATGCCTATAGCTAAGCACTTGTTGGAATTAAAACCAGTTACAAACCTCCTAGGTACAATTTCTTCCTTATACTATAAAAAACTGGTAGCAAAAACTGTTCATTGAATTCAATACTTTAGGGGATGATAAAAGTGATTTTTAAGGCTTCATCCATCTCCAAAAAGCCAGCACTAGGTTTGAAAAATTGAATTAGGGGTTGTCATTTAAGGTATTATATAGTACCACCAGTTATTTGTGATCAGGAGCTGTATACTTCTAATGACAAAGTTAAGATGTTGCATTTTGCTGGATACTTTTGGTCTGGCCCCTAAGAAGGAGATCAGGAGATGTGCAGACCTTCTTGTCAGGCATGGTGATGCTCAGTGTTGACACTCCCCTCAGCACTAAGCAGAAAAAGCAACAGTAAAGGCTACTACTCTGCCTTCAGTTTTGGGGACAGTGATCTTACTGATTATTATTCCTTGGAGCTTACCACCCTTAACAAAATGCACTGTGCCTTTTGATGTGTTTGGCTTGTAAATGCCATTTCATCAGCTTCTGAGGTGGGTTCTGCAGCATCTACAGGCATCCACGTTGCCATGGCTGTGCTGCAGGCAGTACCTAAGCTCTCTGCTTAAGAACCAGTTTGAGTTTGCCTGCCACAGCTTCAGTCTTTGTGACATAGATATAGCCTGGCACTTTGCAGCTGAATTTCCCCCCTGCTATCAGAGCTCAGCCATAGCCACAGCTCTGTTGAAATGACTTTATTTGAGTTAAAAACAAACTATTTGGCAGCTGTCTGTGCTTGTTAATGCAACTTTTTTTGTTTGTTTTTGTTTTGTTTTTTTTACATGGAGGTGTCATCACATCTAACTCCATAGGTACAAAGGGATTCACATTAAAGAATGTGTTGTTAAATGCCTGTGTTTTTTTACTTTGCCAAGGGGTGTGTGTGTGGGAATATGCATTTTGTTTACCCAATTAATAAGGTTACATAGGCTTCAGTTATAAACAATCTGCAGTAAGTAAATTCTCTTTTTTGCTTTGCTTTTTCCATGTGTTAATAATGCTTTCAAATCAGCCCAGACTCAGTCTATAATAGCGCAAATATCTGTTACTCTGCTTCTGAAGTAACCTACTGTATTATTAAGAGTGATTCTGTTAGGGCAAGCATTTATGGGAGGAGTCCTTCTTTACCAGAAACGTTGACAGCAAGGATCAGTTCTTGCATTCCCCTTTGCTGAAATCTGCTGCAAGTCAGAGGTCTAAAGTAATCTCAGAACAGTGTAGAAGTGTTGACTTTCAGACTAAACTGTTAGTTTTCTTTTACTAATGCAGTTATTTAAATAGTAATCTGAGACGTCATAAATGGAATGGGAAATTTACAAAGCTGCATACAAGGAAAACCAATCCCTGTGGCTTTGAGCCTAAAAATATGTATGCCCATCTGAGAGTTTATTTTGACTTCAGTGGGACTAAGCACTTACTCAACGCTGAATGTGTTGCATAAACGTTGCCAAATACAGATGTCTATTTTCTATTCTAGAAGAGCAGGAGAGTCCCCAGGATAGAAAAAAAGAGAAGAGGACAGGGAAATCAGGTAGTTTGATTTTGTGATATTTTATTAGAATATGTAACTTTTTCAATGGAAAGAGTCAAAAGTGCCATTTTCCCTGTCTTTCTGGGTACTGAGGTCCAGCTTTCTGGCACTGTAGGCAAACCTGCTGCATGACCCTCTTTATTAAATGGTCAACAAGCATTCAAAGTAGCTAAGTAGCCTTTCCCCACTATTTTGGGGAGTTGTTTCATTGCTGTCATGGCTAGAAATCCTTTTCAAAAGACTAAATATTTGGCCTCATTGAGGTCAGACTAACAGGTCTGCTGTTGCCTGAATTATCCATCCATTCTAAATTCTGCTCTCTTTTTTATTTTATTTTATTTTGTTGGGGTTTTCCTTTTGTTTTGTTTTGTTTTGTTTTGTTTTGTTTGGAGTAAGAGGAAGAGAAGCTGGAAAGGTCTGACAAAAGTTTTCACTGAAATCACAGTCCTGATACAGTAGTCACTTGTACTACCGGAGCACATTCAATGGCTACAGCAGAAGTGCTGTGGGACACATGCTTACTTATTCCCTTTATTCTTAAACCTGTTGTCCATCAGTGAGTTTGCTGTCTGTCTGAACCTGCTGTTAAACCTGCCCCTGCCTCCTTTTTTTTGGCCACAAGTTCTGGAGGTTCACTATTAGTTGTGAAAAGTGCATTCTTTCATCAGTTCTGACCTGCTTGTCTACCGGTTTCATGAAGTACCTCTCATGTTTTATTTCTGAATGAGTTTATGAAGCATCTCACAGGCTTTGAAAGAAGATATAGTACTTCCATGAAACAGCTAGAAAATAGAGGGAAAATGCTTCTGAGACATAACTATATGGAAATGAATGTCTTTTTAATTTTTAGAAATTGCTAGGGGACTTGCTTTCTAATTTTTCCCTTGCCAATGCAGCTTCCTCACCATCAGTTTTATCTACATGCATGCACAAATCAAACACGTGGTGAGTACCAAGGCTCTTTGGTTGTGAAGTCCTGTTAACACTCTCTTATTGTGGTGATGACCCCACAAGGTTATAAAAAAATGACAGAATTGGATTTTTGTGCTCCTTTTTTAATAGCATAATATTACAGTGGCATGAAAAGTCAGAAGGAAAAAAAGTTCTTTTATGAGATAGTGAGCATTCCCTCCTTCCTTTCTTTTTACTTCTTTTTAGATTCCAGATACATCTATTCTGGAGTGTAATATAGGTTTTTTGAGCATTAGGAGAAAGATACAGCATGAAAACTGTAACAGAAACAAAATGTAAAAGAACTTCAGCACAAATATATTTGCTTTTCTTATAATAGTAAAAAGAAATTTACTATTTCTTCTGAATTTAGTGAGAATCAGTTTTACACAGATTTGGAAGGAAGAGTAAAAGGCTGGCCTGAATTAAAAAAAAAAAAAAAAAAGTAGTTAATTTATTTATATAGTATTATGAATTATGTTTACAATGATGTTTTTTGGGTTTGTTGTAAAAATACCTTACATCTGGAAGGCATTTGATTGAATCAGATATCATAGGGAGTTCAAGGAAAATAATTCTAATTTACTCATCCCTTTTACTAATCAAAAATGAGAAATATTAACTGAAGATCCAGGTGTTTGTTTGTTTGTTTTTTTTCTTTTAAGTCTATGCTGCAGGCAAAACCTGGTGCATCTAGAACTCAGAGAACGCAAAAATAAAAGGAAATGACGTATCAGTTCAAGAATTTCTATGAAGCAAGGCACCCCAGCGTAAGCTCTGGGCAGGGGAGAGCAGATGAGGATCACTAGGCTTGTGTCTTGGCAAGTCAAAGCAGTTTTGGAGTCTCTGCTGAGTGCAAATCTGATTTGCTTAAGAATGAAAAACAGCTTTGGAGAAAAATAGCCTCAGCAATGTTTATTTTAATAAAAAGTCTGGAAGAAATTACTAGAGCTGATTACTACAACTCTAAATTTGGGACTGTTGGTGAATGGGAATGAAATCCTAGTGGGACTTCTCAAAGACAAGTTTAAATAGATGCCTAGACATTGTTGCCATGACAGACAAAACCCCCCATCTTCTTTTTAGATCTTCCTCAGCAGACTTTGATTCACCTTACACTTTTTAGTAATACAACTGTATCTACACAGAAAACAATATATTGAATACCTGTTTTTAACTTTCTATTTAGTTTTCAAGGTAAAACTTCCATCTTCTGGGAGCTTCTCACAGATTTGGTTAATGCACTTGTCAATCTTGCAGTTCCTTCTCTGTCAGCTAGCTCTCTGTTTTCTTTTTAAAAGGACGCTGGTTGTATTTAGATGTCAGTGAATTTGAAAAAAAAACAAACTGAAAATGACTGCAGCACACCAAAAAACCTGAATTTTATTAAAACATGTGAAAAAAAACAAAGGAAAATGTGTATGTGATTGAAGTGTTACAAAAATACTTAATTCTGGATAAACAAGACTATTAGTAATTCACATTAGAATGCATTTTTTTTTGCCTTTATTTTTTTGTTTATTTGCTTGTTTTGCTTTGCTAATCTTTTCCTTAAAAGACAAATACCAAAAATGTCTCTCCCATATTTACAGTTTTTCTTTCTTACAGAATTATTGTTGTTGAAGTCTGCACTATTAAGATACTGCCCAACACAATGAATGAGCCCTTAAAAACCTCTTTCTGGATCAGATAAGAATATTTTCAACCCATAGATCTCTCATTCACTGGTAAATGTGCTGGTTTTTGGTCTAAGCTCTGTTGGAAACCTTTTTCTTTCCTTCTGAATATAAGCTAAAAGTGAATATCTTTGGTTTGTTTGTTTGTTTGTGGTTTTTTTGTGGTGTTTGGTGGTTGTGTTTGAACCATGACTGTCCCATTGTCCTCACAAAAAAGCTTTGTTGGCTAACTTTTCCTTCCAACTATTTCTCAAAAGGTAGTTTTATTTATTTCCATATAAAAAGTTACAGGTGATTAATTAATCTGTCTAATGATTATAGATAGTTTAAAATTATGAACTAAATTTATTCTTTTAATTTGGGGGAGGGCATGAGAAAAAGAGGGAAGAAAAAAAAATAAAAGATCCAAGTTAATTCTTTTGAAATCCAGCATTGTCAATTGGCGTGACTAAATTCTGTGCTGCCCAAAGCCTGGATATTTGCGATTTTTGCATTGGGCCTGGGGCATGGAGTCTATGCCAATCAGCATTTAAAAAGACCCTATCTGAAAAGCCCACATTTAAAGGATTTTTATGAAGATTTAATCTAAATAAGAAACAAGAACTGTATTTATTATTATATTGAAATGGTTAAGTCATATAGAAACACTAGTCACAACTGTAATGTGTATATTAATTTTTCAGCAAGGAAGCATGAAGATACCTGATATCTTGCATTGATTAAGACATAAGCTACAATCCAATTTTATTTGTACTTCTGTAAAGACAAGAGTAACTATTTATGTTGCTTTAGAGGATATGTGGTTGGATAGTTGAGGTTCACCTTTTGACTTTCAGTATCTGATGAAAGGCACACTACCTGATAGCCCATACTGATTCCAAGAGAAACTCTGCAGTATATTAAGAAAATAATGTAGGTTTTAATTAGCTAACACGCTCTCTGAAGTAAAAAAAAAAAATGAAAGAGAATTAAGAGATGGCAATCACCGACACTGAAAAGGCAGATGTTTGAGAAGATCAGAAGTAATAAGCTTATCTCAACAATTATTCTCAAAATAATCAAAGTGGAGATAGTTCCTTGTTCTGTAAATGATGACCCAGATCTTCAACTGCCATCAATTGTTTTAGCTTGGATAGTTTCAAGGAGCTGTCCCCACAGCTTAGTTGAGATTTACAGCAGCTGGCTGGGCTCCAAGCACTTATTTGCATCCCATTTTATTACAGTATATTATTATAGACAATGCAATCACAACAGCTGACTTTCATGTATAGAAATCTCATGGTCAAGTAAAATATGCCCCACATATGGTCCAGTCAGCAGAAACTTGGAAATGCCTAGCTGCAGCTTCTGTGCTCTCTTCTGAAATACCAGGAGTGAAAGAATTAAGGTGCTTTGAAATGGTACATGCTCTGTGTAACATCTTGTGACAGGCACACTATCCTTTTCTGCCAGTCTATCTGCTGAATAACATAACTAATATAAAGTACCTCCAATCTGTTGTACTTACATTACAAAACAGATTGTTTTAACTCCTGCCATCTTGTTACACTCAAGATACTTTTACAGGAAAAAGGCACACACCTTACATGCAAAGCCAACAATCTATTGTTAGTCTAATTAAAATCTTAACAGTTTAACTGAAGAATTTTACTAGCCCAGTTGCAATGATATTAACATGATACCAATGCTTAAAGATCAAATCTTCTATATTTAGAAAGGTATAGACACATACTTATAAAGTCTACCTTTTCCTCTGTTGATATGGTCAGCCTTGCACTACCTCTTTGGGCCCTAAGGTTGATGATAGCTTCCCTCCAAGGACCATGGGGTACAGACCATCAACAGTATCCTGAGACATTTGCAGGGGGAAAGAAGAGGCTGATGTTAATGTTTTCTTTCTTTTCCACGTAGGATATCTTAGTGGCCATTTTAGTGTGCTTGGCAACACGCTTTGCACCTTGCTCTTCCTTCACTAGTCTGCAACTCCATGTTACACTATATAAGGCGTGTTTTGTTCTTGTTTGGATGCTTTTTCTTTGTTCTCTTTGTTACTACTAAGAATGGTTTCACCCAACACACAGGGCTGCACTTCTTCAGCGACCAGTAACGCCAGTTAGCCAGTAGCCCAAGGTCTCTGTGCTTAGGCTTTGAAGGCTCCTGCTGACATGTGATTGCTCTGCTTTACCATGCCACCTCTCTTTCTAATTCACAGTTACTACTTCCACATAGACTAACTACTTGTTTTCACTGCTTTTAGCTATTGATTTAGCACATCTCTGTATTGTAATAACTATTTTAAACACAGTTTACTTTCAAATGTGAACAAAGCATAAAACAATGATTATCTGGTCATTAGACAATTGGTGCTACTGCTAAACTAAAACAAATCTCCAGGGAGGCCAAGTGAAATTCAGACAAAACTTGTTAGGTACTGAGCCCTGACTTGTCAGCTTAAGGCAAATCCTGTGGCCTGTTGTGGGCAGTGGTGACACTGTAATTATGGGGTTACATGGCTACAAAGGTTTACCCTGTAAAATGTGTGCAGGGTAAAAAACAGAGCAAAAAATTTCATTCAGCAGCTATACCCACGTTGCTGAAAACTCTTCCTGAATATCGATGTATTCTTGTGTGCTGGCATCAACAAGTACTGCAAATGTGAACTGTCTTGCACTAGCCCAATTCAGCTCAAGCTATTTAGCTCAAAAGGTCTAGTTGCCTAATAACCAAGAAAATGTTATAACAGATACCTTTGCACTGGAGTATGTATTTCTGTAAATACTGTTAGAGACCTCAGTCAGTGATTCAAACATCCTTGTGCTGGCTGCTCTGTTTAGTATGGGCAAAGGACATTCCCCTGCCTAAATAATTTATAATCCATATGCTATGATTTGAAAGTCCCACTGAAAATTTCTCTGCTTTTGGGACTGGATAGCTACCTTCTCTAAAGCCTCCATTCAGTTCCTAAGGAAAGTTTTTGTGCCTTCAGTTAGGCTACCTTCAACTTCATACCTCTGTGAATATATAACTATGGTTGCATCCTTTCTAGCAGCTGACCCTGCTAATGTGAACATGTTCATATGGTGAAGATTAATGAGTCAATTATTTTTATACAAGCTATCTGTCACGTAGGCTGTTTTCCTTGACTTGATTATTTTAATTAAAAAAAAGTGTTCAATTCTCTTTTTTATTGATGTTCTTGTGTTAATCAGGAACAATTATTAGTAAGACTTTGGTGGATGGTTGCTTCCAAGCTCCTTAACTGAAAATACAATACTTAAAGTAGGACAGTGAGTTGGAAGAAGCTACGTTTTTTTTACTGAAGCAAATCATGGTTGTTCCTACTGTGGACAAGATGGTTTGTCACTTAAAGTGTGGACACGTCCAAATCAATCCTTATGATCTGAAAACGTGTTACTCTATGTCTACTCTGGAGCAAATGTTAGCAGTTATACTTCACATTTACATGTCAACTATAAAATAACTCTGACAAGTTAAAAACTTAGGTGACAAATCTTGATCATACTAAGTACCCTCAGCTTCATGAAGTTATTGAATATTACATGTATTTCAAGATTTAAGAAAGAGCTTGGATCCTGACATTTATCAAATATAAAATTAAGCTTTGAAAACATTGGCAATAGACTGCATATTGTTTAGCTTTAAGACACTCACTCCAGGGATGCTGGGACCCTATTTATGAATAGTTAATTGAGTTATTAAAGTTATTTCATTAATTTAAGTGTTTATTATGATTCAGTCAGCAGGTGGCACTATTACACACAGTGTTTATCTTCAAAAATAGTTAAATCTTGAGAAAATATCTGTGAACTGTGTTATGCTCCATTCTAGATTCTGAACAAATCACTAACAAAGCCTCTCTTTCCCAAATCCCTTCTATGTTGCCTTAGCCTCTTTAATTTGGGATGTTTTTTGATGCCTGTGCTGCTTAAAGGTTGCAAGGACAAGAACAGAAAAAAATGTTGACCAAACTCCCAGAGTAAAAAAGCTTCTGTTTTAGACACGGTGTTGAAGCCCCTTTGAAAACCACATTGACTGAGTGCAGTGAGGACATGCAATGAAAATACCCCACAGTTGGTGATGGTTGGCCCTGTGACTGGTCAGACGCTAGGACCCGTGGATATTGTAGCCTTCAGGGTCTGCATGTCATCATACCTAACTTGAGATGTGCTCCTAAGCTGTAGGTCACTCAGGTCACATGGAAATGCAGTGAACAGTTTGGCTGCATATTGCTTAACTCCTCTTACTGTTGGAGCTATGGTGATTTAACTTTGACTGCTCAGTAGGTATGGCTGGTCTTTCATAAACTTATAAGACTTTGTTACTGTAATTTTTACAGTAAAGGACCCAAACTATACTCTTGACTATAATATTACTGATGCAATTAAAATAATCAGTAAGTGGTGGTATGCCTGTTACTAATGGCAACATTTCATCTAGAAAAGGAAAGGAGGTTTAAAGTGATACAAGTCTTCAATGGTCTTGTAAGGGGGGTTACATGGTAAAACCAGTATTTTCTTTTGATTATATAGTTGCACGTTGTGGTTCAGATGTAACCACACTTTATCACACAAGTAGCTATCACATTAACCAACCCCTACCACCTTAAATTATGGGTAAAAAGACAACCCCCACTCACATATTTATGCTGCTGCTACAATAAGGGAAGTGCAAGGTAAGTGGTATATTATGTCCTGCTTGATTGCATACCAATACCCAGGATACACTTTCCTCTGCAAGCAAATTCAGAGAAACAGTTGAGATGACACAGAGAATAGACTAAGTTATGTTTGTGCATATATCTTTGCTCTTTTCCTACAGAATGCTTTTTTAATTTTTTTTTTTCCAAAACCACAGCTTTCCCTTTGTGGTTCCTTTTTCCTGGTTCCTTCTGCCTAGTCCCAAACAATTCATCAATTCTACCTAGCTCCTCCTGTCCCCTCCCCTTCCTTCTGGTTCGCAAGTCTGTCTTTTAAAAAGTCTGTTACATAAGCAAAATTGCATGAGAGCATACAGAATGCATAAATACTTTTATTTTAATTATGATATGGCTGGATCTGTGTAAATTGAATCAAAAGATCAGATTCTCACCTTTTATATATAAAATTAGATCAATTAAACAATAGTAATTTACTTTAATTGTGTTCATTTTATTTAGAAGTAGTAGGATGCCATAAAAGGAATGTGCGCACTAGAAAATTACATACATAACCTAAAAGTATGCCTAACTCCTTGTAGGTGAGAATGGTTTAAGTGGAACCTGCTGATGCCAGTGTAATCATAATAGTTGGTATTCCCACTTAAAAAACGGTCAGATCTCTCAACACATATTCTTAACTTGAGTAATTCTGAATGTAGACTTCATATTCCGGAAAAAAAAAAATAATTCTGCATGGAAGCAGGCTTGTACCTGGACAAATCTGTGCTGCTGTTGTTCTGATAGACCATTTGTACACGTTTAATTTTTTGGTGGAAGCTATATATCAGTGCAAAAGATATAATCAGCTCCAGTGGAATTCAGTTGCTGCCCTTTCATGCTTTGTGATTTTTTCATCTCAGGAATGTGTAGGCTCTCTCTGGCCCAATTTGCCATGAATAGACTGTTACACAGTAGTTCATGTGTATTGGTTTTAGTTGTAAATGTGTTGAAGTTGTAAAAGTAACACTCATATAAATTATTCAAGCAGTCCCTTGATTCAACTTTAGCTTTGCTGGCAGTTCGTTTATAGAACTCAGTTGTCAAGGCAGGCATTTGAAGGCAGTCGTTTACTGAGCATCAGGAATACCACATAGGCTGAAAGAAGAGCTAACAAGGACAGGCAGATATTTAGAGCACTGAATCTATGCTGGATATTCTCTTAAATGTGTATATGCAGCAAATGTCACTGAGTGCAGTCAAACATGCAGTGCTCTGCTCCTCCAGCTCTTTCCCCTTCAGTAACAAGAGCCTGCAAGGAGCCAGGCTAAAATACACTATATCCTTTTGGACATGTTTTATTACTGTTGTCATAGAATCATAGAATCATATGGAAGGATCACAAGGAAGGCACCTTGAAGATTACCTAGTTACAGCTCCTCTGCCATGGGTAGGGATACCTTCCACTAGACCAGATTGCTTGAAGCCCCATCCAAGCAGGCCTTGTCAAATCCTTAAAGATTAAAAACCAGAGAAGATGACTGGCTATGCTTCTGAAGCGAGTGAATATACGTACCCGCTTATGATAATGGTGGTGGGAGTGGTTATCGATGGCTGCTCATCAATACAGAAAACCTTTTAAAGTGAGGTACATCAGGGAACTGTTGTAGTTGCAGGCCTGTTCATTTCACCAACCTTTCAACTGAAGAGTAGATGATGGGCTAGGCAGTATTTGTCTAAAGTGTATAGTGACACTAAGCTGGGAGAAGTTTCAAGCATGGTGAAGGAAAGGTTCAGAATCACCATGACATGCTACAGAGGAAGAGTTTCAATAAAGGCAATTGATAAATAGCAAATTATCATGATCGGATTATATTTGGCCAAGAGTTGTAAAGGCAATCGGTACAAAATTGCTGACTTATGAACTGTGGCATACAACAGACTGTTTAAAATGACCCTGAGACCAGAAGGGGCAAATCTGGCAGATATGAAACTCCTTCTTAGGAAAGGACTCATAGCAGGTCTGGGTGCAGCAGGTGATTATTGACAGAAGTTTGACTTCTGTACTGGACAAACTGGCAGAAGCTGTAATACAGAGATAGTAATATGTGTGAATAAGTACGACATAGTGGGAAGCATTCAGTTCAGCTTCCGCAGAATGAGGTCATGCCCTGAAAGTTTATTAGAATTCCTTACAGGTGCCAGTGATTATACAGGTGAAAAAGACCCTGTGCCTGTTTTATGCTTTGGCTTTCAAAGTGCTTTTGATGATCTCTTATCAAAGACTCACAGAGATCCTAGACTGACATGGGGCAAAAGAGGAAGCACAGCTATTACTAGCTATCATAAAAAAAACCAAAAAGAACTAACTGTCAGGTGTTACAATGTTCAGTAGCGGAGTTCATTTGGTGTCTGTTTTGAGATGTGTATTCATACACATATTCACCAAGATCCCGGGAAAGAGGATAGATATATAGAGAGGTAAAAATGTTTGCTGATAATATAAAATTATTCAGATCAGTTAAATAAAAGCTGACTGCAAAGTGCTGCAGGAGGATGTCACAATACTGAGTGACTTCACAGTGAAGTGAAGGATAAATTCAGTGCTGTGAAAGTAATGCATCTGGGAAAAAACCACTATCTGTATGTACATATTGTGTACATATATATCCAGTGATGGGCTCTAAATGGACTGTTACTATTCAGAAGGAAGATTGTAAAGGCATTGTGGCTATTTCTATAAAAACATCAGCTTAATACCCAGAGACACTTCTAAAGGAAAATCAGCTGTTAGGAATTACTATGAAAGAAAATTAGAGCAAACCAGAAAACATTGTTATGCCCCAGGTCCAAGATGTGCTTGTATCATTAATACTAAGCACAGCTCTCATTACAGCATCTCAAAAAGGACACAATAAGACTAGAAAGGGAGAAAGATGACAATGATGTTCCATTCGTTTCCACATGAGGATAGATTTAACAGACTTCTTTAGTCTCGGAGGAAAAATGGCTGGAGGTACTAGATAAATCCAAGAATGATGAGGAGAAAGTGAACAGGGACTGATTAGTCACACTTTCCAGCAATAGAATGAAGATGGAGAAAATGACATTATTTGGTAGTATGTTTACAACAAATGAGGTTTTCTTCTTCCCCACATAATACATAATGGCACTATAGGATTTATTGTCAGGAGAGATGTGTCCAGAAAGTAACTGAAAATGTTCAGAAATAAAACTCCACCAAGCACTCTTATTTTCAAATATGGAAGCTGCCTGGTTTCTAGATGCTGAAAGCTAAGAAACCATGTTAGTGGAAGTATTGTGGGGTTTTTGCCCTAATCTAATTTGCTTCAAGCGCTACCTCTAAACTGGTACCATATGGACAGCTAGTGATGTGCTGTGTGGGCCTGTCAAACCACAAAACCCCTAGATGGATGGTAGGGCTCATCAGTCATGGTTATCAGACCATACCCTTTGTGGAGGTGAGTAACAACTGGGGTCCCGCAGGGTCTGTCCTGGGAGCTGTTCTGTTTGACACCTCTACCAGTGATCCAGAGGAGGGGATGGAGGATACATGCATCAAGGTTGCAGATGGCACCAAGGGGTTCACTCAAGGAGTAGCTTGCCATTTGGAGGGAGCTTGAGCAAGGGGAGAAATAGCTGGTAGGCACACCACAAAGTTCAGCATGGACAAAAGCCAAGCTCTGCCCCAGGAAGGCAGAGTCCTGCAGGGGTTCAGGCTAGGACAATAGGGCTGGTGAGAAGCTCAGGGGAGCTGGCACTGGGCCCTGGCAGGCAGCAAGCTGAACTGGCAGGTTCAAGCCATCTGAACTATCCTATGCACTTATGACCGTGACCTTGTGATTTGGTCCTGCATGGCTAGTTATATGTTTTCTTCTGGTTTCTGGTTTTATATACGTAGCTAGCTGGATACACGTCATTCTGCAGTTCTTGACTTCTGTGCAGAAACCTGTTTATATGCAAGATAGTTCTTGTCCTCGATAACCTAATCAGGGAGCCTAAAAAATTCTAATTTTATGTCTGACTTTGTGTTTCTGTAACTCAGGTAACCATACTCGTTCTTCATGCAGGAACTTATAAGAAGAAAAATATTGAAAGCTATTTTACCACTGAAGAGACTGGGGCGCATGGGGTGTAGGGTGTGTTAACAGGTTACAGAAGGAGACAGAAATGTGCCCAAAATAGTCAGATCATGGGGCAGTAAAGTTAACCAACTCTGGAGGCTGCTTTGCAGACACTGTCAAAAACTCTTAGAAGTGGGGCTGCCCTGGGACACCATTCCTCCTAATCAGCACTGTGGCCAAAGAAATGGAGAGGCCTAATCTCATGGAATTTCTGGATTCTTCTGCTTGCAATAACTCATACCTGTACAGAGAATTACAAAGGCTTAAAACAGCTGTTTTAACAGCTTAAAAGCTGTTACTGGTAGAAGCCTCCTGCCCTTTCTTTTTGTAGACTGTGGCTTTTGGTCCCTTAGAAAAGGTATTTATAGGAGAGGTATTTATAGAAGAGCAACATGGAAGAATGCTGTGACTGGATTTTGAGGAAAATTTTTCATGTATTAATCCTTCCTTACTTCTCAGGGAGGCTAGGCATTGAGAGTGATTTTGGACTACAAAGCTCTATGATTCATAGATCCCTATCATTTGCATTTTTGTAACATTTATGCTTCTGGAATATTGTAATCTCTTTTGTTCATTTTTTTAAGCTTCTATCCACCTTTCTTTTCATATCTAAAATCAATTGGCTGTAAGTTAGGCATCAAAATTGAAATCTGCTACAGAAAGGTGAGAAATGTCTAGTGTCCAGTGTCAATACATACTCATTTATGTCTTTTTTGATACTGATTTTTGCTTCCAAAACAGAGTAAAAGTAAGAATTATGTTTATGGCTTGCTGAAGTCCTGAAATGCAGCATTTTAATTTTACTTAAGTGAGACTGTTTTGAATGTGTAGGTTTAAAACTCCTTTCATTAACCTCTCCCATTATATCATTACTATGGCATTTCAGACTAAAAATGTGTTGATACTTTGCCCCAGTTTTACCCTTTTCCTTATGTTATGAATGAACAGTAAGACAGAAACAGAAAAGGAAAATTTATTTAGAAAACATCTCTAGTCAGTATTCAGGCTCGGTATTTAAATAGAATAGAATGATCTTTCTGTCTATCATTCTAAATATTCAGTAATGATGACAATTTAAAATTGTTTTGTTGTGAAGGAGTTAACTAACAGCAGAGAAGCTCAAAATCTAGAAATTTGTTTTGATTTTACTATTAAAATAGGTTAAATGATTTTTGTTGATACAAGATATAAAGGACTCTGATATAAAAGTGACCTAAAACATACAAAGAGATTACATTGCTGAATTTAGTCAAAAGACGTGGTCAATATTTGTCATGAAACACAGCATCCTCCTGAGTATGTACAGTATACATTATGAGAGGGTTGCTTAATTTTAAAGCTAGCTGGAGTCTGAATATGTGTTCCAGATTTGTGAAGATTTGCTCATTTGTTAGTAGACAAATCTACAGTGGAGCCAGATGCTTAGCTATAGGGGACACACTGAGCAGCATTTGCTGAGACACATTCACCTCCAGCAAGGGCCAAGAATTGTAAATAGCTATCTTGGGTCACGGACCAAGTTGCTTTAAAAGTCTAGTAAGTCTGAAGAATTTGCCTTCTTTGTTTGATTTGCTCAGTAAATCCCTTTATATCCTTTATATTATTTCAAAATCAATCTTAATATATACATGGAGCACTGTGTTTTTTCTCAGTCTCTCTTCTTAGAATATGGCTCCAGGTGCTTTAGATGTTCTTTTGGAATACAAGTGTGTTAGCTTTTGTTTTCCTGCACCACACAATAAAAATAAAGACAGGATGAGCATATTGGGTTGAGGGGAAGTTCTGGAGAACCTTTAGGCAACAGATAGAAGTGATATTCCATGTTCACTGACTGAACAGATTCTTAAAGCAAATGGTAATCAGAATACATATGTATACATTTATATAAAAATCTGATCAAAGAAATAACAATATAGCTAATGATCTCTCAGCACTTTTCAAAATGCAACTCCAGCTGTGGGAGCTGTGAACTTGAAAACCTGCCTCAAGAATACAAGAATATACAAATGACAATATATCAATCTGTTTCCCCAAACGGTATTTCCCTAAAAATTAAATTACATGATTGTATATCTGAATGAATCACACAGATGCTGTGACTACCTCTGCAAACCTTTCATTGAGGTTGTGAATGAAAGCAGTATAGGTTGGAGCCTAAATCCTGTGACTCCTTGAGACTGAGTGATTGTAAAGGCATCACTATCATAAAACTCAGGTGTAAATTTACTTGGAAAGAAGTGGGTGGGAACCTCTGCTAGCTTTCTTTCTGTATCAGTGTTTGATCTATTGTTCATACATATGAATTTTGATTACACTTGGGTCTTTCACCATTTTTGATGATGAGATTTCCTCTTATTTCTTTTCAGTTTCGTACTCTGTTTTTTGTAATTAACATTTTTCTACTGTTGCACAGGACAGATATGTTTATGTTTCTTCCTAGAAATGAGATGATGGTTGGGATCTTTAGATACTACACCTGACCTTTGAGCTCCAGAGCTCAAATCAGCATTGCAATTTCTATGGTTCATGGATTACTAATCAGAAGTCATAAAGAGACAGGAATGCTGGGAAGAATGCTCAAATTAAATCAGAAACATTCTCTGTTTTATATGAAATACTGGTACTAACATTTCTGTTGAAGTTCAGTAAATCATAACATTGGGCCTATGATTACAGTGGCTAGTCACCTACATGCAGAGCTAACTTGTGCTTTGAACGACACTGTGCAAGTGTGCAGCATGCTGAGAGACCAGCCTTTCCAACATGTTGTTTTGCTCTATGATGTTGACTTGAAATAAAATGGTCACAGTAAAACAAGCTTTCAAAAGATGAAATCCCATAAGAGACAAGGTTTGGTTTTCTGTTCTGATAAGAGCTTCTTGTGATTGACTCTCCATCCTCTAGGAGGAAGAGGTTTTAAGCAATTGCTGTGCACTACAACAATGAAAACTATTCTTACCTAATTTCCTAAACCTCCTTTAAAGTCTTTTTCCAATTAGTCTGCAACCGTTACAGGGATTTTTAATCTAAATTAAAAAAAGTAATCAAGGCAGTATGACTCTGCTCAGCCCTTAGGGAAGATTATCCATATTCAGCCCCTTCTAATGGCCTATTGCAACCTGATATATTGGCAGTCATCCAGACTGTGTAGCAGTCCTAAAGAGGCTCAGGCCTTGAGACCTCAAAAGAACTTCCCTTTAAAATAAAACAGCTTGTTTTTTCTGACATGTTTCCTTTCTTCTTTTATTTTATTTTTTCTTGCATCCTTACTTGGAGTGATTTTTACCTTGCTGTGATTGTTGCTAAAACCCAAGCTCAAAACTCGGTCAGAGGAAAGTGAGGTATTAAGCAGAATTACAGGTGGTTTATGCCCCTGTGCAACAAATATTCCCTACCTTTCTTCAATGCATTCTGCTACCTTCAGTGTCCAGTTTATAAATTTCATGAAGTAAGGATGGCTAGCAATAATCTCTGTTGTGTACAAAGTGACAAGTACATCTACTATCCAGAGGTACATCACTGATAGATAAGAGAAACAAGAAATGTGTAGAAGGGCAGAATGTGGCCATCGTGGAGGCACTGTGGGTTCAAGCCTTTAGGTACATCGTTCTGGTGGGAGTTATAAGGAGTCACCATGCCTCTGGTAGATAAAGATTCCTCAGAGTGATCTCAGCATTTCCTATAAAGTCAGATTTTCTAGCCTATGTATAGGAGTATCAGACCTTTCTGAGAAGTAAATAAGACTATGGAAACTGACATTTCTTATCCGCTTATCAATCCACCGAAGGAATTACTGCATTGGATTTAAAACAGCACAAGAAAGGGATATCTCCTTGTACTGCTAGGGAGTTTGGGGTAATCTGGATCCTGAAGGGTAGGGAATAAAGTAAGCATATGTAGACAAGTTTTATTGATTAGGCTTTTGGGATTGTTGTCTGCACAGCTTGCTGGTCAGATTCGCAGCTCTCCTAGGAATGCTAGCAGACTAGCTTAAGTAACACTGAGAAAAATATATCCCTGGATTGAGGAAATGTAGCTGTCAGCCCTGTGCTCACGTATTTTGCATGCTGAAGGAGAACCCACCCCTCTTTCACAGTATTTCAGGTTGTGTTTGTGACAGCTGTTTATGTTTGCCTGCTTACTGTGGGGTTATCAAATCATCACTGCGGTCATTTGGGGGTAACAATTACATGCACATTTACTCCCACCTCTCCTTCTGGGCTTCCTCAGAGCATTTCTTTCCCCCCTGCATTTGTTTCATGGAAGCAATGCTCACACTGGCACTAGAATACTGCTACCAGAATCCACCCTCTGTCATTTCTCACACATCACTGCTCTTAGAGAGAGACTGATCCTGAAAAGTGATCAGGATCTGGTTAGTTCAGGCTGCTGTTCGCAGCTAAATTGAATGCATTTATTTGGTTTTTTTTTTCTCCTCATGTTGCATTTCCTAATCATGCAAGCTCTCTCTCGGGTCACCAACATAGATACAGTTCACAAACTCTTCTTTGGAGCAACAGTAAATAATACTGCACCATGGCTTGGAAGAGGAAAGGAAACAAAGGACTGCTTCAGTGAAAGTTAAAATGAAGCACCCAGATTTATTCCCTGGTCTGGGGAGATAAGTGTTTATGTACTGATGGACTTTCTGATAATTTTCTCGTCTGATTATTTTTCTGCACATTTCAGGAAATGGTTGGTTTGTCTAACTAGTGCTCATTAAGTGAAGCATGTAATATGGGCAGGATTTCTCTTGATTAAACTCAGTGTATACACCCAAGTTGACACTAATGCAACTCTTCTAAAAATATGCATGTTTCTCACATGTCATCATTGCTGGGTATGCCAGGAAAATGCGATTCATATGCAAGTGTAATAAAGTGGAAAAATCATCAGTGTTCTTGTAAGTCTTTTTGTTTTTCCTCACTTTCTAGAGATTCCAGCAATTTTTAAAAATATGCACTGTCTTTGCAATTTTGCTGCCAAAAAAGAAAAGCTAGTTCATTCTGTAATATAACCCTGTGATGTGACTGCCTTATATTCAGCTTTTATATTACTCAATACTGTTTGAAGTGTTTCCAAGGTGACATCTAGCACACCCTGGCTTAGTAAAGTATTTAATTAGTATAACAACTTGCCAACATGATGAGGGGAAAAAATTCTCTCTGGGTCAAGTCAGGAGACAAAACTTACCCTGAACTATAACTGAACTGTTTTAAGCAAACTGCTCTTTTATTAGAGGTGCTGTTTTTTATCATGAATACTTGACCTTCTTCTGTATCTTAATTTTTTCCTTTTCGTTCTTTCCTAAGGAAAAAAAAAAAAAGATGATGTATTTGTTAGGGAGACACCATTTCTTACAGTCTTTATCATGTATTTTTTTCTCTGAACACATAAAAATCTTGGGTTCAGTTGGGAAGACATTGCTTGTCTTTTTCATGTATATGGATGCAACATAAGAAATGTTATATAAGCTTTTGTTTCCTTTGTAGACTATGACAAATATTGCCAGGGATTCAATAGGTGGCACTCTTACCTCTGAGCTGGACTCATGTAACATTGTTATGCAGAGAGCGAGAGAATACAAAAAGAACACCATCAAAAAAGAGGTAGATATTAAAAACTGAATGGTGTAGAGCAGGGTTGATCCGATTCTGAAATCAGCTGCTGTTTTCTCTTTGTCTGTGACACTCTTGGCTCTTGAAAGGTGTTACTTAGTGACCATTTTGTAAAGTAAGAAGCCAGCATAAAACATATGAATACATCTGTGACTAACAATATGAATAATGCTCTTCTTTGTATTCAAAGACAGTACAGAGGAAAAAAAAAGTGCAGCTCTCACGGCCTGCAACCTCCCAGAGTAGCAACTGCGTACCCACAACACCCAGAGAGGAGCTGGCCATGCTAGGCGTGAGGACATGAAAGCTCTTGAGAACGCTGGTATTTTGCTCTAACCTCTGTTAGAAAAGTAATTCCAAAACCATGCAAGAGAGACAATTATTAGATTACTTTCTGGCAATATGGCAGGAAGAGGCAAAACCTGTTCCAGTTTTGCAGCATTAGGGTTGACTAAAGCTCAGGAAAATCTTCAGACTTCAGTGTGTTTACTCTAGTAGAAAAATTCCTGTTAACATCAATGCATTTTGGATCATGCCCTAGCTTTCTGGTTGTTATATGGTATCTCTAGAGAGATTTCATAAGGCTTGGAGATTGGCAAACTTTGGCTAACCATTGGCAATACTCTACGTTAATATTTAGAACCAGGAGTCAGGGGATCTACTTTCTCTTGAGTATGTACCACAAATTTGGCAGGTTATTCAACTTCCCTATCTTGGTATATATATATATGTATATGTATGTATGTTAGCAAAATGGGGATAATAATCCCATTACCATCTCCTGTTCTTACTCACCTTGCTAAGGTGCTGTGAGAATTAATTTATTTTTGAAATGCTTAGAGACCCTCAGAGACTGCTGTGTGAGTGCAAAGCCTTGTTTTATTTTACTATTCAGTGCATTCTATCTGAGGCTCAGGAGACATGTGGTTTCCATTTTGGAACGTGCCATAGGAGGAATTATTACTGAGAGCTTCAGAGAACTGTCAAATCACACAGAGCTTTTAGGAAAAAGAGGGGGAAAAGAAAAAGGGCAGGGGTGTGGGGGTGGAGGGCGGGGATAGGGGGTGTGTTTGCGGTTGGGAGTGCTCCAAACTTAAGCCTCCTATCTAAACAGAGAAAAAATTTGTATTCTTTACTTTTGCAAAAAACCCACAGACATCTTTCTGAAATTTATATACAAACCCCGTCAGTTTCTACTTCATATATCAATTCTCTGGGATTCCGTAATTTTTACTACATTTTGGTATTGCTTTTCTTTATAATATAGTGCAAGAGTTAGTAATCCTATTTGGAGATACAAGATGAAGTTCTCACTTGCATACTGTACATTGTGAATGAAATACATCACAATATGTTTAAATACATAAACAGATGGAGACCTGCCTGCTGATTTCACGGCATTTGACATAGTGCATGTTTGTCTTCTAGCAGACTTTTTTTTATTAAAAAAATATTTATTAAATTTCAACTGCAGCACATACTGCCCACACCCTTTTCTCAGCAATAACCCCCACAGAAGCTTGGGAGGAGGGAGCACTATACAGTTCTCAGGAGGTGTTAGTGCACTATACACTTGCTTTGCCAATTTCTTATAGTGGATGTTTTTCTTAAACCTTTGAACTGCAACTTCATTCCTACAAGAGGGAAAATATCCTGTTTAATCAATAAGACATGGCAGGGCGTGAATAAGTTCATATTTATGATCAAAGCTGCTTGTCCTAAGTGAACATCCTCTAGTACAATTCAAACAGTAGAATGTCTGAATAGTAGAATGTAATTTTATTATAAAGTGTTACTTTTTGTCAAATAATTTACATAATCTTAATTAAATGAACAGGCTAAGCTCTGAGTGGTGAATTCTGCTGTTTTACACTCCAGCCAATTAGATCATTCAGTTTTTCAGGCATTCTTTATTGTGCAGACTAAATGGCTACATGATGTTAGGTTGATTTTTTTTTTTTTTATTTTAACAGAAAAACAGAACTAGGAGAAAACAGAAAATTAAATAATTGTCTAAAAAACTAATAGGATCATTTGCTTGCTAACCCTAATAAGGAAAACAACATAAAAATAACTGGATTACATGACATAAGAAAAACTGCCCAAACAAGAAATTTTATTGCTGATGAAAAGACATTTCTGCATCCCTGGTGAACATTTAAGCCTTGGTAGATATTTTGGGTGTCCTAAAACACAATATCAACTACTAAATGCTAAGACAGAAATGTACAGAAGTGAAAGCTTCGTTTTCTGTGTTAGGGCTCTTGAGATGTTCTTTGTTTCTCCTCTGTGTGTGCTTGTGTTCTCAGCTTCTTTAGCTGTGTAGCAAATCTCTTCTGGTAAAAGCAAATAGGACTGAAGATGACTATTGAGAGCCATCTCCAGCTTTCTGGGAGCAAAGATAGAACTGGGATCTCATCAGTTCCTCCTTCTGAAAAAGTATTTAGAATTGACAGCTGGAAATGCAGTATGTGCTACTTAAGGAGTAGTGAGAATATGCTGTGAAACCTTGCTATTTAGAAATTACTCTTAAGAAATCTTTTGTGATTTGGGACAAAAGTACTTCATCCATGTATGAAAAATTAGAGGAAATGCAGGAATTTTCTGAATTCAAAAAGAAAAAGGAAGGTCCACCATAAAACAGGCTGTATGAAAACCAGTAATTAATCCACATTCATGCGATGGACAGCTCTGTTCTTCTACAAGTGTCTGAAGGAGAAGCTCCTTGATTTGCTTGGGATTGCTTTTCTAACTATTAAAGAGTACAACTCATGCTTTAATTAGGCAACACAGACTACTCTTGTTTGTGGATATGCTCTGAGGATACACATATGAGGAAGGTAACTACCTTTTCAGCATTCCTGAATGTCAGTAGCATAAATGACATATCTAGGACATGAATGTGAGTCATTCAGTGAGGGAGAAGTTTAACAAAGATCTGGAAACCTGATCCTCTGCAGCTCTGAAGTTGTCCTTTCTGAACTTACCATCTCTCAGTGTAGGTCTGATTTGGAAAGCCACAAAAACTTTTTCTGGCAGCCTCTTTTCTTCATTAGAGCACAAGCATACTTCTGCTTAGTGAAAAATCAGGGACTTAGCCAGCAGGAAAGAGGATTCTCATTCTCCTTGACTCATAGAAAAAAAAAATAAATGGAGAATTTTTTTAAAAAACATTCCTACTATTTATTAAATGTGCTGTTTTGTTGAAATCTGTTTCACTTCATAAGTAATCTTTTTCAGTAAGGTTCTCATGATTGGCACCAAAATGAAGAAAATAAAAATATAAAAGACAATCCTTGACCTGTGGGAAGAGCTAATTCAGCACTCAAGAGGACTAGGTGCAGCTTTGGGAGCTGTTTTAAATGTAGCTTCACAACTACTTAACTTCCTCCACCATTCTATAAGAGAAGAGGTTAAAGAATATCGTTTTTATTGTCTCACCATGGTAGTTTTTCATCAAGACGTCATTGTTGTTTCAGCATTTAAATATGATATTCTTACTTTCAATAGACATAAAAAAAGCTACTGTATCCTTTAGAATTATGTTTTGCAGACCTTAAGCCTATTGATTGTAGAACCTACTTCTGTAAGATACCACCCTATTATTTGTCCAACATCTGTTGAATACTTAACTTTCTTGCACATGAAAATGGTATTTTTTGAAATACCGTTTATAAAATCGTATTTCAACTCTTTTTTTGTGTGTGGGTGTGGAGTGGCTGGAAGGCAATGGACATATTATGAGCAATCCAGACCAAGTAACTTTGTTGTAAAAGAAGGCAGAGTAGGCCCAGCTCTAACAAGCTGCAGGTGTTATGAAGGACATATGCAAGGCCAAGGGAGACAAAGAAACTCTGTATTCATAGAGAAATAAGAGAGTTGGACAGAAAGATGAGAAAAAACAGGATGCCTGCACAAGGGGGGAGCAGCGTGTGGGCACCACACTGGGACCAGTCATAGGGGAGGTGGAAGCGTGTGAATGAGTAGTTTTAACCTGTCACCTTTTACATAACAAGCCTGCGTAGCATGTGTGTTTTTAGCTGAGGGTATAAATTGCTGTGAGTCTATGAATAGCACCTGTAGAGTATAAATTGCTGTGTATCCCTTAATAAAGTGGCACTAACTTGATCACATTGGTTGTATAAGTTGTGTCCGAGCCTTCTGCATCAACATGTGGTGTTTTATCAACATGTGGTTTTTTTTGGGTTTTTTTGTTTATTTTTTTTTCTTTTAGCTATATATGTCACACACTTAGTTTCACTTCTGGTCTGTGCGCAAATATGTATTCATTCAGAAGCTTTTATGCTGTTACAGCTTGAGATCCATTGGTGCTTTTGTCTTCCAGGATATGCGTCTTTTTATGGGCTAGTTAAATAAGAGGTAGAATCTCCTTGTGCTTATGACTATATTTTAGTCAGGAATACAGAAATAAATAGTTTTAAGAGGCCCTTGGCATCAACAGGTGCTCTTCAATTAGGCTCCAGTGTACTGTAATATTACAGCAAATGCCTGCAGGTACAGATTTTTGGATAGCAGTGTTTAAATAAGAAACTATTTTATTCTACCTGCCTTGCCTATTGCTTTTTTTTCAAATGAGCTAATTGTATAATTCATTAAAGCAAAAACACAGCAAGGAAACTAGAGAATATCAATTGCAGTTAAGTTGCAGCCATGTTTGGAAAGGAGTGCATTACTAAAGGGCTAGATCCACGGATATGGTTAGGAATTGTTAGTAGAATTAAACTAAAATCACTTGAAAAATGATCTCTTTTGAAGTATGTGGTGTTCTGATATAATAGTAATTGCCCACTGGATTAGAAAGAGTGTGATTACCACAAGGTGGAGATGTTATAAATGACCAGGGAAGCTCTTGCTTTTATTTTGTCCTTAACTTGATGAGTTCTGTTTTCTGTGCATGTTCCTTTGGGAAAGAAGGAGAGAGAGAAGCTCTCTTTATAATATCCTCATGATACGAGATAACAACTATCTTTTCAGCAATGTAATTATTTCATTCTTTACTGTTATCTGTAATACTCGCACCACCACTGGCATTCTGGATAGTTTGACTGCTCAGTAAGTACCTGTATCTCCTTTGGTCCCATTTTATTGCACTTCCAGTTGAGATTTCTGGTTTTGTTTGTTTTCCAAACATTTTAGAATGCATATAAAATTAAATACATACTACAAGGATTTCCTCAACTTTGCAGCTAGGGTATTTCTCCCATTTAGAAGCATTTAGAATGAGAACGAGCTCAATCCAAACTCCATTGATAACCACTGGAAAATGAATGTGTACCGTGGAAGCAAGCCGAACACTTGGATGGTTTTATTTTTCAGTGTAACTGGCATTTTATTTGTGTTCTTAAAGCAGGAAAAACTGGAATGTATTTTAGTGTATTGGAATAAAGCAGCTTTTAAAATACATATGATCATCACTCTTTTGGGAACATTGAAGTAGGCAATTTTTTTTTCCATCTTTCTGCAATGCATCCTAGAGGATTCAGGGAAGAAAAGCATGTATGCAACATTTTAGTTTCAGTGTCTGCTGCCAGGAATCAGCTGGTGGTAGCTGCTGTCCTGTTATTTGTTTCATGTTGTTTTATAGTCCAGAAAATTACTTATTGTACATGCTCAGGTATCTTTTACATAATATTGGAGAAGATTTCTTCGACTTTACTGACTCCCTGCAGTGAAATCCTCTGATATGGAGGTGTCAGTTGCCTTGTCAATATGCTTATGGAGAAGACTGAGCTTAGAAAAGACAACTCAGAGGACAAGTTGTTCCTCCAAGATTGTTAGTCCTGACACCTCACCTTTCTGACATGACTGAAATCCTTAGCTGTTGTGCTTGCTGTTTTCATGTTTTACAGCTGTTCTGATGACTGTCACTTTGAACGTCTGTCTTCTCTAAGAAGAGAGTTGCTGGTTGTTGTGGATCCTTTCTTACTATTCTTTCCTGTCTTATATTCTGCATTTACCAGTTCATGGTTATACCACTTTATATGTTTCCTTTTGGAAATGTATAAGATTTTCTAAGGCACTCCAAAGACTGGGTGCATAGCATGAGTTCAAAGTTATATCTACACCTATGTATGACTTGCAATGACATGCCTTTAACATTTATTAGCATTGCAAATATAACTAAGCAAAAATGAAACAAATTCTAAATTCTGTAACTTCTTTCCCATTTAAATGCTTCTGTGGTATACAGTCTGTCTCTAGTGATGGTCAGCAGTCTGGGCTGATCACACTTCTGAGCAATCTGTTCTCATTAGACCTGTTGTTAGCAGGAAGTTGGTCTAGATGACCTTTGGAGGTCCATTCCAATCTAAATTTTTCTGTGATTTATTCTTGGGACAATGGAAGTGTATGTTAGCTGAAAAACCACATTTCTAGGTTTTTTGTTGTCTTCTAGTGAAAAAAGATCAAGAGCTAACTTAAGTTTGTTGAACTATTTAGAAGTGGCTAAATTAAAAATATAGCAATTCTTCTATAGAGTTGTGGTATATCTGACACTGTGAAACATGTGGTGCAGAGACAGCTGAGCTGAGACTGACTTGTCATTGCATACAGTGTGATGAAGAGATATCACTCCTTGAAATGGTAGTTTCAAGGCACTACCTTGTTCCTTGAACAAAGGACTGCATTAGTGTATTTAAAGTGCATTTAGTGGTGCACAACATCCTGCTGATACAACTGCTTTGCCCTGTGATCTGTCTTGCAGGCTGGGTAGCCCTTAGGTACTGTATAGCACCTCAACTTTTCTTATGACAGAAGCTCAGAGGTTAGATTAACATGTCATAACAAAGTCTGCTCGGGATTTTGTGTGTTTGGAGTCTCTTAAGATGAACTCCTCTGGGAGTCCTGCCGTGATAGGCATCTTCAGGCTGCACCTTTCATAAAGCACAATTGCCAAGATAAGCACAAAATAGAATAGCCACTGCATTTTCATAAAAAAAACTGGGGAAGGATTTCATACCTGCATATAAACTAGATGGCAAACTATTCCCTCTATAGGCTAAATATATGAGATCCTGTATATACTTCTCAGAACAAAGGGATTCTCATTCAAAGCTCACAGTTCACTGGGGAGTTTCCTAATCGTGCAGCTCCTGGGAAGACTAGGTTGGTGCTTTCTAGTCCTTTTCAGATGCAGGCAGAAGTACAATATGTACTGGGCACAGAGAGAGCAGATAAGAGTAAGCAGGATGGAAAAGCCTGTGATGAGAATAAATCCCTTGGCAGACAGAGATCAGGAAAATAGATCCTGTTTTTCAGGGCTTTCTAAGCGGGCTATAATAAGGAGAGCTATTGGGGAAAAACAAAACTGTTACTTAATCCAGACTATGCCTAAATTTTCATTTTTCTTCAGATATTAGATTATCAGAACCTTTAATATCCAAAAATACTTTAAACCTTGGAGTATCTTGCCCTGGAAGACAAGTTTGAATCTCACTGGCTTCTCTAGGAGATCTCAGCCAGTGCAAGACACCTTAGAAGATGCCCCAAACCAGCAGCTTCTACTGCATTTGTAGGTCATTAATCAACCACAGCATATTTTCCTGTCATGCTGATGTTTTGTACCCTCTTCTCACACTCAATTTCCCCCTGCAAGAAGAAGTGGGGTGGTTTGGTAAGCTGCTCAAGATCCACAGTTTTCTGTTGATCCCAAGAAATATTCCTCAGCAAAGAAAGTGTTTACAAACTGGTTCTTAAAAGCTCTAGCTGCAACTGGGTAAGGTCAAATAACAAATCTCACAGCTATTGTACCACTAATTGCTATACTTGCCATGGCCTGGAAATTGTGGCTGGGTCTTCTTGTTCCCAGTTTCCAAGCTTCTTGCTTATTTTATAGGCAACATGGAGGCATCTTTGCTGAAAAGAAGATCAGCTAAGAAAACCAACTTTCCATGGTCATTGTGACACTAAGGTAGGACTCAGTGAAATAACTGAAGAAAAGAAAGGCAGTGGAAGGTGAGGTATCAGGAAATAGCATCAGATTCCACAGCTTTTTCAAGTCCTCCTCCTCAAGAAATATTGACTGAAGCCACATGGACAGTTTCTGCTTAACCACATTTTTAAAAGCTTTCATAAATATTGCAATAAAGTGAAATTCATTGCTAGTTAAACCCTAACACCAGCATAAGCTCATTTCTTATTCATATGACTGAGCTGCAGCAGAGAAGTAGCACTGGGATAGCACAGGATTTATACTGCAAAATTTGAAATATCTTTCTGCATGAAGTAATAAAGGACAGTCTCCATATTCTATTCTAATGGCCAATAAAGCACAAGACCAGCTAGAAAAATAAGGCTGGCAGAAACATTGAGTACATTAGGAAATTATATTTACATTACAGTCAATTACAGCAACAGTGTTTTACTGTATAATACAAACTTTTCTTGTAAACTGCAGTGTGCCAAAAATCTTTGAATGGGAGAATAGGTTGTCAAATCTCATTCCAAAATGCAAAAAAAAATATTTCCATTACCCACCATAATTTCCACATTTAATAAGTTGTATACTAGGGTTTGGCTGGAAAGCACAAATGTGTGCTGGGAAAGGGAACATAAGAAGGCCGTAAAGGCCTTTGTGTCCATAGGTTGTCTGCCAGCAGAATTCAAGGCAACCTTTAGGCTGCTTTAATTTGTGCTCCTTGGTAAAATACAGACAGGGTTGATGCTGAACTGGCATATCCAATTTCCTCACAAACATTTCTTATGGTGGCCTACTTGATACTGTAGCCATGGCTGGACATCAGAAAAACTGCAATACCATTTTTAGATTTTTCTGCCTTTTCTTTATGTACAAGGGAATGCCATTCATCACAACGCCTGGCCATCTACTGATTGGCATAGGTACAATTCAACCGCTTCCATGCTTGTTGGCAGCAGCATCATTGGAGTTCAATAGTAAGAGGATTTTCATTCAAGGATAAACATGTTTCGCAATTCATCAATGGTAAGATCACTCGGTTGGATTCCATCTAGTTATCGAAGTTGTTTTCCAACAGATTTTTGGAAGACAGTTAAGACAGTGATTTTGACCACTGAAACCCTAAAGAAGTGGTTATATTTTAAATAACATCAGATTTTTATGAGAGCTGTCATAAGAACTGAGGTTAACTGAGGTACTCAGGCTGTCATCTTTTCCATTTAAACAGAAAACAACAGTAAAGTCAGGGCTCTTGAACTAGCATTTCAGTACTGCCCAAAATATTTGCTTTCTTGCTATGCTACTGGCTGGGTTGATTCACCTGTGAAAATGCTTCTTCTTGCGAGTTTTTTTTTCATAGTTCTGAAATGAAATGAAGGCAGATTTTTTTTTTTTTTTTTCAATTATGTGAGGTTTATCCCTAAATTTCCTAGTGTTTTCAGGCTAACAGATGTTGAGGATGTTATTCACAGCGCTAGAAAAGTATTAAAAAATAGTTATGAAAACATCCCTTTCAAAATCACAAGACAGTGAATATATGCTGTGTCTGTGGGACACCATCATTTTTGGCTTCTGTGGTAAAATACGCAGGAAAAGAGAACCCAGAGAAGGAAGCAGTAAAAATGTGTTAAGACTTCAGTTTTCAAAATGTACACAGTATGGTCGCCTTGGTCATTTGTGGGTATACTTAATAACTTAATCAAAATGTTCAAATAAGGCCCATATGCTGGATATTACAATTTAGCAGATACGTCATGAGCTACCAAGAAGATGCAGCTGTGCAAACTTTCAGATTACACAGGGCTTGCATAGACATCAGTGTTTGGTAACTGTTCACCCCAGCTGGACCAGCCATGTTCAATAAAATATCCTGCAGTAGCTTTCATGGGTAGTATGATATCATATTTGTTTTATTCATTCTTAAATTAAGAAACAGTTTCCAAAGTCCCTGCCAAAACCACCAAAGGTTAGACTGAAAAACTTAGAACACTTTCTTTTTCCTCAACAAAATACGAAGCTGCTCAGATGAGGTAAATTACACTACCACATTTCTTAGCCTGGATTTTTTTTCCCCCTTTTCTCCAAGTCTTGATTTTAAACCAGGTTTTTTTTGGGGTAATTTGTATTAAGACTCAGTAGTGAACTGTACTTAAGTATATGCTGTGTTTGCTGCTATTTCCAGTTAAAGCAGTTGTTTGTCACAGCCTGAAAATACCTTATGCATGATAGATTTTAATTGGGCTTTGTTTTCCTTTGCTATGTATCAGAACTGGAATAATTTTGATTGTCATACCACTTTATTTTGTACCATATTTTCAGTGATTGTTGAATGGATTTCTGTCCATTAGAATGTTATGACACTAGTTACTGCTGTCCTGAGAAATCACTTGAAACAAACAGACCTGTATCCTGCTACCATTTGTAGCGTCATCTTTCCTTCAGCTGTTATCCCTGTTGCTGGCAGCAACTTATGTAAGAAATAGATGGAGTAATAAGAGACAGGAAAGCAATATCACTTTCCAAAGTAGACCCCAAGGAAAACAAGTTTTACACCCAAGTTTTTAAAATTAATCTAAAAATAGGTGGGTGAAGTGATATTTGGTGCTAGTTAAACACTATGCTGAGTATGTCTCACTCCGTAAAATGTCATCAGTCTAATTTCATGTGGGGCCACTTTTTCTCCCTTCTCAGTTTTCACCAGTCAAGGTTTTCATGCAGAGGGAGATTGGTTGAATGTCCCTTGCTGTATCCCCTAAGAGAGTTTTTTCAGGGTTAATTAAATAATCTAACAAAGCAATTAGTGGCTGTTATGGCAATGTGCTAAGCCAGCCCCTTGAGAGTAAAGGACATTCAGTACCTTTTGAGGTTAGGCCTTTTGAACAAAAAGCAAACTAACTTTTCAGTTCCTTTCATTTGCAAAGATAGACATCTTTCCATGCTTGATCACATTTAACTAGTGTGACTATACAGAGCATATCTTACCCATCACCCAAACAGAATCTTCTTCCACAGGGTTGAGAAAAAAGATTAACTGTCCAGCTTTTGTAAATAATTCCTATTTTCCCACTCTGCATAAAAATATTTGAATCCTTAGCCTCCCATATTCTCACCTTCACAAACCTTAACAGGGAAAGATTTATTAACTTATCAAAGCTCTTTTTTTTTAAAGTCTGAACTTTGCATTCTCAGCTCTGGACGGAGCTGAGAAATACCTAGGATATTTCTTTCCAAAAAGCTTTCCAAAAGCCAGGGCTATACATTTTTATCCACTCTGTTCACAGGAAACTGTGCAAAATCTCCTGAAGTAGGGGTTGATAGATAGCTGAAAACTCAGAGGTCATTTAAACAGCGAACTGCCACTGACATGTTCTTACTTCTAACTCCCTTATTCCTGTTTTCATTGACTCGCTTCCATACCAATTCCAGAGAATAAAGCCCACAGTTTTATTTGCACAATCTGGCTGACAAATGCCAGTCCTTTACATGGCAAACAGTATGTTCAGAATAAACTATTAATTTCCAGCAACCACCTTTCTGGATCATTGTTTTTCGGAATAATACCTCATCATGTGGTATAAATATGACCAAATACCTTATTCTGAAGAGACTACTAAGTTTATGGTCTCCCAATTTTGGAAGAAGCTCAAATCACCTCCTTGTAGTAGCATAGCTAAATATCTTTGTGTCCTTCAGGCATGTTTTTTTATGGAGACCTTCTGCTGATGAGAACAGCCATATCTGATTAATACAAAACACAGCAGCAGGCCTTTCCTTTAATGTAATGATTACTATGAGTGAACTGAAACAGTGAGTGTCTTACTGAATGCATCAGAGCTCCAGAAGTAGCACAAGCATGCTCAGTTATGAGCCTCCATTGACAAATCAAGCCAAACCAAACACTATTTTTGATTCTTTTCCCTGTGTATAAAATCATACAATGAAGAATACCGTAGGTCCAACTGGGAAATTTTGTTTTCAGATGGCTGGCTGTCAATTCCAGAGATTTTAATACTCTGAAGTTCAAAACTAATGCCCATAATTTTTCCCTTGTCTCATCCTTTCTTTTACAGTGATATAGCTGAAAATATTTTTTAGCCCTCATTTGGCATTTGCCCCTTTCAGTTCTGAAAGAGTGATCACAGGGATTCACCAGAGAGGTTTTGTTTCGTTCAGTGTTCTCTCTAGCTGAGAAAATATTTATCTTCCTATTGGTGTAGCTGTAAAAAAGATAGACACTGACTACAAAAAATGCCATAAACCTGCAGAAGGTTTCTATATGAGACTTCCTTAAACATTTTTAAAGCAGTAAGTGTATATTTTCATAAAAGCATTGCCTTCTTGCCTCTATAAATTACTCCACTTTTGGAAGAGTCAAATTGATCCTAAAGTCACATCTTTTCTGAAAAAAATGTATCTAAAAAAATCAGATTTGAAAAATGACCATTTCCTGTCCTGGAAAAATAACTAGGAGAAAGTATCTGCCTTAACAAAAATAACTCAGGTTACAGCACCTCAGGGGTCCTTTGCCCTCAAACACATCTAACGATGGCATTAGTAAAGAAATGGAAATACAGGAAACTTTTCCAGATCCCCTCCAAACTTCTGCAGAACTGGAAATTGTTTGCTGCGATCACTGTTTCTGTTGTATTTTTTGCTTACCCAAGAAATCAAAATTATTTTCATGTGGGTTTTTTTTTCAATAAAGAATATAGCTCAGCTCAGCTCAGCTCAAGGCATTTCTGAACTCTTTGGAGACCATGAAACATGGAGCCATCAAAACAAAAGATAATCCTCTATCAAATGAAAGACTTTATAAAAAACTACCATGTAACTTGTCTACCTGTGTAAGGAGTATTTTTTTATTTAACTGTTCTTCCTGTCAGTAAAGTCTACATAACTGTAACAATATCACTTATGTGTTTGTCATTTAATGTTGCCTTTCTGTTCTTGAATTTTTAAGCCTTGGGCTAAGAGCAAATGAAACCTCAAGAAAGAGGGAGTTCCCAAGTGGTGACAGGGTGTTTAGAAAAGAGTAACTCCTCTCTGGAACAGTCATTTGTTGCTTTCACAGCTAATTTGGAACCAGATGATCCACAAATGGGTCACAGTAAATATTCAAGACAGCTTTCTTCTAACTGGACTCAAGCATATCATAAGATTCTGTTTCATAATTTTTTATTTAAGTGTAAACCATAAAACCTCTCTGAATTCTAGAATGACCTTTGCAGTATTTTCTTAAAGTGGTGAGATTTCTTTGAACTGCTTGCTGCTGAAAAGAAGCAAAGTCATTAGAAAATATGAAAGGGGTCTTTTTTTTTAGTTGGTAGCTTGTGTGTTTAGTGGATTTTCTGTTTTTCACATGTGGACATGTTACATGTTTTCATTGTTGAGTAGCTGCTACATGTATGGCTTGATACCAAAAAGAAGAAATGAGTCTAGCTTGTCTTCTGCTGCCAGAACCACACATTTCTGGTGCTATGACATAGTAAAACTTAATTCTGTAGTTTAACTCTGGTTATGTGTTTAGAGATAATGGCTATTAGAGCACTTTGCAGAATGAATCTGAGAAAAAAAAAAAAGGAAAGGAGTATCTGGCACATGCTAGATCTTCTTCTGACTCTTGGGATGTACCTCACTTTGATTTGAGAATTACTGAATAGTTCACTTATTTTCCCTTTGGTGGCACGCCTACAGCAGAGCGGTGTGTTTAAAATCCAATTATCCAGTTTTGATCTGTTTTGTGAGATTTGAGTTTTATTGCAGTCTGAAACCATCAAACTGCAAGCTTTAGAACTAAAGTAAAAGGAAACATGAAAGCCCTCTATTAAGATGACTAATATTCCAGATGAAGTTAATTAGTATGATAACCTATGCATGTAACAGAATTGTAAAATTAGTGAGATCAGCCTTGCAATACCATTAACTACATTATAACTCTTCACATGATTTTCTCCCCCCACTAACAAAAGGTCTCAGAAATGTGAGATTTCAATTTGCTTTATCATCTGGTAGAGCTCATCAGCACCACATGCTACAGTGAATATTGTGGTTTTCACAGCAGGACCTTTTTTATCTCTGCAAATTTGTAAATTAAAATATTTTCACCTGGGGAAATCCTGCATCAGAGAAATGTTGCTGACCTTGACAACACTTTCCCATTTCTTCTTTTTATCTCCCCTTTTTTTCCATAGCAAAACACAACAGCAAACAAATGATGGAAGACTGCCTTGTGGCATGCATCACGTTTACTACATTCATTTCTGTGCTAAGTGTTCCTCTAAGGTTATGTAGTCAGATTTAGATGCTATCCTGATGTGGAAACCTGCCTTGGGAAAAAGAAAGAAAGAGGAAGAGCAATGGAAAAATCACATGTGGTGTGTTCCACCGAGGCAGGGAGCAAATGGAGGAAAACAGTTGGGAACAGGCAATATGGGTAACAGCTAGTTAATCATCCTTGTGAAAAGTCTTTGCTTAATGATGAGCAAATATCCTGGCACACTGTATCTGCCTGTTTATCCTCTTATGTCCACTTATGTCTTCATTTATCAGAACTTTAATAGCTTCTCTCTTCTATTTCTTCCCTCTTTCTCATGCTATCTAAGCAAAAATCCTAGCATTTTAAGTGAGAAACTTTTCAAAAAGTGGAAAGTGATATTGGAAATGATTTTATAGAAAACTTTTACTAACTTCAGGGCCTGATTTTCTATTCAACCTATAACAGCAACTGGGTCTAAACGGTGTCTAAAGGACAGAAAGATGTCTTGTACAAAAAAGTCAGAGCTACTACACAAAGACCCTAACCAGTTACAAGCATACCAACTTTTTTTTGTGTGTCTATTACAGTATCATAAATAAAAAATGTGACATAAGTGCAAATAATAGTCATAAATTTTAAAGTAATAATAAATCCATAGTATTACAATCTTGTGGCTTGTTTAAAATCCTTACCCCAAATATTTGTAAATCAGAAATAGGAATAGTTGTCACATCTCACTGCAGTTTCAGAGTGAAGGCTGTTAACAATAAGGAATAATGCCTTTGACCCTTTCCAAATTGCTTGCGCTTACTTCCTGGATTATCAGCAAGAGTGTGGCACTTACCACTGTGCTTGCTCTGGAGACTTGAATTCACAAGTTAACTCTTCCCTTCATTTCCACTATCAGAAAATGACAGAACTGTAAAAAAGTAGAGCAAGATTCAACCTACTGAGATAAAAAAGCAAATACTGATCAAAACTGTAATTTTTTATGACAAGATTGGCCCCAGTATTGTTTTCTAAGGGAGAAAGTCAGACCAGATGTTTAAGAACTCTTAACATCTATTTGTTTATTTCAGGGAGATGAATCAGTGTCTAATCAGGATCTTCAGCATGTACAATATTCTAAAACTGATGGGGAAAGTTATTATAATCACAGTGTCTGAGCTGCACTTAATTTAATTTAATGAACACCCAGTATATAACTTGGGGACACTTGGAGGGAAATGTTAGTGCTTTCTGATAGGAAGAAAATTTAATTTTCACAGTAGAAGAAGCTGACACAGCAGCTAGAGGCATCTGTGCATGTGGTCAAAGGCCAGGAACCCACAGTGCTCCTTACTTGGACAGCATTGCAGAAGAGGCTGGCTGTAGCCAGGATGGGCAATGCATACTCCAAAGACTTGAATGGCACAAGTCCCAGTAACGGTGATGAGCAACCAAAATCCAGGAACTGTGGAGGCAAGTCTGAGGCATACTTTGTCCTTAATTCCTCACACATTTGTGCTTTTTCTTGGTTTTCTTGCAACTATGAGAGTTCAAGATAAAATGTCAGCCTCAGCTTTTGACTACAACCTGAAAATTGAAAATAAGAAGCTTTGTGACATTTTAGCTCCGAGACCTTTATTTTCTGGCTAGGGGAAAAATAGACCTGGCTGCATTTAAGCTTGTTCTTGTCATCCTGAAGCCAGGGGAAAGTCACACAGCCAAAATATCATCTGAGAGCTTTCTTTTTTTCCATTATATTTCTACAGATTATTTTATTGTTCTTTGATTTTTAAGGGGGAGAAGCCAGGGTTACCCTTGATTAGTCTTTCACCTCAGGAAAACATTGTGCCTGTCCCTCCTGGTTCATGGAAATCCTACAGACCACTACTTTCAGTGACTGTGACAGTGAGTTTGGTCTGCAAACAACAGCTACAGATTTAGTACAGAGGTATTTAACAACAAAAGAAGCCATGCAAGGTCCTTGTTACACTGCTTCAACACCTCTTAGTCTGCCCCAGTGGTTCCCTGTCGTACTGGCTCTCACTGTCCTAGGCTGCTAGGACAGACTGACTGATGGTCTATTATCATGCTGGTGTATTATCAGTTCTTACACTGCAGGCTCAAACACCAGAAACTTGCCTTTGCTTGCAACCAAACCAAGTAAGAGCACTGACTTCTCAGTGACTAAATGTTGTATTCAGAAGTTTATATAACTTTCTGCACAGAAGTAATTTTTACTTCTTTTTGCATCTAGATTGTGATTCAACACAGATCCCAGACCAATGCCGAAGCTTGTGCTGCTTCCCCTCTCACTCATATTTTTCTTTTAATTTAATTTTTAGGATGATAATATGGTGATTATTTATGGCTTTTATGTATCTGGATCCTCCAGTATTTCATCTTTGATAAGGCTTCCTCTTTTTGCCCTGTAAGAACTGAGTCTCATAATGCCAAGGAAAGTTGAATTTTCAGACATTCCAGATACATGGGTCTGGCTTTCTGCAGGTCTTTCATTCACTGCTCAGCCTGCAGCCAGTGAGAGGAGAGGCCATGAAACATCAGGAAAATATTTCTTAATCATTTTCCTCTCTGCTCTAGCTTCACCTCCCATTTCCAATAATGGCTGGCAGCTGCAGAAAGAGAAGACCTCCCTTTCAAACCTGGTATTGAATTTCTGTGCATCTTGAACTGTATAGACAGTTTAAGTTGTAATCCTTGTTCAAGAAGGGCCTTGGGATGCTTTATCCTTTTGTAATTCCTGTCTTGAGGTTCTTGATATCAATAAGTAAATAGAAGTAATGTAGCTGGTGAGTTTCTACATTGCTTTTAACTGTACTTAAGGAGTCATTTCCTAATGCACTATAGCTGATTCTTAAGGATCACTGAGGACTGCTAAGACTGACCAAAGATTTAAACACCAGGAAGGATATTTCAAATTAGAAAAGAGAAGTGCTGGCAGAACTCCATATAACATATGCTAGGCTCTGCCCATGGTTCCTCATTTTCCTGAGTACAGAAAGGTAAAATGAAGTGTGGGAGGGAAAGATTATTCAGAGAGTTTTTTGTTAGGAGGGAGAGTAGGTCCAGACTCTAGGGCTCACTCTGTGGCTGTACGGACACTATAGGAGACAGAGTTTAACCAATAACCTTCTGCTTGCATGAATTCCTAATTGAACCACTATCCCTTTGGATATATTGTTATTCAAAGGTATTTAATCAAGCTTTCTGGCAAATTTTAATAGCAGCAGACGCAGTATGAAAATGTCTCGGTGAAAATGATAATTCAAAATGCAAAGAAATTGAATATGTAAGTCACAAAATACTGGTCCCTCCAAAAAGTGCGATAGAATTTCTTATGTGAGGGTAGTTTGAGTTTAATTCTCTCAATACATGTACTTGTAACTATACAACTTGTTTTTTGCAAACAGTGACAAGAAACCAGAGCGTTTGAATAGTGGAGGTAAATGAGGGCAGAATGCAAGTGATTCATCCAACAAAAAGAAAGACTGAGAATTTTCAGCTATTTTTAGGTTATAAGTTTTGTAGTATTCATACAATGTATTTTATAAATATGTTATGTGCTAACAAAATTGATGTGCCAAAATAAATAATGATCTTTTGTGTTACCTGCATCTAAGGCCCTTAGGTTTTCAAACATATCTGTAGGTATTTTCCCCGGGTATCTAGCAATATTGTTTACTGCATCGTTTTCTGAAAGGTCCTGGTCATCCCCTCAGGGAAAACAGACCTGCACCTGGCAGGCAGACTTAGAGTCTGCCTACTGTGCAGCAGCTGGATATGGTGATTGTTCTAAACCCATTATTTATTTTGCATAATTGTTGACCTTTCTGCCTGTATTCTCTGGTGAGGAATTCAGACCATTTACAGTATTGCAGAAGAATAGGTGATTCTATCTAATAGACATCAGGAGGTTTGGTAGTTTCCTTTTAAATCACTGTATTCAGAAGTTTGAATACTCTAATTATTAATATTTTTTTCAGCTTCAATCAAACAGTTAAAATGTGTGATTTTAAAGATCAGCTAACCAAATAAATGTTTACACAGATGTGTGATGTTGTGGTTCTTTAATATTAAGTAGATTGGTATATACATCAAAACATTTAATTTAGCCATAATATTACCGTTTGCTAAGATCTGACAGAAGAACCTGTTGTTTTTTCTTTGTGAAATGGTATTGGTTTATTTATACTGAAATCCTTTAAACACCAATTTTAATAGTTCAGTTGCTTGAATAATGTAGAAGATTTTTGTAAATTGAGTAAATTTTGAGTAAATTTTTGTACTGAGTGATGTTAACTAATAACCAGATTATTTACTGAAGTTTCTTCTTATCAATTGAATTAGTAGTTTGAAGAAAAATGCCCAAATTCATAAGGAAATCTATATCAGAAAATTAAATTTCAATTGCTACCTCAGTTTACTACACGAAAGAGAGTTTTCTGACTAAAGGTTTTGTCTAGTATAAGAACTGTTATAATAGGAACAGTAATCGTTTGCATTAACAAGAAGAAAATAACTTACTGCATCCTTTGGTCTTTTTGGAGTGAACAACAACTTTAGTATCTTTCCTTGTTACGGTCAGAAAATTCCTAGGTAGGCTATCATTTTTATTGATAGGAAAGTCATAGTGATCTTGGACTCTTATTTGATTTGTTTATATCTTTTCTCTGTCTCTAAAACATTTTTACTTCAAGCAATTTCGGAGACAGCTCCTGGCTTTAGGATAAGAAGGTCTCCAGGTACTGAATGCAGCCTGCCTTAGCTTATGACACTGGAGACCTAGGTGTAAATCTTCTCAGAGGCCAGCTGAAATAATTTCCCCAGAACAGTGCTCCAGACGCAGTCTCACTGGGATTCCCTCAAAAGAGATTTCATTTCATTAAACTCTAGACTTGACTGTCTTACAAGAGGTCAGGAAAAATGCTATAGATGGCTCGCTTTCTGTAATGTCACCATTTCTTTGATTTATAGCAACTGCATCTTTATGTGCCACAGAGGGCCATACAGGTAGAGTTCTTAATTAGGCCAATCAGATGAGGCCATCACAAGTATTTCTGAGTAACATACCAGAAAGCCACACTCTGTTGCAATATCATCGCAGCGGCATAAGTTTGTCCAATAAATATTTCAGTTAAAAAAAAGGAGAAGAAGAAGAAATGACAGAATTTCTTTTATTAATTTGCAACACAGGTACATTATTATTATAATATTTTTGGGGTATTAACCATCAGACTCTGTAATCACATCAGAGTGGGTCAGGCTACTCAGTAAGATGGCTCCAGGTAACTGGGTTATGTAAAGAACCAGATAAAATGGTAAGTTAAAAATGGTAAGTTATTGTTGTTGGCATGTTACCAATACTGTTAACAATGTTACTGTTGAAGTTATAACTCAGGGTGCTTTCTCTAGTGTTTAAATTGTGACTTAATTGCACTGAACAAAAGGTTTCCCAGTCACAAACATGCTATCACCACATTTTGATCTCACAACCATTGTCCACCGTTCACTGTTGGTGTTCCTGGGTGTCAAAGGGCTGCTTTTCCCTGCAGGCAGCTTGGTTTTACGGTTACCCATATATACTCTTAATAATGGACTATTTTTCTTACACGGCTGTCTTTGCCGAGACAGAATATTCATTTGCCTACTTTCTCATACAGCAAACAGCTGGTCAGTCTCCCTGGCTAAAATGGGATTTGTGCTTAAGACTTTAATCAAAGTTATGTATTAAAAGGGAGAGGCAATAGCTTTGATATAAAGATGTTCTTGGTAACAGATGCATTTACTTCCATTTTCCTGAAGCCTGGCCTATTGAACACACCTGAGGTGCAAGAACTTAAGGAATCAAAAAGGTGGTTCATGTCCCACCACCCTGGCAGTTATGTCTTTTATCTGTGACACGTGCGTGTGTGGTACAGATGTGCTATATCTGTTATATGCACTTTTGCTGTTTCCTGCCTTACCACTTAGGGGCTCTTGCAGAGAGGAGGGAGAGCACAGCAGTTGGGTGCGGTGGTCCCTGGGCAAGAACCAGTTCTCAGAAAGAAGGCACCAGACTTGTTTCTGAGAAAAGGAAGAAAGTACATCTGTGGAGAGAAGAATAAAAACTCATGAATGGTTTACCTTGTACTGAAAACAGCACAGTGTTGGTTCAATACCCATTTTATTGTGAACTTTACTGGAATCTGTGTAATAGAGAGAGTTGTGAATATAAGAGCTTAGTAGAGCTGCGTGTGAAGTATTTTTCTGACTCACAGGTATTTTGAGATTGGAAAGAGTTGTTTCAGTTTCTGTTCTTTCTCCACGTCCATTCTGTCTTCCATTTTGGTGAGTGCAAATAACTATTGCTAGGGTTTTGATCCGTTTTGTTTTCTTTTCCCTGATTTTCAGTGACTGACAGGTGGTTTCCTTCTAAGTGTAAAAAATTAGAAACCGTTGTGCCAACAAAACCTAATCACAACCAAAACGTCAGGTAGTCATGTCCTTGCTTTTGCCTACATATCAGAAAAAAGAAAACCTGCCATAAATACCCAGCAAAACAGGAACTGTATATAGGAATTAGAATAATTGAGTCATTTAGGTTGGAAAAGACCTTTAAGATCTGAGTCCAATTACCTAGACTAACTTGAAAAGGGACTCCAAAGTCACAAATCTCATTGAACGACCTTCTCACTTCAGTTTCAGCTGATGTCTTTCTCTTCCAAATTATTATAATTAAGAGTGCACCCATTAAATTTTTTTCATTTGTTAGATGGATGATGCTATTTTATAATGTGGCCAAATAATGTGCCCATTATGAATTTCAAGTCTGGTGCCAACAAAATGTCTGTAGCTCTTCTTAAACAGCGCTTGAAACCTCAGAAGGAAGGTCATTGAAACACAGTTTGGGAAGAAAGCCATATGAATTTAACCACTAACTGCCCATGTTTGGATGTCATTAGATTTCTGTCTGATGTATTCATGTCTGATGTTCATAAATACAGTGGAGGTAAAACAGGTAGAGATTATCCATGGATTTCAGCAAGAAAAGCATGTTCACCCCATGTGTGTAAACATCAGATACAGTCATAGCCAAATGAAGGCTAGAATTGTTTGGAAGGCAGAAAGAATGAAAACAGATGTGTCTGTACCTGCATTTTCCAAAGCAATGCTTTTAAATAACTTAATTAAACATCAGTGCTTTTAGGAAAACCAGTATTTCTGCTTTGGCTGCCACCTTACTTTGTAAGCATAGAATTCTTTTTTCTACTTTTGTGCCAGTTTGTTTTCACCTACTTGTGGAAATCTCAGATCTTTCCATCACACATTCATGTTACATTTGGTTTTATTTTTTTTGTCGTCCCTGCACACCCCCACACACCCCTCGATTTCTATCAGAATTTAAATGCCACCATAGTTGTTTTAAATAGGTTGTGGAAGTTGAGAAATTAACAAAAATTTCTTTGTAACAAGGTCAATTTCCAAGCACTATCTTGATATTGCAAGACACTCATCAAACTCCAGATGTTGGTTGTGGGGGGATAGATTAAAGTTGTGTGATTATCTATTCTGTCTTTTTATGTTGATCCAAAGAAGTCCCCTATAAGCTGGGACAAAGCTTTCTTATAACATCAGAGGAAAATTTTAGGACATCAGAATATGCATCTAACAAACTATTCAAGTCCAGCAGCACCAGAATTAGAAGCAAAGTAGCCAGTCATATTAAGTCTACTTTCATGATGCAGGGGTAAGAAAAAGGAGTTGAAAGTGATCATATTATGTATAGCAAAATGCATCTGATTGAAGAACTGTGGAACCGATTCTGTCCACTGGTAGCTAGGCATAACCTATGAGACTGTCTTTCCAATACATGAGGGTTTGGTTTCTTGGTTGTTTTTTGTTTTGGTTGTTTTGTTGTTGTTGTTGTTGTTTTGTTTTGTTTGTTTATATTGTGGGTGTCTCATAATTCTGGGCAAGTTTCTTGGTTTTCTTCTTAGTTGACACATGAAAAATGCTTATTACTTTTTTTCCAATAACACTGATAAAAGTTTTGTTTCGTTCTATAAACTCAGACCATACATTTATAAAATGTAAACATTTGGTACTAAAAGATGTACCAAAAACTTATTCACTATGTTTGTTTTAAATAAACATAAGGAAAGTGTGACCAAGATAAACAAACATTTCAACAGCATACCAAGATAGTCTGTTACTGAGGTGTCATTAAAAGAATGTTTGGTATTGCTCTATTATTGACTTATTTCTTTATACATCAATTTACACTGCCAGTTTTCTGTATCTTCTTATAATATAGTAATTATGATTACAATATCATGCATATGATTAAAAATTAGCATAGCTACAAGAGCTAGTTAGGGTGGGTCAATCTCTGATTAAATGCAAAAAGTGGATACACTGATGGAACAGCTCAGACTCCTGTCTGAACGAGACTTAGAAATTTTTGAGAGTTGAAAGCAGTTTGTGGAACTGTTTCTTCGGAAGCAGAATTTCTGAGATCAGACTTGAAGCTATTTGCATGGTTGTTTTGGCATGCCTTTGAGTCACTGAAGTAAGTGAAATTTTGGGCCCACTCATGTTTTTGATTTTTTTAAAGATTTCTGGGGTAGAAAGTCATGAATCATGGGTTTTATGGAAGTGAAAAACCTCTGACAGATTCATACAAGTGGCTGGGAAAGAAAGTCATTGCTCTTTTTAGATCTGATCTTAAAAATCTCATTTTCAGTGTGTTCTGATGTTCTGTCCATAATTAGCAGTGGCTTACAGACTTTAAGGATTTGCTATAAGGAGGTGAGAGCAGGATATCCCTTATGTATTCAATTTTAATGAATTGCTGCTGGGAAAAAAAAAGAAAAAAAGGCTATAGTTAAGCTGACCTGTGGGACAAGATTATTTAACAGAGTGTTTGTGGTATCAAGAAACTGTGTTCTAAGCATCCTTTGCCATGCTGTTCTGTAATGACAGAATTTACAGCCAACTAACAGTCTAGGCATCATGGTTCTATATCAGCCTGTCCTATGATCAATTTAGCTACAACAATTTGTTCCTAAAATGAATTTGTAGATATTACTGCTTTTTTAAGGTCATGAAATGTCTGTGAAAAAATCTAGTATGTTATGTTATCTATCTTTATAGCATGACTTCTGCATTTTTTCTCTAGGCTTTTGCAGTTGTGTTTAACATTTTTAGTGTTATGGATTTGTCTTGGTATCCTTCAATTAACAGCTTTTGTACAGCAGCTGATAAACAAGGAAATGGGTTATTCAGGATTTGGGATACTTTTAAAGAGATTGCTACATTTCTTTTATTGCAAAACTATTTAAACCATGAAAAAATATTTCCTTATTTTTGCTTTTCAGAAAACAAGCACTTTCTCCACATCTCCCCACCCCACCCACCCCCAAATTTGCCATTTCTCTTTTACCTGGGAAACATATCTCTCCTACTTCTCCTACTTCTCCTATCTCCTGATTCAAACCCACAAAATAACCCAGATGATCTATAAGGAAGTATTTTCACAAAAGATCTGTTGAAGTAAATGTGGCATAAATATGCACATGGTTTCAATTTCCTGAGCAGCACTGACATTTTTACTCAATTTCCTCTTAATCCTGCATCACTCACAACTCCCTTGCTTCTGGATGCCTTTCTCAGCAGCCAGGGGTGGGGTTAAAAAAACAGTGAAATGGAAGAGAGCTCAACCAGCTCATTCTGCGTAATAAAATCCATTCCACTGTGGTTCTAATTTCATCAACTAATACAAGTCAACATTGAATGTTAATGAGGAAAGGTTTCCAATTAGATACCGTATGACACTGACCCAGCTTTTCAGTCACCTTCAATTGTCAGCGATAAAAAGGACAGTTCAATATGATATGGATCATTCACTTCAAATCTCCACAACTCATTTATGACAAACACAACTAACAGAGCATAGGGAACTGCTGAATTGTTTTTCATTATGCTGGCACATTGGCTTTAGACTACAGTGGTAATGATCTTTAGAGGTTTTCCATACAGAGTGCCACTAATGAGCAAACCAGGATGGGGTGATGAGGTGATGGTGACCCACATTTTCAAGTGACAATACCAGCAACATGATGATGCTTAAAATTCCCTATTATTTCTGGAAAGTAATTCACTACCAGAGAGAAGAGAGAGTTAGAAGGCTAAGCTATTAAATAAAATGACTACAGAAACTGAATAGCTCATTAAAAATGAAAAGCTTTTGCAAAATACACCAGCCTTGTCTTTATCAGTCACTGTAAAATTTACTTCTGTCCATCTTTCTGTAGGCAGTTACTTAGGGCGGTATTGTCATAGGCTAGGAGATCTAGGGATGTGTTAAAATCCTGCAGAACTGTTTTTTCCACTGTGGTATTCCTCCACCTTTGAACCCAGAGCATATATGGGGAATAAAGATGGATAAAAGTAGATGTTAAATTCATTCCTGATCTTGGTCAGGGGCTTGCTACAGCCCAGTCGAATACAGGGCACTATCAAGACTATTGGTTGTAATGATAGCTTGTGATTTCTTAAAATGCTAAACACGGCAAGATGGTAAATTACAGGGCTGCTACAATTGCTACAATATGGGTACAAGGTAACTTAATAATGACATGTAAAAGCTATCTGGAGACTATAACATACAAGAGCCGTAGCTGATATTCTATTCTCTGAAACCGAGTAAAACTTTTACGTCAGTTATTGTGGTTGTTCCTTTCAAAATCTTCCTGAAACCTTTTTATTTCAGAATAGAATGAATTCCTTTTTATCATTTTGGAACCAAGAAAAATCCATAGAGATTTCTAAAGCCACATAAGATTTGAAAGCTTGATTTAATTTCTGCTCATATAAGGCATTTGCTGGAAAATACAGTCCAAGGATCAGAGTATTTGAGGAAGAAAGGAAGGCTAGGACAGTAAAAGAAAATGCACTGAGATTTGTTATGAGCAGAAACCAAACCGGAAAGATTTCCATCACACAGTATGTTACAAAATGAAATGAGTTTTAACCATATCAAAAGTTTTCAGCAGAAATGAGCTCAGTAAATGTCAGCTTAGCAAAATATGGGCATTACTATTTTTTCCAGTTAAGATTTGATTGTAGTGTCAGGCAGAGTAGACTGGTCAAATAAAAATTTTGTGTTGCTCTTCCACTAGAAAATCTGTGTATTTTAATTGCATGTCAAACAGGAGTGGGAAAAGCCCATATGTACTATGTCAAGCTGCTTTTTAAAATTGTATGAAAATTGTTGAATTTTAATGATTAAAATCTATTTTGCACATAATTTCCCATTTTTCTCTTTTGCAGCATAGCCTTGCAGATGTTCTTGTTACTGGAAAGAGTCATTAACCCTGTGGAAACACATTAGGAGTTCTATTCATGACTTCTATTTCTTTTTCTTGTTGTTTATAATCCATATTCAAATAATAGCAAGAAACTTGCTAGTGTAAGTTCATATGGGTTCCATAAAGCCATGCCAGTAGTTCTGATACATGGTTTCACATGTCCTTAGTTTTATCTTACATTGCAACCTTGCCTGAAATTAAGTGTACACTAGTGATTTCCCAGCATGATTAATCATTCCTTATTTACTTATTAATTTCAAAATCACAGCATATAATAATTCAGCCACATTCTTCCGAGAAAGTTCTGCACCATCCAGGTCTAAGGAATTCCTTTATCTTTCTTGCATCAATGGAAACAAAAACTTTCACTGAGCGGCATTTCTGCAGATGCACCCTATTAAAAATGGATCAGGAGACTTCAGCATGTTTCAATTTGAATGCTCTCATTAGCTGAAAGCCTGGTCATTTTCAGTATATAAGATGTAATGGTGGAAATTTGTCCAGTTTATGTGAATTAGATTGTGTATATATTCTCATTTTGTAGAGAGAGAGTTTTGGATCATTCACATGTAAACACTCATAAACCTGTCCTTTCTAATCTTAGTCTTTTGCATATATGTAATTGTTCGATAGGTCTGGCTGTGTAAACTTCAGACACAGTCAGCATAGAATACCATCTGCAAAAAGCAAGAAACAGGAAAAAGGAAAATAGTGAAGGTCTCCAGAAACTAAAGTGCTTGTATACTGCTGGGTATGAACTGTGGGTATCACGGTTAGAGGTCTCTTTTAGCAAGGGTGAAGGAAAAGGATGTCGTCTACAAATGTGGTTTTGGCTAGCAAGAAGTGTGCTGATTTTTCTGTAACATGACACCAAACTCTGAAGGCTTGTTTCCTTTGGTTTTGGGCATGGAAGGAGATAGGCTTCTGAAGAGTCTAGTTCAGAGCAGGATATATATCTTACATTGGGATTACTGTACAGAGAGCTGTTTGACCCAGATGGCTCTGTAGTCATGATGTAGCAGTGTGGCTATTCTTTGGGCATGCCAGGTGATCAGGCTGGTACTTGCGCTGGCCAAAAAGGTGACCAAGTTTGTACTGGAGTCCCTACACTTTCTTTGCTTGGTCTGGTCCCAGTGATCTTATGGGTGAATATATAACAGGAGCCACCATGCAGAGGGGCTTTGTTGCAGTCCAGAGGGCTCCAAGACACTTTTATCTGCTGCCACTTAAGTCCTATTACATAGTGGGTCAAAGCATGGGTGAGAGAAAGAGCTCACCTTGGTTCACTGTGCTACATAGATGTGTCCTGGGTTTCTTTGAAAAATTTCTTAGGTTTGAGCTGTTTAAAAATCATAGCTGAGACCTCTTCAGATCAAGGAGACTTGAAAGGATCTCCTTTGGCCCTTGCTTATGTGAGGTGACTGCCATTATTTGGTAGGAAAGGTGGGCTGATATAATACCCTGTGATTACATACACTGTAGGAATTTACTGCTTTTCCTACCTGCCTTTGATGCTATCATGCCCAGTACAGGAGTTGACTGTCCAGTACTGTAGCTTAAAACAACATACTTTGTTGAAGGATATATCCTTTAAGTTTCTTCCGTGAGACAAAAACTTTTTACTCAGAAATGTGTTGTTTATCCCAAGCATTTCACAGGAAAGACAGGGAGTGCTTGGATTTACTTTCTATACTGGATTACCAACACAAAATTGAAGACAAAGCTTTTTGATTTAAAATCTGTTTAATTTTTATGATATTGCAGGAGATATGCTCTGTGAAACCTACCCTTGTGCTATTGCATGGCTAGGATTTGTACAGAATTATTAAGCAGTGTCTTGTACTGATACACACAGATGGAAGAACTGCTAAATTTTATTTTAGGGACTGAGCCTGTGAATGTTTTGAATTCAGTTGTGAACTTCTGTGGCTTGTGCCAAAATACCGAGTCCCTCGGCTTGGAGGCAGCAGAACTACAAGTTACTACATAGTATTGTGCTGGAGTGTTATACCAATGCCTGTGGGAAACATGCTACCTAAGAAAACTGTTTGCAATTTCAGCTATTTTCTTTTAATGTTATTATTATTGTTATTCTTATCTTTTTAAAATCCCAATTCCAAACTACTTGTTCCACAGCCACTAACTTCACATAGTGAATCTTCACTATTCTCTTGATTTCAGTCTTCCAGAAAGAAAAAAGAAGAGCTAAGTATAGGTCACTACCCGGTGAATTTATGTCTCTGTGTTGCAAAAGTGACAACAGAAGACATGTTTGGCAAGTATTTTCCTTTCATGATGGACAAATGTGACTTGTAATAGATATGTAAGTTTGCAGATTGCTTCAGGATGTTTAAAGTACTTCACCTAATTGCTGAAATCTCTTTCACTCCTAATTTTTTTTGCAAGGTTATGTGCTTTTCAAAAGGGAGTTGAAATTAAGCAGAAATTTGTTTTAGCTTTATCTGTATCTAGCTTTTCTGTATCAAAGCAGACTTCTGGGGAATTTTCAGGATTTTTGGAAGGCTTTAAGTGCATTCTAGCTCTAAATTAGGTCAAACATATTCAAAGAATAGTCTTATTTTGTTTTGTTTTATAATTTTTGCTATTAGTTGCTGTTGAAAACAAATGGGGAAAAAAGCAAGCCACAGAAAAGTCAATAGAATTATTCTAAGCATAAAGCTGAATTCTGTGTAATTCAGGATTTTGGCAGAGTTTCAGAATGTTTTGCTTGAACTGCTTCATCTATCAGAAGTTAGAGTTAGCTTGGCAACAGAATAAATGTTCATCATACTTGGATAGGAAGTTATTAATTCCATAAAACATAACTGAAAAAAAATGAGTTACATTTCTTAAGCAGTATGACTACAGTCAACATAGCTGAATTCATAGTAAAACTCCTAGGATTCTCAAACTGTTAATCAGATTATTAGTGGATTAATAATGTGTTCTATCAAACCAATATAGGAACACATGGACCTGATTTTCCCCTCATTTTAACTGGGTGATTCCATTGTTGTCTGTGATGTTATGCTGATAAAAATAAATGCAGAGGTGAAAAGAAATTCAGGCCATCTTGTCTAAGGGCTTCAATTTACAAGGTGATTAATAGAATTAATAACAATGTCCTGTAAACTGTGGAATTTTTTGCAGACTATATTTTAAGAATGAAAAGTACAATTCCTCAGAAATTCTGGGGTGTTAATTTAATTTAAAAAAAAAAAATAAAAATCCTACACAGCCTTGGTGCAGAGGACCATGACAGAGGAAGATGGATTCGTTCTGCCACTCGTCATATTGCTAACAAGAAATATGATAGGATCAATGATTTTTAGGTCAGAAATCAGAATGAGCAAAACTGATACCCCTGTCTAAAATATTAACAACAACAAAAAAAATACCCATTGGCAGAAATCTTGCTATATCATGTCAGAAGATCTCTTTAGCTCCTTATCTGGTGTCTATGAGAAAATCAGGTGCTGTAAAGAACTTGAAATGGCTGCCATTCACGGCTTCACAGGACTCAGGGAATTATGTGTTGTGTATATCTGCCTAGAAATCACTGGACTTTTATACAAAGGTATTTCTGATTTCTTAGTGTAACATTTCAATCATTATAAAAATTCAAGTGTTATAAATTATTTCATATCTAATGGTTTGGTACTTTTGATGTTCAGGTCTCTGAAAACATCTTCCCTAAGGAAGCAACCATAACCGGTAAAGTTTCTTGTGGATTTCTTTCCTAGCTGAAGGACAAATTTAACTCAAGTATACTATGATTGCAAGATGAGCTCATACTTTATTAAACATCTGATACTCCACCTGGAAGAAAGGAGGGAAAGAGTGTCAGAATGAGAGAGGTTATGAATGTGGAAAATGAGCTTCAGTCCGCATTGCCACTTTATTAGATGCTAGAGATTCCACAACAATAAGTGCTGCCAGCATGAGCACATCTTGAACACATATTCTCTGGTGTATGATAAATGGCATAAACTCACTGAAGAATTTGCCACATTCAGGGAATACTCAGGAGTGCTCTCTGTTGTGGATTCTCCTGTGGCTAATCAAAGCTGAGCTCCTGTTGTAATGTAACCGTCAGTTATATTGACCACAGTGTCAGTCCACCACTATATACAAACACATTGGAGACCAGGTACCACTCATTGTGGTGCTCTCCCGAGCATATTGCTTGATGTTGGAAAAGGTTAAAAAACAGGCTGCACTCTTTCCCTAGATGACAGAAATATATGTGTATTTCTTTTTGTAGTTACCCAGTTTTCATTAAATTCACAGGGATTTAATGTCTTTGAGAGCTCTGCTTCTGGAAATTTTACTTGAAATTTGCCTCTGAATTGAACATTTGTGGGGAAGAGGGAGCTAGCAGAAAGGTACAGTGTGATTGCCTGGTTTAGGAAACAGGCTAGTACTTTCCCCTCTTGCTCCTTTGCAAGAGGAGAGCAAGGGATATAGGAGGGTCTGAAAAGATGACTGCAAGTTTTTGAAATTTACAGCACCTCAGAAGAAAAGAGACAAAGTGTTTTGTGTCTGCTTCTACTAAAATATGCCTGCAAAGCATATATAAAGAGTGCCCAATGATTGGCTTAAATAAATACTTTATACCACCACATCAAATGCTGTTAGTTAATTACACAATTGTATGACAATGAAGTCATACAATGTTTCCATTTTAACCTTTCATTTTTATGCTTTTTCCTAAATGTTGTGCCTGTACGGATTTTTTCCCAATTATTTAACTTCTTCTTGGTGATTACTATTATTTGTTTGCTTGAGCTTAAATAATTATTCCATTTCAGTCAAGGTAAGGCTAGAAATTTATTTGACATATAAATTTATGAAAGTTTTTTTCCTTCAAAAAACACCTGTGCTGTTCATTCTGGTAAACAGCAGTTTGGTTTGGAAATTGCCCCAAACAGGCAGATATTTCTGTAATTACGCATAAGAAAAGTGGCTTTGCTTTGATCTATTTGGGTATTTAGTGGAACTGGATATTGAATATGCATAGTAAATTCTGTCATCAAGATCAAAACATGTGCAGATAAGACTACTGGGCTGCTGAAGTTCAAAGTTCAGGCTCTGTTCTGTAAACTGTCTTGACTCTATGGAAAAGGATTTGCAATAACACCTAGATGGATGCTGTGTGTCTGTTTATGCATTAACCTCCCTCAGACTAGAAAACTAGAAAAATGCTTTTGTGAATGTCTAAAAGATCATGTAAATAAGGACAATGACTGCACATTTGTAGGAAAGACCATGTAATATAATGTATGTGCATGAATATCATAGGATTGGTGTCTACAATGATGTCTTGGAAGTGCTACCTGTAGAAGAAAATAGTCTGGTCCCTACGGTTCCCAGAACCCTTTGAGGTCTGAAAATCCCAAGAGGGTTACATCATGACATCCAGAATGTGAGATAATTTTATAGGCATTCTTGAGATGGTATAAATAAAGATGAGTCATTGCTTTTACCTTCACAAGTCACTGGTAATGAATGCCTGCCTTTGAATCAATGACGTAAAGGTAGGAGTGCCTTACATTTCATCATCTCTTTCCATCTGGTTCCTGTCTTTCACACTCTCCTAAATTCCAGATGATAGCCTTTGTGTCATAATATTTACAATAAGGTGAACAACCTTCCCTTTATCTTTTCATTTCCACCCAGTTTCTCCTGTCCATTATGTAATGGGTAAGCATGTTTGACTGGAAGGACATGCAAATACAGGCCTTCCCATAACAGTGTAATGTGTTACCTGATGGGGTAATTGACTGCTAGGATTTTGAACACATACATAATTGAACTTCTGAAATTGAGTGAAACCTCCTGGTTATTACTCCTGTCCTTTCTCTCACATCAGTGGCACAGATTGGCAGATGTTTATTTAGTATTTCTAGTAAGACAGAAGGTGGAAACCTTGCCCATAGAGCTTAAGGACTACTTTTTCAAACCCCAGCAGAAACATCAGGCAGAAGTTCGTATAGACTTAAGAGTCTTTTGGTGTCCTAGCTGAAATGATGCAACAAAATTAAAGCAATCAAAGGCTGCTGCTGTTATTTTTGCTGTTATTATTTTTGCTGTTGAACTAGTAACAGTTTTTACTATTATCATAAGTAGTAGCTTATGATGTTTTTTGTAGGATGAGTCTCCTGTTCAATGGTCAGTGAAACAGATCAAGGATCTATATTGATTTCAACTGCACATATTCAACCTTTATATGAATTATCATTCTCAGCTGCAGTGTTATTTATTCTGGTTTTGCAGCCTGGAGGTATTGTACTCACCCATCTTCCACTGTGTAAGGGAATGATTATGTTTATTTGATTCTCTTCTCTAAGTGCAGAAGTGTAACTTAGGTAAATTAAATTAATAGCAGCAACACATGAATTTTACCATTTTACATGAGATTTGTAGTAGTAGTGGTTAGCACCTGACAATTACTTAGAGCAATTGCTGGTAATTAAATACAGTTTTGTTTCCTGTACTCAGAAATATATTTAGTTTTGTACTTACGGATGACATTATTCCCTGGAAATATGTTGGTTCTGTAATTAAAATTAATATTGGTGGCAGTTACTTGGTAAAATGTAAGTAATTCTTAGGAAACATAAGGAACAAGTAAGTGATTTACAGTATGTAGTAACAAACACATTATTACACATATATAGTGTGTCAGGTCACAGTTAAGAGCTGCTGCGGTATTAAAGCTTCCGAAGGTTGGCTGGTCTCTGCAATGTAACTGTGCCACTTCTGTCTCTGTTACATTGCACCTAACTCAGCAGGGCTTTGTGAGACATCTGTTTTTGAAAATGTTGTCTTTTGTGTACTAGTTTATGTCCAGAGCTAGTATCTTAACAACTTGTAGTCATTAAAGATCCTAATTCTGCTTAAGGGATAGGTGTTTTAATTATTGTTTGAGATGCCTCTTTTTGCCCACCCTGAACTTCCATCCGTGGCTGGCTGGAATCTCTCTGTTTCCTTGCAAGGCTACACCATGGAGCAGCTGTTGCTCTCTGTAGTGTGCTGAACCATTTGTTCTTCAAAATCTTCTCTGAGATTTGCTGGAACAAAATCTGGAACAGTTTGATAAATGTGTCTTGCATGATCACCTTCCAGAGAGCAAACAAATGATTTTTTGTTTTATACAGGGAAATCAGACTCAGATCTAAAAGTGCTGAGGATGAAATTTTGCTGAGAAGCTGCGTCATAAGAGCTCTGTGGAGTATTTTCTGTGCCTTGGATCTTTTTCTCCTCCAAAGGAAGGGAATGGGCAACCTATACCCAAATACATGAGCAAACCTTAATTATGGACAGATGGAATATGGATCTCATCTAGTTGGATTGTCACAGTAAAAAGGCCTATTAATATTTGCAAAACACGCCTTTGTTTGTTGACTTCCTATCAGATTGTGTTCATTACTACATAAGAATATGAATTTGATCTCTTTTGTTATGGTATGGTGGGTTGACCTGTCCTGGGTGCCAGGTACCCACCAAAGCTGCTCTATCACTCCCCTCTTCAGCTGGGCAGGGGGAAGAAACATGACAAAAGCCTCAAAGGTGGAGATAAGGACAGGGAGGGATCACTCAGCATTTACCATCATAGGCAAACCAGACTTTTAATTTATTACCAAAGATATAAGAGAAGGATAAAAATAAATAAAACCAAATCTTAAAATGCCTTCCCCCACCCCTCCCTTATTTGCAGGCTCAACTTCACTCCCAAATTCTCTACCTCTTCCCTCAGAGGGGCACAGGGGGATGGGGAATGGGGGCTGTGATCAGTACATCATGCCTTGTTTCTGCTGCTCCTTCCTCCTCACACTTCCCCCCTGCTTCAGTGTGGGGTCCCACCCGTGGGAGAAAGTCCTCCATGAATTTCTCCAATATGAATCCTTCCCATGGGATGCGGTCCTTCAAAAATTTCTCCAGTGTGGGTCCTTCAGCCCTTCAGGAAGACTGCTCCAGTGTGGGTCCCCCAAAGGGTCACAAGTCCTACCAGCAAACCCGCACCAGTGTGGGCTTCTCCTTCAACAGGGTCACAGGTCCTGCCAAGAGCCTGCTGCAGTGTGCTCAGAGGGTCACAGCTTCCTTTGGGTGCATCCACTTGCTCCAATGTAGGGTCCTCCATGGGCTGCTTGTGGAGATCTGCTACACTGTGGACCTCCATGGGCTGCAGGGGGAAAACCTGCTTCACTATGATCTTCTCCATGGGCTGCAGGGGGGTATCTGCTCTGGTGCCTGGAGCGCCTCCTGGCCCTCCTTCACAGACCTTGGTGTCTGCAGAGCTGTTGCTCTCACATGTTCTCGCTCCTTGATTCTGGTTGCTGTTACACAGCAGTTTTTTCCCCTTCTTAAATATGCTATCACAGAGGTGCTACTGCTATTGCTGATGGGCTCAGCCTTGGCCAGTGGTGGGTCCATCTTGGAGCTGGCTGGCATTGGCTCTGTTGGTCACGGGGGAAGCTTCTAGCAAATTCTCAAAAAATCCACCTTTGTAGCCTCCCCGCTATGAAAAATTTGCCACACAAACCCAGTACACACCATCGTTGTTCCTGATGTGTGGTATCCCAGTAGTCCAGAAATTGGCAAGGTTATGACAAAGAGACTTTGCTCTCTCTTAATTTTTTATGACGTGTGATTTTATGACCTCATCTGTTGGGTGATGGCTGTGTGTAGTGAACTTGAGCGCTGGAGTTCTTTTCAGGTGAAAACTTGCTTTCTGTTTTACTATGGTGTACAACTATGCACTGCTGGTACAATCAAAATTATTTATCTGGTGGAACTAAGACCAAACAGACAACTGCCCACGGCACCTCATGACCCTTCTTGCAATGTTGTTGCAAAGTTCCCCAGCAGTTAGCCTATATACCTGCATGATATGCACAGAGAAATGGATAGTGGTCCAAACAATTGCTGGTGAAGAGGCTATGCAAACTTTCAGTCCTGGAAACACTGCAGACAGCAGCAACGTTTCTGTCTTTCAATGTCTGAAAGACAGAGTCCTTCACTCCTTGTGCCATACAGCAGTCAATAATTGTAGGCACACCCTACAAAAACTCGTGGCCAAAGGGCAAAGGCTGTATCTAAAACTGTTAAGTCTTATATCTCTCCTTTGTGATTTGCCTTTTTTTCATAGGGGGTGCCTGCATTGATTGTTTGTTGGGTTTTTTTAGTTTTCTGTGTTATGTTCCTTTAGTAACACTCGATCATGGAAGGAAAAGAGGGGGTCTTCTCAAGAAAAATTAATTAACCTCTTCAGGAACAAAAGATTTAGGAGACCACTGGATGCAACAGGCAAAAGGAAATGAGAAGTCTCAGCAGGGGCTAAAAGCCTGCAACTCAAACACAGAGCCAGAGAAACTATCAAGTGCAGCAAGGAGTGGCTGGTCGGGGTGCAGGAAATGTAGGACCAGCCGACGCATAATGCAAGACTTGCAAGAATTTGGAGTGACTGAGCTGGAAAGGACTCCTTTTCTGTCTCCTGTAATCTTTATCATAAAGTTAAATTTCTTGTTTTTATTCAAATACATCCTTGCTTTTTGGTTTTGAAGCCCTTCCGCCTCTGCAGAAGCTCACATGAGACCACAGCTAGGTATGTTTACCCTGAAGATCTGGGGAAGGGACCTTTAACATATCCTACTAGAAAAGCAGATTTGGACTTTATAGCTGTGGTGTTATTTTTTTGCCATAGATGCTGTGTTTTTCAGTCCAGTTATTGATTTGTAAAGCTGAGAATTGATGGTGTGTTACAGCAATAATCTGTTGTGTGTTTGCTATTTGTGGACACATAGATTTATTGTCTGCACATTTCTTGCTGATAAGTAGCTGGAAAAAATGGTAGCAGACATAAATGCAAATTGTTTCTAGGTGTAAAAACCAGAAGTCATAAGATTTAAAAAATGATGGCAATGATTGGTGCTATAGGGAATTAACAACATTTTTCAAAATCAGGGCTGGTGTAGCAACTGGCAAGACAGCTGTTTTGCTGTCTGCCCCTTCTTGCCTTTCTCTCTTACACTCCCAGTTCTTCACATTTCTGGCCCAGCCACTGGTGCATAGTAGCTATCTTGTCTACTGAGCTTGGGGAAAAGAAGAAATGAAGCCACTCAGACTGGCATCAGGCCAAACTATCTGCAGCTTGGCTTTTCACCAGACAAATCAGCATACAAATAACATCCCTTCATTTTTGACAATGTAGATTACTGAAAAAAATCAAAACATCTTGTCTTTATTTTAAATTTTAAATAGGCAAATTAATTTTATGATTTAAACAACTCAAAGTTTGGAATCAGGGCTGGGCCTTGGCTCTGGGGCGTCCTCTTATGTATTACAGTATGAAGTCTGAGTCTTGCTACCAGCTTGTCCCTAAACTCCACTGAAAGCTAAAGTAATAAAGCAAACTTATCATTTGAAATGTAGTGACATGACTCCAAAGAATTGAAGAGGGAGAGCAGGAGGAACAGGAGCAGCTGCTTCTGCCTTATGAGATTGTTCTCGAGAGGAAACTTTTTCTGTAGTGAGCTGCACACTGGAACAGATGCAAACTGTAGCAAGGGCATTAGTAGTTATTGCTATAGGGACAGGGTTGGAAATTTTGTTGGGACCCAGCCTTCTATATAATAATTGCATGTTTATTTCCAGAGCCCTTAGATACTTGGAAGTCTCTAATCTGAGAGGGGATTAGTGAGCTCATATTCATTAATTTTCAGCAAATGCTGCCTTTTCTTTCTCTCTTTGTCTGATGATAGTGATACAATTGTTGTAAACATTAAGCAATACCTATATGCCACAATGTGTGATGTTAATCCAAATCCCACCCAACTCCTATCAAACTGGCTTGAACATTGAAGCCAAAATAGTCACACTGGTTTTCTCCTTTACCTGAGTTAGGCTGCATTTCAGGTCTTCCTAGTATTGCCCTGCTAGTGCAGATGTTGTGCCCTTGGGAGCTATACTAAATCATTCTGCCTGGATATTCTGGCCATGCTATTGCTATGTTCTTACAGTTTATCATCTTTCCTATTATAATTTATAAAAGCTATTTTAATTATAAATTAATTATAAATCCTAAATTAAGCCTTCTGTCTCCTTTACACTTCACACTTGATCCCTTTTTCTTGATACTATTAAGTAAGCAAAAAACCTTCCATAAGTTTCCATTGCATTTGCTATTTTTGTTGAAGACTTTTGTGTAATTTTTTTTTTTTCAGTCTTAGCGAGCTTATTTAATGAAGACACTGTCGTCCAATCTATAGTACTATATAGGATGGGAGCCTAGAGACCTGGATTCTGCCCCTGTTATTCAGCTTTACAAGTAACCTTTGCCACACCAGCCAGTCTACCTTTCACAAAATCAACCACTAATTTGGGATATAGGGGTCTGAAGTCTTTGCATTGGCAACACAATTTTCTTGTTGATGAGTGCCTGCAGCTACCAGCAATTCTAATTGAAGGTGCAGATGCTTGGAGCCTGTGTAAAAACAGATCCCTTGGTTTTTTTTCCAGAACCCCCAAATGAGCCAACTCTTAACATTCTGGCGTAAACTCTCTACATTCTTATTTCCCAAATGCAAAATTAGGATAATGATCCCTATCTTTTGTAAAGAGCTTTAGCTGTGCAGCTGAAAAGTACTATATAAATGCTAAGTAATACTATTATTATAGGTGTGGAGTCAAACAGTTCTCCATACTTTCCAACTGCTTTTGTCACAATATTGTACTAGGAGATTATCATCTTTCTGGACAGCTGGTAGGGGTTTTTTTCATCTGTCTTTTTTTCTGTTTGTTTTTTTTTTTTTTTTTTTTTTTTTTTTTTGCATTCTACCAAGCACAGATAGCTCCAGCCATGGCAATCCTTCCTCTATTGAGTCTGTCACTGCTTCTCTCTTTGGAAGCTGTAAATGTAGCTCTTGTTTGTTGATGTTACTGTTGCTACAGTTTGTCCCTTGAGATCTGTGCAGGGGATACCTTAAGGTTAGATATGGCCCACATTTTCCAATAATGCTGCCTGCAGATTTCTAAGGTGAAGGGTGGTGTTTCGGTAGACCCCCCCCCAAAAAAAAAAAAAAAAAAAAAACCAAACCAAAACCCCCACAAAAACAAACAAGAAAGAAAGAAAATAAAAGATCAACTGTCTCAAGAAGCATTAGTGTGGTCTTCAAGTGGAAAAGAGGGAGGTGGAGTGGTGGAAAATGGAAACCTCCCTCAGATATTTGAATGCAGGCATGAAATAGTAGTCTCTTTCTTTACCCCAAGGGCTCATTACTTTGTCTCACCTCTAAATAACAGTGAATTTTCAATGCCAGTCTAATTTATTTACCACTCTTTCCCCTTTCCTATTCCTCTATCCCAGTATTATCACTGAAGTTACATATCCCCTTTCTTTTCCATATAGAGACAATTAGATTACAATCAGCATGGAACAGAATTTCAGCAAAGCTTCTTGTAATTGCAGGGGATGTCAGCCCTCCATGAATGCTGACAGTTTGAAAGAACACTGTGGCCTTTTTGTGGGGAGGAACATTAGCTTTATCCTTTTCCAGTATGGACAGACTTCCTTAGTAGTATACAAGATTTACTGCTCCTCTGTATTGTTTTTATTTTCGTAATGCTGAAGCAGAAAAGTGCAAGATTATGCTTTTAAAAATTAGGCCACTGTGTTTCAGATAGCTTTCATTTTACATACATGTAAGTCTGGAGTGAAATACCTATATTTGTGTAAGAATTGCAGTAAAACTCTGCTCCAGTAGACCCTGGTTCAAGTTTTCATGCAACTAGATAGTTTGTTCTGCCTATCCCGAATCCTACAGTAATACTTACATGCTAATCAGCTGGAGTTAAATATTCACTACAAATAATAATGATGATAACAAAATTAGTCACATGTGGAATAACGCAGTTTACAGGAGTCAATCTGTTTTGTTTTAGGAAGTCATTGAGTAAGCAATAAATTTTTAGGTTCATTTTGTGAACGTGTGACATTGGCTTCTCACTGTTTCCTCCACATGAAGTATACCTATATAACTTGCCTCTAACATTATTTGCTTGGGTTTTCCTATTAGAGAACTGAAGTCTTTTATATAGGGCTAGCAAATAGTTGCTCTGTTATGGGTGGTGGAGAAGAGCTGATGATGCTGTGAGAGCTCAGGTGAGTATCAACATGGCAATACCACCAGGATCGTTTATCTATCTGTCTGGGTGCTCCTCTGCTGGCCAGGAGAATGACCCTGACTATCACTACTCTGGTTCTCCTGAACATGGAAGTGGATTGATTCTCAGGGTAAAGAAGTGTGTTTGGTTTATTGTCTTACGCTAGATTCAGTGACAAAGCTCAGGGTACCCTGACAGGTAAATCCAGGCAGCACCACTGTCATGATTTGCATAGCTTATTCTCCCCCCCCCTCTCCCCTTTTTTTTTTTTTTTTTTACCTCATTGGACCTACCTTGTACCTTCTTTTCCCACATCACTCTTCCAGTTAAACAATCCCTAATTACTCTTCCCAGCTGGTCACAGTTCAGATACATCTTTATCCAGATTTGGTGTTTATACCATTATGCAGGCAATCTTAGCTTTATATGTTATTACCAGTTACCAGTTACACTGGTGCCATTGTTTTTTCAAGATGGTACCCACCAGAAAGTCCCCAGGGCTTCCCTCCAGATGCTTTTGGAATTTGGCAGGTTAACTTCTTATTAACCACCTGTGAGATCCTGCCATCTTTCATGCCACTGTCTGTAATTTTTATCAGCTTCTTACACTGCTACCTGTTATGTTCAGCATTTTCTTATGTCACATCCTGTAATTTTTGGTGCCCTGCTCAGTTAGTGCAATCTCATGTCAGGTCCTAATCAAAGGGCTACTCACTTGCCTGCAGCTCTAACATACTCTAATATGAATTTCCAGTCTTCAGAAAGATACTGTAACAGTGGTGGTAATGAAGCTAACATTCTAGAGAGGATTTATGCTGCATTCATGAATATCTTTGTGAATATCAAACATTTATCAAAATGCTTTTAAAATAAAAAAGTCTAAAAAAATGAATTTTGTCCTTTAGTCACAAATATTTTAATAATTATTTTGCAGACCATTCAAATCTTCATTTCCATGGGAATGTTTCCACTATAATTAGATGGTTAGTTATTCTAACTTTTAGAATAGGATTAAACTACTTTGAAACCATTATTACAAAGTACTTTATTATGTTTAAACATTTATTTATATTGTAAGCTCCAGTGTTGCAGACAGACAGACTTATTCTTAGGCTTTTGGAATTGTCCTTACTTAGAAAGTCTGAAAAACCTCATGCAGATGAAGACATCAACTATTATAAATATCACGTGAGGTACAGTCTTTTATCAATGTTTTTTCATAGGTAGAGATTTTTCCAACACCATGCTGAAAGGCTGTTGGCAGAACTTTAGCTTATAATATTCATAAAATCCACATCAAGTGTCATTGCCTCAAAGGACATGATCCAGTTGGCTAAATGTAGGCCTCTGTGGACATTTCAGATACATCAGGGTGTGCTGCTGATTACAACTGGCTCTTCATAATGATTTGGTTCTGCCACAGATGACAAGTCCTGTCTTACAGACCAATGTGGATGTCCCAGACACCTTAGAGTACATACCTTTTGCTAAGCCTATGTTCCTGCTGTCTTTGCCTAACCGTGTGTATACAGTGGGATATCATTCCTGTAGGCTTTCTCAGTCATGGATATTCACATGTTTACATCCATGTACACATAGACACATATATTTATTCCTTTAAAAAGTTAGAATGTAACACTTGTGGGGCTTCTTATATGTGCTAAGTGTTTGGTGTTCAAAATATTCAGTATATCTTCATAAAACTTCAGTTCTTTATAACTTCATTCTGAAATATTAAGAATTCTTCCATACCTATATGCTTCTATGCAATTTCCTTACAAATAACTCTGAATGAGTTTAAACATCACAGAAAGGGATATAATGTGAGTTACTAATGTGCAAGCTTTCATCTTTTCTGTGCCATTTGGATTTGGCCTGTATAGTTACTAATTTTCCCTTGACCGGTGACTGTCATTTCTGTCAGCTAGATGTGTTTTCTGATGTGCACAAATAGCCATTAGCATGGAGGTCAACAAACATAGCTCTATTTATATGACCGGAGTCAGAAATTTAGCAATTGGTCTCTAGAAACTGTAACCTTGTGCCCCTAGCTCATCCTCCAGTCTAACAAAACCTTCTGATTACAAATGCGCTCCCACACAACAATCATTATGAAGTTGTAAAGGACAGAAGAAAGAGACTTTTCAGTTCTCCCTGGTTTTGTCTCATCTGTTTATTTCTAATTTTCTTTTGTGTTTGGACGGGGGTTTGGAGCTGCTTTTCCCTTTTGTAACATGTATTTTCCAGCAAGATCTCCCTATGTGTGTTGTGATAGAAGACCTCTACTACCCTTTGTGATCATGTGGGACTCATTTGCTTGAGGCATGGCTTCAGGGAAAGCAACTGGTTAAAGATGTTGGAAATGCAACACAGCATGGTGACATCAATTAGTGCTTTATTCTCAATATTAGCATAATTTCTGAAATAAAAATTGTATTACCTCTGCTTGAGAGACCTATGATACCATTTTTATTATGCAAAACCACTGTGTCATCTCCAAGAGTGCAAACAAACTCCTTTTGATAAGCAGGTACAGGAACTGTTTGCATGAAAATAAATTTACTCACAGTAAAAAAATACTAATTGGGCAGCCAGGCCTAGAGTGTGCCCAATTCAGACACGTCTCGGTCACTGATATGGAAACATTTCCTCTTATGACTACAGCATTATATAGTTTTCAGGGTTGTTCATCCTTGCAGATTTTCGCAGTGGTGATACAGGTATTCAAAACGAGACTGAGGTCCACTGGCTCTTTTCATATTGCCTACTGAAGAATATTCAGATGGTAATGTATTTTGTTTTTTAGTGTTGGATTTGAAGTGCCAGTAGTCACAGTGAGGGCTATGAACTCATTTCCAGCCCTTTCAGCTATCTGTTCCCATCAGCTTTGTGTTCATGATATCAGTTACAGATATTCATTAATGTTTTAATCTGGTTTAGATATAACAGTCTATTTTTATTTCCATTTCTTCAGTACATTTGCAAAGTGGTATTAACATTTACAAATTAAATACTCTTCTAGAACCTGTCAACAGTGTTAAGTGCAAAAATACTTCTCAGATTTAGTGCACAAAGAAGATATGGGCATGTTCTGCTGCTGCTTAAACTTCGTATTGATTAGAACAGATGTGGAAGGTAAACTCAGTTACTTGATCTATTGCTTTTAAGAAGACATTGGTGTAGTGATTAATTGTCTACCTCCAAGTCACTCCCTATTTGAAGAAATAATCAACAGTATGTGCAGTTAAACCACGACAACCTGGTTTGACTCTTAAATGTGAATCATACAACACTTTCAGTCAAAAGATATCAATTTATAAAACTTCTATAAAATGGGAGTGTAGGAAGAGAGGGCTGGAGAAAATGTTCATTGTCTCACTGATCCACAAACTTCCACAGTTCCAACATTAATTTTATTTTATATTGAAATACACCCTTTCTACTTGCTTCTGCTAATACGTTTGGATTTTTTATTTATTTATATTCTTTCCATTAAACTTCCATTTGAAACTACCCCTATTCAGACCTTTTTGTCCAGATCTTGTCTCTTAATTAGGTCAAAATACATTATACACAAATATATAGTGAGGCATTTTAGACACAGTACTGAATTAGAACTAGTATTGAATTAGAATTAATACTGAATTCGAATTCTATTAGAACTTGGTTTTGCTTGTATAGAGCTCTCTGTGCAACTGCTTTCTAACTAAGGTATATCATTATTTATGTCAGCTACATTGGTCAAAGTGATTGCATATGCTAAAAGGAAAGAAAACTCCATTATTGTACAAAACCTGATAATTTATGGTACTAAAATCCCCCAAAAGAACTTGCCAGGCTATGTGTATACACATCTATATGTGTGTGTATGAGTTGATGGATGTAACAGGATACTAATTCTTTAGTATTCATTTGACCATTCCTTTTCGTAATGCAGTTGTATTTTTCAGAAATTACAATATTGCATTTTTCCCATAATCCACATGTTAGGATAACGATTGTTAACAGGAACACCTTCAACATGACATTCATTATTTCTGGGTTTAAGCATTTTTCCCATAAAACTATGAATAGTATGACATGTTTGTCAAGGTTCATATTGTTCAGTGAAGATGTTCCTTTAACACATCTTCTGGGAATATGTGTTTGCATACAGTTGCCCCTCCCCTTCCCTTTTCCCTTCCCTTCCCTTCCCTTCCCTTCCCTTCCCTTCCCTTCCCTTCCCTTCCCTTCCCTTCCCTTCCCTTCCCTTCCCTTCCCTTCCCTTCCCTTCCCTTCCCTTCCCCTCTCATCGCTTCACTCCCCCCCCCCCTCTTTTTTTTTTCCTCCCACAGCTAAATCCTCTGCAAAGAAAATTAAAAAAATACCAGCAACTAAAAATGAAGATCAGTCTGTATTTTGGGTGGATAGTTACAGTTTTATCTACACAAATATTAACAAATACACAAGAACAACAAGAAGCTGTGCAAACACCATAAAATCCTTAAGTTAAAAAAAAAAATAATAATAATAATTATGGGAACTTGTGCTTCTTGAAGTTGGTTATTGAATCCCTGATATCCCTACAAGTAAGGGTATCTAAGTAGTTACCACTATCCTTAGTAGAGAACTGATTCTTAAATGCCTTGTTCATGTTCAGGTCATGTGGCAGCACTGTATTTTACCTAAAATAGTTTTCCACTCTAAAATTTACCAGTTATTTTTCTTTTTTTTTTTTTTTGTTCTCCTGTCTTTCATACCACATTCAGGCACTTATCCTAGCTGAAACTAAGGCAAACTTTTAGTGTAGCTTTTGAAGCTTGTCTAAAGTATTGTTAATTTTAACCTCTTCTTACCTGAAGGTTCTATGCCTTCTTTGTAAACAATCCTTTTTTGTTTTAATCTCCTTCTTAGACTGCATCAGCTTGACTTTTCACTATTGTCTGTGTTTTCTGATGACTAAAATGTAGTGCTTCTTTGTTGTACAATCCTTTATGTCAATCTTTACGGTCATTCTACTTGCATTTAATATCCTTTTTGAAGTGATTATTTAGCTAATTAGGTCTGAAAACCCTCCACAGAAGTTTTTCCCCTTGGCTGGGGTATAAATTTTAGATTGTTTTTGCACTTTTGTCAGTACAGCTGTCTTTATTAACCAGTACTCTTAATTTCTCATAATCTATGCTTTTTGAAATTGAGAACTTTAGGGCACAGTCATACATTAATTTTTGAAATAGATGTAGCAATTTAAGATGTCATTACCCTATGGCTATTCATTAATACCCTTCAGATGTTTGAAATTGTTGGAACTTCAGCTATGGGGACTGATATCTGATGACATGAGCATTTCTAGTCCATTTCAGAGCAAAGTGGAACAGGTTTCCCTAAAACACTCTTAGCAACACTTCACATGGGTCTGTTTTAATTTGTACAATGAATTATTGTCTCTCAGCTGAAGGGATGGTTAGAAATTGCTGGAGGTTAGTAATAGCACATAGGGGTTAACACAACAGAGGAACTTTGGCAAGTCATCTCCTCCAGCCTCCTTCTGCAGGTGGGATTGTAGCGCACCCAAGATCAAGTCAGTCACAACTCTATATGGCTAAGGCTGGAAAACATACAAAGAAGGAGATTTTACAACAATATGTGGCTGTCTATTTAGTTTCATACACACTTGCATTTAACATTACGTGTCAATTAAACCATTAGATTTTGAGAATTTATACTCAGAATGGTTATCCATGGCAAACATTTGTGACTAGGTCTTCTGTAGCTGCTTACTCCCTTTAAAACCAAAGTAATCACTCTGTTTAGTCTCTCTAGTTTAGGTTAGATAAAAGTGGTCACCTGCAATGCTAGCATTGATAGGCAAATAATTGTCAGAGTTTTCTTCAGCAGGGAAATTTTCATAATCATCATATCCTTTTCAGAGTGATTTTGAACAGAAGTGGTGGAGGTTTTCTTTCTCTCTTAACTTTCCAGGAAATAGAACTGATTTCTTTCTCAATGGAAGTCCAAGTTTTAGGTAGGAAGCCAAGGTCAGGGTTGGAGGAAAATTTTGTCACACCACAGTTCAACGTACACAGGACTTTCCTGGGAAGACCTTGGAGCTTCAGAAACATTTAAAACAGGAACTGAAAATTGAAACTGATTAATATTAGAAACCAGAGAAGAATCAGCTTTAGAGAATTCAGAAATCTGCTCTTCTACATGCTCTCATGAGAAATTAAAGATGGAAAGATATCTCTGCTTTAGCCATGTATATTTTGCTATGTACATTTTTTTCCAGATCTGAAAGGTGGGATTATAACCCATGGGCACTTAACACAGTGTCATGAAATAGTGTTCCTCACAGCAATAAGGAAAGAGATGAGCAGGCAGGGAAATTTGGAGCTGTTACCAAGGATGAAAAGAATGTAATGAAAATTAAGTGCATTGTAATTTGTTGTTTTGGACAGATTATGGGCCTATTTGTGGTGTAGAATGCATTCAATTTTTTAAAAGTCTCTGCATAAGCATTCTCATGCTTCCATAATGTTTAAATACAGGCATTTTTTCTCTGTTAAATTTAGAAATGCACACTGAAGTACTCAGAGAACTACAGTTTCTTATATTAAATTTGGTGGAAGCAGATTATTTTGCAATGTACAAAAATATTTGCTGTTCTCTGTGTTCTTTTATTGGCTTGTATCATTTTCCTGTCCTCATATGGGAAGGCAGAAACAATAGCCCCATGTTCCATGTAACCAAATGAAATTCCTGGAACAGATGGAGGCACCATTATGTGAATGACTCAGCAGCCAAAATTTGTTTGCATAATCTGTTCAGGATATGTCCATGGATGGTTAATATCTATTTATAATCAGTCATGAATCTTTCCCAACTTTTGTATATATAATTGGGGTGGATTCATGAATGATTTATGAAAAAAGAAGTGAATTGCACTTGTCAGATGAATTATCTATAGTAGGTAATTTGACCCACTCATTGAAGGTCTTAAATTTTGAGTTTAAACGTTATTTTGGTCTTCTTGTTTGCTGCAGTTTTTAATAAATACATATTAAAATGGTTTATTAATGTTTTTTATTCAAGTCATATTGATTCATAATATGCTACACGTCAAAATATCTTTCAAAACAATGAGCTAAATTAGAATGACATGTACTCTATGGAAATTCTAAACAAAGACAGGGAATGTTTCTTCTGTTACAGAATCTTTTCATTCAGATGATGGGAATTTAAAACATTCTGCAGCATGAAAACAGTTAAAAGTATCAGTAAAGGCCCATCAGATTCTTTGAACAGGTCATTGCCAAGCTAGTGAATTTCTTGGTTGGTTACACATCCTCATTTTCATTTCAAGATGCCACAGAAAGCATTCACTGCCGGGCAGCAATTAGTACTTAATCAGGTCTTATGGCTGAAATATTTGTCAGCAGCAATGGAGAGGAATCATTTGCTTCATTTCTGAAGTTCAGCACTGTCCCCTACGTAAAGCAATGCTCATTAGCATTCAAGAGCATTGCACGGAGAGCATTTCCAGTGCTTTATCTCAGATGGTTCTTTTTATCACTAGGAATGATTAGTGTCCTTACAAAGAGGCTCTCCAGAAATTTTTCTCAAGTATAAATTCCCTGTTATTGTTTATGGAACATTTGTTTCTAGTTTGTTTAGCTGTAGATAGGATTTTTATAGTAAAGTTATCACAATATTCTTCTTTCTTTTTTCAGTAACTCATTTTAACTTTGAGATGGAACTGTGCCTCTGGGATCCAGAACAGCTCCCTGTGTGACTTAGAAAGGCACACATACTGATTGAATATTACAAAACGGTCCATTCTCCCTTGCTATCAGGAAAAAAAGAATTGATATTTTCTCTGTTTCTGTGGAACAGGGGAAGGAAGCTAAGTGTATAATAGAAGAAACAGAAGAAAACGTGTCCTACCCCATCTTTCCATGAGACACACAGAGCACTTTCAGAGGGAGGGAAGAGAGAATCAAGCAAACAGTTTTGTTGCAGAAACTCAGATGGTGCCTGTGCTTGTTTTGTCTGCTATAGATGTTACCAGCAATAGCTGAGTAAAACAACTGAAAAGCACAGCTGTTTTATTCCACATCCTTGCTGATACTGACTATATTACAGACCTCCAGCAGCTGGTGTGTGCTCACAGAGACCACTTTATTAGAAATTTCTAATTTCTATTGACAGTGCATCAGTGAATTTTGAGTTCCCACAAGTAAGTCTTCAGAGAAGAAAGAGATGTGAACACGATCTTTTCTTTACTTAACCTGTGAGACTAAATCATAGTACTATACTTTATATTTAGATTATTCTTTACAAGAATTCTGCATCCTCACAATTCAATTAATATATGACAATATAAAGTAAGAATAGATTATTATTTTTTTGAGATTTCAAAATTACCTAAACCCCTCTTTGATTTCTTTCTTTGACTGTTGGAATTCAGGGTGTACCATAGAGATCAGCAAGCATAGTTCATGGTAAGCGTTTCCCTAATTTTAGTCTAGACAAATACGTGCATTGGAAACACTTGTGTCAATGCTTCAGCTCTGGTTAGAGTTTTCTGTCTTAGTATCCCTAGTTACTGTCCTTGGAGGAGTGGTAGGTAATCTTTTAAACTATCAGAATTTTTCATATATTCACAGTCTTTGCTTGAAGTCTTATTAAAGTAACTGTCCCACACCTGGGAAGCCTACTATTTTAGAAAGAGTGGTTGCAGTCAAGTTATTGTGCGTGAAACTTTCAGCTTCACTAGACTGCACTAGAGAGAGCAAACCCCCCTTGTAGACAATATGGGGGAGTGTGGGTTAAGGTGATGGTGAGACCCTGAACTTTGAGGATTCAAAATTCTGCTGTTGGGCATTTATATCTGTAGGACTTATATACCTGTCACAAGTACATTTTGCTTTTTACATTAATTAAGAGACTACTTGAGGAAATTTGAAAATTAGAATTAGAAAATGTATGATTGGAAAGGCAAGGAGGTATAGGCAAGTCCAAATCACTGAGGGAAGCTCCATTTATGTTTGTCACCTGAGTCCTCAGTAAGAGTTTCATTATTGGAAACCTAAGGATATTGCTTTGTCAGCATAGAACTATCTTATCAGTATTGGATTTGGTCCATCGTTGGGCAACAATATGTGGAATGTCTGGGGAGAGAAGTAGTTTTGGTATCCAGAGGTTCTAATGACTGTATTGTTTAGTTTAATGCTACCCTGCTATTTTCCACTCAGCAATGAGTTACTCTTTCTCAGGGTCACCTGTACCAGTTTCAGAATTATCTAGTGTTGGATGCTGGTGGAAATAAGGAGCAGGATAATGAAAAAGTGAAATACTTTGGTAGTCAATGTTAAAATTTTGGATAAATTACATGGAAGAAACTGCTTTTCCATTTTGGAGTAGATTATTAGATTTTCTTTTTCTTTTTTTTTTTTTTTTAATGGAGAGTTAAAACTTCAAAGTTTTTTCATCATTGTTTTAAGCAGGAAATCAAAGAATGGAAAAGTGGCAAATATAACACACAGAAACACAAAAGTAGAAAAAGAATTCTTATATCACTGAAGCCACTCCCTGTTACCATATGCAACAGTATCATGTATTTGTCATTATTTCCTCTCTGCTGTAGTCTTGGGAAATCCTTCTAGAGTGTATGCATCAATGTGTCATCAGAGTTGTTTATTTCTTAGCTTAGAATGGGAGAATATGCAAAAAGATAAAATTGGTTTGATTTTTCCTCATATTTCCACTGTTAATAGCAGCTGAAAAATGCTTTCTGTGGTGTAAAATATGAGTCAAAACCACCTTTCTGTGAACTAGAAATATTCCTTTAAAAATACATTTACTTTTTTAAATTAAAAGGGTTTTTTTTAATACATTCCAGAAAGTACTTTTTGCCTTTTCTTCCTGCAAAATTTATCATGGTTGCATGCAAAAGGTGTTAGCAATAAACAACTATTGAATATAAAGTCTCTGAAGTCCCATCCATGTAGCATCATTCTAAGGGCAAAGACATACATTTTATATTACAGAATTCATTATTCTTATAGAGGCTTAGAACATAGACATTAGAGGCAATATTAAAAGGCTTACAGTTTCATCACAGTAGGTTTTAGGAAGGAATTGCTTGAACACTAAATCCATACTGGTGAGTTCATACTTTCCGTATTTGCATTACAAAGGAAAGTGAATAATCATGACAATGCTGTTAATCAAGGTGTCATGGAAATTAAAGGGAGAAGCTATTGGTTTTTTTCCTTCAAAATTAATGGCTGTAATGCTTTAGGTTAAATGCTACCAATTTGGAGCAGAGTGGATGCATTCATTCATTTATCTTACATTCTGTACTCCGATTTATGCATTCCAACTTAATGTTTAGATTACCTGACAGCAGGTCTTTGCTGACTGGAGTTCATCTTACAGACATATATAACATATCAGTTTCTTTTCTGAAAATTCCTTCCCAGCCAGTGTGCTCCTTTCTGAAGGACGGACACAAACTTCTAATGAATTAAATCTTATTTTTATGTTGTTTCTCCAAGCTGTCAACATCTTTTGGAATTGAAATGCTAATCTTTCAGCCTTGCTTATTTTTCTTTTGAATATGGAATATAAGTATATATACATAGAACTTACTACATGTAAATATATTTCCATATTTATATTACAGTGTGTTTTCATATGTAACAAGAACATCCTCTTGTCTTATATTCAATTAATTGCTGAGATATGAAGTAGGTGCAGGCATAAATTAAGTCTCCACAAAATCCCATTAAATAAACCTATCCATTGTTTCAGTGACACATTAATGACTTTTCAATGAATGCAAAAGTATTGAATCTCTTCTCATGTTACAAGATTTTCATCATGTTCCTGTTGCTTTTATTTGTTTATGAGAATGTCACAAGAAATAACTTCAGAAACCTTTACAAAATTCATAAAAACTGTACTTCTATCAGGTCAGAGGACCACAATGTGGCTAAGGCTGGCCAATGCCTGTGTAAATCACCTACTCCCACCCTTGCTCAAAGCAGTTGGCCACAGCAAGTGGTGCAGGCGCATGTCCAAGTGAGTTTGAATGTGTTCAAGGACAGAGGCTCACAACTTCCCTGGGCTGCCTATGCCAGTGTTCAACTGCCTCCACAGTAAAAGTGTCTTTTCGTATTCAAGCAGAATTTCATGTGTTTCAGCTTGCGTCCATTGCCTCTTATCTTGACAGTGGGCACCACAGAGAAGAATCTGGCTCCACCCTCATCAAGTTTTTATATACATCGCTAAGATACTCCTGAGCCTTTTCTTCCCCAGGCTAAACACTCCCAGCTATCTCAGAATCTTGTGTAAGAAAAGTACCTTAATTTTTCTTTTTTCTTTTTTTTTTTTTTAACTAAATCTACTTCTGCTGTAACATATCTCAGTGTTGTTTGTTTCATTTGCCTGCTAATAGCTTATTTATTCTTGACTGTTTCCAGGTATTCCAATTAAATTAATTATCTAAATTCTGTCACCTTTTAAAGAAAGACAGCATATTTGCTTCTTCCTGTTTTTCTCATTCATTCCCTAGGAGATCTCAGAGTTTCTCTCTGGTGATTCTATCAGTTTAATCAAGCATTTCTAGTCTTCTAAGGTTAAACTTATATTCTTGAAGTTACTGCAAAGTATCTGAGTGTTTTGAATATTCTCTTATTTGTTTTTTTCCTCCTACTGGTTGAGAACTTCTCTTTATTGCTTTATTTACAATAATTAATGGCAATAATAGGACTAACAATAAATATGCATTTTTAATTACATGTGAGTTCTATTATTTTGGAATGTGTGGTTAGTAGAGCCATGTTCTGCCAAAGCTGAACCCTTAATGAAAATGGCATGCATTGGTAGTAACAATTACTACAATCACTAGTGATAGTATTCTCTGATGCATTTTTTTCTACTTCTACTTGGAAAGAGAAGAAAGGAAGAGAGCACTGAGGCAGGACAGAAATGTGCAAGGCACAAATTGAGACCAATTCATCTCTGAATGCTCTGCTGGTGGGATGATTTAGCATAGTTATGCTTAGTTGCATTCTTTTGTTCTTTTCTGTAACTAATTTTAAAGGGACCTGATGAAGCCAAAGGGGAAGTAGGAAAAAACTTTTCAAACTAGAAAAGCACAAAACACATGAAAAAGAACACAAATGGATGATAAATCAATTTCCAGTCATCTGTGAGTTGTTTGCTAGGAAAAGACTGTAAGCATGTCCCCAACAGAAGAATTCAATGAAGCTTCCTTGTTCATGGCATTAGATCATGTAGAGACAAGAGGGACTTTGCTGAATGGCAGAAGCAGAAAGGAGGGATTCTGTATGTCATCACAGGATTTTGCCTCAGCAGCACAGACAAGAATAATAAAGGTGTATTTTTAACAGTTTGGTAGAACTGCAAATACATAATATAAAAGTAGTTAACTTTCAGAGATTATTTCTCTTCTGTTTTCAACTGAATCTTTGTTTAACAAAGGCTCTGTATATAAGAAAGCTGAATGACTTATCTTAGCACAGGCTGGTAAAGTAGGCTTCAGAAATCACAACTTAATTTCTGAATTGCATTACTTCAAAGTGTAGTGCAAACCATAACAGGCCTTGGACTTGTTCCAGGTTTGTAATATTAGTCTTCTAAGGAATTTTCCATATTTTGTGTCTGACGAAGATACAAGTTCTTTCCATCGTGCAAAGTGAGAAAACAACAACAACAAAATTAAGGAAAACTTCTCCTGATTCATTTTAAGAATACAGTGTAGCCTTTTCTTCATAAAACAGAGTATTTGGATTTGTTGAGTGTTACTTCTCAGATGGCTGGCTCATCATAGAGCTACTCTGAGAAATGCAATGAACAGTATGACTAACAACTGGCAAACGCTCTCCACCCTTTTAACCTTCTGCTGAATAGAAGTATGAGTGCATGGTTACTATGCATTTAGCATGATGAGGTTTTTGACTGCCCTTACTTTCCAAAGCAAACTCTTTCTGTAGTCTGGAAAACTCCTTATTCCCATCTGTCATTCATTCTTGCACCAGTCATGGAGTTCAGTTTCCTCCTTCTATATTCAGGTGCCTCAAAGTACAAAAGGCATTGTCTGAGGACTTATTCATTCCAAAAAGTTATAGTAAGGCAAATAAGTAAATATAAACAAAAGGACAAGAACTTCCATGCCACAACAGATCGTATAGGAATTGGAAATTTGATAATACACAAAATTATTTTTTTCATGCAATATTTATTTTCCTCTAAAATTTTTCCTTTTCTTTTAAAAAACTTATGGTTTATTTGAAAAGATGTATTTTGACAAAAATGAAATTTTCCTCTGTCTTTTGAATGTCAATGGTAATTTTTTATGGGACAAGACTAACTATTCCTATCCCATCTCAAATGTCGCCTATGTACTATATTGCACTTCCTTAAATATTAAGCAGGTTTTTCTCATTGAGATCTTAGATCTTTTCCATCAGTGTGTGTTGTATAATAATTGTAACTCTTGAAAGCTGCAAATTTTCTTTTTCTCAGTATAATTTAACAGTATCGAAAGATATGAAGATTAAATGTGATCTTGCATCTGAGGACTTCAGACTCTTTGCAGTCACGTAACAATGTCTCAGTTACACCTTTTGCATGCATACAGGTAATTAAATCATCTCACAATGACATCACAGTGGCACAGGAATATGGATGCACACAAACTGAAGGACAATTGGAGATGGGAAGAGCAGATTGTAATAAACAATTCATTGAAAACAAGAATGTTTTAAATCATTCTCCTTTGCTGTAGGCATGCTCATATATGATGAATTATACAGAGTCTGAAAATGGTTCAAAATAACTACATCATGGTCTTACATTCCTAAATTGTAGAATTCATTGATGAAGTATGCTCAATATTTTCTTTTGAGTCTTAATTCTGACTGTTAGATCACCTTCATCAGTCACTCATCAGAATGGTTTTAATCCATAGAATGAGGCACTGAAAAGAGTAAGATAGAGGTAGCTCAAGATAAAGATATGGGATCATAAACCCAGATCTCCTAGGAAATGATTTCTCACCTTTGTATTGAAAGGCTCAAGAAGAAATAAAATGTAAGTGCAAACTATATCTCCAATGCTGAAATGGTTTATCATGTACTTCTAACTTGCTTTCAAGGACATCGAAGTCAGATACAGTGATCTCTGTGTTAGTGAAGGTTTGGTTTAGTAGTGTCACAGCTGATCTGAACAAAGAATAAGCTGGAAGGAGTTGCAGAATACTAAAGTATGATTTTTATTTTCAGAAACATTTTATTTCTATTTTTGAAACCTATGTGTCTGTCTCTCTCTCTTTTTTTTTTTTTTATTTTTTTTTATTTTTTTTTCTTTAATTCTGTCATCTCTAGGCAATCCTGAATTGTTCACATAGAGCTCTGGATTTGCTGTGTGTATAGCAAAAAAACACATGGAATTCCCAGTAAAAGAATTACTATTCTCTTTTTTTAATAGGTCACTTGTGTTAATTTAGAGCTTAAGTAGCAGTAGTTTCTGCATCATATTCAGTGCTGAAATTCAAAGCAACAGATTGATCAAATAATTGTTTAAATCTTTAATGTATCCAGTATTGGCTACTTTCTTGAGACTATGGATAGTTTAAGAGCATTTAGATCTTGCAGTCGTGGGAATCAATGAACTAGAAATTTTAGCATGGCATGGGAGTTTAGTCATAAAAGTGATTGATCAAGTAGGGGTGTGTATGTGGGTGTGGGTGTGTGTGTGCACGCGTGCGTGCGTGCGTGCGTGTGTGTGTGTGTGTGTGTTGGGGAGGTTCCCTCTCCTGAATGTGCAGGGATTCCTAGTTTTGGTTCAGTACCTAGCTGATAGACTAAAAGTGTAGGAGTAAGTAAATAAATGAATAAATATAAAGTAAAATAAAATAAAAGTTATTGTAAGGTAGTGCTGATTAGATTTCTGTCCTGGTTTCAACTGGGATAGAGTTAGTTTTCTTCTTAGTAGCTTGTGCAGTGCTGTGTTTTGGATTTGGTGTGAGAACAATGTAGGCAACACGCGGATGGTTTTGGTTGTTGCTGGGTGATGTTTATACTAAATCAAGGACCTTTCAGTTTCTTAGGCCCTGCCAGCGAGAGGGCTGGAGGGCCACAGGGAATTGGGAGGGGACACAGCCAGGACAGCTGATCCAAACTAGCCAAAGGGATATTCCATACCATGGGAAGTCATGCTGAGTATATAAACTGGGGGGAGTTGGCTGGGGCCTGCCAGTTGCTGCTCCGGGACTGGCTGGGCATTGGTCAGCAGGTGGTGAGCAGTTGTATTGTGCGTCACTGGTTTTCTTTCCTCCTTTCCTTTTGGTTTTTAATCCTTCACCTTCTCCCTCTTTTTCATTATAAATGTTATTGTTATTATTATTATTGCTCTTTCTTACATTATTATTATTATTTTCAAGCATTAAAGTGTTCTTATCTCAACCCTTGAGTTTTACATTCCTTTCTGATTCTCCTCCCCATCCCTGTGGGTGAGGGGGGAGTGAGTGAGAGGCTGTGTGGTACTTAATTACCAGCTGGGGTTAAACCATGACAGTTTCTCAGTGAGAAAATAAGGAAATTAATCAGATTTCATTAATCTCACTTAAAATCTGGGTTCTAGGATACATGGACTGAGTAACCATCCTATCTGTTATGATTTAAAAGTGCCCTTAGAACTGAGATATGAAGTTATTTTAAGACAGCAAACTGAACTTCCCTAGGAACAAACCAAGGAACATCTTTCCATCAGACATCATGAAGCTAGAGCTTAGTAAACTACATAAAAATAATACGAATGTTTGTTTGAAAGCTGATCCCAAAGTAATCTTAAACAAGATCTTGAGGAAACTTAGAATGTTATCTGTTGGCTTTCTCAGTAGTGAAATTGGCAGTGACCTTTGGAGAACATCACTGAAGCTAGTGGAAGCCTACAGCTGGAATTATGGCTTAATAAAGTGGAAGCTGTGAACTAACAGCAACAGTACTGTGGGAAAGCAGATTACAGAAGGAAATTCTCTGTCAGAAAGAGATGAATAATGTTCCAGATGGTGTTACTGACGCTCATTGAAACCAAGGGTTATGGTTTACCTTTAGTGTTTAGAAGCTTTTTACACTAAAAATCAACTTCTAAGAAGTGAACCCCACAAGTTCTGTGGTAGTTCAGTTCTCTGTTTTGCACATCAAGAATGCCATTTGATTACCATTTTGTCTAGCAATATGGTAAGGATTATGATTTAGATAAACTGAAGCTATGGAAACACAGAGAGCATACTGTTAGACAATCCCAGGCTACATTTAGGACCATGATTACTAAGGTTTTCCAAGATAAAATGATGAATAGAATTCTATAGGGTGTTACTGAGTTCACTGTAAACCAAGAATTAAGATTAGGACTTTATAAACTTAGGATCTACAAAAAACACAACAAATTTCAGACAAGGCTAATAACAAGTTCAGAATAGTGGAGGGGGTTAATATTTCAGTGAAAATTGAGCAGTGCCACTAAACTCAGTTTAAGGTTGAATAAACTAAAAGTTTAGCTGGTCATAGAAAAAGATATAGCAAAAAATATGTTGAGACGTTTGGCATTGGGCACCTCAGTAACAAAGTGATAAAATTCCTTGGACTGACAATGAATGCTCATTAGTGAAGCAAAACAAGAAGAAAGCGCCGGAAAATAATTTTTAGATTTCTCGCTGAAAACAAGTATTTAAATGCGTCTTTAAAAAGAGTCTTGCAGAAATTTAGTTAGGGTTTAGTCAGGATTTAAGTTGATTAAACAAGAAAATTAAGGCTCTAGAATAAGAACATTTTTGAAAAGATTACCTTGAGAAAACAGGATTTTACTTGTTATGGTACTCAGTGACAAAAAAGGGAAAATGGTATAGGGTATTTCTGTGCCTGAAGGAAGCCCAGATATAGTGAGACACTGAAAGTCTGCAACTAAGAGTAGAATTTAGACTGTCAATGCAGTAAGAAAGAATGGAATTCCTGGAGCAACAAAAACATGCCCACAGAAGTCTGCCCCTAGAAAAAATCAGGACAAGATTAGGAGTGGCATTGTAAGTGTATCCCAGAAGAAGTGTGGAAAGTTGTCATTAGGTTTCTCAGGAATAAAATGAGAAATGACAATCTGAGGAACACTGTGTGCTGAACCCAAGGGTAAAGTATGAACCAAGGGTGAAGGCTAGGCAAGATGTGGATTATTGCACACAAGGTAATGGAGGTAAGGGAGAACTTGCAATTGTGATATGAATGAGAAGTTTAGCACACTTGTGAATATGCTGAAAGAAAACTTCAGAATAAATAATTTGGTTTTTCAGTGAGAAACTGATTAAAAGTTCAAAGTAGATCACCACAATGGTAGACAGTGTCCAAAACAATTTTTAGGGAAAGCAATTATTTATGGCGTGTACCTCTTAACTCAGGTTCTATACAGGACAGTTTGGCCTGAAACTGGCCTGGATATGTGACTCATGAATGAGAGAATAGGTAGTGGAAATTATGATCAGTGGCAGCTTTGGCTGTAGTGAACATGAAACAATGGATTTCCAGATCCTGAAAAAAGTGAGGAAGGCAAGTAGAAAAGCCGACATTCTTGTACTCAGGAGAAAAAAAAATAGCTCTTCAGGAAACTGGAGTACAGCTCTGAAGGGCAAAAGAGCTCAGTTCTTTTGAGCAGCATCCTCCAAGTTCAAGATAGGCCTGTCCCAACGTTCAGGGCAATACCTGCACATATGAGGAGACTAGTGTGGCTAAACAGGGAAATTATGACTAAAACAGAAAGCAAAAAGATGTATACAGAAGGTGGGATTGAGGAAAGGCAATAATTTATAGTCTTTCATATATATATATATATATATATATATATATATACACACACAAACACATAGATATACATATACACACACACACACACACACACATTTATTTATCTATTTATTTATATATTTTATGAAAACATTGCCTGGCCATGCAGAGATATTCTTAGGAAAGCAAAACCTCAGCTACAGCTGAAATGGTCAATGGACATGAAATGCAGCATGAAGATATTCTACCCCTGAACAAACAGTAAAAGAACAAGCAAGGAATAATGTGCTCTTGCTGTTGACTAGAGCAAATGATTTACTGACAGGAAAGGCACAGAATGTCTTCTTTGTCTCATACTTCACCAACAAGGTCTCTCTGAAGGTTTTGCGTCTAGGAACAAGGTTCAAGAAATCAAGGAGCTACCATACCCAATAGGTTTATTCTAAGGATACTTAAAGAACTGCCTGATGTTGTTGTGAGGCTGCTCTTGACCATCTTTGAAAAGCTGACAAAATCCATTATGATGGGAGAAAAGGAAAAGTAGCAACCATCTTCAAAATTTTCAAGAGGGACAATCCAGAAAACTACAGGCTGGACAGTCTCACTCTTGTGCCTGGGAAAATTATACAAGTACTCTTGGAAACCATTTCTGGATGCATAAAAAAAAAAGAGTGACTGGAAATAGCCAGCATGAATTTACCAGGAATAAGTCCTGTAAGTGGATGAGAGAGGAGCTTTTTTCTACATTGTAGGATTTGTACCTTGACTTTAGCACGTGTTTTCACCCAGTCTCCTGTACAATACGTGTAATCAAAATGACATATTACAACTTATGCAGCTGGCCTGCTATCTAGGTGAAAAACTAGCTGAATGATCAGAACTGAAGTGTAGTGGTTAGTGAGTCATACTCTACATGCAGGCTGGTTAAAAACAGAGCTTTTCAGGTGTTTATCCTGGAACCTCTTCTTGTCAGCACCTTTATCAATGCCTGATGGTAAAGTGAAATACACCTTCACCAACACAGAGGGATGGGAGTACAGTTAATACTGTCAAGAACAGAGCTGCATAGATTGGAGGACTAGACTGACAGGAGTGTAATGATATTCAGCATGGACAAATGCAGAGTCCTTCTTCATGTCTGTGACAGTAAACACTGTCTGCCCTGGCAGAAGCTCTGCAGAGAAGGTCCTGCAGGTCGTACAATCATTTTCATAGAATAATTTTCATTTCAATTGGAAAAGACCTTTAAGATCATCAAGTCCAACCATAAATCTAACATTGCCAGGTCCACCACTAAACCATGTCCTTAATAGCCACATCTACACATCCTAATAAAGAAGTCAACTAAGTCACTTAGCCTGCAGTGAACCCTGTCAGTGACAAAGGCAAACAGCACCCTGGCCTACCTCAAGATGAACTTACTCAGAGCATCAAGAAAAGCTATTATTCCTATTTGGTCAGTACTTGGGTTATACTACGTTTGGAATATGATGTGGGGAAGAGACAGTGGGCAGAAGTTGAGAGGACAAGGTAAGGAAAAAACCACTCATAATGAGTGTAATCAAGCAGTGGAATGGGCAGCCCAGAGAGACTGAAATCTCTGTCCCTGGAGGTTTCCAGACCTGCCCAGACAAAGCTCTGAACAACCTGACCTCAATGCACTGTTAACCCTGCTAGTGGTGGGAGGCCACATAAAGCCATGGTCTACTCCAGCCGGTATGACCCAGTGATTCTAGGTTTTTCAAAAGGTGTCAGTGAGAACAATCTGAAAATGTTACATTTTAGTAAGTGAGAAACCCCTGAGAGACATAAATGCAAGATTTGAAAGTAGATTTCAAATTAGTTTTAAGATGGTAGTGATTAAATTTCTGTCTTGGCATGTATTTCGTATGACTCAACTTTCTGTGAGCCTAGGTTAAGGAGTGGTAAATGAGAAACTCTGGACTGACAGTGTGTTGTTGATCATTAGGTTTCTCAGTGAAAAATTTAAGACTGTAGCTGCTCTGTGTATATTGACCTAGTCAAGCCTTTGCCTAGGGCTAGATTTTGGGGATGTATATTCTACAGTGTGATAATATCAGCACAATTAAAATGCATGCCACAAAATAAATTTAGAAGAGGAACCATTTGGTTTCTCAGTGGGAAAATTAGGGGTGATGTTCCATATAATACCAATAAACTTGATTTAATATTGAGGTTAAGACTGGAGTTTAGTAGACTGTCTAAATTTTCTGTAAAAATACCAGTTTAAACCAGAGCCCAAATGGAAGCATAACACAACAGTTGGCAGTATTTTCATGGTTGAAACAGAGACTGTTATTGCCTGTTACAACTATGCATTGTGTAGTCATGCTTCACCTTTACCATAGTAGATGTGTTTGTCACTGTGTCAATTAAGTTGTCTAAACAAAGGTGTCTATCTTCACCTGCAATACTTTATGTCCTGCTTTTTAGCCTCCAGCTGTCTCTCCAGAAGGGCACAAGTTTTCTTTCAAATCTGTGTTGTAGGTTATATCTGCCAGTTGACAGTAGTTGTGGTCACAGGGTTAGAGCTGGCTTTGTGTTTAGGGCTCAGTAAAACAGACCACATGGAACAATAGTGAGAGTGCTGTTGACCTTGTACCAATTGTATTAAGAATGCTAGTTATTAAGGCTCTAAATGAGACCATAAGTTGGGCTTCTGTTGGGTTTTGCTGCACTTTGACTAATCTATTGTTAAGATTTCATGAGTTTGAAGATAATGGATTCTAAGAGTCCCACTAATAATCAAATCCCAAAGTGGGCTTAGAATGGCAATGATTCATTTTCAAGTTTAGCTGTTGTACAGCCCAGAAGTGTATTCAGGATAAGAATAGAGTCTGCGTTAGGGTTTGGATAAAACTATCACATTGAATTACTGTAATTTTGGAACTTGCTGCCATAGAAACTTGATAAATCTTGATGGTTTATTTCCCTGTGGATATTTCTGGTCATGTGCTGGTAACACTGTCTGTTCAGAGGTATAAGACATAGAGGTTTACATTGGCAAAGAATGAACAGAGAGCTTTTGTTTTTCACTGCAGATATGCCTCCTCTTACCATTCCTTTTCCTGCTGGTAGCTGAATCACACAAACCTAAGAACAGAGAAGGAGAAGAAAGAGGTAAGCTTCTTTCATAAAGGTGACAGTAAGGGACTGTCTAGAGAGAATCTGGATGCCTAAGTTTAACTTAAAGATATGGAGAGTGTTCTTCAGTAGCTTTAAGCCTAGTGCTGGGAATAAGATTATGTTTGGTCCAGATCTTATGAGTAAGTAGGTTTATTACTAGATCTAACGAAGGCTATAGAGCTCAATCAAGTCTGGTGTCACGTAGGGAAGATTAGTACAAAGGCAGAGACAAAAAATGTGTATTGGATATAGCCATGGCAATGATTCTGGTGGGTTTTTTTTCGGTTTTTTTTTTTTTTTTTTGTTTTTTTTTTTTTTTTTTTTTTTTTGTTTTTTTGTTGTTTTTTTTTTTTTTTTTTTTTTTTCTTTTTACATGGAGCAGGTCTGGGATACCCAGTCAACCAATGTTAAAGCTGTTAAGAAGCTTAGGATTCAGGTTAGCAGAAGACAATGAACTAGCAATACTGCCAATCAAGAAAGGACACATGGACTCCTTAGAGTTGAACCTGACCGGTTTATGTTGTTATAATCAGGACCTGTCATATACCATTAGAGCTCTTGTTGAGACTGAGGTTAAGGAATGAGTTTAGTCTAGCAGTAGTCAGTGAACTGTATTTATTGCCTTATCCAACTTCTCTTACTGAGTTAGGGTTAGAGCTGTATTCATGACTGGTCTCCTGGATAAAGTCAGGTGCTGCCTAGCATCATTGAGTTTAGATTGATGGCAGAGTTGCTTTGAATAAAATTCAGTGCACTATGCTGGCTAACAGGTCTAGGCAGAAGGAACAGAGATGATGCAAGGGTCAGAAGTCAGAACTTGAGGAACAAAGGCAGGTTTATTGCTGTGTACTCAAATGTCAGTCAAACTAGATAGGATTGCTGCTTTTACATGGTGTATGATTAAGATTTTTTCTGGGTCGGTGAATATCACTGGACTAGACAGGGCTGATGGACTGGGTTTGGGAGGTGGCAGGCTTACTGGAAAACATCATTTTTGAATGCACATTCATTGCAGTGTGGCATGCCTAGGTTCAACTTCCATGAGTTTATGTACTAATCTTATGGAAGCAAAGGGAAATATGTTGCTGTCATGTCCAGTGCATGCTGCTGCTGTAGCATTTTTTCAGTGAAAAGCTGTAGTGAGTATGAGAAGGAAAGGAACAGGCTTGCATCACTGCTCATCAACACAGGAACTTATCTTCATATTGGTGACCCAGAAATTAGTCGCTGTATGCAAGACAGGAACATCTGTTGGTGTTTTCCTGATTGATGGCTGATTCTGCTGATCACCTTCAGTGAGGGAAGTGCTAGAAAAAACAATTAACTTTGTAATCCCTACCAGATTTCCTGATCATCCCCTTTCAGTGCAATATACATAATAACTTTCCAGCCTCTGTCAGAGGAGAAGTTTTACATACTGTTCTTAATAATATGACAAGACATTCCCATCAGTGGCAAAGGTTTAGAGTACATCAAGGAGCTGATAAAAAGCACCCAGCTGCTCTGGTAGGAAGAACTGGAGTGCAGAAGGAGGAAGCATGGTTGCCCAAAATGCTCTTCAGGAACATTCTAAAGGCACACTTAATTAAAACTGTTTGTGTTGAACTTCTAACTGCAGATCTTCAGTAAAAGAGCATCAGGATGAAGCAATGCTAGAACCTTTTCAACACAAGTTGTGTATTTGGCAGGAAAAGTTGGTGTAGTGAAAGCCAACACAGCAGCAACAAATCAACATATCGTCTAAGTGGCACTGTGAATTATACTGTAAAGAAACTCTGTCTGTTCATGCACTCTTCTGTGCACCCTCCTAAGCCATACCCCTAGTACCACATTACTATTCTCAGGTGTGATAATCCACAGTGATGATCAACAGGATATTCTTCAAAGCCTCAGAATGTATGTTGCATTCCCTTGTCATATCCAAAAGGATGGGGGATGCTTATCGGAGTAGCAAGAGATCACTAGACATACTGCAGATTTCAATAAAATGTTTTGTTTGTGTAAACCAAAAGAAGTGCTGATGTGAAAGATACACCATATTTTAATTTGATAGATACTGGTTAAAGATTTGTCCCTCAAATAAAGAAAAAAAAATCAGAAAAAGTTTTTGAGAAAGAAAAAATAATCTCTGTAAGACATTATGGAAACTTATGTAAGACTGACTCCAAAAGGGTTAGTTATAGTTAAGGTCATCTGTTTTATAAGCCAAATTAATAAAGAACACCTTCCAATACTTTGAGGGGATAGTAACTTCAGACTTATTCAATATGATTGGAAGCAAAACCAGCTGTGAAATACTATTTCTCTAAAAAAATCCATCAATTTTTCAGAAGTAATTCAAAACTGCTGTCATGAAATCAGAAAGGGATGCAGGAAAACAAATTAGCTAAATACCAACAGAACCAGAAAATATTAATATGAATGCCTTGTAGGTGGAATAGGTGTTTATCTTCAGTAGTTTTGGTGTCGTCCTTTTATTCAGCACAATCCCCAAGGTAGCAAACTAGTAAATATGTACATTCTACTAGGTAGAAACCTAGCCAGATGGCTTTCTCCTACTGCTGCAGAGAATTAAACTCTGTAGTTACAGATTTTCAATGCTCATAAGTAAAACAAAAAGACAAAAAAACCTTTGGAGACCTGATTATGAATAGTGGTGAAGTGTGCATATATTTTTTTAAGTTTATTTGAAAGAAGGAGATACATGATCCTGGAACATTTCAGTGAACATGAAATCACAAATTCTCAGGAGAAATAAAAACAAAACAGCACCTTCAGCTTCTAGGACTTTGCTTGGATCTTTGGTAGTATAGCACACTTTTCTGGAAATGACAAATTCACTCCATGTTACAGATAGTCTCTTTTTTCTTTCATACGCTAAGCAAGGGCTTCCTGATTTCACTGATGCAGAAAAAAATAGGTTGCACTAAGAGTAACATACTTTGTGTGATTGTACTAGTGGCAAAGCAAAAGCATTCTGCTGAATCTTGGAGATAATGGCATTATTTTTTTTTTTGGATTGCAGAGATATGCCTGAAAAGAAAAGAATAACAGCTAATATATTCATATAATTTGCTCTTCCACATTTGATGGACTCCAGAGGATGAGACCACATTGCTTTCTTTGGCTAATAAATTCTTACAATCTATTGTAGTTAATAATAAATTAAATAAAAAATAAATTAAAAATTAAAATTTGTAAGAAAATAAAAGATGTAAAAAGAATAATTGAAATAGTTAAAAATAACTTCAGAAACTTCCATCTTCTTGGTGGAACAGTTGTCTTTAACAGTTTTTTCATAAAATAATTTAAAAGATAAGGTTCTAGTCCATTCTCCAGCTCAAGGGAGTTCAGTGAGATGTTTTTCATTCCTTCAAGATTTTCAACCAGTGAATCTAGAAGACGTCTACAATCACCAGTTGCAGTGTCTTCCAGTGCTGCATTATATTTACTGTAAGAAAAATTGGTCTCCCTAGAGTTAGTCTTGATTTTTAGTACTCGGATAATAAAAATAGTAGCCCTTTTCTGTTCTTTCTTCACCTTGTTCTTTAGACTTTCATCATGGGTGAAAGTTATATATACATACACACATATAAAATGTATATGTGTGTGTGTGTGTAAATATATGGGTATAAATTTATCTATCTATTCATATGTAGTTTCACATGGGTTTTTTTGGTTTTGTTTTTGGTTTTGTTTTTTTTTTTTTTTTCAAAGCAGAGGGCCTAAAACTGATCACAGAATTCTAACCAGGGCCCTGCAATGGATTGGGATTTTTTGACATTTGTTGTGACTTTATTATGCACGGCTTATGCACCCTAGGATGCTGTTAGGAAGAAAATATCATTTTAATGTTACATGTAAAGATACCACAAAATTTCTTCCAGTTGGCAATAAAAAATGTGAAGTTCTATTGCAGTCCTCTGTAATAACCACAGCTGTTTTGGCAACAGTGGTACCTGAAACAGCATTGAGGTTTAAGAAAGAACCACTTAAAGAATGAAACTTCAACTAATGAGAAAACTCAGATGTGCAGTCCTGAGGAATCGAATTCTATTATAAGCATAGAAAGAACTTGTCACGGGCAAGCTTCCACACATTATTCCTGGAAAATACCTACATCATTAAGCCCTGTGTGCATCAGTGCCAAATGTTCTTTGACTGGTACTCACTAAGAGAGTCATGATCTGTAATTCATTTCATCAAGCAGCCTCTACCTCAAGATAAAAGCTGTGTGTGTCTGCACACGTGCATGTGCATGTGCATTGCGTGTTAGACTGCCTGTGCTTGATTTAGGCACATTCAGATATTACAGGAGTGGAAGTTCATTCTGAGTTTGAAAAAAATTAAGAGCTTGGGTTTTACTTTAGCAAAGGTGGAGAGCAAGACAAAAGGCAAATGTTATACAACATTTATTTTCATTAGAGTAAGAGCAGAGAAAGTAGAAATAGATTAAAAGCTGCTTACAGAGATTGATGAGACGTTGTTCTAACAGTAAGAACGCCCTACATGCACTAAGCATGTAGTAATCATCTGGGGTTTAGGAGGCAATGGAAATGTTTTTTTTTGTCAAAAAAGAGGAAATTTTCCAGAATGTTTGGATTTCAGCTAGCGAAAGCAATAGCTCAAACTGGCTGCTGTAACTTTAGGAAGCCTGGTCAAATGACCAATAGACATACAAAGATGACCTGTGTAATTGCTTTCCCTGTAACTTACAAGGTCAGTGTTATGGAGTTCACTGTGTGTGCAGGATAACCACGTTGTCTTCAGGGCATGCTGGATGGGTGGCACGGGAGGGACAGTCTTCCTTTGCACAGTCTCAGTGAGCCCAGTGCATCCAGGATGTGTCAGATGCGCTATACTGTGGAGGATGCACATGCCCATGCACTGCGTGTTTGTACAGGCTGGTGCAGCACATCCAGGAGCATCACATGCACTGGACGTGCTCTGCACAGCACTTTTGCCCTTGTTTTCATCTGGCATTTCTTCAGTCAAAATTTCAGATGCCTTTGCAGAACAGGCTTATCTGTGAGAAAGAGAGGAGGGAAAACAGCCTCAGGAGGTTCTCCAGGATGTCTTATGAAAGACAGAGTTAATTGCTAAGGGGATTTGGGCAGCAGAGAAATGATGGGTTCACTAATAAGGCCCTGGCCTGAGTCCTGACATCACCATCCTAAGACAAGCAAAACGTGTTCTTAGAAACACATGCATAACAGTCTTGGGGAAGAAGAAAAGCTTTATTAGTTTAGAAGCATAAAATTTAAAAATCTGAACATTTTTGAACCCAAATAATATTTTCAGGTTTCCTGATCTTCTATGTTAGATTAATATCCACTGCGTTTCAACACTGCCTGATTCATGTTGAACTTTGGATTGATATCCTAGCTTAAAACCTTTAGAGGTAATTGTAAGTGGGTTTACATATCTAACCCTTTAAGGAAGGCTTTAATAAAAAAAATTGTAACATGCTAGTATTTATGTTAAAGCTATTAAGTACACATCTTTCTGATGCAAGACAGAAGGTGATCATAGTCTCCACATATCAAATGTTTACATCACTCTTTCCTATTGTGATATCTAAGTTTCTGATTATAGCATTTTGCTAAGTATTATATATTTCACAAAATACAGGATATAATTTCTGTGAGGTTGTTAAGGCTTACCCCTAACAAAGATTTTCTTTTAACTCACACTGTAAAACCATTCAACTTATGTACACTCAGTTATATTTTAACTATATTTACACTCCTCCAGTTAACTCATATAGTGCAATGAAAGAATATGAACTGAATGTCTAAATGTTTTCTTACGGAGCTGACAATGTAGCTGGATCCTGCTAGTAACTGTAAAAATATAAGGTGCATATACAATACACATTAATGTGGATGTTGACATAGAATTTGGCTGAAAGAGTGATGTAGAATGATTTAAAATCTAACTAAAATAACATGAAGAATGGAAATTATCTAAATACCGTTATCTTAGGCACGTAGTAACATGATTATAATGTATTAGCTGATGGTGACTCTTCAGTAGGCTTTATTTTATTGAAAGCAATTTCAAACCCTCCTTTCAATTCTCCATATTTTTATTTTTTTTTACTAATGGGGCCCTAGTGTATACTTAAGGTGACATAAATTTACCCACAAGGATGAAAACCATTTTTCCTCAGTAATTATATATGGTTTTGTACAAATGACTGGAAAATTCCGTCTTCATATTCTGAACCTCCAGCCTAAACAAAGGGATATTTTTCTTTGTGACAGCCTGGTTCAGGTTAACCTGGGCTATTTTACATGGGAGCAGACTATGAGCATTCAGAATATATGTTACAGTGATTCAAATGAAGGAAGGTAAGATCCAGCTAAAGGATAAAATCAATTTGAATTGTTATAGCTTTTTCTGAAGGGATCGTATTATGCTCAAAGTTCTGAGTTTTATTTTTGTAGTTCCTTTCTTCTTGAAAATCCCACAAACTTTTACAAGTGTAAAGGACTATGTACTATGTGTAGTGTAGCATGGTGATCTCTTCAGCATTCTATGAAATACAGCAGCTGTCTCATTGTGCAGTATTTCTTGAAAAGTATTTTTCCAAGGGGCTGTTAGTAGTGCAAGCCCTAACATACATGTGTCCTATAAAAGGCAGGAATACTGCTTGAGCCCCATATATTGACATCTTAGTTATTAATGAAGCATTTACATATACATAAGTACATATAGTCATAGGGGTATGACCAGCATCACATCTGCATGAGCAGGCAGAAGCTTTTCAGATGTTTTCAGCATCAATAACAAGATGCACAAGAAACAAGATACCTGAATTCTGTGTGAACCTCAAATTGAGAAAACTTTACCTTACAAAACTCACTTTCCTGATAAAGCTTATAGATTATGCTAAGCAAGTGACACTTCTACTCCTGCTGTTGGACCAGTGACATTGTAGAAAGGGATGAAAGAGAGCAGAATTGGAGGGGTGTTAAACTTGTGATACAACCCAAGTCATGAGCCCTGGCATGGCTTTTACATCCCTGTGTAAACCCTGATGGCAGGGCTGCAGAATACTTCCTGGAGTGCACCCTGAAATGCTTGTTTTATGTATCCGTCAGTCAGAACAGGTGCACAGTCCAGCAGTCAAGAGTGAACGTCAGGTTGTTTTTATCTTTTCTGTTTGAACAGACACCCAATCTGTCCCTGGGAACCAGAGACTCACTGAGCCAAACTCCCTCTAGGTATTTGCATGACTGAGGAGGCTTTAGGAAAGAGGAGAGGCTGAGCTGCCCAAAGCCAAGCTCTGCATTTCCTTATCTGACTCCAGTGGCAGGCTCCCGACTTGAACCCAACAATGGCATGCAGAAGCTCAGCTCTGCCTCTGGAAAGCCGCTCTGTGGGGAGGAAGGATGGAGCTGGTGTGGTCTGGCTGCAGATTTGGCTTCATGACAGCGCCTTGTTTAAACAACATGTGTGTCTGAAGGTCAGACAGAGTCTGTGGGAGCCAGGATTTGCACCTGGCCTTCAGGGTAAGCCTGCTCCCTGCAGCCAAGTGAGGAGGTGGAGATTTAATGATGGAAGCTGTTTTCTGTTTGTGTGTAACAGTGACGGGGTGAAATGCCTTTCTGGGAACCAACACTTCATCTTCCCTTTGCAAAATGTAGAGCTATTATTTAATACCAGCACTTTTCAGATAGGTCTCAGGTTTGTATTTAGTGTTATGCAAGCGAGGGAATATTATTTGATAACCTCTGGAGATTGAACAAGAAGAACCTGAGCCACATGTTCTCAAGTTAATTTAGTCTTGGTTAGAGTAAATAGGATTTATCACATCAGAAAGCAGTGAAGGTGGGAGGCTGAGATGAATCAAAATATTCCACAGGCAAACACTGTGAAATAGCAGCTTGAAAAAAGAACAAAATCATAGAACCGTAGAATCACAGAAGGCCCTGAGCTGGAAGGGACCCATGAGAATCATCAAGTCCAATTCCTGACTCTGCACAGGGCAACCTAAAAGGTAAACCATATATCTAAAAGAATTGCCCAAATGTTTCTTGAACACTGACAGGCTTGGGGCCATGACCACGTCCCTGGTGAGCTTCTTCCAGTGCCTGACCACTTGTTCAATGAACTTTTTGCAAATATCTGATCTAAACTTTCCTTGGCAACACTTCAAGCTGTTTCGTCATGCCCTATCACCAGACAGCAGAGAGGAGATCAGCACCTCCCTCTCTGCTTATCCTCATGAGGAAGTTGAGTCAGCAATGAAGTAACTCCTCAGCCTCTTCTTCTCTAAATTGTACAAACGTACTATCCTCAGCTGCTCCTCATAAGTCATGCCCTCTAGTCCCGTCACCATCTTTTTTGTCCTCCTTTGGACACATTCTCCTATTTCTATATCTTTCTCATATTGTGGAGTCCAAGACTACACAGCACTCGAGGTGGGGCCTTACCACTGCTGAGTATAATGGGACAATCACTTCTCTTGACCAGTTAGCTAACTGTACTTAATTCACACCAGGGTATGGCTGGGCTTTGTAGCTGCCAGGGCCTACTGTTGACTCATATTGAGCTTGTCATCAACCAAAACCTCCAGATCCCTTTCTGTAGGGCTGTACTCTGGCCTCGCATCTCTCAGTCTATATGACATCAAGGATTACCTCACTGCAGGTGCAGAATCCAGCATTTATCTTTGTTAAAAGCCATACAGCTGATGATTGCCCAGTGCCCTAATCTTTCAAGATCTCTCTGTAAGATGTCACTGCCCTCAAGGCAACCAATGGGTCTTCCTAATCTATTATCATCAACAACCTTACTTATTGTGCACTCAGCTGCTGTGTCCAGGTCATTGACGAAAACATTGAAGATGACTGACCATAAAATTGAGCCCTGGGGAACACGCTAGTCCCTAGTGGCTAGCCAGATGTTACCCCATGTACTACAACTGTTTCAACCCAACCTTTTAGCTGATCAAGATCTGTGTTCAAGTCAAATATAACTTAAAACATGTCCAGGTCACTCAGGATGTACTGTCAAATATCTCTGAGGAGATTCTACAGTCTTTTTGGACACCTCTTGCAGGTCATGTGTAATTACCTTATGTACCTTGAGATATCTTACACTATTAAGGAAGATAATGAAAGATGGATATGGCATCTCGGATGTGTTTGTTTCCCCCCTTTTTTTTTTTTGATATATTTATAGAGTTTCTCACCTGTAGATACTCAAAATCTTCTCGAAACTTTCTTATGGAACTTAGATATGCTATGTAAAATTTTATCCCAATAAATAATTCGACTCTTAATGTTGCTTTAGAATAATCCATACTTTTTTTTTTTTTAAATATACCTCTTCATTTTTACCTTTATTCATTCTTCATTCAGATAATCATCTCTTGCATACATTTTATACTGTGTAGTATATTAAATACTATAGACTATACAATAGACTTTTATATTATGCTAGTGCACAAATATGCAATGTCCTATGTATATTGCTGTTTTCTTTAGCCCATTTACTGCATCATTAATTGGTTTTACGAAACTGTTTTTACATTTTTACTGAGCTTAAAATAATGTCCTTTAAAGCCATGTTCCCCAAACTGTCATGGCTGTTCAGAAATGTCAAGGGAGGAAGACTGGAAAGGGAAAGAAGAAGTCTTGTTTCTTTTGGTTTATTTTCATTTGCTTTGTGTGGATGTCCTGGTTTCAGCTCGGATGAAGTTAACTTTCTTCTTAGTAGCTAGTAGAGTGCTGGAGTTTGGCTCTGATGTGAGAACAATGTTGATAACGCATGAATGGTTTTGGTTGTTGCTGGGTGATGTTTATACTATGTTTAAACGCATAGTTTATACTACTATGAAAAGTCGACTTTTCAGTTTCTCGGGCCCTGCCAGCGAAAGGGTTGGAGGGGCACAAGAGACTGGGAGGGGACACAGCCAGGACAGCTGACCTAAACTAGCCAAATGGACATTCCATACCATGGGACGTCATGCTGAGTATATAAACTGGGGGAAGAAGAAGCGGGGTGGGTGTGGGTGGTGTGTGTGTGTGTGTGGCATTTGGCATTATGGCGTTTGTCTTCCCAAGTAACCGTTATGTGTGATGGAGCCCGGCTTTCCTGGGGATGGCTGAGCACCCGCCTGCCCATGGGAAGTGGTGAATGAATTCCTTGCTTTGCTTTGCTTGCGTGCGCGGATTTTGCTTTACCTATTAAATTGCTCTTGTCTTAACCCTCAAGTTTTACATTCCTTTCCGATTCTCCTCCCCATCCCTCTGGGGGTGATGGGGGGAGTGAGCAAGCAGCTGTGTGCTGCTTGGTTGCCAGCTGGGGTTAAACCACGACAGTGGGCCTTTGACTTCTCTGCACTTTGCTTTTGACCATAACAGATACATTCCTACCCCAACTGCACGATGAATGCACATCAAAATTTTATTCAAGTGAGGTTTTAAATGCACTGTGGGACCTTGTGTGGGCTTGTTACACCAGACTGTTTTTCCCTACACATGGGTTTGTCTGAATTACTTTTCTCACCCCAGACAAGTCTTTGCATCTCAAACCCAGTATGTCTTTTATTGGCACAAAGGTGTTACTCTAATTCATTGTCATAAAAGACTTGCTGACAGATGACTCCTGATGGAGTACAAATTGAAGATCACTGAGAAATCCCATGGTGCTGCAGCCAGGTTGTCTAATCTGAGAGGTAATGGATTATCTTTCCACAGTACTGAGCAGCAACACGGTTACCAGTGAACTGGTATGGAACTTCTATTCTGATTATTTTGATTACATGTTTGTTTTGAAAATTTGAAAATGTGTAGGTGTACCTTATGACATAGATCCAATTTTCTTTTACTGACGTTACACTTTAAAATGATGATGTGTCTCATATATGAAGAAAATGCAGCATGGGACCTCTTGCTCAAGCTACTTTTCAGGGAAGTTTTCCCTTAGTCTCCTATACAAGCCTAAGGTTAATAACAACAATCTCTTTTCCCAGCAAGATTTGTTACTAATGCACTGTTAAAATTAAAAGCATATTCAAACAACTTTTTACACAATTTTCTGACTGTTCAGCATACTCATTCTTCTCAGGTAAAATTGTGTTACTCAGCCCAGCATCCACCTAACATTTTTTTTTTCCTTTGGTCTTTCTTCATGTAAGACATCTAAAAGAGAAAAAAAAAAAAAACCTCAAGATTTTCTAATAGAACAAACTATTTTTTAGGCTGGTTAAATCTAGCACTGTAGAAAAGTCTAGATGATAGGTTCTATGAACTCTGAAAAATATTCAGACACTTTGATGACATGAAAAGAAGTAAATAATTAGGAAGAGATCTTTTCTAATGAGTAGCTATGAACCCAGTAAGTCCTAAACTAAAAAAAAAAAAAAAAAAAAAGAGACTCCTTGTCATATTTTTAAGCATTGACAAAGATTTGCAGTTTTTACATATCTTTTCATACCTGGTTAATTTTCAGAAACAGAATTGAATACCTGTTTCTCAAAATCGTGTCATCTGGGTGATATTAAATATTTCTACAGGAAGCAGATGCAAATTAGAAGTTTGAAACAGCATGTTTCTCCTAATAATTTGAAATGTACAATGTACAGTACCTTTCTTCACACACTTGTTGAGGTATATGCAATCATGAGCAAAGATCTGGTATCTGTGAAAAACTTCTGTAAGAAGTACTACATGTGCCTAATTAAATTACATGGAAGAAGTGAATGTTTAAGAACCTCTGTCCTGAGTAACTAAGATGACTTAAACAGTCCTAAAGCCTAGGTCTCAAATGTATTTTCAGTTATTCCCACATTTGATCTACTAATGCTACTAGCTCTCAGCTAATTTCAATGATATTATAAAGTCATTTGTGTAGGTATTTTTTAGGGGATATATCATTAATGAAATTCTCAACACAACCATCAAACCACTGGAGACAGTAAAAAGATTAAACCAAAGAGTGTGCTCAGTAGAGAACGCAGTAGGGTTGTGAACTCAGAGAAACCCTCAGGGAAAGGGGAAGGGACTCTGTTTACTCAGTTACAGTAGGCCCAACTCCAAGGAAGCAGGAGAAGAAACTAAACTGTAACTGCCACAATGGATTGAAAAGTCCCTTTTTGCAACTGTTAAGAACAGTTCGTTGTAGGTTTAAAGATCTCTTAGGTTGCTAATAAATAAAAAAGCAAACAGCTGCACAAATCTTCTTAGACCTTATTCTCTTCAGTTTCTATAGGATTATTTTACCAATTTATGTCTGTAGCTCAATTAACTTTTGGAGAGGAGAAATTGAAAGACCAGGTGAGTGTTGGAATTTCAGCTCAGTTTGATGAAGGGTTACTTTGTAGAGAAATTAATACATTAGTGAAAACAGAAAGAGGTTCTTCAAACACTACTGAAATCTGAGAGATAATCATAAAATCTCCCCACTAAAACAAATTTTGTTGTTGTTCTATATAATAATACTACTATAAGTAGCAGTGAAAAACAATTCATAATATACTTTGTTATAAGTCTCGTTCTGCTGGGAACAATGCTGTCTCAGGCTGTTGCTGTTGCTTCCTCAGCTCCAGCGTACAGCAAAGAAACTAAAGGACAAGACAGATGTCATGGTGTTTAAATGGCACGTGTGGTTCCTGGGGAATTCTATCAAAACTGCACATGTGAACAGCACAGAGAGACAGGCAGTTAGCTTATGCATCTTAGTCAAGGGGTGTTTGTGAAAATTTGGGTATGTGCTTTCCACCATGCTTCCTGGTTTCAATTGGGAGCTGGATTCACTCCATGTGCTTGCCACAGAGAGAAAACTTTGCATTTGAGAGTGCCTCAACAAGTCATATCTGAGCCTGTTTCTGAGTCTGAGAGTATTCCTGCTTGTGGCCTCTTGTTAATGTAGTGCAACTTAATAAAGGCATTTTTGAAAGAGAATGTTGGCTCATGTTTAGAGATATGTATATTATTTTGAATCCGAGGATCTAAATAAAATGAATCGGGTAATTTCTGTTTTATGTCCTTAATTAAATTGTACCTTTCAAATATTTCTTAGATAAAGAAATATTGTCCAAAACTGCTGTAAAATACATATTAAAAATAAAAAGGGAAAGCATGTTGGAAACAGAGTTCTTTCCATGACCCAAATTCCAAGTTAACTCACTACCCGGGCCAATACCACTGAAATTAATGGGGTTGAAAAGGGTGTAAGTTAACTCAGACTTGGCCTTGTGTGTTTCCAGATTTGTCCCTTGTGACTTATTGTAGAAGGAAATGATTTGATTTTTTAAAAAAACAAATTCTGACAGTTAGAGGTGGAAGTTAATGCCTCTTTTTCTGCCAAAATTCATATAATTTGGGGTGGAAAATAAAATTCATAGGCTATGATGAAACTAAGTGCTCACTGGATGATATACTGAAATGGAATTGTATTCTCCAGATTGCTGTACAGTTAGCATAATGATATATAACTGCACATTTTTTCCCTGTTATGTATTTCCCTGCTCTTAGGCTGTTACATAAACACTGAGTTTATTGTCTTACAGTGTGAAAATCCATGTACTCTGATGGTCTTACAACTGTTGGCCATCCGGAGGAGAGGGACTTGTATAATTGCTGCAAGGTCTCATTGACTATACTGTGAATATGCAAATCTCCATACTCAAGCTGTTGAGTGTGGCTCTTGACCTAGATGTGTGAAGTGAACTAAATATCTGGAGGTCTCTTTGAAGTCAATGGAAACTACTTCCAAGCTCAGCACCTTTAAAAACCATGCCATCTGGCCTGGCTGTTTCTTACACTTAATGTGTAAGTGACCGAAGTGTTTGCCAGTAACAAACATGTGGCTTCTGCTTCTCTTATTTTTTGCTGAAAATAGAAAAAAAAACCTGGACAAACATTAAAGACGTGGGGTGACAAGAAGCTGTTCAGGTACAGCTATGAAATAATGGAAAAGTCATCCATTTTTAAATGTGTGCAACAAGAGAAGACTAATATTTCCCATAATGTTATTCACTCAGTCTTTCCATTCATTCCTATATATATTGGCAATGCTCGTGTTCCCAGGACAACAAGCATGCACAAGTGTAGACACTTATTCTTTTTAATCTCTCTTTCGACAGGAAGGAGGCTATCTGACTATTTGTGGAAACTCATCTTGGTGCCTCAGTTTGGGGGAGGAGCATGGAGGAAGAGAGGACTGAGAAGCAAGGGAAGAAAGCACTGAGGGCAGAAATTAGAATAGAAGGACAGATAATAGCACTCAAAATCAAAGTTTTTAAACCCTTTTATTCCCTTTGAGCAATCTGACAAACACCTTTGTGTGTTTGCACATTGATCTTTCTTACCTCAAAATTTATATATATTTACTTAAGTACTTCAGTATAATGAGAAAAACCTGAGGGAAACAGTTTTTTAATCCATTGATCACCATATCTTTATCTGAACAAACACTTTCTCTAGCTTTTAGTCTTCAAATATATCAGGCCTATTGTCTATTACTCTTTTATAAACAAGAAGCTATCTTGAGTTATGATTTTAAAGAAGTATTAAAAACTGAAGCTGGTCAATAATGATTCAACTCTTCCAAATTTTTGCAGCAGATGTTAATTTAATTATAAATCGCTATGGAATTACAGTTATGTATGTGTTTATCAATGTAAGATATGAATAATGTGTGTTTGAAGATACTATACTGCTCTTTCAAAGCTCATAGCGTATTTTTTGTGCTTAAGAAGGGTGTTTTGATACATCACATATATGTTAATAGCCTTTTCTCAATTAATCAAACCCTTGTGAGTGTCTGTGTTCATGTTTAGGAACAACATACCATTAAAAAAGTCAGATTGTTAGGAGAGTAGATTTGGTATGACTGACTTGTATAGTGTGTAGCAAGATGGTGACTCAGCTCTTGCTGGGAAGCTGGAGAGTTCAAAAGAGGTTATTGGAAAAATAATGAACTCCTCTGATTCTTTGTTCTTCCCAGAATTTCTAGGGAAGTCACCATCACTTTTGAATGGGCAAGTGAACAGAAACTGTAACTATAAAGAGAATCTTTTCAGCATGTTAGCTATTCTTGTCCTCTCTGAGAATTAACACCAGAATAGTTTTAAACTTTTAAAAGTAGACTGTGCAGATGTCTGCATAAGCAGATGTATCACACGGCCTAGAAGGGATTTGTGTCCTTCCAGAGAAGCAGCTAGGATCCACATAACATGCACTGGGACATAAAAAGTGGCACTAGATCCAATGTCATCTCTCCTTTGCACCAAAACTGAGAAACAGATTCAAAATAAACATTTTTCAGGGATAGGAAAGAGATGGATTTTCTCGCTTGTTTTCAAAAATAACATAGAGATGAAAAGAATGATCTGAAATGTAATTTTTTTTTTAGCTTTCAGTAGAGCAGTTCCTGGGATTCCACAAAGTATCTGTAGACAAACGTGAAAATTGAAACCAAATCCATTCAGTGTAAACTGTGTACTCCAGTGTTTTCAATCTTGTGAGCCAACTGACCTTAAAGAGGTATATCTAACTCTGATTTCTGAGTGCTTAACTCAGGAAATAGAACCTGGCCATGCATTTGATGCCTATGTGGGAGGGTGTGCAAGCATGCCTGTGTATATGTGCAGACATTATTAAGGTAAAACCTTCCAGTGCTCACTGGCCAAACAGGTTGATCAGTTGTTTCTGTTGCTTGGCTTCTAACCTGTCCATTAGAAAGAAATTAGAAGACAATACTTAATTTTTTAATTATAATTCATTGCAGTTTATTAATGTACTGTAAATGATGAGAAAGGTTATTCCCATCTTATTCAGAGGGACAATTTCTGTTTATTTGCTCCTTTATAAAATTCCCAAAAGGAAATATGTTGGTGGGGTTTTTTTCTTCTGTGCTAAGAGAAGTGGCAATAGTGCTGTCCTTGAAAAAAATGAGATAGTGCATGTTCTTTCTTGTTAGGTGTGAAACCTCACTGACTAATGTACAACAGTAAGTCTACTGAAATGCTTTCCAAACCATTGAGCTGTTTAATTTAAACAAGAAAGGTACATTCATAGGGTAGTGCATACTGAACTATGAGCATATGCATTCCACGTATATCTATGCTGCATGTTTTGTGGGAACATGAGAGTTCCAGGGTGGGACTGAAATTGCAGATTATATTACCTGTTTGGTGAATGTTTATTTTTACATGGCTTTAAGCATGTCCAGTGATTTCTCCAGTTTCCCAAGCAAAATATCTGAGTACTAACGGTGTTCATAAAACATTCTGCCTTATCACAGCTGATAAACATGATGCCCTATGTAATTGCTAATTGTTACCATTATCTAGCTACAGTTTTAATGGCTGAATCTAGCCTTCTGATGAGCTTTGTTATTAATCTTTGATCTACTTTAAAAAGGTTGATCAGTCATAAACTTAAAAACTCAGGTGATTGCTGACAATGTTTTTATAACACCCTGAAATGAAATAGACTATTTTTTAATAACAGCCTCTTAGACTTGTGTTAGTGCAACTGTTAAGCACATTGAATTTCAATATAACTTCAGTTTGATCTGATAATCTGAACAAGGTGCTGGTTGTAATGAATTTCTGATTGGTGCTTGGCTCACATTCCCAGAATATCCAATGAGCATTCTAGCAGAAGTATAATTTTAAACCCTCTTTGAACTTCTGTGATATCCAAGTTTATATTCTGTTCTTTCTGAAAATACATATGGTAGTTGATTCTGCTTCTCCTTCATACCTTGCAATTATCTTGAAACCTTTACCAATTATACTCAATCAGATGCTGTATTGACTGCAGAAGAGATTTCAAGATCTGGCTCACAGCTATTTCTCATTATTATAATCAAAAGAGTATGTTTTGTGATGAGCTCTGTGCTTGCAAATGGAGTTTGGGAAAAAGAACTTCTCATCTGTAGACAAAATTCAGTCTCAAGACTTCCAGTCTTAAAAATTGTGTTCACAAGTTGCCTCTGAATAAATTTTGATTCTTCAAATTTTAAGATGTTCGTTTTAAGTGACACTTGAGCATTTAATTTTAGTTATGTGTTACTTCTGTGAAGATCTCAGTGAAATTACCCAAGTTACCCACAGCTGATCTGAACACGGAACCAAACTTCTACAAGAAGCATTAAATATCCACACCCACAGCTAGGACTATTTATTTGCCACTGATTGCATTTTTCTTTCTTTTATTCTAGCACAATACAATATTTTAAAAGCAGCACAGACAGTGACAGAGGAATTTCATTATTAGCATTTAACTCTGGCTGCATGACTCTTCAGATTTTGCCTTCTGATAGTTATGCCAGCAAAGCTTCGATCTTGCTCTCAGAAGACATGCAGAAGGTACTGTTATGTCAAAGAATCAAGTATGGGAGAGAATCTTGAGGAGATCATGTGTTTCACCTACTTAATCTTGCTGAATAAACCTAGATCAATGTCATTCCTAACAGACATTTGTCGAGCCTGTTTTTAAAGATTCCTGGAGCCAGAGACTTGACAACCTCCCAGGACAACTTATTCTAATAATTCACTGTTCTTGCAAATATAGGAACCTTCCATGCTTTATTTAGAGCTACACAAACGTACTTAATGTATTATTTTTTTGCATGCTTTCTGTAGCTCTTCTATGTCTATCTGCTTTATTCTGCAGTTGTCATGTAGATCTTAGCACCATTCAAGCAGAGTGCCAGCAGAGGCTTGTCTGAGTACACTGAAGGCAATTCTTTACATAACAACATATGTTCTTGCAAAAGCATCCCAGGATAATATATGCTTTTGCTGAAGCATCTTGGCCTGGCTTACCGGTATGCAACTTCTGATCCACTGCTGTTTTTAAATCATTTTCTCCATACTATCTAATTACTTATTGCAGATCCTGCCTAAGTCTGTGCCAGGTAGTTAACTTAATGAATCATTAAGACTATGCAATTCATTAAGTTACTCTGAATGAATTCATTATGAATAGCTTCATGAATTTGATTCTGGTTTTCCAGATTAGTTCTCAAATTGTTCAGGATTGCTTTATGTTTAAATTCTGTTCTCCAGCATATCTGTACTGTTATCTGTGAATTTGTATTGGCTTTCTGTGGCAAGGTTTGGTGGTGAGAGGGCGACAGGGGTGGTTTCTGTAAGAAGCTGCTAGAAGCTTGCCCTGTGACCAACAGAGCCAGTGCCAGACAACTCCAAGATGAATCTGCTGCTGGCCAAGGCTGAGACCATCAGTGACAGTGGTAGTGTCTCTGGGATAACATATTCAAGAAAGGGAAAAATCTGCTCTACAACAACAGCTGGAAGCAGGGCATGAGAATATGTCACAACAAACTCTTCAGACACCAAGGTCGGTGAATAAGGATGGGGTGCATCAGGTACCATAAAGACCATGGTGAGGCAGGCTGTACACCTGCGGCCCATGGAGGACCGCATGCTGGAGCAGGTGGATGCACCCAAAGGAGACTGTGACTCTCTGGGCAGCCCACACTGGAGCAGGTTCTTGGCAGGACCTGCAACCCTGTGGAAGGAGAAGCCCACACTGGAGCAGGTTTGCTGGTAGGACTTGTGACCCTGCAGGGACTGTACTACATGGGAAAAGACCCACACTGGAGAAGTTTTTGAAGTCCATGGGAAGGACTCATATTGGAGAAGTTCATGGAGGACTTTCTCCCATGGGTAGGACCCCACACTAGAGCAGAAGAAGAGTGTGACCAGAGACACAAGGTGTGATGAACTGACCACAATTCTATTCCTTGCCCCTGTGCACTGCTTGTTGGGAAGGAAGTGGAGAAACTCAAGACTGAAGCTGAGCCTATGAAGACAGGAGGGGTGGGGGGAAGGTGTTTTAAAATTTGGGTTTATTTCTCATTATCCTACTCTGATTTGATTTGCAATAAATTAAACTAATTTCACCAAGTTGAGTCTGTTTTGCCCATGATGGTAACTGGTGAATGATCTGTCCTTATCCTGACCCACAAGCCTGTCATTGCATTTTTCTCTCCCTGTCCAGATGAGGAGGAGAGTGATAGAGTGGCTCGGTCGGCACCTGATGTCCACCCAGGCTCAACCCAGCACAGAATTAAATAATCATATCTTTACTATTACACCACTCATGCCATTCATAAAATACTGAATAGCTCCACAGCCAGGACAGGTAACCCATACAGTGTATCTTTTGACATTTTTGTGATTTTCCAGGCACGTTATCAAACATATGACAATATATATAAACAGGCCAAGCGTTCTGAAGGTGTATAAAAAAATGCCAAGGAAGATACAGCTACAAAAATCTTACTGAAGTCAAGACATTTCTTACCAACAGACCTGCTACACTTTAAGAAACTTCAGCAGTTTTGGAAAGCCCATGGTTCTGGTGAATCTGTATATGCCACTGATCATCTGTTGTTATCTTTCTCAAGCATTTACAATTTTTTTCTTAATATCCCCCCATATTTTTCTGTGTTCTGAACTTGGAATGATTAATCTGTAGTTTCATAATTTCTGTTTACCCTTTTATTGAAAGATAGGAACCATATTTTTTTTTCTTCAGACTTCAGACTTTTCAGTCTTTACACATTCTCAACATAATCTTTAATGGCTTTAGTGAGTGTCCCCCAGTTCACTAAACACAGTATGGTAAAATTCATGCATATTTCCTCATTATCTCAATTTTTTACTCAATAAATTCTTCCAGCTGTAGTTCATATGTCACAGAAGCAGCATATATGTGCATATGCTTATCTTGGATTTCACAGGGCTACCTTGTGAAATTTGTATAGTATAAAATAAGGTAGTGATTCTGCAGTTAGAAAAGCTTCAATACAGATTCTTTTCAATGGAATATTGACTGACAATAATATTGTGTCCCTTTCTTCCTGCTTCATTCTTCAAAGTACGAATGTATGTATAAAAGCTACATAAAACTTCAAAAAGCATACATTAAAAGATTAATTCAACAATATCTTAATCTGTGCAGTGATTTTCTGTTGTTTAGGTCATTATAAAACATTCATTTTACAAGAATATAGTAGATGCTTGTCATCAAGGTGACTACTAAAAATGTATCAAAAAAGTGGCATGTGATGTATTCACAGCTGGAGCAGAGTAAGATAACTTGGATATTAAAAACTCATGGAAGATAAATCAAGTGTTCACTGCCTAAAAATACATTCTACATGTACAAGTAGACAGCACGTGTCCAGGTGTAAAATCCATGTAAGAAATTTCAGAACCATACCAAATTGTGTATTCATCATGTACCTTGGACTTCTTAACCTGTCCTCTGCTGACTAATTCAGCTCTCATAGGATTTGTTTTGACATTCTAAGCTCCTAAGTATCCTCAAACAGCTGTAACTCTTTAAATAAAATTCCTGAAATAATGTTTTCTTTTCTGCATCAAAATTACACTGGACTGCACTAAGGTTGGACAAAACAGTCATGGTCTAGAAACGGTTCTGAGTTCCAATACTTGTGATTCCTCATGGCTATTGCAAAAGTTTTATGTATTTGGAAAGCTAAGTATCACAACTCTTCAAAAAATGTCAGTTCCATGAATAAATATGAACACCTAAAATACTACATTATGTTTTCAAATACAATCTTCACTTCGTTAGTCTGTTTTTTTCATAAGAACAAAATATATATCAAGTTGGGAAATAAAAACCCAAAAATTATTCAAAATGTATAGTTGTGATAGAAAGAAATCATGTCAGATTTCTTAGGTCTAGATTCTTTTCTCTGTTGTCCTTAGTTAATAAATAACAAATCTATTTACTTTTAATAATAACTTTGAGGTTCTTGAACTACATGTACATTGAATTTATTGTCAGGTGATACCTTTCCTGGGTTTGGAAGACCAAGATCTGGAATAGTTTTGAGAAATCATGCTCTGTTTTGATATGTCAAAAAAGTCTTTACTGCTAAACTGGTTACACTTGAGGGAAACAGATATGGTAGAATTCTCTTTCAGCCTCTATATGGATAGGTATATTTTCTAACAGTATTTTTTCTGCACTACATATGAAGAATGACAGTGTATTCAATTTAACTATTAGTGATCAGTTTTAAGCTAATAAAAGTAACTGGTTTGTGTATTTCAGTTCTGTGCCAAAATGAAAAGAAATGAAACAAAAACTATCACAGTTCTTCACAATAGGAATCAAGAATGGCAACAACAAAAACCAGCCTGACCTCAGTGCCAGGGAAAGTTATGGAGCAGGTCATCCTGAGCGAGATCACACAGCACATGCAGGGCAACCAAGGCACTGGGTCCAGCCAGCATAGGTCTATGGAAAGCAGGTCCTGTTTGATGAACCTGGTCTCCTATGACAAGATGACCTGCCTAGTGGATGTGGGAAAGGCTGTGGATGTTGTCTACCTGGACCTTAGCTAAGCCTTTGACACCATCTCCCACAGCATCCTCCTGGGGAAACTGGATGCTCATGCCTTGGTGTACTCTATGCTGGGTAAAAAGCTGACTGGATGGCTGAGCCCGAAGAGTGGTGGTGAAAGGAGTTACATTTAGCTGGTGGCTGGTCACAAGCGGTGTTCCCAAGGGCTCAGTGCTGGGGCCAGCCCTGTTTAATATCTTTATTGACAATCTGGACAAAAGGATTGAGTGTGCCCTCAGTAAGTTTGCAGATGACCAAGTTGGGTGGCAGTGTTGATCTGTTTGATGTTAGGAAGGCTGCTCAGAGAGATCTAGATGGGCTGTATTGATGAGCTGAGGCCAGCTGGATGAGGTTCAACAGGGCTCAGTGCCGGGTCCTGCACCTGGTCACACCAGCCCCACACAGCGCTACAGGCTGGGGCAGAGCGGCTGGAAAGGGCCTGGTGGGAAAGGGCCTGGGGGTGCTGGTTGGCAGCCGGCTGGGCATGAGCCAGCAGGGTGCCCAGGTGGCCAAGGAGGCCAGCAGCACCCTGGCTGGTGTCAGAAGCAGTGTGGCCAGCAGGGCAAGGGAAGGGACTGTCCCCCTGCACTGGGCACTGGTGAGGCTGCACCTCGAACCCTGTGTTCAGGTTTGGGCCCCTCACTGCAGAAGGGACGTAGAGGGGCTGCAGCGTGTCCAGGGAAGGGCAAGGGGCTGGGGAAGGGTCTGGAGCACAAGGCTTGTGAGGAGCAGCTGAGGGAACTGGGGTTGTTTAGCCTGGAGACAAAATTCAGGGTGGGGGGTGGGGGTGAGGCACTTTATGGCTTTCTACAGTTACCTGAAAGGAGGCTGTAGTCAGGTGGGGGCAGGTCTCTTCTCCAAGGTAATAAGTGATAGGTTGAGAAGAAATGGCCTCAAGTTGCACCACGGCAGGTTTATACTGGAAATTAGGAAAAACTTCCTCACTGAAAGTGTGATCGAGCAGGGAGGTGGTGGAATCACCATCCCTAGAGGTGTTTAAAAGACATTTAGATGTGGTGCTTAGGGACATGGTTCAGTGGTAGACTTGGCAGTCCTGGGTTAATCATTAGATTTGATCTTAAAGGTCTGTTCCAACTTGAATGATTCTATCCTATAAAATATCCCTACTGCAAGTCAATATAGCAGAACCATGGCAAGCCTCTCTCTTAACTGAAAAGGCAGTACAACCTTTGCTGCGTGTTTGTATGGTAAAAGGAGAGGAAAAACATTAGTCAGCTAGAATACATAAGTTAGGAGATATGCTGTATTTACAGTTGCTGCTTCTCTGAGAAAATACTTGACTCAAATGTCAAGGGAATCACAATATTTTGGTGAAAGAAATAAAGGTCTCATTGACATTGGAGTTGAATTATAACCTTTAGATTGTAAATAAGGCTCATTTGTGGTTAACACTGCAAGGAACTGGTATGGTTCTGAACAACCTGTGCATAAAGTCCACTGTGCGCTGGAAAACTTACTTTTTTAATTCCCTGATGTGTTAAACTAATTTCTCCCACGTTTAAGAATGTTGCATAAGAAGACAAGAAGAGTCTAGTCCAGCCATGCTGTCATTTATATTAGTATTACCTGACCTATGTGGTCATATCTATAGACTAAACAATGCCTAACATCATGTTAAGCAATAGGAAACTCAATGTTGTATGGAGTTCCCAGCCCAGAGAGCATGAATTTAAACTTTATAAACACCATGCACATTTACATGGCTAAGTAATAAATATTAACTTTTCCTTGGTATCTCAATATCTTTTCCTCGGTATCTCAATATCTTTTCCTGGCCCTGCCTTATATTGGTAGATTTTTCTAGCTTTTAACATTACACTGCCAAGAAGTAACCTTCAAAGAATATTTGTCTAGCAAAGTGCAGAAGATTTACCGATATTCCATCTGAATAATTTCCAAACAATTACTTTCTGTAACACCACAATAAACTCCTACAGGAATGCAAAGGAATTCAACAGCACACAGCATAAACTCCACATTAATCGTTTTCTTCAAACTTTGATGTCTCCAGGAACATCCTCAAACAGAAACCTGCATTCATCCAAAAGAATCACCAGAATCTGAAAATACTAAGATGAAGAATTTTCTCTCAAGTAATTAGGAAATCTAATTTGTTAAAAAGAAATTTATATCTGTTTTGCAAGTTCTTGATTCTAAGCCCTGAAACTAACGAAACGTACATGTCCTTGGTATCTCACAGGTTTATCTCACCAAAGCTTATTTCTGCTAGCTGTTTCAAAGTTGCTAAATAGTACATCATCAGAGCAATGGAACATTTATTTCTGCAGATTTGATTCCTCATTCAGGGGATGGGACTTTAATTCGTGTTACACGGCCTTCTGATTAAAAAATATTATGCAATTTTACTAAAATTATGTTTTTTTCATTTAAAAAGAATAAACCATAAGATCATCTCTTAGGGACCCTTATAGTTTATCTACACCCTGTTCTGAATGCCACAGCAGTCTTCTGCAGGAACCTTGTTTGTAACATAGTGGTGACCTCTGACTGGACTATTTAGAAATAGGAGAAGGATTTCACTGTGCTATACTGAGTATTTTGAATTTGTATGCATCCTTCTCTACTCAGGTCATGTGCATAAGTTTCTAAAATCAACAGATTGAATTTACCTTTTGGAAAACAATGAATGTAAGCCATAACAGAAATTATTAGTCCAGGTTCAAAATATATACCCCATACTGCTATGCTAATAATGATAATACAGAAATGAACTATATTTTACTTTCCTCAAACAGAATATATGTGTCCCTGATGAACAGGTGAACCAGGCATTGAAAGGCTGTTTAGCAATGTTCATTAGCACTATTTACATGCGTAAATACTATACATCATTGAAAAATGGAAATTAAAAATTGATTTTCAGTCACAGGGATGAAATTAAATTATAATTTGTTTACACTAGTTGAAGTCTTACTTTTGTTTCAGAATATGACAGAAAATGAGTAAAGCCACATTTCTATGTTCATATAGCACATAGATTGTATGTCCATAAAGGACCTGGTGGTGCTGGTTGACAGCTGGATAAACATGATCCAGCAGTGTGCCCAGGTAGAGAAGAAGGCCAACAACATCCTTGAACATGGTGTTCAGGTTTGGGCCCCTCACTTCAGGAAGGACGTTGAGGTGCTGGAGTGTGTCCAGAGAAGGGCAATGAAGCTGGTGAAGGATCTGGAGCACAAGTCTTATGAGGAGCAGCTGATGGAATTGGTGTCATTTAGTCTGGAGAAAAAGAGGCTCAGGGGGAATTTATTGCTTTCTACAGCTACTTGAAAGGAGGTTGTAGGCAGATGGGGTAGGTCTCTTCTGCCAGATAAGAAGCAACAAGACAAAATGATACAGCCTCTAGCTACACCAGGGGAGATTTAGATTGGATATTTTCTCACTGAAAGGGTGGTCAAGCATTGGAACAGGCTTCCCAGGATGGTGATTGAGTCACCATCCCTGGAAATGTTAAAAAAAGGTGTAGATGTGGCACTTAGGGACACAGTTTAGTGGTGGACTTGGCAGTCGTGGGTTAACAGTTGGACTTGATGGTCTGAAAGGTCTTTTCCAACCTAAATGATTCTATGATTCTATTTTTTAGCTAAGTCTGTGTCAGGAACTCTTATTAACCTGTGCAAGAGTGTGCTTGATAAAATGGTAACTCAACTCTACCTCCTGAGCAAGTATTTTCACACTCCATAATTTCTTTCAGGTTTCCTCAGAAGACAAAATTTTTGTTGTGTTCTCTCATCCTGTCAGTGTTAGGGTTCACTGAAGTAGATGACTTTATTTAGCACAGTGCTTTGAGATGCTCACAGTGCTTTTGAGATACGTTTGGGCACTGTATCTCCACTGTTTACAGACATGGTATAAAGATCTCACACATCAAACAAAGCCTTGAGGTCCCGAGTTTCCTTGTTTGTCAGTGTAATACCAATTTCTACAGATAATTTCAAATGCTGTTTCCATAGACACTGGAATATAACAAAAGCTAGGAACCCCAGGCATTCCTTGGGATGTGGTGATTATCATAGTATAGAAAATTTCCTTGGGTTTTATGCAATTTATATTTTGAATTCCATTGCAATAAATCACTTGTGTCTCACATTTCTCTGTATCATTGTGTAAGGGCATTCAGGGTTAATCACACTTCACAGTTTAGTTTGCTGTTGTTGCTCAGTCATTTCCCAAACAGACTGTCTCTCAGCCTGCTATCCTCTGCCAACAGGAATTTGATCTGAGGAATGTTTTAAGCAGATAGCTATACTTCAGCCAGCAAATGTTTTTGAAACTTCCTTCTCATTGTCTCTTTGATGTGAAATCTTTTAGTTTCGCTTCTCAAACTTTCTCAGTGAGTGCAAACAAACACAGGTTCCAAGATGAAAGCATGGGGTTTAAATGCATAAATCACATGTATCTAAAGAATGTAATTGCAGAGTTCACTTTAATCTGTGCCTTGGCAGCTGATTTTGTGGCAACTTCCCTTGCTGACTTTACTATCCTATTGTACTTCCTTCACCCTACAGGAAACAGGAAGCAAGCAAGTTTTCAGGTGACAGGCTGGAAACACAAAAAAGGTTCACCCTTTCCAACAAAAGGCAGTTGGGCTGTAGACTTCTATCCTATTGTACTTCCTTCACCCTACAGGAAACAGGAAGCAAGCAAGCTTTTCAGGTGACAGGCTGGAAACACAGAAAAGGATCACCCTTTCCAACAGAAGGCAGTTGGGCTGTAGACTTTTCTGTCATGGGTTATTTAGGTTGCTCAAGATCTCCATAGGTACAAAAAGCATTTAGACAAATTCCCAAATGAAAAAACCAAAGAGGGCTGCCAAGCACTATGACATCATTTCTGCTTTAAAAATCTCTGTGTTACAGAGTACCTGAAGATGAGCACAGTGTTACTGGGGCACTGCCAGTATATGTTGCCTCTGCTCTCCCATTTGACTTTAAGCATATGATATTGCCCAGTGTCAGGAAGTGAATACTTTGTTAAGGATCACATCTCCCATCTGAGATATGATCTTTGGCTGTGGAACCTTAAAAATGTAGGACTCATTAGTTTTTTTCATATATCCAGATTTTCCCACCTCAACATCGGCATCTCCTTTGACTAGCTTTTACCATGTCCTAAACTGGTGTCATGGTTTAACCCCAGATGGCAACTGAGCACTACACAGCAGCTCACTTATTCCCTCACCTCTCCCGGTGGGATGGGGAGAAGAATTGGGAAAGAAAAAGGAAAATCCTGTGGGTTGAGATAAGAACGCTTCTAATAACTGAAACAAAAAACATATGATAAGAAGAATAGTAATAATAATAAGAGTAATGAAAAGGAGAGAAAAATAAAACTGAAGTGGAAAAAGACCAAATGATGCACAACAAAACTGCTCACCACCCACTGACCAACATCCAGCCAGGCCCCAAGCAGAGACTGATTCCTCCCAGACAGCTCCCCCCCAGTTTATATACTGATCATGTTTTTCTATGGTACGGAATATCCTTTTGGCTATTCAGGGTCAGCTGTCCTGGCTCTGATCCCTGCCTGCTTCTTGTGTACCTGCTCACTGGCAGAGCATGGGAAACTTGAAAAGTCCTTGATTTAGAGTAAGCACTACATAGTAACAACTAAATCATCAATGTGTTATCAACATTATTCTCATACTAAATCTAGCAACAGCTAGTAAGAAGAAAATTAACTATCCCAACTGAAACCAGGACAACTGGATTTTTCTTAGCCAGCATTTTCCTTTAGTTCTAGGGTGTGGGTCTTTTTGTCATGATACCACTTGTGCATTTCAGTAATTTAGGAATTGTTTGTCACACTGATTTGCAGTTCATATATTATTGCTTATTCTAATATCAACACATGCAATATTCTACCAGGTGGACTGCTGTTGATCAGACCCTGCAGTTTCCTCAGACTTTGTTCCATTTAGGAGGATATTCACAGGAAAACCAAATTTGAATATGTCTGTGATTAGAGATTAAAAATATATCTCTGTCTGCTGTGTTGTTTTTTTTTTTTTTTGCTTTAGCTGCTTGTGGCTGTCTCTTCTCCTATGTAATATATCAGAAAACAGAGATATCCTGTGTGTCTGAAGCTTAAGCATAACCTTTGCAAAAGCAGATCCCAGAAACAAATGCTTGAAAACTAAAGTTTCACTTCTTCCTTAGTGGGTGTATGTTGACAAGTGCATTATGACCCATTTGGATAAAGGCTTTTCAAGTAGTTGTCTGTAAGATCTATGTTTAAACATTGCAATGAAACTTCCTAAGCAGATCAGATTACAAGAGCAAACTCAGAGAAAGGAAGTTATCAGGTAAGCAGAAATCTTCTAGTGCCTTCCACAGTCACAGGGAACTGGTACATCTGCAAGATTTCTGAAGTGGTAGTTTCTCAGTCTACAGAGAAAGAACACATTATTCAAATAATGGAAAATTCTTCATGCCACTTTTATTAGGACCTAGGGAGCTGGTCCCTAAGGAAGCATACAGCAATGCTTCAAATACAATAGTGGTGAAGACTGAAAGCTGAGTTCTGCTGCTTTGGGTGATCACTGGGGGTATACTGAACATTTTGTTAGAAGAAGCATAGATATTTTTCAAACATTGAAGAATAAGAATTGAGAGTGTTGAAATGGTGTTTGCATTGCATACATGTAGTATGCCAACTTATACTTGTGCTCTCCAATATTTTGTTAGTTCAAACTGGCAGTCTATCTAGCTCTAGAGACACTTTTACATGGATTTATGTTTTAATTACTTTCCAGGTTTACCCTCACACATTATCTCGTGTCACAGGTGCAACACTCAATCTTGACTGTGTGTCTGTAGTTTGAATCAGATCCCATCTTGTCTCTCAGCTAGGGTAAACTGACTCTGAGCCAATACTCTATGGGCAAGTGCCAACTGCCAGTTCATCACCCCTCTAAGTACTGAGTAATTTGCATGACTGTTGGGATAGTGAAATAATCTCAGAGGATGAGGAGCCAGCAATGTGTGGTGTTTATAGATGGGTGTGATGGCAATTTTTAAGACTGTACATATCTGTCCCTAGGAGAATCCTACCCAAAAGCCCTGCTCAGATAAGTGAGACTTTGAGGAAATCTGCCAAGGTCTAACATTATCTGATTTTGATATGCGCAGGGAAAACAAGGGAAAGTACAGACAATTGTCATGGGGATGGGTCAACTAACAGCTCTGAACTACACTTGCCCTGCTGTAGTGGTTAGGTATGGCACAGGAAGAAACAAAAAGTATGGTTGAGTATTAACAGCTTTACATTCTTGAAAGAAGTGACATCCTTGGAATAACTAATGATTAAACCAGTAATTTACTTCAGTAGTGCAGAAAGTCAAAGAGAGTGGCCCAGGGTGATTTCACAAGTGAGGCCTTTGGTGGTTCATGCAGACCATCTATGTTAGAAAGGAGAAAAAAAGAAAGACAGGGTTGCCTAAGGGTAACAAATCCACCATGCAGAAGGCTGACCACAGGGCTGAAGCAGTGCATGAGACAGCTGACCTGCTGGCCTGGGCTCAGGAGCACTGGGAGCTGGGGTCAGGGCCTGACTACACTAAGTCCCTGGTGCTGGTTGTGGCTGAACTCAGGACATCGATAGTTGTGAGTGGGCTTTGGACAGAGCATGTGAGTGTGTGTCTTTGAATGGGAGAACAGAAATCAGAGCTGGCTTGCTGTTCTGATCCCACTTAGAGACTAGATTTTAGATATTATGCCACTGAGATGTTTTCATGCAGATTCTCTAGCCCAGATTCCTCTGTGACAATATCTGTGACATCTGTATCTATAAAAGCCTTTTAAAATTTGGTTCATTTTAAACAGCTGAAGGACATTAAGAAGACAGATGAAAAAAACAAGGACTGCCCTCTTCAGAATTACTTTTTATTTCCATGAGTTTTAAAACGTATCCATTCCTTCTGTCAAACCAGTTGTATTACTCCCTTTCAGCAAAGAAATAGAGTGTTATTTCCCCCCTCAGATAAAAGCTTCCCCCCCCCCCCCCCCCCAGCCCCTTCCCCTTCCCCCCCCTCTGCTTCCCTTCATACATCTTTTTCTGCCCCTCTGGTACATATGATTTTTTTTCTGAGTGGTCAATAGTCCTTTTACTTTCAGACAACTGTGGCAGTGATAATAGCCAACTTACCTGAGTCTAAGGAAGCCCCAAAACTGCTAATAGGACATATGCTGACAAAAGAGTTGCCAGGCAGAGTGTACAGGGTGAATCTCCTGTTTGGGTTTGACCTCGGTTCCATGTGGTTGAAAAGCTCATAGCGCCCAGGCATTGGTGTCTGCCTGCTGGTGATCTCACCAGATGAAATACCAAAGTAGGCTGATACAAGAGCAGTTGAGCTGGGAATTCCAAGAATCCTCTAGGACTGTGCAGTCCCAGAGGCTTAGTAAATGTTACTATTAGGTACACAGAAACAATTGAAACATTTGAACCGAAAGTGTTCAGAGACTCCTATTTCTCCCAGGCACATCAAGCAGTTTCTGCTATGCTTGAACCAGTCTTCTGGTACTAAAACTTTTTGTCATTTTCTTAAAACACATTTAGTTGTTCATCTTGACATCTGGAGGAAAGAAAAAAAGGCATAGTACTAATCTAAATTAAATGTGACTGATAAGCAGCATGTGCTTGCAGTTTTAAAGAGACCAAACCAATATACCTCAGAGGAGTGAACTGTTTTGCTGGTGATCAAAGCACAGAATTAAAAACAACATGAACCAGATATATCTGTGCTCACTCAAATGTTAGCAGAACTGGTAATGTCCCCCACAAGACAAGACTTACCACATTTTTCCCTATCAAATAAAAGCAAGGCTTTTGTTCTTTATCCCATAGCAATGAGCAGAGTGTAGAAGTCTCAGTGTGATCAGCCCATTAGATATGTGGAATTTTTTCAAATCTACAGGTGAAGTGCCATGCTGAAAACATAACCCTCACAATATGTGTACCTCTTGCTTTTAATCTGTACTCAAGGCACAGCCATAATCTAAATCAGGATGTGCAAGATGCACAGAAATGGAGCCCTGTCACAACTCTGAACCAGGAAGGGCAGCTGTGTAAGAAATACTTTAAGTGTCTTTAACTCGCCATTTTTACTTTTACCTTGCCTTTAGTGTGCATTGCATCTAATTTTGTCACTGCACACTGGTGGAGTTTATCTTGAGGGAAGCACATGATTTGTAGAGCAGGCTATGCGGGGGTCCTCAAACTACGGCCCACGGGCCAGATACGGCCCCCCAGGGTCCTCAATCCAGCCCCCGGTATTTACAGACCCCCCTGCCGGGGGTTGGGGGGGAAACCAAGCAGCTGCAGATGGCTGCCTGCCACTGCATCCGCGCGCCGGCCCCCTGGTTAAAAAGTTTGAGGACCCTTGCTATAGAGAGTAGAACTCTGCACATGTCTGTTTGTTTGTTTCAGTCTGACTGTCCCCTTTTCTCCCACTACTCTGGGCATAAATTCCAGTTCTTTAATTTCCTTACATTCTTCATCAGTATCCCAGTGTGTGTGCATGCTAGTCCATGAAAGCTGTTATTACACCTGAGCCATTCTGTTACCTAGTCACTGCAAGGCTTCCTCTGAGGTTTTTAGGAACATATTAGATATCTGTTAGGTCTTCCCTCCACCAAGATGATTTTCTTACTGTCCTTGTCGACTCTGCTCTTTGACCATCCACTACCTAGTTTCATCCTGAGGAGCATTTTCAATCATTTCAATCACACGAGCATTTTGCAAATGTTGGGGGTGAACAAAATCAGTTGCACAGCCCAAAATGGCAAACTGTTCATACATTGCAGCAAGATAATGATTTTGTATTCTGATGCAATGAGAGCAGGAAAATACCACAGTATTTATAGCTAGTCTAATTGAAACATGAAGCAAAACATAAGTTTTACAAATAGCAAACTTTCTAGGGAACTGGAGAGTGAGCAGCACCAGATAGAAACATTTGCAAAATAAAAGGGAGCATATCAGTAGATAAAATAAGTAATATAATGAGGAAGAAAGTAGAAAATAATGAACAAAATACGATTGAATCCCACTCTTGCTAGAGATGTCATACCCTGTTCCTCTGAACCTTCAGCTTTATTCTCTTAGGAAATAAGCAGGGGGAACGATGGCTTTTCTGAAGCACACGCACTTAATCAATTCCCTACCATGTAAGGCAGCAACTCATTTGTGGTACTGCTGTCTGTCATTTTGTTCCATTTTTTTTTTCTTTATCACCTTGCTTAAACTTGAAGAAAGCAGAAAGTTCACCTATGTCGTTTGCTGGCAGCTGAAATTCTGTCTCTTAATGCAAGCAAGAACAACTCCCAGGATTGAGCACTAGGTGTCCGGAGGCTTTCTTGTTTACTAAAAGGAGATGACAAGACTGGCATGCATTAAATCCGCTGCCGTCTCCTGGACATCGTTTACAGATTCTCTGTCAAGCCACAAGATCCTCTATTACTATGAACAGTGTAATTGGTTTATAATTAGAAGTTAATCACAAATCTATAAAAGAAACTTCCAAATATTGACAATGGTTAAGAAAAGGAAATTACCATATATAGCTAATTAATTGCTAGTTTGAAATTTGTGAGAGGAAATGAATTTTTAAAGGAGCTTATAATTCCAGTAGCAGAAATTGCTCTTTCCTACTTCCAGCTTCAGCAATTATTTGTATATCTCTGATGTCCTGAAGGAGATTATTAAATATAAAAATAATGTCTCCAGTCTAGTTCAGTTCTGTTTTGGAAAGTGTGCTAAAAAAGCACTTTCCTATGCAAAAGATCAGTTCCCTCTATGTATTGCAAGTCCTCTTCCCACACTACCTTCACCCTCCTGGGGCTACATGGTGCACCTCATAAAGGAAGAGTAGGCAAACATACAACATTCAGCATAAAGAAAAAGTAAAAGCAAAAAGAAATCTTACACTCTTCCATTTCTTGAAAAAGAATATTATTTTGCTGACATTTTTTTCTTTTTGAGACTCATTATTCACATCTTACCCGTAGCAAAGGTATGCCAACCTGAGAAAGGAATTTTCACATCTCTTAAATTATCCTTATTTATTTTCTTATTCTTATTACCATACTGTCACGGACTGAAGACTCATTGTTTTAGACACTTTACAAACAAAAAGCAAAATGCTCGTTCTTACCTCAGACTTATAATATTCTGGGTATATATAGGCAGATGAGAGAGTATAAAGAAGTAAAGTAAAAATGACAAAGTAAAAATGAGTGGCAATGATTGCAGCCCATCTGCAGTGTGAAGTATTTCGTGTTGTTGTGGGGGGTTTTTTGTTGTTGGGTTTTTTTTTTGTTGTTTGTTTGTTTGTTTGTTTGTTTGTTTGTTTTTTCTGAATCAGTGGGAATAGTTAAGGAAATATCAGGTGCATGTTGCTGAGCATTGTTGAAATATGGTAAGGAAGCAGCATTATGGATCTTTATGGGAAAGCTGTGGCCCCATGCGATGAGGAGCATGGGAAAAAAGTAGGAAAAGTTCTATTTCAAAATGTAACAACTGTGAGGTAACTGTCACAGACTAGCCTGGATGAGATATGGTCTACCGATCTACATAGCTCATAACAATGTAGTGGTATTGGACTGTGAGAAGCACTGAGAGTGAAGACAGAATATTCATGCTTGCTATTATAGATAGATGAGAACCTATGAGATGTTCAAAGAGAGAGAAGACATTCCTGGGTAAATTGTTTCTCTCAGGGGAAAAAAAAAAAAAAAAAAAAAAAAAAAGCTTCTAAGTAGTACAAGCTGCCAACAGACTGCCGTGGTTTTGTACTTGTCTGCTTCCTTCCTTTGATTCATGAAGGGATCATGGAGAAGTGGGCAGCAGTTTAGAGTCCATTATTGGATCTGACAGGACAAAAGAATCATTTATATGAATGAAAAATAAGCAATGCAACCCCTCTTTTTCTTCTCTCTGTGTGTGTACACACATGCCCATGTATTTTTGTGTTTGGGGCAGGCAGGAGGGTGTGTGTTTTGGTTTTGATGGGGAAGTCTCTGTTTGTATCAAGAACTGTCAGGATACATGGAAATGCATGGTACGGAGAATTTCAAGTGTGTCAATTAGGAAAACAGATGAGTAACTCCAGTGGAATTGTACACAATGTTATATTCACTGTTACATTCACTAATACCAGGTGAATTTTCATGGTCAACGTTACTACAGTCACTGACCACTTGTATTGAAATGCTAAGCAGTGGCATTGCCTGGCATACAACTATTTAGAAAGCTTTTTAGAAAGCTGGTCAAAATTAGGAAATTAAAAATACTCTTTTTATTTCAGTGAGCAATGTAGCGAAAAGCTGCTTAAGCAAGTTGTTTACAATGTGAAAGCAGCTCAGGAAGTAGCTTTGCACATTGCTGATTGTATTGCAATTCCAGATGTTGTACAAGGTCATACCTTTGGCTTGGCACACCTACCTAAAAAATCATTGAGAAACTAGTCAGTGGATAATCTCCTAAATGAGGGATGCCATGTTCTCTGTGGGGATAGGCCTGCACCAGCTACCATCAAGCCTGCTCTCCAGCTGTTAAAGTCCTGCTGAAGGACCATATATACTCCAAGGAAGCAGATATGGTGGCTCTGTCTACTGCAGCATGGGAGGCAGAAACAAATCCTTAGTCCACTGCAGATCCTGCATCAACATGAGCACACCCCCTTCTGAAAGGAGTCCTGGGCTTCATAAAAGCAGGCTGGGATTTGGCCTGATTGGAACAGACGTTGTTCATCTAAAGCAATTAGGTAAGCCAGAAATCTTAATCTTTCCATCTTTACTGATTGATGTGACTTCCAAGAAAATGTTGGTAGCAACAGAAAACACAAAAATAGTCAGTACCAATATTTGCAGCTCATTAATGGCTTGCCCAAGGTTAATTCTAGCATTCCTAGACTTCTCATATGTAGCTTGGATTATTTATTTTATTGGTTGGAATAGTCAGAGTTGCTAAGTGACTCTCCATCATATTTGAAAAGTCACAGCAGTCAGATAAAGTCTGCAGTGACTGGAGAAAAGGGAATTTCACACCGATTTTTTTTTTTTTTTTTTTTTTTTTTTAGGTAAAAAAGAGACCGTGGAAATGATCAAACAGTCAATCTCACCCCAGTACCTGGTGAGATCATGGAACAAATCCAAGCTATATTGAAGCATATGGCAGACAGGGAGGTGATTAGAGGCAGCCAGCGTGGCTTCATCGGGGCAAAAAGTGCCTGACCAATCTAATGGCCTTCATAAATAGTGGACTGACTGCACTGGTGGACAAGGGAAGGACAGCCAATGTCATCTAGCTGGGCTTTTATAAGGTCTTTGACATGGATCTTCAAAACTTTCTTGCCTCTTAATTAGAGAGAGATGGGTTTGATGGATGGACTATTAGATGGATAAGGAATTGGCTGGATGGCCACATCCAAAAAGTCAATGGTTCAGTGTCCAAGTGGAAACCAGTAATGAGTGGTGTCCCTCAGTGTTTCATAGTAGGACCAGTACTGTTTAATATCTTCATTAATGAAATAGATAGTGAGATTGAGTGGACCCTGAAAAAGTTTGCAGATGACACCAAGCTGAGTGGTGCTGTTGATATGCTTAAAAGAAGGGACATCATGCAGAGGGACCTTGACAGGCTTGAGAACTGGTTCCATGCAAACCCCATGAAGCTCAACAAGATGAAGTGCAAGGTCCTGGTTTGGGGTAATCCCCAATACCAATGCAGACTGGAGGATTAATGTATTGAGAACAGCCCTGCAGAGAAGAACTTGGGGATATTAGTGGACAAAAAGTTGGGTATGAGTTGGCACTGTGCGCAGAAAGCCAATTGTACCCTGGGCTACATAAAAAGAAGTGTGGTGGGCAGTTTGAGGGATGGACTCTCCCTATAATCCCCTCTCATGAAACCTCATCTGGAGTATTGCATCCAGCTCTGGAGTCTCCAGTACAAGAGAGACATGAACCTGCTAGAACAGGTCCAGAGGAGGGCCACAATGATGATCAGAAGGCTGGAACATCTCTTCTATGAAGAAAGGCTGAGAGCTGCAGAGTTGCTTAAACTGGAGAAGAGAAGGCTTTGAGGACACCTTATTGCGGCCTTTAAATACTTAAAGGGGGCTTATAAGAAAAAAGGAGAAGGATCAGAGACTGTAGCAACAGACAACAGGACAAGGGGCAATGGTTTTAAACAGAAAGAGGGTACACTTAGATTGGATGTAAGGAAGATTTTTTTCATGATGAGGGTGGTGAGACACAGACACCAGCTGCCCAATGAAGTTGTGGATGTCCCCTCACTGGAAGTGTTCAAGGACAGGTTGGACAGAGCTTTCAGCAAACTGATCTAGTGGAACGTGTCCCTGCCCACAGCAGGGGGAGTGGAACTAGATTATCTTTAAGGTCCCTTCCAACCCAAACAATTCTATGATTCTATCATTAGTGTAATTGAATAAAACCAGTGGCTCACAGCTTGGCCAGTTTCCTAGCAGTGTCCTTTTAGCCAATGGGAAGAAGCTTTTGGTGTCATTATGCAAGGGTTCTTTGCTTGTTTTTCACAGAAGAAACAAACATTTTTGGGAAAAATATTCTGGTCACTGCTGCATTTTCCCAGCTTTGATAGTCCTGAGTACACATGTATAATGTAAAGTTATATACATAGTGTAGATCACTGCATAAATGTTCTTCATACTCAATGACAGAGCAAGGTCACTGCAGTAAGACTCTATTGGCTCATAATCTGTATTATCTGCCCTCTATCAGGTTTATATTAACGCCATGTTTTGCAGAGTAGTCTCTGAGCCTGAAGCAAATTGCATGTTGAGTGACTGCAGTGTATTAGGTGCTCAAGACTCAGGTCATAGATCTAAATTTTCTGTACAATGTATTCTTTTTCTCACTGTTCCTCTCCACTTTTCCTTAGTTCAACCCTTTTCCTTCCCTTATGGGACTTTCTTAATAGACTCTTTTTGTCAGCATACATATATTTACTCTCTGTTGCTCTTTGCAATCAAACTTCACTAATACATCTCCTTGCTCATGCCAGGAAGCTGAATATGTAAGTTCTTATTTTAACAAATCTAACATTAGCAAGGAAGTGCCCCTTTAGACAGATCAGGTAAAACATTTCTACTAGGCCAGTTTGATTAATTCCCTCCTGCCCATCTTTATCCAGTGAAGTTGCTACCTCCTGACTCCTGAGAAAAATCTGTTCAACCATTGTTCCTTACTGTGCACTTCTGTTTCCTTCAAATTTTGATCAGTTTCCTGCCCCGCACTGCAGATGGAGGCAGACTGCCTCTTCAGTCACTGATGTGGTTATATAGTCAAGTTAATAAGCACCAGCAATGACTTTTCTTTCCACCTCCCTAGTGCCTATCCTCAAAGCTTATCTGTAGGACATGGAACCAGACTGATTTTGAAACTGACATAGTTTAATGCACTTTTAAAACTGATTAAAATGTTCTCCACTCCTCTCCCACTACCATGCAAGCTGAATGTCATGGTTTAACTCCAGCTGGCAACTAAGTACCACTCAGCCACTCACTTGCTACCCTCCCCCACGCCCAGTGGGATGGGGAGGAGAACTGGGAAAAGGTAAAACCCATGGGTTAAGACAAGAACGGTTTAAAAAATGAAATAAAGTAAAATATACATGACTACTACTAATAGTAATGGGAAAAGAGAGAGAGAAACAAAACCCAAGGGGTGGAAAAAGAAAGCAATGCACAGTACAGTTGCTCACCACACACTGACTGATGCCCAGCCAGTCCCTGAGCAGTGATCGACCACTCCCAGCCACCTCCCCCCTGTATATACCGATCATGATGTCCTATGGTATGGAATATCCCTTTGGCTATCTCGGGTCAGCTGTTCTGGCTCTGCTGCCTCCCAGCTTCTTGTGCACCTGCTCACTGGCAGAGCAGGGGAAACTGAAAAGTCCTTGGTTTAGGGTAAGGACTGTTTAGTAACAGCTAAAACCTCAGTGTGTTATCAATGATAATCTCATACTAAATCCAGAACAAAGCATTTTACCAGGTAGTAAGAATAAAATTCACTGTATCCCAGTCAAAACCAGGACACTGAGCAATGGACACTCCAAAATCCAGATTTCTTTCTATGGCTAGCAGAAGAGATGAAGATAGGAGTTAGCTCTGGGGTGACCTCCAGTCTTGCCAGAAAGAATGGATCAGCCAAAAATGAAGGTTTTAATAAAGGATTTCATGAGCAAACGTGGGAAGCTTGAGGGAGTTTACTCTGTACTTGCCCTTCCCCAGAAGGTGTCCTGGATTTGCCCTTGCTTTGATTGATAATGTATTCCTCCAGCAGTACAACCCACCCTTCTGTTTCTCTTCATCATACAGCTGCACATTGCGCTGATGGCTTGGGGGGCTTTCCTCATATTACTGCTGAAAGGGCTTTTGTTAAGTGTGCTGAAGATCCTCTCCATTTGACAGATACATCCTCTTTTTGTTCTTTCCCCTAAAACTCACTGTGCTGCTTGTCAGCATTAAGCTGCCTGAGCTTTCCTCCTTCTGTTGTGCCTGACTGCACTGCTACTTTGTTTATGCTAGTACTGATTAGCCAAATAGTCCAGAGCTTTTTTCCAGACTCTTGCTAATAGTATTTTCTCAGTCTGAAAGAAAGGTCTAGTTAGGTGTGCAAGGCAGAGAAATCATCACCAGCGTGTGCTTCCTCTGCTTGCAGATAGTCTGGGCTGCTGTCATCAGGTCTCACATACAGAGCATGGTCACACCTGGTAATGACTTAGATAGGAAATGGCATCATGCATGAAAATTCAGCAAGTGAAGGTAGTGTTAGAATCAAACAACGTGCCTGTTCGCCTGAACCTTTGCTGAACAGGTGCTTCAGCATTGTCTCAGGGTCCTGAGGGGAGTGTTTAAATTTAATTCAGGAATAAAACCAAGCTCCCAACTGCTTGAGATGATTAAAAATCCCAAGACTCTTTTGGGAAGAACAAGAGCATGACCCTGATATCTTGGCCAAATTCCATTTGTGAAATTACATTCTGCCAATGTGAAATATACCTGTCATTTGAATTGCAAAGCTATTCTGAATTTCCACGGAGAACTCCTGTTGAGTTTTGCATGCTTTAAGTGGTTGCCATGTCCACCATTTGGATACAGCATTTCTGGAGTGGGACCTGTAAGTAAGTCTATCTCCAAAGCACAGTGGAAGATAAGAAATAAATTAAAGACAAAATAACATCATTATTTCCTATGGTAGCACTATTATTTTCTCAAACTCTATCAAGCCATCAATTACTTTTTATTATTCTTTTCAGTGATGTTGGTTTGAGATTCCTCACAGGAAAGGAGATAATTGAAAGACAGATTTGAAAAGCAAGAATTTGGGATAAAACTACAACAGAAAATGGTATTCATGTTAGGCATGGCATGCTGGCATTTAATGCTTGGTCTCAGGATGATGGCTATTGCATAAGAAATTCCACTTTTTACATTATTTTTTTTTTTTTTAAATGGGTTAAAATAATGACACAGACATATGCAACCATACTGAAATCACCTTACCTATCAATTATAGTGAGTCTTTATGTGTCAGCTTTACCACTGCAGGGTGTGACTTGGAACAAAGGTTTCAATAGAATCCATACTGTCCCATTCCAGAAGCCCAAACCTGTTAGATGTGCCATCTCCAGCCTCATCCGAGACCTATGGAACAAGAAAATTCTGAACACAGTTAAACCAGAAATGACATTTAATATATTATGAATTGACCAAGAAAAACATACTTTTCTAACATAGTGGTGGTGTGATCTACACAGCCCAAGGGAAAGAAGCAGCATTCCTTTTGTCCCATCTAGTAATCAGCTGACCCCTTGCCAGAGAATCGGAATTTAGGACATTTCTGTTCCACTGCTAAAGATTATGGTGGCACCAATGATTTTGTCTCCATTCTTTCTGGACTTAAAGCCTAACTGAACATAAGGTACTGTTTGAGGGCTTTAACTAGGGAGTATTTCCATTTACCAGACCCTTCATATACTACTGAACCTGTGTAGGTGGGCAAATATTATTAAAACCATAGCCAAAGGAACCTTGGTTATAAGCAGTTTGTTAGAAGCACACATAGGAACTCTTAAGCCTCAAATAAATAAATACTGCATATACTTTCTCCTTCCAGCAGTGTTTTGGTCACTACCGTCTGTCACTAGCAGACCTTCTGCCTTTGGGCTTAATTTTGGCAGCTGCTTTCATTGCCCTCATCTTCTCATTCAAGCCCAAGGTGTGGTTTTTTTGTTTGTTTGTTTGTTTGGTTGTTTTTTTTTTTTAATAATTATTTCCTTCTTCCTGCTTTTCTGCTAAGGGTTGAAAAGCCTCCCTGTGATGGAGTGCCACAGGGGCAATGTGCTTAATCTGTTGCCCCCTCCTTCCTTAGAAATTGTGTACATGAGCAGATCCCCAGGGCTTCAGAAAACAACCCCATCTGACCTTGTTCTACTTCTGTCTGTGTGTAGATTCAAGGCCCAAGACAGTATTAGGTTTAGGTATTAACAGTTACCACGCCTGAGAGACAGCAGGACTAGTATGGGCATGGGAAGTGGTAAAGACATGCCAGGTATGTCACAACTCATCTAACTTGCTTCTGCGTATGCCAAATACTCTGACTGCCACTGGAGCCACAGCTGCCACATGGGCGACACAGCCTTTTGGAGAAGGTGCTGTGCTTGACTCCGCATGCATCTGCTTAGAAAAGAGCTTGCAGCATCCTGAGGGTTTTTTCTGAGAGACAGCAGATGTTCTCCACTGTCCTAGATCTTACAACTGCTCTTTCAAAAGGCCTTTGTGGGCTCTTGAAATGCTTGCTGAAATTGGGAGAAAAAGAGAAGGAGTGTCCTTCATTTGATATGAGTGTGGTTTTTGATTGGGCCAACAGGAAATATTTGCCTGGCATAGAATATTTTTTAATTCTGAGGTCCCACTTCTGTGTAGGATTTCCAGAAGTTATTCTAGACCATGTCAGGCAGAAGGTGTATTTTTCTGAGGTTTACAAAGTATTAATTTTAAATGGAAGCATAATTTTTCTTTGCAAACCTGTCTTTCCTGTTTACTGTATGTCTTTTTTTCTCAGTCTCTCCTCATTCTTTTTTAAACGCTAGGCCACCAGTTAAATTATTACATGTAGTATCAGGTACATGTAGGACTAGATAGAATAAAACCAGTTGCGTTCATAATTTAATCTGAATTATGTGATTAGAATCCTACCCCAAAGGTGTAATACAATTTTACCTTCTGACCACATATTTGGGAAGGGGGCTAGAAGTTGTAAGCATTTAGAACTCATGTATTCTTCACTGCCACTTCAGCTCTGCATTTCTTTCTAGTGCAATCTCCATACTTAGTGCACTATGGTCTGTGTATGTATCCCTTCTGAAATGCACAGCTACTTAGAGCCTGGGGAATTCTTGGTGTTCTTTAAATTGGCTTGAAATTAAACTATTCTCTCAGTTACAATTACATTGTAAAGAGATAGTATCAGTAGTTTCGCTGGGTTGATTTCCTATGTCAGAAGAGACACTTCTTTCCCCCAATGCACAGATTAGAAACTGAAAGCAAGCAATATGAAATGCAATGCAGTGCAGCATTCAGGGAACTCAGGAGCAGGAGCAGCCTTCTCATATGACTCAAAACCTTATGGAAAATAATGGCAAGTAACAAATGCCATGCTGTCATGAGAGATCTGCATTTATAGGGGACAAAGAGCTTTGATAAAAGTTTTAGTCTTTAACAGTTACCATACATTTTTAGTGCAAATATCGTTCAAAAATCAGTTGTGTACCTATCAAACTTTGTTGAAAACAAGGTTTTGTTTTTTACAACCAGGGGATCCTCTTGGTTGAGGTTGGCTTCTGAGATATGGGATCCATCTGATCAAGCAGAACAAAAAGCACCTTTACCAGATGGCTGGTGTAGTCAGGTGAGGAAATCTTTGAATTAGGAATGATGGAGGGAGGTTGACCAGCAGTGACATGAGAAGTGGTGGGCAAGGTTGGATTGTGGGGCTATGTAAACGAAAGGTATGTAATGAGTCAGAAGGGAGCCCCACCAAACATAGCCACATAAATACAAAGGTGCCTACCAAACGGAACTATGGGGAAAGTTACCATGACCTTTCTGGGAAAGAAGCATGCCTTGCTGCCTCTCTGAAGTGAAAAAACAGGAGGGATTAGAGGTCTAAATGCAGTTACAGAGTTATGATCTCATTGGAATCATGGAAACATGGTGGGATAGCTCACATGACTGGAGTGCTGTGGTGGATGGGTACAGTCTATTAAGGAAGGGCAGGCTGGGACAGCAAGAGGGGCTCACCCTTTACATGACACAGCAGTGGGGTGCATGCTTGCAGATGAATAATGCGTTGGCAAGAGCTGATGGGTCAGGATTAGTTGGCAGGCCAACATGAGCTACATTGTGGTGGGTGTCTGCTACAGACTGCTTGAGTAGAAAGAAGAATTAAATGAAGCCTTCTTCACACAACTGGAAGAATCCTTTCATTCACAGCCCCTGTGCCTCATGAGAAACGTGAAGCCACCCAATATATGTTGGAAAGAGATTACAGCAGTGCATGGGAAATCCAAGAGATTTTAGGAGTGCATTGATGGCACCTTCTTGACACAGACAATCAAAGAGCCACTGGGGGGAAATAATCTGTTGGACATCATAAAAACAAGAAAGAATGTAAAAGTCTGGGACAGGCTGTGGTGTCCATGAGATGGTGTTAAAGATCCTGAAAGAAGGGAGCAGAGCAAGAAGCAGGACCACACCATGGACTTTTGGAAAGCACACTTCAGCTTCAGAAATCTGCTTGGAAAAATACCATGGGATGCAGCCCTTGGGACAAAAGAGGTGTCCAGAAGAGCTAGTTGATTTTCAAGGTTTGCCTGCTCCATGCACAAGAAAGGTCCATTCTGACAAGTAGGAGGCCTTCATGATTAAACAAGGACCTTCTAACTGAAATCAGACATAAAGGAGCAGTGCAAGAGGTGGAAGCAGAGAAAAAGAGACCTGGGAGGAATAAAGACACACTGTAGGAGCATGCAGGTATGGGGTTAAGAAAGCTAAAGCCCTTCTGGAGTTAAAGCTGGTGAAACATGTGAAGGGGAACAAAGAAGGTTTCTACAGACACATAAACAGCAGAAGGAAGTCAAGGGACAATATAGTACTGTTGCCGAATGAGGCAGGGGATCTGATCACAAAGGACATGGAAAAGGCCAAGGTACTCTCTGCTGCCTTCACCTTGTTCTTTACTGGTAAGACCTGCTTTCAGGAATCCCAGGGCAAGGACCATCTGGCTAAGGAGCATTCAAATTGCAGATACATAATCTTATGGTACCTCATGGAATACACCCACAAGTGCTGAGAAAGCTGACCCATGTCCATTGTAAGAACAATCTTGATAAGCTTTCAATGTCTGTGGAAACTGAGGGAGGTTCCAGACTATTGGAAGAAAGCAATTACCACTCCTGTCTTCATAAAGGGCAAGAAGTAGGACACCAGGAGAAACAGGCCAATCAGCCTCACCTTTATCCCATGGAAAGAAATGGACTGAATCCTCTTCAAAGATGTTTCCAAACACATGAAAGACAAGGTCATTTGTAGGAGTCAACAGGGATTTATGATGGAAAATCATGCCTGACCAACCTCATAGACTTCTATGATGAGGTGATTGTTGTGGAGGATGAGGGGAGATAAGTGGATGCTGTTCACCTTATCTTTAGCCAGGCTTTCACCTCCATCTCCTATTACAATCTCACTGACAAACTGATAAGATGTGTGGATGGACAGTGCAGTGGATTGAAAACTGGCTGAATGGCCAGGCTTAAATGGTTGTGGCCAGGACACAAACGTCAGCTACAGGCCAGTTTCTAGTGATGTATCCCAGGAATCAAATCTAGGTCCAGTATTGTTTAACGTATTCATTAATGGCTTGGCTGATGGGACAGAAAGCTCCCTCAGCAAGTGTGAGAAGTTGTTGATATACCAGAAGGGTATGTTGCTACTTAGAGGGGCTGAAAAAGCTGCAGAAATGGGCTAGCAGCAACCTCATGAAGTTCAACAAAGGCAAGTGCAAAGCCCTGTATTTGGACAAGATTAGTACAATGCACCAGGAGAGGCAGGGGGCTGATCAGCTGGAAAACATTGTGGCAGAAAAGGACCTGGTCCTGGTGGATACCAAATTTGCCATGAACTAGCAATGTGCCTTTGTGGCAAAAAAAAGGCCAAGGGCATTGAAAGCTGCATGACACAGAGCACTGCCAGCAGGTCGAGGGAGATGATACTTCCCCTGTACTCATCTGGAATGCTGGATCTTGTACTGGGTTCCCCAGTACCAGAGAGACATCGACAGACTGGAGCAAGTCCAGCTAAGAACCGCAAAGATGGTCAAGGGATGGGAGTAGTACAAGAGGCAATAAGCACAGGGTAAAATACAAGAAATTTCATTTCAACATAGGAAAAAGGTGGGTTTGTTTTGGTTCTGGTTTGTTTTTTTTTTTACTGTGAGGGTTGTTGAGTACTGGGAGAGGTTGCCCAGAAAATGTGGAGTCTTGGTCCTTGAACATATTCAAAGCTCAACAGGACACAACCCTCAGCAGCCCACTCTAGCTGACCCTGCCTGAGTAGAAAGGTTGGGCTGGATGATATGTTGAGGTACCTCTCAACTTTGAAAATCTTACTAATGTGTAACACTTTAAAACTGAGGGATAATTCTTGGCCCAATGATTTGGACAGCCACTAAAGGTGTGTTTAGATAATACTGTCAGATAAAACAAGCAAGAATACCCTGTGTAAAAGGATAATTTAAAATAAACTACAGGACTTTGCAGCAAAATGTTTATCATGTGAAACAGAAAAAAATTAGGCTGGAAGTAATATGTTAGGCAGGACTGGTGCCTGTCTGAAATCTGGTACTTACGTTCTAAGTAAATTGCAGCAAATACAGCTGACCTCATAAAGCCTGGGAAATCAAATTACTTGCAATAATTAATCTGTGAAATAAACATGAGTGTCAGAATTTCCATATCTCATCTGCTCACCCTCTTCACTTTTACCTGCTTCCTTCCCTTTGGGATTTTCAATCAACTGGAGTTTTTAAATGCCAAGAATTTGTAAATGATAATATGGAACTCTATCAAAAATAATGTCAGGTGGCAGGACTAATGTGACACTCAGAGTGCATTAAAATGGAATAAAAGTAACATCAAATGAAAGTGCATGCAGGGAAGGGAGTGGATATATAACAATGTAACATAGAAAGGGAGCTTTGATTTAATGAGGTTCAATTTCATAAAAAGTGCAGGTCATCAAATGGGAATGTCACTGAAGTAATCAGATGGTCCTGCAACTTCCACCTTGTTGTTAAAGGAGACAGCTAATTGAGTGTGGGTACCATCCTGAATAACAACAAAAAAGCACAGCCTAATGTGGTCAAGATCAAAACCGGGCCCAGAACTGATCCATAAGTCTGTTCCTCTCCTTGCTGCTGAACATACACAACAAATGTTTGTGTGGTCATACTGAACAGAGGTTAATTTGCTCTTTGGTTGCTCCTAAAAGTTGTGCAGCAAAACTTATTATTAATATTGCTTTGAATCATAGATAATTCTTCTAACATAGATGAGGTTTTTGGCTGGACTAGGAATGAGGCAGTTAATATACACAATCCCTATAACGTCATATAGAAAATAGTAATTTGTGCTTTTCCTTTTGTTTAAAAGCATTAGAAAGATGTTATTCTCCAAAGTTTGATTTAATTGCTTCAGCTGCATTAGCAGTAGTAAACATATGAAAAAAATTAAATTCCTTTCGTGTTCCTACATGACAGATAAGACATTGAGACAAAGTAAATGAGTAAAGGGGCAAGCATCCTTTGTAAAAAGCTCATTTCTGACAATGGCATCAGAGAAATTGACTGCAAGGGAATTTGTAGGTGGTGTAGGTTTCTTAATGGGAAGTAAAAGGTAGAAAATGTTAGCAGGTCTGTATTTGGCCTACTCCTGTGTAGCAGGGGTGTTTCAGAAAAATTGAGAAGCTACTGCTGTGCTGATTGAGTGTCCAGCATTGGGAGTGTTATGGATTGAAAGTTCTCCCTCACATACAGTTGCTTGAAGCAATTTTGACTGCCAGTGTCCTCTGGAGCCAAGGTATTTCTGGAAAGTGCTGTTAGCGTAGCCTCTCCTCAATTCTCTGCCCTGCTTGTGTTTTCCAAAATTATGTGAGGGCTTTTAGAAGCTACTTGCAGTTTCTTCCACAAACTTTTCTATCAAGAACATGCTTATTAAACGCTTGCTTTCTGGAACGTTTGTCTAAATCAAATGTACAAGAGGTTTCCTGTTTGTCAGTAAATAATTTTTCTGTGTAAATTCATTTCAGAAGAAGGCAAGTCCCAGGGGAAAGGGCTTCCTACAGCTCCAAAGCATTTAGCAACAAATACATGAAAGTCTCCCTGAAGTGTGTTTAAAAACAGCAATGTTTTCCTTGGACAAAAATGTGAAAGTCCTTCTTGAGTTCTACAGGAGTTGTGTAGATAGTCTTACTTGTGTTCATGGAATATCCCTTGCAGTTTGTTGGTTTGGATTAGACAGTTTTTCAAATTAAAGTTATCAGTTTCAGGTGAAGACTCTATTTTAAAATTCACACAATTGGTCTCATTAACGTTCCAGTACTCCTTGGAGTGAGTCAGGACAAAATAACTATGAGAAAAGTCTGTTTTGCCATTTCTTCTCAGACAAATCTAAGTACAGACCAAAAAAAATAACAACAAAACCCAATCAAACCAAAACCCAAACCAAAACCCAAAACCTACAACAACAAGAACAACAAAAGCACAATAAAAACCAGACCCTCAAAACCATAGGAAAAATAGTTAACCAAGAATTTGTAAAAAAAAGTGTGAATTTTACTTAGAAAAAATCATATAATTCAGCCACTGCTAGTTCAAAAGACTTCACAGTTTATGTCATATAGTTTATGTCTATATGTTCATTACATGGCCCAGATGAAATTATTTGTGTGAATTAATTGAATTTAACTAAGATGTTCCTGACTCAGCTGGGAACACAGTGCAGTTACCTTGTCAGTTTGCAACGTGCCACAACACTGTACCAGCACCCCATGCTGTGGAAACACTCTTCAGACTGAATGAAGGAAGGGTAATCTCAGCTACATATCTACAGTTATCTAAAAGGTGAAACCTGGTGAATCAAGAGATTCTCTCTGAACCTCACTTTAAATGAACTATGTAACAAAGTGCTAAACCCACCGCGTGTTCCTATGCTCGTTCTGTATCCTTTCAGGTCTGCATTCGGCTCTTCAGGCAGGTTCTTACCATTGCTGAATGAAGGCCTCCCTGCAGAGCATTCTGGTCTACAAATGGTGGTGGAAGCCTACAAGCATGAGCACTCAGAAGAGGTACAGGAAGCATACAAACACTTCATGGAGCTAGGGTACAAATCCTGCCTGCTAACACTGGCTGAAGTACATGCCATCTCACCTTCACTCTTGTGGCACCCAGATGCTGACACATGCTACCATTATGTCTTCACTTTGGTGGATGCATGTAGCTTTGGACATGCAAAGGACTGCTAGGGACACAGTAGGAGCAGGTTTGTCAAAAGTAAGAGCTAGTCATTTTCCTGCCTTACCAGACTCAGCATCTCTGTATTTTTCTTTTTTAGGTAGTTGTGTTTGTTCTTTTTCAAAAATACAAGTAATGTACAATGTGTAACAGTTTTATACAGGGAAAAATAGCCAAAACCACATGCAGTTGGAAATTTAAACTGATTAGAAGGTGCAAGTACAATTTATGATCAGTTAAATTAAGGATAGAAGCAGACTGTCCTTTTCTAGAAAATTCTAGAAGTTTCTTTTCTATTGGTTGGTATGATTGCTATGGATACAGTCTGAAATGACAGAATAGTTACTGAAATGGTATATAGGCCTTGAATAAAACATACACTCTGCACAGGAAAAGGATTTTTTTCTCAAAGTGAATAATAGTCCTTTCCTGTATGTGCTAATGCATGTTCCTGATTAAATCTTACTGCAGTCTCTGTACACATGCCATTTGTACCATAAATATGGAAGACAAACCACGGAAATATTCTGAGTCCATGTCACATGCAAAGAAAGTGAAGCACCGAAAAGGAAAATTTTTTCTTTCATTGTCCATGAGGGAGCCAGTGGAATACCTGTGAAGACAAACCTGCTTTTGAATCCCTGTCTAACTCTATAACTACAAAGCTGTGCTTTCCAATTAGAAATAATTGTAATTTGTAGGGGATGCAGAGGCTCACAACATTTTCATCAGCCTCATGCTAGGCCTGTACATAGATCAGAGCCGCACCTGGGGTGCACAGGTCAGGGTGATTTCCTTGGATTTAGAAGCTTTTTTTGTCTTCTACTCTGCTCAGAAGGGTTTGTGCATGCTGCATGTAAAGCTCTTCACAAATTATATTGGGTTTTCATGGGCAACCTTTTAGTGGTACTTGCCAAATGACTCAGCTTGTAGTTTAGGTAAGATAGGGTAAATAGCAAGATGTAGGGAGCAAAGTTTAAGAAGATTTTTTCATTTGTGTCACGACGTTTCTGCTGAATGGGGAGAAAATAGTATTTCACTTGGCAATGTGACCTTTCAGTGAAAATGTGACCAAAAAGACAATGTGGTGAGTTTGAAATGGTCTTCGAAAGACAGCACAGGTTCACTTATTATGGAGAGAGTGTTGAAAAAATTATTGAGAAAACTGAAATAAACAGCTGCATTAAGAAGTCAGTAAAAACAGTATAAGGGAAGAACTTGTGTACTACAGCTGTTTGTAGTGGGATAGCACATTTGTTCAAGGAAAAGCAAACAGGGCTTGGTAAGACAGCACAAGTGCCTAAGGGATGGGAGGCAGCAGATACTGGTGTAGTGGGTTCAGTGTTGAGAAGACTTACTGCAAAGGTAGGAGGGCTGTAAAAATAAATCTAAAATGTAGGAGTGTAAACTAGTAATGAAGCATGTTTCAGAACCTCTTTTACATAAATTGAGGGAAAATAGGAAAGAGTGTGAAAAAAAGGAAATTTAAAACTAGTGTGAGAGGAGCTAGGGAAAAACAAAGGGAAGAAAAACATAGTATCAGTAGGAAGATTCTTTGCTCTGAAAGACAACCCACCCTCTTGCAGTGACACCAAGACAAATTCTGCTCTCAGTGTAAATGATGTAAAGCCTGAGTAATTCCATCTGTCGCTTAGACTAATGCAAATCTAAAATAACTTGCGGAAAACACTGGAATTAATTGAGACTTCCTTTGATCTATCTAAAAAGCAAGATTTTAACCTATCTTATATCTGGCTGGTTATTCTCTTTTATCTTCCATTTTAGAGCAGTAGCTCATTTACTCCATTCATTTTGGTGTCTTTGTTTTGTTTCCGTTACACACGCACGCACACCCCCCACCCCCCACCCCCCACACACACACCCTTTTTCTGTTTTTCAGTGGCAGCTTACTGGAGCTCAAGCAAAAGAAACTAGACTCTTCCCTCATCTAGACTCTGTCTTTAAAGTGTCATGTAAAATGTTCCTGCAGCACTTTCTTAAGACCCTGATAGCTGCTGTTTATGTTGATATAATCCACTCTATAATAGGAGCTTAATATAAGTGTGCCCTTATTTTATGCTTCAAATCACACAGGTTTCAATTCACACTCTCCCCAAAAGCAAAAAGGAGATTAGCATCTAAATTGAAATTGAAGCCAAAGAAATCTGTGGAAAAAGAAGTCTAAAAAAAATCTGAGTATCAGTTTTTAGGTTTCTTTCTACTCTGTATCTTGGTCATTTCTCAGAAAATATGCTTTCAGTAATAATCACTAAACTGTGTCTGGTCTTGCACAGGTGTGTTGAGAGATGAAAAAGGGAGAAATTTAACCCCATTTAGTTATTGCCATTAACTTCAAGGAGCATGTGGCTCTATCAAGAAAACCTCAGCTCAGCCTAGCTGGGCATGCAGGTAAATCATGTTCCCTGGGCAGTCACTGTTTCCATGGTCAGTTGCAGCCCCCCACCTTCATGCTCCTCCGAGATTCAGAAACAATTTGGATATTCAGATGTTTTATTTTCGCATCCTATTGCCCTGGGAGTCTGTCTGACACAGAGATGGCAAGCAGTTTGAATAAAGGAAAACTCTTAAAATATTCTTGTACACCCTTAGTTTACCACCAGTTCTCACGTACGTTCTTAAAACAGCCTTCACTGTAAAGCCAAAGGAAAAAAACACAAAATGCTCCTCCCCCCCCATCAAAAATGCACAGTATGGTTTCCAGCTTGCTTTGCACATGCACACTGGTGATAAGAAGTAAGGAGGTCTAAGTGCCACATGGTCTTTCATTTCCCATTACCTTCATTGTGCAGGGAAGACTGGTCCCTCTTACCACCTGCAAGTTGAGGAGTCGGTTAGAATCCATGTGAGAAATCCTAACAAAACAGGATGACCAAAAAATAACTGAAAATAGGTAATGGAAGGAATGGAAAATGGGATGTGGAAGTGTAATAGCATCATCATATTCTTCACAATTCTGAACACAGCCATCCTATAGTAGAAATCTGAGCATTGCATAGTAATTCATTCTGACAATAACGGAACTATTTCAAATGTACTCAAATATCTTTCTAAGTAATAATACATGGCACTTGAAAGCAAACTTGGCTAGATGAGGAGGAAGAGAAGACACATACTGTGCTGTGGTGTCCCCTCACATATTTCTAAATAAGAGGCAACTTGAGCACTTCAAATAGCTATTTCATTTCATTCATGACAAATAACTCTGGTGTTACTGGAGGGGCAAGAGGTGTTCATGTGACATTGACCTTTTTCTGAAGGAAACAAGTGTGTTGATGTATTTTTGTTCTACATAGGCAAAAAACAACAACCCCCCCTAAATTCCTGAAACATGTTGGTTCAGCCACATACTTCACTTTGTCCAACCATCAGATAGCCAAACAGAAGTAAATCAAGTTAAATCATTGGGGTTTGGCCCAGGAATATATAAATCTGATGTTATCAGATTTACTGTTATCAGTTTAAAACAGCAGGCTAACTAAGACAATTTGGGGAACATGATCCCACCCTCTCTATTTAAATCATCAAAATAGACTTTTACAGGCAGGTCACAATGAGTCTGAAGTTTGAATTCCCATGAGCTGCAACTAGTGCAGGAGCAAGCACAATTTTCATTGCAATTACAATGAACTAGATTTCCATAAGTCTATGCATTTATAAAAATACCATGACTCTGTAGGAAATCACAGCAATGCACTAGCAGAAATTAAAAACAGGCATTTGTACCAACTTACTAAAACTCTGGGTCAGCAATAAAATAAATTAAAACATGCCTCAAAAATCCAAGGAGTTATGTGCTGTATTTTAGGTCAATAAAGATAATGACAATGTTTGAAGCTGTATTACAGCAAGTTTTATAGCCAAACCAGAGAAAAGTTGTGAGACTGACTGAACTGCATGTTCGGACTTCTGCCTAAGAATTACTAGAACACCATCTAGAAACCCAGGATCATTCAGCTAGAAACACATCTTTTTTGAGTTGTGTTAGATACTTTCAGCGTTCCTGTCCAGATGACAATTCCTAATCCTGTCCTTACTCTTAATCCTCTCTACAATAGCCAGCATATGCATGTACACGTATACACTGAGATCTTCCAGGCTGAGAAGTGTAATGCAGCCATTCTTAAGCTATTCTTATGCTAAACAGGGGTTAGAGTATAAGATCTTTTGTAATTTTATCTACTTGAACTTGTTCAGTTGGCATTTTGCTTGAAGCACTTACAGTAGTTCATATTTAATGTGGTTTAAGGAAGAAAAAGACAATGGATTTCTCACCTGATCTGCAAACCTTTGGTTTTGCATATTGAATAAAAATCATGTCCTTTAGTCAAGACAATGTCACTGTGTCAAGTATATGAACCCTAAACATAATATCTTTTTTTTTCTTTCCTCTCCATGTGTCATACCACTCCAGCTTGTCCAAGTTCCCCTGAACCAGAAGCATTTTCCTGCATTCTAGATTCACAGATCTACCTGAACAGCCCATCTATCAAACTTTCAACTTAGACATAGTGTCAAGCTCATATTGTCATATTGCCATGGAGAAAGTCTACACTTTTCTTAAAGAAAGATAACAGTAGTAACAGATGAACCACTATCAAATTTCCCAAAATGGCTCTAAGGGTTTTTTAGCTACTCCTCAAAACCCAAATTTTCTCCATTTGCTTAAAACAAATTTCTTCTGCCCTGTAACACTGGTGAGAAGTTATCTAAATTAACATTGTCAAAAAAATGGATATGTATGTTTCGACTCAGAGAATTTCAAAGAATTCAAAGAATTTCAAAAAAATATACACAGAAAACTCATTGAAATAAATACATCAAATAAAAAATAATTAAAAAACCCCCAAATGTTATGTAGTCTGAAGAATTCAGTCAATTCAAAGGTTTAAGTGGTAAGCTGCCTTCAGCAAACATGTCCACAAGACAACATCTAACATGGAAGAGCTATGAAAGAGAAAAGACATTTGTGACAGGAAGCTGAAGAAAGAAACAAGTTAGACAAAAAATATATGAGCATCTTATTCTGCCTCTCTTGGAATGTAAATGGAGATGTTTAATTTGAGTTAGTCACTGTGGATTTCCTGTCTAATCTATGACAATCTAATCAAAATAGCTGGTGGTGTCCAGGATGTGATTAATCTTATCTGAAAGTAGATGTCTAAAGTGTGCCGGATCAATCAAGCCCCAAAAATGTCTATGAAGGCACTTCTACGTGAAGAGAACTTCACTAAAAAAAAGGGAGTTTAGAAGAGTAGCTCAGACATGTGTGTCTACACTGTAGATACACACAGACAGATGAGATGAATCCTGTCCTTGGGCTCTTTCACTTCCATTCAGCAGCAGTTTGTAGCTTGATTTTGGATCATTGGGTCAGATTCTGCCAGTGGAAAGTAGAAAAGAGACCAGAATTGAAAATCAAATGATTCCTTCTTAAACGTAAGAAACAAGGAGAAATTTTCACAGCATTACTTTTTCACTGACTCAGCAGTTTTGAAATTGCAGCGTTCATTTCATAACTAATGCCATACCAATATAGTATACTGACAAATCTGCCATGGCAATATTCCTAGAACACTGAGATGTAGTCACTTTCAGTTACTTCATTGTGCAATGTTAGTGAGTTAAAATAACTCAGACAGCTCTTCAGATTTTCCAGGTCTAGAGTCATGTATCCATGGAGCCTGGACTTCCATTAAAATAGAAAAACCATCCAGTGGAGTAAGCAGAAGTAGGGAAAAAATTGAAATATTATGAGGAAAACTATTAATTTGAATGAACACTTGCCTTTGGGCAGTCCATGTTCCTAAAATCTTGGGTTTACAGCTCAAAAGTCAGTTTAAAAGACCAAAGAATTAAAAGAAGGTGTTTAGAATACTGAGTGAATTTTACACAAATAATCTTAATGAAGCAGAATAGAAATAAAGGTAGTGAGCTAAGGAGAAATGATGGGTGAACATTTTAATGAAGGAATGTAAAGAAAATCATACACTCAGAAAGGTTTCAAAGACTCTTGAAGGGCACAGATCTGCTTAGGAAGTGATAGTGTACCTTCATAGTGGATTATAGTAGTCACAGCCTACCTCACAGCAGAGATTCTTTAAAGCTAGCCCAAATAGCAGAGGTAATGTGGCCTTAGCTATACAAGGGTCTGCAATGCCAGAAAATAGTGCCATTGTTTAGAACCATCATAGGATCATGTTGACAGCTCATGATTCTGTATGCTATGAGGTAACTCCCAGTGGTGACAAACCCTTAGAAACCAGCTGTGGGACTGTTTTTCTTCACTTATCTTTATGTCAGGAATCAGAGGGTGTTGCAAATTGCTACCCTTTTCTAGGTCCAGATAATCTCAAAATGTAAATGTCAGCTCCACCCTAACAGTTCCTTCCATGGTAGTCACATCAGCTTCTACCATATAGTGCTTTTACGTTTTACATTTTGGTACCGTCTCTCTGTAAATCTCCAGGGGAAAAACATTGGTAAAGCTGAGCAGATTGTCTCACTGACATTTGTGGCATGGAAACTCTGAGTCTTTTGTAAATGTGCAAGGATGTTGTAACTCCCTGCCAGCTTCTGAGTTCTGGAAGTGGCATAGAGCTCTGGGGGCCTCTGGGGGAACGAAAGGACCTGAGTGACTTGTGGAAAATTAGGCACCATGAGGAGAAAAGAAACAGGTTAGGATGTTTATTTTAGAGTTGAGTTTCACTCAGATGATACGAACCTACAGGGCTTATCAGCTTGTCTGGACATAAGATTTGTGGCACTTTCTATTGGGCCATTAAGTGAATTATACAAACTGCTCATAAAAATATATCCTCCCAGTTATGGATGTTTTGCTGCTATGTGTTCACTAAGCTCTTTATGTTGTTGCCTAAAAAGAAATATAAAGGAGAATATATACAGATGGACACATATTTATTCATATACGTATGTATATATGTGCGTGCATTTATCCCTCCATATCTATGGAAGCAAACTATAACTTATTTTTATGTATTTCTTGCATAATTTTTTTCCCCCAATAGTTAACAGAAAGGAAATATAATTTCTTCATAAGAAGACCCTTGTATTTGCATAGTGACATTTGTAACTATCCTGCTGGGATAGTTACTAACAATAAAGATTTCATTTAGTTCACAATCAGTTTAGAAGTGGGGAAGAAAGTGAATAAGATGATTTAGAGACATATTATTGTCATGACACATCAAAAAGTTCCTTGAAACCAGGTGAATTTCTTTTTAAGAATCATATTGTGCCAGGAGCTAAGTTGCCAAATTAAAAATGAATATCTGTAAGGTACGCTTTCAGTCTTAAGAACATGTGGCATATTTGTTAAAACATCTATAAATCTACTATTTGACTTTAATTTTATACAGCCTATTTTTAACAAGTTGAAATACATATGTTTGTTGTAGGTGTAACTTAACAGAAGTAATTTCTTGCTAAGAATTGTGATTGTTGAAGTTTTAAATACTCAACTCAGCTAACCAAGAACGGAGACATTTCCAATTTCAGCAAGAATAAACATAGCTACTCATTCATGGAAAAGCCCTGGAATTATAAAAACCTCTTTGGGTCTATCGTGCCAACATGCTTGAGATCAATGTACAGCAATTTTTACTGCTGACCTTGGAGGAACTATGCAGTTTTCCTTTCAGATTCTTACTGGACATGAGAAACGCACACAGCTGAAGTGTTGACTAATACCCTTGAGACAAGCTCACAATATCCTCTTGGGTCTTTAGAGATAGCTCAATGGCATAGCACCTATGGGACCCATAGATCAGCACCCAACCCAGTCAGCAAAATAGAGGATAATTACTCACCATAGATTCATGGACCAAGACTGTTTTTATGATGCCTTGTCTCTCTTTAAATCTGTTTAAATAAAGGCAACATGATCTGTATAAGGGAATATCCCCTTGGTGGTTCTCAGGCGAAACCGTGGGAAGAAGGCGTGGGCCCTGGCATGCTAGGGAATATTTTCGGATAGGTAAGTACCACGGCTGCCCACCAAAACTAACCAAATTACTTTACCATCACTTGCTTTTTATTCCTGAATTTTTGTTGTCCCCTCACTATGGTCTGAGGCTTGTGTTCATGGCTAGCATGCAGATCTGCATACCCCCAGCAAGCTTCTACTTCTAGTTGCAGATAAACACAATGCCTACATAATTTCATTAAAAATAAATCAACAAGATATTACTGTAGTCACCTGCAGCATCCCTGACCTGTAGGAGCATGCGCAGAGACTAGGGTCAATATCAGGAATAGCACAAAGATGCAAGATTTCACTACAAAATAAAGACTTGAGATGAGTGTTCCTGATTCTCCCTGGTCTCTGGAAGGAGCAGGAAGGAGGGCAGCAGCAGTGGAAGCAAGGAGGAAGAAGGGAAGCTGACATGACCAAAGCACCTGAGAATGAGCAATTTGTCGCAAAGGAGACTGTGTACTATCCATGAAAGGAGATCAGGCACTGACAAACACTTACCAAGCAGAGCTACCAATAAACACTCACTGTCAGAAAGATTTATAAGCACTTTTTTCATGATGATAAAAAGTTTCAGTGAACTTGGATGATGAGTTTAAGGTCTCATGAAAATTGTTCAGCAAAGACAAGAACAAATTCAAGAGTAGTCTCTTGACTCTTGAAATCAGCGGAAGATCTACCATTGACTTTGTGACACCAGAACTTCCCTGCAGTTGTTGCAATCTGAATCTGGGACTGCTGTACTACTCCTGTGTGTTTTATCCAGAAGCAAAAGGATTTGAGGCTGAGAGAAGCAGATCTCTGCTTGTGCTAATTTACAGCCCAAAATAGATTTGTTTGATTGCTGACATTTACAATTGCTTTTCTTGCTATTTTCTGTATGTATAGGATTCCATTTCTACCCTTTCCTGCTCCTGGCTCTGCTGTAATGCCCTTTTGCCTGCAGGGAGGAAAAGGAACAGATGGCATGCAGCTAGGCAAATAGACAACATACCAAAAGCAGTAAAGTTCCACATTTAACTTCTCAGGCTATCTCCTCATGCCATTCCCCTTGTGTCTCTCATGCAAAGTTAATGATTATAAAGTTATTTCCATCTATCTATCTACAGTATTAACTGATATTAAAGCAACCAAAGCAATTTTGATTGACGTTTGCTGAGGCTCATAAACTAGTTAATTCTGATCAATCATAATTGCCTCTACTGCTACAAGCATTATGTACCTCAGCCAGAAAACGAGCCATTCACCAGCTCCCAAATGTGAACTACTAAATGCTCAGGCCTCAGAAGCCTGAAAAGCTAGTTACAAAGCGGTATAGGCAGGACTCAAAAGAGAAAAATGAAAGGGAAGGGAATTAATAGTAACAAATACAGTGTTCAAATAAAAAGAATCAAGCTGCTTGCATTGTGAAAGAAACATCCTCTGATATCTCACTGCAGCTACATTGACGCTTGATAACGTTCTCTCCACAAAAAGGAAATAAAGGAAAGATGTTGGTTTTCTGGAGTAAGTGGTTATCCACTCTGTTAGTGTTAGAGAATAGGTTGAAGAAATTATAAAACTAGCATAAATAATTTTAAGTATGCAACAACATTGTACAGCATTGATTTAAATGACCTGGTAATTTGGCATGAACCCAAGGAATCATTTTCTGAACTGAATTTATGTTGTGTGTTTTCAAAAGGCAGCTAAAACAGGATATAGTGAGATATTTGGAAGTAATTTCCCTTCCATTGGAAAAGACCATTAAATTGTTCTGCTTTAAAAGGGCAGAATTACCAGTTCCAGTATGATATTTGCTAATCCTGAAGTGGTTTAGGCTTAATCTTAGTTTTCCAGCTGGTTCTGAAGGTTACACCACCTTGCAAACTAGCTATTTGAGCAGAACATGTCTGATTTTACTTTGTCCTTCTTGCCTTCTAAAAATTTAATTAAAGAATGTCTGGAATACATAGGGATATCAGAAAAAGGGGGTTGCTTTTTCTTCCTTTTTTTGCAGCAACAGACTTAAATTCACACAAAGACACACATGTTAATGATGTACCCTGAAATGATCTAGGTAAATGCTAAATATTATATCTGAGTCTGTACTGTAGGTTCTATTGACATCTCTGTCAGCCTTTGAGAGACCTATGCCTTCACGTTTTCAGACTCTGCATTCTGTATGACATTTTATAACTGAAACCCAGCTGGGGCCACAGCACAAAATGCTATATGTGTTGTGTTTTCAGGAGTTCAGAAGCTGCAGGGGATTTCTGAGCTTTTCATTGGTGTGGCTGTGCAATGGAGGCATTCAGCCTGCTCCAAGAGAACAAAAGTTTAGTCATCTGTGGGCCCATTAGCTACATCTCCTATTCTCACTTGCAGTCACAGAGCCTTTTTTAGCTGCTAAAGCTTTTTTGAGACTTAAAGGGCAGAAAGGACACAATGACAGTCTCATCTGATCTCCTGTAGTATGAGATTTTCCCCAATGGTATATATTCCCAAAAGACAGCCAAAGTAGAATACACATGGGTATGCATTTACCACCTCCACTGTTAACTGTTTTACTTACCCTTACTGCTAGGAAGCTGGAAGTCCTTTTCTAAATCATTTCTAACACTCTGAAGATACATTCTATTAATTTCCTGTATAAATTTCCAAAGGTATTTCTTCATAGCCAGTTGTATGGCAAGGATTCAGTTACAGAGTGCGTATTTAGTCAAGGGGTTCAGATATTTAATAGCAACCTATCCTCATTCTTTACCTTTTTTTTTTTTTTTTTTTTTTTTAATATGTAAGCCTAAGTGGCAAAGGTTTTATGTTGCCACCATACAAATGTTGTGTTCAAACACACCTAAAAATTAAGAAAAAAAACCCCAACTTGAAAGATTTGGCTCAAAACCTGTGGAGAACATCTGCCGCTACAAAAGAGGCACTGCTGAAAACATCTAGTATTAAGCTCACTGAATAGCCAGCTGACTGCAGTTCACTAAGGAAGTTGCCAGTTCCCTATGAGCCAAAATATGTGATGGGATGTAGAGGAATTCAAGAGAAATTACATTGATTTATAATCAATGAAGGTATTCACAGACACCATGCACAAAGATGGATCATGTCAGTCAGAATTCCAAGTTATTTGAATGTCAGGACAAAAACACAAATATGTAAGTAGTTTGAGAGTAGAAAATGGGGTTGGAGACAAGGAGACCAGTGTAAAGAAAACCTGAAAACAAGCAGACTCCTGCTTGTGCTTGTTCTATGAAGAGTATGGGTTTGTCTTACATGCTACTCCAGTTTTCCTGGATTAGACTGTTTCTAAAAAAGCATTGGGATGATTTTGGACTGTTTCTGGCCCTGTACTCAAAAATAAATAAGCATAACAGAAGAACCTACAAACCAGGAGTCTTACCTGGGGAACATTGACTAGGAGAACAATATTAAAAGTATGGGCAGTGCTTTAGGAGCAAAAGTTGCAGTCTGGATGTCCTATTACATTGTTAAGTTTATCACAAAATGTGGCTAAGACATAACAGAAATAAAGATCTTTCTGTGAGAGACCCACCTCACCACTGAAGGAAATACTTTGTAGCTACCAGAGAGGGAACAGAAAGACACAGACCAGCCTACTCCTTCTCATGATGTGGGGAACAATGAATGTTTTATTTCCACTAGCAACTGTGCTTGGACGAAACTCAAGGTTATAAAATAATGAGCATAACAGGAACAAATATTGGAAGTTGCCCTTCCTCCCACCCATCCATGTATATATTTTAACTAAATAATAATAAAATTAACTGGCAGCTGGTGTTTTAAGCTGCCAGCTCCAAAGCCCTCATAAAATAAAACTTTCTTTCTATTCTTTCTTCTCCTGAGTAGTTATTAATTTTTGTTTTGTGAGTTTTTCTGTTACATGTTCTTGTTAGTAGACTAAGAAAAAACAAAACCAACAGTGAATGGAGCTGAGCAGCAACTGACAATACATCTAGAGTTACAAAGACTTCCATTTTCCAAGATCTTTCCCTCTTTCCTTTTCTTATCAATGTCTGCATGTAATGGATGATATGGCAAACAAACCAAATCAAAATAAAACAAACAAAACAAAAACCTCAAAGGGACAGCAGGAGAAAAAAAAATTAAAAGCTGAATACAAAGGAACATGGTCATAATATCAAAGTGACATTATCAAAATCAGATTGCAGCATAGTCTGGTCCTTTCAATGCAGAAAACAGACACAGAAGATTTAGAAATCTTGAAAAAGCATCTTGCCTGATGTAATGGCCAGCAAGTCCAAATACACAAGGTAAAAAAGTGGGTGAAAAAAAGGTATTGTCATATCTCTCAATTTATAAACAGGGAAAAGAGTGATGGGGGAACAGTTTTCAGAATGGCTAGATGGTAGTTGGATGCCTAATTGCTCTTCGCAAAATGGAAAAATCTCCCCTAGGGTTGTGTCTGGTTTGTTCTTTTATATGTGTAGTTATATGACACATCAGATTTGGCAGGAAAACTGGCTCAGATGTACCTGCCAAAAGAGGGTTATTGTTCTGGTTTTGTTTTTCTGGTTAATATCATAGCCTAAAAAGCAAATGCATTGGCATGGCTTTCATCCATGGTAAAAAAATAAAATTGAAGGGATTTTTGTGGCTAGCTTTGCTGGCAAAACAAATGCATTATGTAGCTCCATGGCAAATCTGTCAACTTTCAAACCATCCATCCCCTCTCTGATACTTTCTGATTTATCTGCTGTAAGTTTTACTAACACTGATTGAAAGAAAACAAATAATTTATGAGTGTATTGTTAAAAAAAATTCAAAAATCAGCAACCATTTCACACTGTGTGACAGCCATTGCCCAACTTGGGCTATGCAGAACTGGAATCTGCAGAGTCCCAAGGAAGTCAGAATGTGTGAGTAAGTCTCGGTGTGTATGTGAAATAATAACAGCAGAAGGGCATAGACAGTGGGGATGAAAAGGGGGCTGTGTTTGAAACCCATCTAGCTGACACCCTGTTGCAAATGGAGTCTATTTCATATGAAAAAAAACTTGCATGATACCTTGCTGGTAACAGATACTGAAACCCTGATGACTTCTGTAAACAACATCCTTTCGTAAAACTCTCTTTCTTTGACTTTTTATAACTTTGACTGTCATTTACGTTCCTTTGTCACACTTACTCGGCAGCAAACGCCTGTTTTGAGCCTCAAGAAAATAAAGCCATCTTTACTCAGTCATTGAGTTATTTATTCCTTCCTAGCAAACACGTGCATACTGTTTGATATTGCATCCCTTGTATGCAAAACTATAAAAAAACATAGTCTAATTTCCCTGCTTTTCCCAATATCACTTAACCACAGACTTGAGATCAGTCAAAATAACCTTATGTTTCCTCCTGAAAGACAGCTTAATTCTGCTTTGGTTAACTGAGTTTGCTAACAATTAGTTAAAAAGTGTCTCAGGTGGAGATATCCAGGTATCTTCAGTTCTTGAGATTCAACATAATAACATGTATTTTTCTACTGATATAATAATAATCAAATGCTAGTAAGTGTGACAGAAATGATTCCGACTTAGGTGATTGTGAAAACCTTACAAATCAATGTGTAGGATTGAGGGTGTCTGTAAATTTTAATTCCTTGTGATCCAAAGTATTATACTACATTTTACTATATACAGTACTTAACATGCACATATGTAGATACCATATGCTGTGAAGAGGTTTAAATTATCATATTTCCCCACTTACAGAATGTGTTTGCCATGGCTGTTTCATTTTCATTGTACTGAAAATGAGTCACACAGGAATTTTTTTAAAAGATTTTCATGCTATTCCAGACAGTGCCTGTTTAACTTAAAATGTTGCTGTAGTTTGTAATAATGAGACAACAGTGCATTGAATTAGCTCTAATAGAAAGTGGAAAAAAGATAAATTTTTAATATATGATGTGAAATATCAGCTTTGAGATTAAAGAAGTTTGGAGGGGCACAAAAATATGTGCTACATACTATTTAATTTTCCCCCTAATGCTTCATGGCACAGATTCCTACCTCAGTTTTCCAATTACCAATGCAATGGCTGTAACTCTCCATGCTGGCACCATCCTGTCCTCTATTTAAATAAGTGACTGACTCTTACACATAGTGTTTTCTTCATGTGCACCTCTCCTTCCTTACTATGACACTGTTCACTAGGACAACTTTGGGAAAGTCTTCAGAAAATATCACAACGTCTTGGTATGTTAGTTAATAAGAAACACTGTGTAACTCACACATATATATCCTACCACACTGCATATACTTATGCAGGTATAGAGCTATATATATATGCATACATGTGTATGTAATATAAGCATCCATATATACAGAATTTCTTTACTTGTTGATAGATTTATCAGTAAATCAATCAGTAGTTTCTGTCTGTAATGAAATATATCAGTACAGTGCACTCAGAAAGCCTGAATGTAAATTCCTAATTGGCTTAGAAATTCTCAAAATATTTTTTTTCACTAGGTCTGCCATTTCACTAAGTCAGATGTGAAAAGGTAAACGAGAGCTGCTGATAGGTCATAGGATGTGGAAGCAGGGTAGTCTTAGAAGGTTCAATTTGTCTTTGCTCTTTCTACTTGTGGCCCTCACTCCAAATCCCAGTGCTACACAGAAAGCAAAAAGGGAAGTTATATTCCTTAGTTCGTGCCTTTTTAGTCATGTTTTTACCTTCATTCACATGCAATTGTGGCTATGTGTTGGGAGGAAGTTGGAAATGTGTCCACCACCTATTTTTGTTTCAGCACATTTTTCTTCATGTGACTATTTTCTTCACCTGCACAGGTACTAAGAAAGCTAAAATCTGAATTTCCCAATTACCTGGCTATTATATGCAAACATGCACATGAGGCTGCTTAAAACAGAATTGGAGCAGGACTCTCCTTAAGAGCAAAGCTTTTTCTAGGCTTGTCTTGGATATACAGTTACCATATAAAGAAATTCCAACACCCCCTGTGCTACTAGAAGTGACTTGTCTGTTAGAGTTTTATGTACAAAAAGGTTTGTGCATTGTGAATTATGATGGGGATGTACTAACTAAGGTCTTTGTGGAAGTTTATGAAACATTTCTCCACAGGCTGCTAACCTGAGAGGAATGTCATTGTTTTTTTAAAAAAATAAATGCTAATTATTAACACAAATATGAAAGAGGGAAAGAAAGTTCTAAATTGCAATAATTGAATGTATGGTCAGGTATTGTTGAAAGGCTGAATACCCTTCTGTTGCCTGTTGATCCATTGACTTACTGGTATTAACTTACTGTTTCCAAGCTGACTTGCAGAATGCTAATGTTGCCTCTCCTGCTGCTCTTTCCATCTGTTGACTGCCCAATGTTGCCCTTTTGTTTCATAATCTCCACTTTATTAAATGTTATCATACTGGGTTATATATGACCGAACCATACTGTAAATGTTCACTTGTTTACCGCAGCTTGTTTGGTTCAATACAACCTTGCTTTTGGGGTTATTCTAATAGATTTTAAAGTGATTTAGAATACAAAATATGAAGAACATTGTATATGTATGTTTATATACAGTTCTTTGAAGAGCTGGGAAAAAAAAGAAGGAAGGAAGGAGGGAAGGAAATAAGGAAATAAGGAAGGAAGGAAGGAACTAAGGAAGGAAGATGAAAAGGGCACAAGAAAAGAGGGAGGAAGGTAAACATTGAAGGAAGGAAAGTCAGAAGGAAGGAGGGAAGATGTTTAAACAGTTCAGCAGCCCAGCAATAAAAAAAATCAGGCCAATTTCCAAGCATGGAATCTTTTGCCTACATTAAAAGAGTTACCTAAAAACTAGTCACTGCAATAGTTTGAACAGATTGACACACATTGTAGCCTTCTGGCTTACAAATCAGTGCTGTCTAACGCTTGAGGGAAACTCACCCTAGATCTGAGGGCCACTCCTGTATCCTTAAAAGTACTTGAAATCCCTCTTTTTTTATGACTATGGAAGCCTAGCATGAAGAAGGGAATGTTCTGCTGCTAAGAAAGATCCCTGACTATTTGAATTTTGAAGTTAAATTGCCCACTGTTTAAGGTATTCAGTTTGATTTATAAGAATGTGTTATTTCTTTTAGGACTGAATCCAAATTCCATAAAAATGTTGAAATTTATATTAGTCATCCTTTTAATAGTTTTCAGAGCTGGCACGATGGGAGAAGCAGGTCTGTCCTGGGGTGGGAACAATCTGGGAGTCAGGGACAACCCATGCTGGGCAGGATCCTCCCTGTGGCATGCAGCCTTCACTGTCTTGGGCAGGATGAGCTAAGTAGGGTGGTGGGAGTTATAAGCCTCTGGAGAAGGCAAGGGGTGAATCAAGTCCAGGGTCCATACAGGGAGAAGCAAATGGAACTTGAGCCAGAGACAGGGCTGGGCACATGGTTATAGTGTGGGGTGAGGCACAGTGAGGAGTCTGGGCTGCAGATGAGCTATCTACAGCATATCTCAGGTAAGGTTTAGGTGCTCAAGCTCAAGCTTCAATAAAGTTCTAGGTCTACGAGCTGTGAGTGCACTTGAGGTCACCTTTGATGCTGGTCAGGGAAAATAAAGTCAATAGATATGCTCAGGACCCTGACAATAGTGGTCAAACAATACCACAGAATCAGAGTTAGAGAATCACAGAATCACAGATTGGTTAAGGTTGGAAGAGACCTTTTGAGGTCATCTGGTTCACCCCTCCTGCTGAAGCTGTATCACCTAGAGCAGGTTGCCCAGGACCATGTCTAGACAGCCTCTGAATATCTCCAAGGATGGTGATTCCACATCCTCTCTGGGACATCTGTAACAGTGTTTGGTCACCTTCACAGTGCAAAAGTGTTTCATGAAGTTCAGAGGGAACATCCTGTGTTTCAATTTGTGCATATTGCCTTTGATCCTGTCACTGTGCACCACTAGAAAAAGTCTGGGTCCATCTTCTTTGCACTCTCCCTTTGGGTATCTATAGATATCCTGGTTTCATCTGGGGCGGAGTTATTTTCTTCTCAGCGGCTGGTGCAGTGCTGTGTTCTGGCTTTGGTGTGAGAACAATGTTGACAGCACATGGATGTTTTTGATTGTTGTTGGTTGTACTATGTCAAGGATTTTTCGGTATCTCAGGCCCTGCCAGCGAGAGGAATATCCCTGAACCAGCCAAAGGGATATTCCGTACCATATGACATGATGCCGAGTATATAAACTGCGGGAAGAGGGAAAAGGGGGACATTTGGCATTATGGCATTTGTCTTCCTAACTAATTATGTGTGATGGAGCCTTGCTTCCTGGGAGATGGCTGAACACCCGCCTGTCCATGGGAATTAGTGAATTAATTCCTTGCTTTGCTTTGCTTGCATGTGTGGCTTTTGCTTTGCCTATTAAATGGTCTTTATCTCAACCCCTGAGTTTTCTCACTTTTACTTTTGTGATCCTCTCCCCAGTCCCACTGTGAGGGGGGTCAGTGAGTAGCTTCATGGTGCTTAGTTGCCACCTGGGATTAAACCACAACAATGGAATAGACATTGACAAGATATCCCTGAGCTTTCTCTTCTCCGGTGTTATCACTCCCAGCTCCCTCAGCCTTTCCTCATATTACAGAATCACAGAACGGTCAGGGTTGGAAGGGACCTCTGGAGATATCTAATCCAACCTCCTGCTAAAGAAGGTTCACCTGGAGCAGGTTGCACAGTCATGTCCAGGTGGGTTTTGAATGTCTCCAGAGAAGGAGGCTCCACAACATCTCTGGGCAGCCTGTTCCAGTGCTCTGGCACCCTCAGGGTAGGGAAGTTCTTTCTCAAGTTTGGAAGGAACTTCTTGTGTTGCAGTTTGTGCCTGTTGCCTCTTGTGTTGTTGCTTGGTGCTACTGCAAAGAATCTGCCCCCATTCTCTTGTCATGCACCCTTAAGATATTTGTAGCCATTAGTAAGACCCCCTCTCAGTCTTCCCTTCTCCATGCTAAACAGGCCCAGCTCTCTCAGCCTTTCCTCATAAGGGAGATGCTCCAGTCCCCTCATCATCTTTGCAGCCGTTTGATGGACCCTCTTTAATAGCTCCCTGTCTCTCTTGAACTGGGGAGCCCAGAACTGGACACCACACTCCAGATGCAGCCTCACCAAGGCAGAGTAGAGGGGGAGGATCGCCTTCCTTGACCTGCTGACCGTGCTCCCCTCAATGCACCTCAGGATCCCACTGGCCTTCTTGGCCACCAGGCCCCACTGCTGGCTCATGGGCAACTTGCTGCTCACCAGCACTCCCAGGCCCTTCCCCGCAGCGCTGCCTTCCAGCAGGTCAGCCCCAGCCTGTGCTGGTGCGTGGGGTTGTTCCTTCCCAGGTGCAGGACCTTACACCTGTCTTTGTTGAACGTCATTATGTTCCTCTCTGCCCAACTCTCCACCCTGTCCAGGTGTTGCTGAATGGCAGCACAACCTGCTGGGGTATATCAGAGGTGCTCTAGCCCCTTAATCATCTCTGTGGCCCTTCACTGGACTCTCTCCAGTATGACCGTGACACTGTTGTACTGCGGAACACAGCAGAGGACACAGTACTCCAGATGTGGCCTCACCAGTGCTGTGGACAGGGCAAGGATCACCTCCCTTGACCTGCTGGCCAGACTTTGCCTTATGCAGCCCAGGATACGATTAGCCTTCCATGAGTCAAGGGCACATTGTTGCCTCATGTTCAACGTGGTGCCCATGAGGACTCACAGATCCTTTTCTGCAAATCTGCTCTCTGCCTGGGTGGCCCCCAGCATGTACTGGTGCCTGGGGTTGTTCCTCCCCAAGTGCAGAACTTTGCACTTGAACTGCATGAGGTTCCCATCAGCCCATTTCTTCAGTCTGCCAAGGTCCCTCTGGAAGGCAGCACAACCTTCTGGCATATTAACCACTCTTTCCACTTTTGCGTCATCTGCAAACTTGCTGAGGGGCACACAGCCTCCCATGATTTAGATCATTAATGAAGATGTTGAAGAGAATTTGATCCAGTATTGACCCCTGGGCCACACTGTTTGTTACTGGCTTCCCAAGTGGTTCCACTGATCACCACCATTTTGGCCCAGGCATTTGGTAAGTTTTCAGTCAACCTCACTGTCTGCTCATCCAGCCCATATACATCAATAGATTGTTAATGAGGATCTTTTTGGAGACGTTGTCAAAGGCCTTACTGAATTCTAAGCAGACAATATCCAGCGCTCTCCCTTCATCTATGAGGCCAGTCATTTCATCATAGAAGTTCATCAGGTTGCTTAGACATTAATTCCTCTTCATGAATCCATGCTGACTGCTCCTGATGTGTTTCTTGGTCATGTGGATATATAATTTTTGACAAACTAGTTTTTATTTTGATTTTTTTTCTCAAGGTTTCATGTTCAAGAACGACAAGATACAAAAATGATGAAAATGAACAAAGTTTAAATTGAGATTTAAGAAAAGTTTGAATTACTTCAGAGAGTTGAGGCACAAATACTGAATTATGAATAATGGATGATTCAGAGGCCGTCTTGTTTATCTGTCAGACTGACAATAAAACCACTCTGGATTACTCTGCATTGTTCTATATATCTTTTGATCAATCTATTCCAAGTACATTTAATACTTTCATATATAAGTCTCAGATAACGCTTCCTCAGAATATATAATTTGTTGTCCTTTCACTCAGTTGGATTGGTGTAGATGTGTGGTTTTCAAGGAACCACATGAAACAAACTTTAGTTCTGTGAGGACTGTAAAATGAGTGAAAATGGGCGTCACAGAATTCCAATCTGTCTTCTCAAAATACTGTAGAATGGATGGAAACCAAGCAAGTTTCAGATGTAGCTGGACATGTAAAAGTAATGGTTGTCTTTCACTTTGTCTTTTATACCTTACAGCAAACCATTGTTTAGTCAAGGTAAAAAAAAAAAAAAAAAAAAAAAGTCAAACCACTTTTCTCTGTATTGACATCTCCTATGTAATAGCATGGGCAAACAAGAGATTCAAGAATTTAATTCTAATAATTCCTTATTTTTCTGGACTGAAGTGTATATATTACTTGTAAATAACCCTTGAAAAAAAACCACATGTGATAAGCTGGTTTATTTAGCTACTTAATTTGAAAAAAACTTTCTCTGTTTGACAGATCTTAGAAACAGAAGCCATTCAAGCTAGGCTCTTGCCTCCCTTTAGGACTGCATTTATTGCTACCTATCTTGAATGGGTTCTGCTGTGAACAAAATACCATTACAGTCCCTAATTGGGTGGTGACACTAAGAATTCTTAAAAAATACACTCATACACACCAAAATTAATACATATAGGTAGATTCACCACTGTGTAACTACAGACAGAGTTATCATCCAGTTATTTGTATTTGCAAGTCAGTCCTCAGATTTCATACAGGCTTGCTATGAATGTCAAAGATAGGAATGTGAAAAGTGTTTTAAATAAGACTGGATGTGCTTGTTGTTGGATAATTTCCTGTGACAAAACATTCTGCCCATATGGGCTAGTAATTGCCACATCCACAACCATACAGTGTCTATGCAGTATTTCTTACATAGGTCTGTGTCTCATTGCCATCAATGGGACATAACATTTGAAGCTGTGTCATTGTTTCCACTGTGCTTGTAGAGTCCTGAATACCTGAATGGCACCACACACACATACAAAATTATTAATGAAAATAAAATAGTTTTAAAGATCTGTAGCCAGAAGACAAACTGAAAACAGCTTTTCTCTCTCCTCTTCTTTTTGGAACTCTAACAGAATACTAATAACCTCCTGCAATGTCCAAAGAACAGTGTTGCCCACACCATTTGTTATCCCATGTGGATGCATCAGTACCAACAATTTCAGCATTCTCCTTTGTGTTTCACAGTCTGAACTGACAGAAGACTTTGGAAATAAACAATTGAAAGAGACATTCCCTAAAGGTAACTATCAAGTCCAGTAAGGCTCAAATAAAATGGCCCAGCTGTCAGAGTAAAATACAGCATATCCACTTAGCTCTTGAAAGGAAAAGGTAACGCTAACCAGTTGTTGGAGACAGCCCAGAGAGGTAGTGTCACAGTGACAGCTGCACAAAAGGATGCACTGCATAACAGTGTTCAGATGAATGAATGCCAAACAATGTATAATAGTTACATAAGTAATTCTCTTCAAAGGACAAAATAAAGAGCAGAAACACTCGTTGTTTAAAAGTTATCATTACTGATAGTAAAACACACACAAATAGAAAAAAAAAAAAAAAAACCCCAAAACAACAAAAACTTGATTTGGCAGCCAAATGAAATATATTTGAAACAAGCTTTGAAAATGGTCCTAGTTTGAAATGAAGATTACCTCTCCAGAAAGCATTTTAATAAAAATGAGGTCAGAATGTTTGTAAGGATTAGTGTGTGTCTAGCCTTGGGCAAATGTTACAAAACAAAAACAAAACCAAAAAACAATAAAACAAACAAATAAAAAACCCCAACAACTAAACAAACCCAAAAACAAAGAAAAAGAAAAAAAAAAAGGGGGGGGGGGGAGTTAGAAGATAGAATGGGAAATGTTTGGAGCTCAAGGGCAAGTCTAGGTCATTTGAACCACATATGGAGAGCACACATGCTTCAGAACAGCAAGAAAGAAAAGACTGTTCTTCTACTGCCAGATCCTGAGAGTGAGTTAGGTCATGTTGCATGATGAAATGCTTGTCATGTCATTTCTGATGGGCAAGATAGGTCACTATCTGTTGCACAGCCTACCTATGTCGTCTTTGGTCATGGTGGTTTTTGTAACTGGAGGATGTTAGCTGGTTAATTGGATTGTTTTATATGAAGTGGCACCCAGACGTAGTGCTCTCATTGCTAAAGAAAAGACATGCAGTAAGAGAAATTACCTGACCTTAGAGGAAACTCAGTGCATTTAAGTTTCAAGGTACATTACTTGATTTTGGAAATCAGACCAAAATTATCACCAGAGTCAGTTGATTGTTGCTGTATAATTAACTGGAAGACAATGTCTAGTGCTTGCTGTGAAAGGGTTTCTATCTCCCCAGTTATTCCTATTATCACATATTAGGATGTTAGAGTTATGTAGCATGAGTATGCTCTGCATGTTCAACTGCATCTGCTCTGTTTCATAGCAACTGCATCTCAAATATTCAGTCTTCGCTTTGGGCAAAAGGAAAGAGCTCTTGCAGGAGTGTCCCAAACATTAGCTAAGCTGAATAACTCACTTTTCTCACTATATGCAAGGGAAATTTTGTTAATTCCAAGAAATGGAGCTGAAAGGAGAAGGAAAGGGAGGTGCACACAGTATGGTCCAGAGCAGTGAAGAAGATGGGCTTTAAGTACCTTGCTGAAATTAGAAAAAACAATGCTGTGAAATTTAGCCACCATGCTGTTGTAGGGCAGCATGTTTATCTTACTCTTCCTGTGGAGAGATTTCCTACTTTGTGTGAACTACCAGTCATCTGCTCACCCACCGAGCTTGACTCATCCACCCACAACATGACACCATCCTCCACTGTGAAGGACTCATTGCAAAAAATTCATGTGACTAATACTTTGTGAGGGAGAGAAAGGAAGGGTGCACTAGGCAGATGAGACCCTTGCAGTTCAAAGGTTATCACAGGATGTGCACTGCAGGTCTGGCATTCCTCTGTATACAGAAAAAAAACAGGATATACTCCTGACTCCAGCTGATAGTCTGAGGTATTATGGATTCACTTATTTGTCTTGGATATGGGTTACTAATCATGACTTGATGAATTTTCATTGTCCCATTTTTTCTCTAGTATATGTTCAAATCACAGGTTGGATTTGGGACTTTCTGTTGTGCTCTTACTTATCTATTCTGTGTTGAAAATGTGGCAGGGTGCATGTCTGTTACTAACCTGAGAAGTTACAATTGCTACCTGCGCTCTGCCTGGTCAGATATCTTACAAGGGATGACCAAATCAACAGGCTTTTGGGGCCTAATTAAGAGGTAGAGTCTGCCTCAGGTATCCATCACTTTTGACACAAGGCATTATTTGGGAATAGTCAGAGTCTGGTCTCTCAGGCACTGAGAGTCTAGCTAAGCGAGAGACTCATCAGGTTATCAAGAATAGGAGAGTCAAATACACTATCTGACCGAAAGATCTTTATCTGACCAGCCAAGAGATAACTGAAAGAAAATCACTGTTTTCCAAAGAAAGAACATGCTGCCAAACAGCATCTTTCCTTGTAGTGAGAACACTTGGCTCAGATGTGTGTCCATACTTAAGCCTGATTCATACCAGAGTCCTTTATATCCCTGACAAATACCTAATCAGATGGAGGACATCACCAGGACCATGGCATCTCTCCTGCCTCAGCTGTTCTACATTGCACTGAAAACACTTCTGTAACTCTTTGGAAGAGGAAATTCTTGAGTTTTCTCTCCAAAGTCTTAATTCTGCACACAGCATAGAAACCCAGTGAACAGACCAAGGGATATCCACAACATGCCTTCTTAGCTGTGGAAGTGCTATATCCTTTAATTTTCAACCTCAAGAACTAGTGATCCAATTAAAACCTGAGCAATTATGCCACCACCTCTGTATTTAGTCAATCTGTTTATTTTCCCTGCCCTCTGATTCATTTGACTATCACTGATTTTCAGTGTGCAGTCCTTTGAGAGCTGCCAGTCTACAACAGTAAAAATTTGATCGTTCAGACTCTGAATATACTTATTGCCTACTAGAACCAGAACACTGTATTGCTGGTATTAATGAAATGGAGGATTGAATTTTCTTTAAAAATCAAAGTAAAAAATGTTGTAATAAACACATACAAAATGTAGTTAACTCTGTGTTAAATCTATGCAATGTCACATTTCCCTATCTCTGGATCTCAGTATGAGAGAACAGATTCTGTAACTATTTGGAAGCCCCCAAAACACATATTTCCTTTAAAAATATGTCTTCCTTTTCCTCTGTGCACCTTACAACGACAAGAAAAAAACCCACCTGTCACTGATTCCTCCTGTAGTCCTCTCAAGCTTGTTGAATCTATCAAGTGTGAACATCTGGGAATCATCATATTTTCTGCTGACCACTGAATCAGCATAAAAGGAGGACATGATGAGCTCCAGCTGTTAAGCCTCCTGCTTAAAGGATTAGAGAAATTAACCCACAGGATGTTTTAGTACAGCACCATAAGTTATATTAAAGATACATGTGGCATCTTCTCCACAAGGAACACAGAAGGGGGCTAAAAGAAAATAAGCAGGGGTGAGCTGTGGCAATGTCATCAGCGCCCTCCCCCTCCCCCCCTCCCTGCTGACTGGTTGTAACAGCAGAAGGACTTTTAACTTCAGACCTTTCTCTAAGAATATAAGCCTTCTACCTCTAGTTCTCTTTTGCCATATACAGTCCAAGGGAACACTGACTGAGCAAACAGCAACTGAAACCACTAGCAAAACCCTTTGAGAATCCTGTCCCCTGGTTTGAGTCCTCACCTCAGCTGAGGCATTTGCATCTTTTCTCATTGCACTTACACATTTAGGCTTCAATGCTTCAGAACATAAAAACGTCTTATCTGTAAAAATACTATTTGATAGGCAGGCACATTAATTTATTTCTGTCTGTACCCCTATAAGTAAGCAAGCCCATACATTAAATAAAGAAAAAGGAAATAGTTAACCTCACCCTCACCCTCCCCCCCCCCAAAAAAAAAAAAAAGGGCTCACACATGGCCTTCATGGCCATGCTTTTTGCCATTATTAGTAATGTTAACAGCTTTATAAAGCCTAGAGAGAAAGGGTTGAAATGGTTCAGAAGTCTTTAAAAACAATTTATGTACTTAGCCCAAAGTGTTACATTTATATCACCCTGACTCCAGACCAAGATGAAATTAGAAACGGAAGTACCGCTATCTTGAGACAAAATTCATGGTTCTGTGGTCTTCACAATCAAATAGGTAAGGAAGAATAATGAAAAGACCTCATTACTGACATTGTTGCAGTGGGATTTTCATCATGATTCTTTTGTCTCAAAGTGTTTGGAAGACTGGGCAGATTTAGCTGAACAAACCTCTGATCCCGTTTCTAGAGGCACACTCGTCACCTCTAGGTGTGATCGCGTGTGCAGCCATGGAGTAACAGAGGCAGACATCTCAGCAATGCTGGGACAGCCGGCTCCGGGAGACCAGGGCTGAAATCGGTCAGGGAACAGCACCCGCCACCCCCCACTGACTACCCAGTGTCTCTTCCTGAATGATGATGATGAGGTAAACTGCACATGTTACTAACTCTACAAGTGAGCTCCAGGAGGTGCCACTTTTTCTGAGACGTCTTCCAGAGTTACCCAGGACTGCAAAACATGGCAACATACTTGCTACTTGTCCTGTATTTTTTGCATTCACCTGCCTGAGAACATATTTGCATATTCATATTTCAATTTAATTCACACATTCTGCATAAATTCAATGAACCATATATGCCTCTCTTACATAAAAAAACCTCTTAACAAGTGTTTGGTAGTACAAAGTATCTTTATAAGAGAACAGATTGCAACGACCATGTGGGCCTACACAGTGTAATTTGTAACAACAGTCTTTGGTATAAAGGGCTTCTGCATGAGCTAGAATCAGGTCCCCTGTCTGAGGGAAGAGCCTTTGACAACAAATCCTGCATGTTGGTGTCTTAGATATGTAAGATCATAAAAGCAAAAGGTCTATATATAACAGACAGACAGCTGTACCCTTTCGATCCTGAGTGTGGGATGCACTCATACTTGCAATGATCATTTCCAGTTTCAGTCACTTTTCATCATGGTTCTTTTGCTAACATGTTGCTTTCAGAGCTGTGGCTTTTACCCCAGCAATGAATTTTTTAAAACCAGTATTTATCACTAGGTTATTTTCCAGATTCATGAACAATTGTTCATAGCATCTTTTCTTAATCTAGAGCACAGTAATTGTGCTCTTGACTGCTCTGAGGGTGCACTTGATGTTTCGGACATCATAACTTGATTTTTGCCTCAGTTAAAATAGAAAATATAATTTCCACATTGCAGATGTTTCTGTTTTCCACCAGGTACCTAGTGAATAATACAGACAGAGAGGTATTTGTGATCCGTTCCTATTGAAATATCACAAAACAGTGAGGGAGAATCTGTGTTAATTAGAATGTGCACACTGTTACTCTCCCTTCTCATCTTCCAAGCTTTTCTTTTTTCTTTCAGGCACTTGGTACCTATGTGTTCAGCTAACATCAAATCTGAAAGGAAGATGGTGGATGTGGCTATATTGGGCAGTGACATATTCCTTAGCTGGCAGATGTTGCGGTTTGCTGACTACCTGAATTAGGCTTGGGTACCCTTAGCACATTTCAAAAGAGACAGCTTTACTGAAAGTGACACACAGCTTATGGACCCAGACCTGTAAGTGTAATTGCCTTTGCTATGTACTTGTACTTGTGAATTGCTAGGCATCTGATGCACAAAGCTCAGCAGGACTTGCACTGTCTCTAATATGAGCTAAGTTGAGGTAGCTATTAAATACAGTATGTGGATAATGAGTCATGCCTTCTTGACTGCTATCATACATTATAACACTATTCACAGTCATGACTAATATAGAGTGTGAAACCTGTACAGCCTTTCTTGGAAGTATTACACTTAAACTTCAAAGTATTCTGCCTATGAGGCATGAGGCCCTAATATTACTTCTTAATCAATGCCTAAGCCTTCCATTTTTAGACAGTTTGATTCAAATAAATACTCTCCAGAAGTCATGGATTATTTATTTACCCTCAGCCTCACCTGATGACCCACCTTACTTTTTTTTCCCTTAGGAAGGAATAAAAAATGGGTGGAAAAGTGAATTTCAGAAGTTAAGCTGTTTTATTTTTGAAGCTAGAGAAAATGTGCACTTCTTTTTTTTATTTACAATTTGTATTGTAAATATATTCATACCTATATATAAATAAATCCAACATTTTTTAAGCACTCAAGTAATCTACTCAGAAAAAACAATCTTCATGTGAATAATATCATGCATGCAAATGACTATTATATAGAATGAGAACTCTTTCAAGGTGTTCAGTAAAGGTATAATATAGGAAAGAATGAATTTATCTGCAGGATGGCATAGCTGAGAAATTCTAAGAATTTGTTTTCAATTTAATTAATTCAATCTTTTTTTGACTTGAGCACTTGTAGCAGAAATATTAAAGTGCCGTTAAGGCTTTTTAAACACATCCTAAGAAAGGTTATTTTGTATGCTTTATTTCAGAGACATGGTTCATTATTCATGGACAGCAAACATTTGCCTTCCAGCAACCGCAGGCAGGGAGTGTACTGATACTACCATATTTCCTCATTAAACTATGGTTGGAAATGGGAAGGGCCAAGCATGTGCAAAAGGAAATGAAATAAAAGTAAAACTGGATGAATTAGAAAAGAAAAAAATATTAGGGAAATCATGGGCAGTAAATTTTCTGGGTTTTTTCTTCCTTTCAACAGTCTCATGCCCCCTATTCTTTTCTTCCTTCTTCACCAAATATACCCTAAAATAATAATTTACTGAAACTATGGATGTGAAATGAAATAATTAGTGGAAGAAAAATCACAGCTTTTTAAGGATGGGCATGTAGACAACTTGTATTAAAGGCGCGGGTTGGACTTATTTTTCACTGCTTTGCTGGTATAATCAGGGTGCTTCCCTCCCCAACCCCCCCCACCTCCACCCCCCGTTATTTTCCATGGCAGCAGAAAGAATGGCCTTCCATTCTGTGACTGCCAGGTGAATGTGAAATTATTACACTGATCTCGTGACAATTTTCCCCTTTTTTAAAAACTGTATTATTGCCCCCACAGGATATATTCTAAAACAAACATTGTGCACCTATGTTCCCTGATACTGTTGGTCTGCTCTGAGACATAAGCTCGCCTGCCCTGTGTAACACAAAGCCAAGGAAAACTTACCCCAGACACTGATGCTTGGAGCCTTGGCAAAAGCAAAGATAAAGTGTAGGCTGTGCAACAACTTCAGAACTGCTCATTCCCAGTAATTTTTTTCCAAACCTATGGAGACAAAAGAAAGCATATAAAAGTTTCATTAGTTCACCCTATAGATATGTTTTAGATGCCACACTTTCTGCAGTTTGAAAAGAAAGGATCTGTGCAATCTCTTCTTACCCACTGCAAGCAGCAGTGCTTGAACACGAGTTTTGTATTTTTATTTCATTAATAGTGGCTTAAAACACCATATTTGCAGTCTTACACTTTCTTGGGGTTTTTCATGCAAAGCATTTAAGAAAAAAGTAAATTTTTCTGTCACTTATCTGCCAACACCAGCCTTCTCTCCTCGGTGAAATGATGTGGTTATTACTGCTGCTTTGCACTAATAAATGCTGTTGTCAGCCATGGACTGCCTGCGTGATAGTGCTGTCTAATCACTACTACTGGAGCTGAATCCTTGCTGCAGAAAGCAAGTCCTTCCTCAGATGGAGGGAAAAGCAGCTTATTATTTACCTTTTATCCACAAGGCAGTTATTATGTGCAAGTCTTGGGCATAGAAGCCTGGGTGAAATCAGTTTAATTTAATGGAATTAACAGCAGTTTCAGGCAATTTAGGGAGTATTTTTCCATGCTTTTGAGTACATACCTGTGGCGATGCAAATCGAGTTGGACACAAAACCACTATATCTACATGACTGGGTTTGGCCAAAATGGCCAAATTGGCATTTATTATTTTTACATATTGCTTATATATCTTAGATAGTACATGTGTCAGATGCTGAAAGGCTTTCTCTCTTCTTCTTGCTTGCTATTTGCTGTTGCTGTATGTGCCCGTATGCTGCAGTTCCAGTTCTTTACATCCTGTTAACATACTTGACATTTTTGTGGCTGTCTTAAAGGTACATGACTAAGTCTTTAAAAGTCAACTAACTCATCTGCAGACCTGCTGCAGAGCCCAACAGATACCAGATTGTGAATTCTCATCCGTACACTTGTCTTCTTCCACTGCCTCTTACCTTGGATTATTTTTCTCCTAAAATAAGTTAAATGTTCTGTAAATTGTATTTATTATGTATAGTGCTTTAGAAATTTTCAAATACCACAAGCTGAGATTAGAAATTTTCGAATACCACAAGCTGAGATTCTCCTTGTAAGCAGAACGTACCTGTTGATGTGACACATAATACTAAGCATCTGGAATATGGAGACTAAAAATACTTCAGAAATCATATTGTGCTTCTGAAATGAAGGACAAACAAAAACAAACAAAAAAAAATTTCTTTCTAATCTTTCAAATGTCACACAGTCTTGTTCCAATTTTCTGCATTAAAGGGCCAGACTTTTCAAAACATTCATGGAAAGACGAGTGCACACATTTGTGTGTGTCCAATATGTTTAGGTGTATTAAGATATAAAACTCTATGCAGATGCAAAGCATACATACTTTTGTTCAGCCTGAAAAACCTGAGAACCTGCTAATTCGTTTTTAGGGATGGAGGACTTGTAGCAAATGAGGAATTATTACAACAAATCATGATATCTAAACCCACCCTGTATTGCTGTAATTTTTAGTGAGAAAAGCCCTTATGAAACCTCAGCAAAGATTTCAAGATTTAACTGTGTGAATTGGCAAGTATATGAAAAAAAGTTAAAAAATACAGGGTTTCTTCCTCAATAGCTTTTCAATACTTACTTACTAAAATATGTGATACATCACAGAAACAGGTTCAAAGTTTTAGTTTTTTTGAACTCAATTATAGTTGTTAATGACTTAAGAAATTATATTAGAATCAATTTTCATAAAATATTGTGAGACCAAGAATGTGAATGCTGGTTTTGTAGAGATTTTTACAATGATCATGACAGTAAATTATATAAGTTGTGGTGATACGGCTCTGCATGTCTTACAGTTTTGACCTACTACTTCCAGAACTGATTAGTTTTCCTAGCACCTTTTAATATAGTTAATTCTCTAATTTTTATAAACGCAAGGACATGACTATTTGGGGGAACATTTGTTACCAGGAAGTCCCTGAGAAGTGCTCAATCTGTGGAGGTTTGTTTTGGGGTTTTTTGTGTGTTGTGTTTGGTTTTTTTTTTTTTTTTTTTTTTTGGTTTTTGTTTTTTTTTTTTTTTTTTCCATTTTCTGAAATGTTATTACAGCACACTTACATTGAGATTAATTCAGAAACTATCAATGGTTAGCCACCACTGGATTTGGGAATTTTTGTTGCTCTGCAAGTTATTCATGGCTGAGGTTATCCAAGAGACAAAATACCATTAAGGTGTTGCATGTTTGTATCCTACCATCTTGAAACACTGTCCTGGAAAGACAGGCTTAAAGTTCTCTGATTACTGTGTTGATGTTCCTTGTCTTACAAGCCCTCTTGCCCAGCCAAGTTCTACAGCAGATGTCAGACATCAGACAGAGATCTGGCTGCAATTTTTGTGGATCATGCAAAGCCTTCCACAGTTGCTTAGCATTAAGGAGGCAACTAGTCTAGCAATGATGTATCACATGAAGCAACGTCTGTCTCAAGTCACAGAAAAGAGATTTAATGGACCCTAAAAATTTCCTAATACTCCATGTCTAGATATTTATAGCCTTATGAATGACTTCTTTCCTCTCCCTGAAAGACTCAAAGACCCTTAGAGCTCAGTTACGGTCACTACTTCATTACAGTTAATCTTATCCTGAGCAGGAAATAAATAAAACAGCATTTGATTAAGGAAACTGGTAATGCAATATTAATAACAGCAAATGCCCACAAGTACAGTGCCCAGGGAAAAAATAAGATGCAATCTGAATGCAAAAAGTTGTTATTTAAGGATGAACAGGAAACACATTTAAATGAACTAAAAGAATGATATAGTTGTTTAAAATTAATATCACTGCCAAAAGTTTCCTTTTCTAAATCCATTGTCAAACACTTGAATACATTTCTGTGTGTCTATTTCTTAAGAATATTTAGTTCCTGGCATTTTCCAAGGCCAAGTATAGGCCATTTTATTGAGTCTTTAATTTTGCTCACCTAGGATAAAACTTTGCCCTATGGTTATGCAAAACATTTACACTGATGAAAAGATGTGGGCTGTGGAAAGGAGAAGGCAGAAAGAGACTGACTCATGGTGCTCCTGTTCACTGAAATGAGTATCATTAGTAGCAGCATACACAGGAGTGTGTTTCATTGCTGAAGTCTATTGTTCTCTGGCATACTTCAGATCATTAATGTTTCTTTAAAGAAACATTTCACTGAAGTGTGGAACATTGACCTTTCATGGGCTGATCAGTGATCACATATTAATAAACACAGGCCATATGCAGATTAAGAAGTAGTGAAATCAAGTATTCAAGATGCACAGAGGGGTTCTGATTCTTTATAAAGCGAACTTAATCAGCAGGAGGATTACCTCACATATCAGCATTTTGCCACAGAAATTACAGACCCAGAAGGTAAAATTACTTTGTGCCTCCTGGCTGGTCCTCCTAAGCTGCATTAGTTCATGTCAAAAGACAGAAGGTGAGTTTCAGTGCACAAGTACCTTTCAGGAGCTCTGCTGGGTTTTACATACTGTAATGGTGCTGGATACTGCTGAAGAACAGAGGGGTTGTACAGCACTTAGCTGTAGGCATAATTCTTTTTCTGCAGAGCCTCTCACCTCTTCTGCCACCCTCTTGGATTTCTGGGAGAGTGATACAGGGCTGGCAATCAGGTACTGAAGAATAGTTTGAGGAAGTTTGTCCATTTTCTTGTCAGACGCATCCTGACACATAAGACACAATGTGTAACTGTGCAGCTGTCAGGCAGAGGCTCGAACTTTCCAGGCAGAGTGCCCAGGCAAAGCTATTGTTAGAAGCACTTTCATGTGAACAAAAGAACAAGCCTGAGAAGAGTCACAAATGGTGACTCAGATAAGCTGGTCTTGCACCATCTGCCCCTACAAGGAAGAGTGAGTGAATGTGTGCCTGGCATATCAAAGGCTGCCCTTTCCATACTTTATAGCAAGGGCAGGATGTGAAGCGACCCTGAAGACTGTTATCCAGGCAGACAGAAGGGCTTGAGTAGAAAACTGCTGTTGAATAAACCAGTGCAAGCTATGATATTCAATGCTGTATTGCCACCAACTCAATGAAAGTCTAATAGGTTTTTCAAAGATAAACTTCTGCAGTTGATGCTGCTATGTGTATTTGTTAACTATTTAGTCCAGGGAAAAACATTCTCCTTTTTTAAAAAAAGAAAACAAACCCACTACTTAAAACTCAGCTCTTTCTTTGTTGGATATGCTAGACCTAAAAAAAGATATTTGCCAAATAGTACGTGTGTGATGGTCATTTGCATTACACTAGCTTTACTAGTTACTCTGGCTCTGTTTAGAGTAAGGTCTTCCTCAGAAAACTTGGTCTCCTGTCTTTTTCAGCATTAATAAATTTCTTGAATTTTTCTTGGCTTCAGTTTGAAAGTTTTTTGTAGGTTCTTAATTGCAAACCCTACCAGAGGGAGAGATCAGAGGAACATAGGATTTGCCAAATGTGATGAATGTCCTGCCTCAGGGAACGGCCAGTACCTGATTTGTTAGAGGGAGGCCAAAAAGCCTCAAAACACATTCAGTCAGTCATGTAGGAGATCCCAGCAGACTGATGCCTGGAAGCCTAGCTCTAAGTACATGACCTTACTTGAGTACAATTCTACAAATGTTATCACATCCCTGCACTCTTCTGTCATCCTTTTCCCACCAGTCAAATGTGTTCTTTTCTGTGTAGATGAGTGGGAAGTGTGAAGCTCAGACTTCATCTTACCTTAGGACCTGATCCAAATGTCAGAGCAGAAGAGTAGGATTTCTCTTGCAGTAAATGAAGACTGATGTGCTCTGCCTTCATTACTGAGCTGAGCAGAACTCCACTGAGGCATGGAGATCAGTCTGCTGTTGCGACTGTGCCCTCAGTCAAGGTGAGACAGCATTCTTTCCTTCAGCTCCTCACCTAAATCATTACTTATATTCACACCGTTGTACACAATTGCACAGCCCACAGTGTACCATATTTCATACACACACACCAAATACCTTGGCTGCTCATTGTCAAGTACCTCTACCTTTGCTATCACTACAGACTGTTGCCTTGCTGATGTATTAAAGGGCTGTCTGTTCTGTGACATGACTCCGTTCCTGATATTTTTCCTCCATCTGTAAAATGGAGCTAATAATACCTTTGTCAACAGCTTGTTGTGCATTTTAATTTCTTGATGTCTGAGAAATGCATTAATTTACTAGAGTGCAAAACATATGATAAACTTTATTTTTAATTTATTTTTTTTATGCTGATGTTTACTTCAGTGATATCCCCATAACTGGCTCAAACATCTTAGTCTGGAAGACAAACAGCTAGAGTGTAAACTTGGAAAACCCTTTTTCCTAATTGGTGCACTGTTTATATCATGTGTAATAACTTATGTGGCTTGCCTGGAAGAAATTAAGAAGGCAGTAAAAATGTCAAACAAAGTTGTAATGAATTTTGAAATAATCACTCATAATTTAGAATTCATCATCCCAAAGCGTTATTTCATTTGATAGGTTTAGGTCATTATAAAGAATGTGCTCCTTCTTGCATCTGAAACTACATAAAAAGGGACAGTAGTTTATGGCTGCTATATATTTGATGAGATATTAAAATTTTGCAGCACAGCAGAAGATGAGCTGGGGGTGGGTGGGAGAGGGGGATTATCCATTTGAAGGTTGTATTTCCCCTGGGCTTTCGTGGTCACTGTTACAAGAAGACATGAGTCTCAGGCTTTCTTCTTTGGACACACACAGACACAGACACACACCCTCACCCCCACATCCACAACCCTCAATATCCCCCCCCATTCACACCACCCCCACACCCCACACACACCTACCCCCCACTCCCCACACACCCCACCCACACACTCACCCCACACACACTAACACCACCCCACACCCAACCCCCACCTCCCACCTGCATGCACCCCCCACACCCACTCACCACCACATGCCTCACACACACCTACACACTCACACCACTCCCACACACACACACACCTATCCCCCACACCCCCATCCCTCTACGCACCCCCTCCACCCCCACGCACGCCCACACCCCCACGCACTCCCACACACACTCACACCACCCCCACCCCCCCACACCTACCCCCCATGCCCCATGCACCCCCCACACACATGCACACCCCCACACCCACTCACCCCCCCACACCCACTCACCCCCCCACACCCACACCCACCCACACCCACACCACTCCCACACCCACTCACCCCCCCACATTCACACCACACACACCCCACACACCTACCCCCCATGCACCACCCACACCCCTACACCCATGCACCCCTCCCCCCACACACCCACACTCACACCCCCACCCCCCACACTTACCCCCCTGCCATGCACCCCCACCCCCACCTGTTGTTTTTTGTTTTTGTTTTTGTTTCTTTTTTTTTCCTTTTATAGCTTGCTTTATGTGCCTGTGTGCGCTTTGTATGCAATTAACCTGGACAATAATATGGAAAATGATGTTTATTGATTTTTTAAACTTCAGTTCACATAGATCTCTGTGCAGGACACTACCAAGGAAAGAGACGCACTATACTTTTTACAAGTATCTCTTGCCCATGTTTTCTTTCCCAAACAGGTAACATACCAGTATCCTGTCTACTACAGGTACCTCTTTGGAAAATACTCCACACTCTGCCAAGATAACACTTACTACAAGAATAAAGCCTCCAGAAGTCAACCCTTTCCTTTTCTCTTTTTCCCCTTTTCCCCTTCTTTTTCCTATCCTTACCCACCAAAGGAAAAGAGGACCAGCTCTTTCCCCTTTTCCTCTTCCCTTTCCTTCCATAATTCTTTACCTTTGCTAATTCTGACCAGTCTGCGTATGTTTCACTAGTCACAGGTTTTCAATATTGCAGTCAAACAGAACAAAGTGAACTCTTCTAGCCCAGTAGGAAGCATGCTCTTCAGCTGACCATGTGTTGTGAATGTCATTCGGGTGGTTCCATCAATCTGTAACTGCTGAGTTCACTGAAAGATTCAGTGTCAGGAAAGATTATTAGGTTTCTTTCAGTTTAGAATTCTCAGGGTTATGTTTTTGAAGTATTTTGTAACTTTAGAGTTTAAGTCTATATTGGAAATTAACTGGATTTTCCCTGCTAGGTAATAATGACTTACTCTCTCTTTTCAGACATTTAATGTCCATGAGTTGTGTTTTTTATTGGTTATATCCACACCCCCACCTCCACCTCCCATAAAGCTTCCTCATTAGCTCTCTATCAGTGTCTCTTTAGAAAGCCTGTGGACTGACGCAAACTGTTGTTTTATGAAAACTTCATGTAGATATTGAATGAAAGTCTTCAAAAAAATTTTATTTTTCAACCCTGTGCAGAATCCTCAGAGCAGGTTATGATTTTGTTACATTCTGCAGGGTGAACCTCTGGAGACTCATGGAAGAGTATCTTCCTTTATTAAGGCTTTGTGGCCAGCTCCCACATGGGCAATCCGATCAACTCCTTGAGCTCACTTCAAGGACTAGTTATAATTGGGAAAATTTATTTACATTTTGCTTTTGCAGCAAAAGTTCTGATTGTCCAGCATAATAAAATGCAGGTGGACCTGAGGAAAACTATTATCTCACACTCTTCTCAGGTGCTGAAAAGATATCTGGTTCTTCTTTCATTAAAAAACAAAAAAACAAACAAAAAAACCCCCACCCATAACTGATTTTAACGGTAGCCATAGATGGCCTTGGGTAAACCCAGAGCTTGCACTTCTACCAATCATATAATTGGAGGGTTTTCACCACAGCGATCCTAGGAAATCTTTTCTGAGGATTAGGTGTCTGACTGTAACATCACTGCTTAAATCTGTAATTTATTTAGTTTGTCCTCAGCCCAGTTATGAAGCATATTTTCTTTCAGAAGCTGGTCCAATGTGTTCCTGTGGTTTACTGAAGCTTAACTGCAGGCACCATTAAAAAGTGTAATCATTTTTCCCCTGTCAATGACAGCAATTTTACTTTTATGATCTTCCTAAATCCTGTCTCTGAACTTTAACTAAGTCCAGGATGATGTTCTGCCATATGGGGAAAGCAAACCATGTCATTCTCACCTGTGGTTTTCCATTGGCTTTCGTTGCTTATCTGAACTTATTTTTAAATCACCTATTCTGTTTTATTCTTAACCCTTGCAAGCCCCGACAAACAACTGTTTATTTTCTTCTTGAAGGTCAGTCGATTATTTTTCTTACCAAGTAATGAATCTGTTCTAGTACAGACATTATTTCAGAAAGTATACTGGGCTAAGAAAGCTCAGTGAAATACAGACCAGCCTTAAGTCAATTGGTTTCAGATGCCGTTACACATTTCTTCTCAGACCATCTTCCCTGACATTCTGAAAATAGTTTTTGTTCTGACATACCTTCATGTTTTCTCTATCTGTAGATTTTACTGCTAAATGTAGGACAATGTGCTCATCTGTCAGTTTTCAACTTCTGTTTATATCACCATACCTTCTAAGGCTTCTTGGAACCTTCCTCTTCCTTTTGACTTCCCTTCATACACTTGAGTCTCAGTCCCTGCTGAGCCTTGTTGTAGATTTTGCCTGCTTTCAGTTTATTGGAAAAGACCAAAAAGATTCCCTTCACTACTGCCTAGATGGGCTCCAGACTTGATATGTCTTGAATTCTGTCAGATGCCCCAAATAAAGTTGAGGAGTCTTTAGCTTAAAAACCAAAGGTAACAACACCGAGTTCAAGCAAATTTATTAAACAAATTTCCCTTGGAGTTTCTGTTGTGCCCACTCAAACCAGATGTTTTCAAATCTTGGGAACCAAGAAATCTTAGGGCATCAGCTACTGCTAGTATGGACAAATGGAAGACAGCCTTCTCCTATAGGTTTGCTTCAGTAGGAGAAAGATGGAAGATTATTAGAGGGAATAAGAACATACAGAAAAAATCACAGTTTTGTTATAAAAATAACATGTAAACTCAAGTTTTAAGGCTTCAGTTTTATGCAGTGTTGAAATGTAAATTTAACCTGAAAATCTATGAACTGCTGCAAATCTCATCTGTTGGTTAGGTTATAAAACCCACAAGAACTTATGAAAACAGCCTTCACAGAGCACTGTTATGCTATTGAGAATCTCTTCAAACATATCTTTTAAATTTGCTTTCTTCTTTAGCTCATGACTGAAAAAGTAGTGTCCCTTATTCAGCAGGGACATTATCTATTGAAGTGGCATTATTTATTAGGAAGTTGATGAATTGACCCCGGAGATTCACATTTAGTTAAGTAGTCACTGAACTCAGAAAAAGATGTAAGATGTGAGGGCCTCTATTAATAATTTCTACTATTTAAGGAATCAACACATCATTTCAATTCACTCTGAATGAATTTCAGAAAACTATATAATGCATATAAAGATGTAAATTAAAAAGAAATTCCATCACTGGCCAGTGCAAGTTAATGTCTTTATAGCAAATCAATGCATTATTTGGAAAAAAAGTTTGGCAAAAATTATTCCTTTTAAATATAAACAAGTCTTCATTGTATTCTAAAATAAGAATTTTTTTTTTATATATAAATGTATATATGTGGGACTCCAGTTACCCTCAACATGATTCAAGATAATTTTTGGTAGCAAGCTCTAGTTAAACACATCTAAACAGAGAAATTAGTAATGTTTAAGCCTCAAAGAGGCTTTTAACTCACATTTAAGAGACAGTTATTGTGAGTAATTATAAAGTTAATTAAATATTGATTATTACAAGAGTATCTCTTTGATTTAATAGGTAAAGCTATAAGATAAACCTTGTTACTTTATTATTTAAAATTACAGTGGTAATAAATGTGCAATTACATTTTATTGTTATTAAGTAAGATTTGTCTCATTATTTAGCTCTAATTGGTATTAAACATTAAACAAGTTAGATATTGTTGTTAAGCACTGGAAAAACTGTTCTAAATATCTAATATAGCTAGTGATAGTAACCATCCTGAACATTTCTTTCAAGTTTGATGATGGTGGGATGTTTTTTACCAATTGATTAATTACATAATATTAATAAAACTATCCTGTTTTAATTTCACAGGCATAACAACTTGATTTATCTTCACTAGTCCCACTTGATCTTGAAGTCAGAAGTTTTTTTTCCTAACAATCAATTAATAATAAATTCTTATATAACAAGTATAAATATTTACTTTTCAGTGTTGTGAGTTAGTTTTTAGAGCCAAGGAGTGAACTGGTAAATTTCCTACTATTCCTTCACCTGCCAAACAGGAAAAACATTTTTAATATACATTTTTATGAATTAAGCTACTGGATATTTTTAACACTTTTTGTTTTGCTGGAGAATCTATTATATATTTACAACAAAAGGTGATGGAAAACATCTAGTTTCCTTAAGTATCTCTTGAAGCAATGTTCCCCACCTTTGGTTGTGCCATATATCTACATCACTTTGTTCACTGTCTGGATCCATTTGCTATCAATAAATTCCACAGGAAGTTTAAGGTAGTAAACTACATTTTTCCAGGGCTAAAATGGGGAAATCAAGGCACAGAGAAATTTAGAACCTCAAGATATTCATAGTTTTAGCAAGAAAAAGAGAATAAGAACTTGAACTACAGACTTTGGATGAACTACGTTACCCTTTCCCTCAGTCTTAAAAAACAAGAACAAACAAACACAAATGAAATGAGAGGCAGGCAGAAGAAACTTAAGAAAATGCAGTTTCCCTAAGCAAGAAACTGCATGTAAGGACATAGTTGTATTTGCTTATAAATCATGTGACTGAAAGCTCTGTGAGAACAGAGTTGGCTAGTGTGCTATGAAATCTGAAAATAATTAGTATTACATGTTGCCAGTCATTTCTGCTGTCAGGGGATTGGGAAGCACAGAGAAGACATTGAGAGGGGCACGTAGAGAGAGGCAAATGTTTCCTTCAGACTTTGTAATAAAAACAGGCTGGACATTTCTCAAGAGTAACACTGGGGGTTTTGAAGTTTCAGGTACAGAAATGACAGATTCAGTGCAAAATTCCAACACCTGTGTGAGGCCCATCAGAATCAAGAAGGGCCAAACAAGGTAATGTAAGAAAGGTGTGATGGAAAGGATGATTTTCAGCATCTGGAGGAGTTTCAGGTTTTCTTCTTTTTATTTTAGGAGAAGAAAGATGAAATTAGAGTTTATTTTAGCCAGAATGTCTTTGACCTAATTAGACCTGAGAGACAAGGCAACACTGGCCTGATTTTGAAACTTCAGTGTTTCTCGTGAAGAACCTGCAGAGAATAGTTATCAGTAGGCTGTATGATATGAAGGATGAAGAATAGTGTGAAGTGCCTTTCCTTCTCAGACAGTAAGCTAAAATGTCAAGGAAAAGCACCACAAGCCCCCTGTCAGAAGCACTCCTGTCAGAACAGGAGTGCAACCACCTTTGCATCTTGTTGGAAAAAGGATCCTGCTGTGCTGCCAGTGGAGTGTTGCTGCATGCAGGTGAACAAGCAGCATGCCCAGCCTGCTCCTCTGGGCTGGCTCAGTGAGATTAATGGGTTTTGGTAATTTTTAGAAAAGGAAGGTGAAACAAAACAAGATCATAGACAAGCCTTCTTCATAGTCTGTCTCCTCTAAGAGTGGTCCCTGAGGACCACCCATGTCACAGCGTTACAACTCTGGCTGCACAGAGGTCTGCTGCATAACCCCAGATGCAGGAGGAAGGTCATCTTTACAGGCATGCTCCTGGCCACCCTCCTCAGCCCCAGCAAAACACAACCCAGCTGCTGAGAGCACAGCTGGATTTCCTTTCAACAGTGTTGTTGCTGCTGCCATTGTTCACAAAGGCTGGAGGCCTGGCAAACAAGTGCGGCTGTGGATTGCTCTTACACAGCTACTTTCACATCCCGGGGCCAGCTGGCCGTCTGCAAGAGCAATGCTGTCCTTTCAGCAGTGTCCCACTGTGCAAAAAAAGAAGTGCAGGTTAGAAAACAGGAGCTGTCCTTGTCCAGTCAAGCCTGTGAACATACAGATGCTTACAGACATCCACGTGTTATTATTGCTTTGTGTAGGAGCATGTCAGAGACCATGGCCCTGGCAAGTGGTAAATAAACATACATGTGTGTATATATATATATATGTATGTGCACTTAGAAAGCAGATACATAGCCCTGAGGAGTGTGATCAGTCACTCTGTCTATCAAGAAGAGGTTGTACCTTTAGTTTGTACATCAGCAAAGCACCTTTCAAGTATGGACTTTTCATGTTTGCATTTTAAATACTCCTTTTCAAAGCACATTAATGTCTGTAAGCATTTCCTTCATTAATATGCTGTAAGCTTCAAAGTATTGTTTTCCCCCAACATAGTCTCAAATACTAAGAAGGCACTCTCCCTTCCTAATCACATCTCCAAGTAAGCAAATATTGGCAAAAAAAACCCATACAGTCAAGTGATGTTGAGTTTGGTGACCGTTCTTGCCATCTATAAATATGAGTCACAAATATATATTGCCCCAGGGCATCATAAGTTGACTTTCTCTTAAAATAATAAAAAAAAAATGTCAGAAGCTCTAATTCAGCTCTTAAATGGAGACCTGTTAAAATTAACAACAGAACAAAGATGAGCTTTAAAACATTTTTTAATATCACCAGAGTTGCCCCAAAAAGCTTACATCAGAAGAGAGGGGAGAGACTTTCTGTAGTAGTTGATATATACAGCTGCAGGTGGAATTACCTACACATCTCCAATGTTCATCAGGAAAAGTATGAATAATCTTCAAGGCTATGAGCAACAAAGTGGGGGAAATAGTACTGCACAGAGAAAACAAACACCATTTACTGACGCAGATGGAATTTTAATAACTGGGGAAGTTAATAGATGCTGTTTGGTGTTATTCCAGGCAGGATTTTCATAGACTTTTCCCAAATGGAATTCTTTGCAGCTTGTATCACCAGACGAAAATTGCACATTGTTCCCAGCTCACCAATTTTCCAGCCTCAGATATTCAAAGGCTTTGTATTTGAATTCACAATAGCAACTCAGAAACAGCATTGCCAAGTGAGACAGCCAGTTAACCAACTGGGAATGTGTTGATTTCAAGACTCCACCAGTTTTTCACCATTGTAAATCAATGTCTTTGATGTTACTAATTCTTATCTACTCCAAGGTTACCAAGATGTGCTAAAGCCTTACTAAGACATGCACCATGAATACCAATGAATAACACATGTGCTGTACAGTGGAAATTTGTGGAATTTAACCACAGCAATTATTTTCCTTGCTACTGATGATATTCACTGGCTGGCCATGGTGTTTACATGGACAACACTTGATACTGCCCTGCATGACACTGAATCCTGTTCTCATTGGGGCTGGGGCTCTACTGTTCATTCTCTATTTAGTAAGGCCATGCATGCAGAAGACCATAAGACTTTGTACGATTCATATTGCATACATATCTGAGCATACCCTTGAAAGTTGTTTTATTTTTGGGGGGAGTTCATACATGTCTCTCTCTAACATACAGTTTCTGTTGTGCTGCCTATCATCATATTTTTTCCTCTTCAGCTAAAATTCTGAAAGGAAAGATGAGTTCAGCAGCAAAAATGGTCATGCTGATGACAAAGTAGAGAGCATCCTGCACAAAATAACCGTACAGGACTTAATCCAGGAAGGTGCTGAATGTCTTCAGACAGAATCAATAAAACACATCAAATCCTATATAACTCAGACCATATAAACAGTCAGCACGATTTCAAGTTAACAGCCTAAAAGACCATAACTTGAATATATCAGAGTTTTGCACTACCTGGGCCAAACAGGTCAGCCTCTTTAATGACTGAAGTTATAGTGTCAAGAGAGAACTGGAAAACACATCTAGGCTGGACATGAGACCTTTCTGCTGCTTGAGTTTGTTCACAGACACATGAAATACTTACCACTTCTAAGGATTAGGTTCCAGTAGGAGAAATAGCTATTGGGTATTGGAAATATGATGTTTCCATAACAACACTGTCACTGGGAAAAAAAAAAAAAAAAGAAAAAAAAAAAGAGAGACAGGTGGCAAAAATGATAACTTAGGCAAAACCTGAAGACTAAGGGTAACAGAAGGAAAAGAATTCCCCTTAAGACACAGTTAGGGTTAAATTGCACTTTGATAGTGATACATTTTTCCAAATAAAATTCAAGGAGTTTTGTATGTATATACATGAGAAAAAAGTTGGTCTTTGTAAAACCATGTTTGGGAACATGTGAAAAGATTATCTTGAATGAATGAAAATGAAAATATCTTGTTTCTGGAAAATGTGGTCACTTTGTGGGAATTTAAAAGTGAATTGCCTATTGCAGTTCTACTTTTAGAAGACAGCAGTCCAGAAGACAGTTTAGGGTAGAAATTAGACTTCTAAGAAAACATGTAAATCATGCAAAGGTTAAAAAACCCCCAAAGAATTCAGCAATTTTCAGTGACAAATTTAGAAAATATTTGTGTATAAATCTAGGAAGTACTAGCAAAAAATAAATAAGAAAAACCCAAAACTAAACCTGTAGCAATACTGAAGGGTTTTCATATCTAAAATGAATGAAAGAATACATCCATATTTCAAATTACAAAATACAGAATAGTGCAAAATTACTCAGTGTCACATGGAATCAAATTAAAATGTCAATTACTAACAGTTACATTGATAGCACAACTTTCTTTGTGTCTGGTACCCGAAAATTGATTTACTTTCAACTGGCATACTATTTGAGATAGGCAGTGCTTGCAGTGTAATTTGCAGACATCACTGCTATGTAAAATATGTGGAAGCTTCTCCGTTACATGCTATTCAGTTTAAATTCATTAGGCTTGGGTGCATCTCCAGGGTAGTTACTAATAGAATAACATGACTAAGTGTAACTCATATTCTGAAGTTTTTTCCTGGAGAACTCAACTTTAACTGACTAACCTCTATTGATCCAGCCTGCTCTTCACTTATTAAAAAAATTCCATGTTGATGGTCTCAAGTACTTTTGAAATCAACAGCATGCCTTTTTTGTGACACTGATGTCAGTATTAGTGGCTTGCTAGGAAGCTGAGGGTCCCAGCTAATGTACACATTAACCTTATGAACTATGCATGAATAAGAACAAAATTGTAGTGACCTTGTCTATGAGTGATGCACCTTTTGTTTATTGCTTTCAAATAAATTTCCTCCCTTTTGTCCTGTCCTTGTTATGTTCTTTTTATAAACTAGTTCTAACAAGCTGAATTGTCTTCTCAGTTTTGGTGTTTTTGTTGTTGTTGTTGTTATTGCTTTTTAATTTTAGATAAATTCATCACCAAGTTGCTTTGGGACTATAAAACCTTGCATTTGTGACAGTCTCAAACATCCCAAAACCATCTCTTCCCTTTTTCTATTCACAAATATAGCAACTATCCTCCCTGACATTTTCCTTCTTTTCCCACCATATTGCAAGAAACGGAAAAGTTGCCTCATTTGTAATTCCACAAAGTGTGCACAGTCAGCTAATGCTTCAAATTGTGGTTAATGACTTGATGAAAGTCTCCCAGTGTATCTGAAGCCACACCAGGAAAGAACTCCACACTTTTTAGGCTGTCTTGTCCTCCTTCTGTCTCTAGTCCTAAATTTAAGTGCCTGAAAACTTCTCTCCTCACTCCTCCTCCATTATTTTTAGGTCTCCTCTAGTGATTTCTTTTGGAAACTATTTCAACGTGGCCAGTAGATACCTCCAGGGACACTTCCCCTCAGGGCAGCTTCAGGGATCTGAAGGGCTCATACTGCTCGGCGCAGTGACTAAACCTCACCCCCCATTCACTGGCTTCAGACTAGCAGGAACAGCAGTCCTAGGGTTAACTTGCACTCATCTCCATGTATTTTTAGAGACTCATTCATTAGGCTGTAAATAGGTTTAATACTTATGCTCTTACTTTTTAAAGAGCAAATAAATATAGCAAGGGGTATTGCCTTTAACGTTTGCAGCAAGACACAGACAAACAGGTCTCCAGTTTGTAATTCTTATCCAGCTGATTTAGGGATTTTTGTTTGTTTGTTTTTTGTTCTTCCCAAGCTCATACTTGCCAGGCTGCAAAATTAGCAGAGTGATTTGAGGTTCCTAAATTAAGAGATTGGGCAGAAGGAGTCTGCTTTCTCCGGGACTTGAGTAGGATTCATGAAAAGTAGTGTCTTGTTGGTCTGACAACGGGACAGTAAAATGCTCACAGCCTGAAGAAAGGTCTACAGCAGCCTCTCTTTGTCCATAAGTGGTATCAAAAAGGTGCTTTACAGGACCTTTTCTCTCTTTGCCCCACAGAACTAGTAGCTTCTGACTCCTCACTGGTGCGAATAACATCCCCCCAAATGTGATGTGCTCTTCTTTCTTCCATGGAAGCACAACAAGAGGACTAAGGTGTGTATGGGGGGTGGGGTGGTAGTGGTGGGGGTGATGACAGAAGAAAGAACAAACCCTACAGTCAGTTAAAACTCCATATGCAGATAGAGAGCCATAATAAATCCAGCATCATGGCTGTGGACTTACAGCCAGGTCCTGTGCTCCCTGCATCAGTACTATCAAGCACTGCTGAAAGCAGCCAGCAGGTCTCCTTCATCCCAGCAAACGGAAGGTCTGTGGAAGAAGGAGGAGTAGCAAGAGCACAGCTGCATGTGTTCAGCTATGTTTTTGTGGTGTGCTTTATTTCCCAGGATCAAAGTGCAGACACATCCCATGAAAGAGTTTTCCCTGCCACCTTTCCTGAGCCAAGCACAATTCAGTCATGGCCCATAGACACAGTATGGTGTTTTTTTTAAAGTCTGAAATGCCCAGATACGTGTATTGATCGTCTTAGAAACATGTATGAGGAAGTTGTGGAAAGAGTCACCTGTGCTCACTGGAGGGCAGAATTTTCTCCCATGTGGTGTTTTGGGGCCCTGGGAGGAGTCTGTTGCATTGCATTAGCCAACTGGCCAGTGCACTGGCAGGCTTACCTCAAAATTTCCCTTCTTTGTGGGTCTATGTACAACCATAATGTTATTTGAACACAATTAGTTAACTACTGTAGCTGTTTGAAGTCTCTGACGTCTTTATACTACTGCACTGTCATACTACTGTGTGCTGGTCATTATAGGAACTTCCAAGATCAGTGCAATTCATTCTAGACTCAAAGTTAATCTCATGGAAAATCCAATCTGTAAATTGAGTAGGTATTAAATTACATTTCTTTGTTAACATTCTCTGTTCTTTTCCTTACAGTAAAAAAAAAAAAACAAAAAACCCAAAAAACAACCCACATTACTTTTCCCCCCCTCTTTTTGTCCCTTCCCTCTCCCCTGTTTCTATTAGTATTACTCTGCTCTCAAATTCACTAGTATGGCAGAGGTTACCTAGGAATTATATGCCACCATTTTCTTCCTAAAACAAACAAACAAAAAAGTCATTGATTAGGTAAAGTCAGAATTTAAAAATATATGAAAACATGTCAGATCCCAAGATGCCTTAGAAATGCTTTTTTTGACAGTTTTTCAGTTATGGCTGTCCAAAAATGTGCTGCCAACACTAACATCTGTAGAAAATATTGCTGGTATTAAAGTTTACTGTAGAAGCAAGCCACTCTGAGTTGATTGCCACTGTACTTTGCAGATGTTTTTTTACCATAGGCCATTCCTAGCAGTTAATTTTGGATAACAAGTAGTTTTTATGAGGGTGTTTTATTATTATTTAATGAAAATTCATTTTGACAAAAAAATAATCAACTATGCTGAATCCAGCGATTGGAGACGCACTCCTGTCAGGACCAAATGTGGTATGTTGAACAGAAATTCCAGAAGTTATATTAAAGAGGCTGAACTAACATCAGGTTATTGCCACCTGTGTTTGCCAGAGAGCCTACAGAAATATGCCTGTGATCATGGTGAGGCAGGAGACTAGCTGTGATTCCTGTGATCGCTAATAGGTCTTGCATACTGTGTTCATCAATAGGAAGTCTGCCACTGCATTCAATATGGCCAGGATTCCATGCTTGTAATTTTGTGATCCTTCTTTACAGCTTGAAGGTAGAATGCTTGCCTCACACACATTTTTTTTTCTGCTATTTCCAAGCTCTTTGGGCCAAGATTTACAGCAGGCATATCTCTCTAAAGAACTGAAACTCTATTTGGTCCAATGCAGCAACAGTCAAAGTGTTAAAATGGCTACATATAAACACAGGTCAGGTAGCAGTTATTACTGCTTCAGAGAATTCCCACAACTGTTTTGAAAAAGTGTTTTCTTCTATACTGCCACTTGCAGAGAATGGTGGTGTGTGTAGTTGGAAGATCACCCAGATCAATAGTTGGCTCCAGGCCTCATGTCACTGGCTGAATTTTGTTTTTTTTGATCATGGGTCAGTTTACGCAGCACCAGACATGCTGGCAACAGACGGGATTCATTTATCTCAAGGGGGAAAAGGACTCTAGGTCACGAGTTAGCAAGGGTCATCGAAAGAGCTTTAACTTAGACTCAGATGGAGAAGAGAATAAAACCAAGCTTGTCAGAGATGAGCCTGGGTGTGGCATGCCAGTGTAGGGGGTGAGATCAACAGCACAGCTGAAGTGCATCTATGCCAGTGCCCAAAGCATGGGTGACAAACAGGATGAGCTGGAAGCCATCATGCAGCAGGAAACCTATGACATAATCACCATCACAGAAACATGGTGGGATGACTCACATGACTGGAGTGTTGCAAGGAAAGAAGGGCAGTGGGGTAGTTCTCTATGTCAGGGAGTGTTTTGACAGCCTAGAGCTGAATGGTGGTAGCAACAAGGTCAAATGTTTATGATTAAGGGTCAGGGGAAGGACAACAAGGTGGATATCCTGGTGGGAGTCTATTATAGCCCACCCAACCAGGATGAAGAGGCAGATGAAATATTCTACAAGCAGCTGAGAGAAGTCTCATGATTGCTAGACCCTTGTTCTCATGGGGGACTTCAGCTTACCAGATTTCCCTGGAAATACAACACAGAGGAGACAAAACAGTCTAGAAGGTAGCTGGGGTGTGTGGAAAATAACTTCCTGAATCAGCTGATCAGTGAGACAGCCAGGGGAGATGCCCCACTGTGCCTGCTGTTTGCAAACAGGGAAGGACTAGTGGGTGATGTGGTGGTGGGAGGCTGTTTTGGGTATAGTGATCATGAGATGATAGTTTTTGATTCTCAGAGAAGTAAACAGGTGGATCAGCAGAACTGCTGCCATAGACTTCCAGAGGGCAGACTTTGGCCTGTATAAGAACCTGGTTGACAGAGTCCCTAGGGAGTCAGTCCTGAAGGGCCAACGGGTCCAGGAAGACTGGACATTCTTCAAGAAGGAGATCTCAAAGGTGTAGGAGCAGACCTCCCCCATGTGCTGAAAGATGAGCCAGTGATGAAGAAGCCCAGCCTGGATGAACAGAGATCTTTGGCTGGAACTTAGGGAAAAAAGGAGAGTTTTCCACCTTTGGAAGAAGGGGCAGGCAACTCATGAAGACTATAAGGATGTCACGAGGTTATGCAGGGTGAAGATTAGAAAGGTGAAAACCTGGCTAAAACTCAGGCTGGCCATTACCATAAAATGTTTTTGCAACCAAAAATGTTTTTGCAAACACATTAGAAACAAAAGGAGGGCCAACGATAAGCTACAACCCTTATTGGATGCAACAGAGAACACTGACACAAAGTATGAGGAAAAAGCTGAGGTATTTAATGCATTCTCTGTCTCAGTCTTTAATGGCAAGACCAGTTACACTCAAGGTACTCAGTCCCCTGAGCTGGAAGTCTGGGATGAGGAGCAGAATGAAGTCCCCACAGTCCAGGAGGAAACAGTTACTGACCTGCTGCTCCACTTGGGCACACACAGTCTATGGGGCTGGATGGGACCCACCCCAGGGTACTGAGGGAGCTGGCAGAGGAACTCACCAAGCCACTCTCCACAAGTAATCAACAGTCCTGGGTAACCAGGGAGGTTCCAGAAGACTAGCGGTTAACCAATGTGACACCTATCCAAAAAAAGGCAGGAAGGAGGATCCAGGGAAATACAGAGCTGCCAGACTGACCTTCGTGCCAGGAAAGGTTATGGGGCAGATCATCCTGAGCACCATCACGCAGCACGTGCAGGATAACCAAGGCATCAGACCCAGCCAATATGGGTTTATAAAAGGCAGGTCCTTCTTGCCAAATCTGATCTCATTCTATAAGATGACCCATGTAGTGGATGTGGGAAAGGCTGTGGATGTTGTCTACCTGGACCTTAGCTAAGCCTTTGACACCATCTCCCACAGCATCCTCCTGGGGAAACTGGATGCTCATGCCTTGGTGTACTCTATGCTGGGTAAAAAGCTGGCTGGATGGCTGAGCCCGAAGAGTGGTGGTGAAAGGAGTTACATTTAGCTGGCAGCCGGTCACAAATGGTGTTCCCGAGGGCTCAGTGCTGGGGCCAGTCCTGATTAATATCTTTATCAATGATCTAGATGAAGGGATCGAGTGCACCTTCACTAGGTTTGCAGATGACACCAAGTTGGTGGAAGTGTTGATTTGCTTGATGGTAGGAAGGCTTCTCAGAGAGATCTGGACAAGCTGGACTGATGGGCTGCAACCGCTGTATGAGGTTCAACAAGGAGAAGTGCCAGGTCCTGCACCTGGGTCACAACAACCACATGCAACACTACGGGCTTAGGGAAGAGCAGCTGGAAAGCTGCCTGGTGGAGAAGGACCCTGGGGGTGCTGGTCGGCAGCCAGCTGAACATGAGCCATTAGTGTGCCCAGGTGGCCAAGAAGGCCAACAGCACCCTGGCTTATATCAGAAACAATGTGGGCAGTGGGACAAGGGAAGGTATTGTCCCCCTGTACTCAGCACTGGTGAGGTTGCACTTCGAATACTGTTGTTCAGATTTGGGCCCTTCACTGCAGGAGGGACATTGCGGTGCTGGAGCTTGTCCAGAGAAGGGCAGCAAAGCTGGTGAAGGGTCTGGAGCACAAGTCTTCTGAGGAGCAGCTGAGGGGACTGGGGTTGTTTAGCCTGGAGAAGAGAAGACTCAGGTGGAACCTTACTGCTCTCTACAGCTACCTGAAAGGAGGTTGGAGGCACGTGGGAGTAGGTCTCTTCTCCCAAATGACAAGCAACAGGACAAGAGGAAACTGCCTGAAGTTGCACCAGGGGAGGGTTAGATTGTATATGAGGGGAAAATTTCTTCACTGAAAGGGTTGTCAAGCACTGGAACAGGCTGCCCAGGGAGGTGGTTGAATCATCATCCCTAGAAGTGTTTAAAAGACATGTAGATGCAGTGCTTAGGGTATTGGTGGACTTGGCAGTCCTGGGTTAATGGTTGGATTTCATGATCTTAAAAGTCTTTTCTGACCTAAATGATTCTGTGATTCTGTAAGTCTACGAGAAACAGTGGTTTCACTTTGCTTTTGATTTGTACTCCTTTAGTGTTGCTCCATGTACTTGTACAACTTTTAGTCCAAGTATCTTAAAATCTAAGAGCAAAATTCAACCATGATTTCAAATGTATTTTGATACAGTATCTGAACTCCTGCTTATAACGCTGTTATATATAGTAGTATATATGTAGTAGGAATTAGCCTCTTTCTATTCTATCAAAACTAGGTCTCACTTCAGCTTCTTGGCAGTTTTCATCGGTCCTGGTTTTTAAACCAGTGACTCTCAGCCCTCTCTCTCATTCCCTGAACACGATGCAGCACCCCAGTTCTTCTTGTCTCAATGAACATATTTAAATTAAATAAATACAAATTCTCAAAATCAGAGTGGTTTGAACTCAGCTTCTCATGTTTTCCTCTGAACATGCCCTTCTCTATTTTGGTGTCAATAATTTCTGTTTTTGTTATGCAGCCTTGCAGCCTGAGACTGTCCTTTCTTCTCATTCTAAGTTACAGCAAAGGTGTCCTGCTGCAGTTGTCCCTGTTTCTGGGTGGGAAGGTGCCTGTCTGTGGGAATTGTTTTCTTGGTTTGCCCTGACATCCGCAACCTCCCTTTCACCATGTTCTTCTCACATATTTTGCTCCTTCCAGCAGATTCAGGCACATCAGTTAAAACCAGACTGTTTTATTTATCACAAAGTTGTTCTCTGTTGCCATTTAGAGATGATTTCTTCAGAATTTAAGTTCAAAGTTTTGCCCACACTACTAGGTGCTTTGATGCTTAATACTTCTACCTTTTTTTCCTCTCTCCCTTTCTGATCACACAAACATCCAAATCATCCATTTATAATGTTCTCCCATTGCCTTTTCCCTCTCCTTTTAATTCCTTGATCTGTGTCGCCAAACTAATTTACCCAGACCCTGCATTAGTCTCAGTCAAATTAATCCCAAAAAGTCTCATCCTGTAGTCTGTCCTGAAGACTACAAAAAATGTAACAGCTAAGTCAAGCTTTGCCATTTTGTTTTTGACTGTGTCCCATATATTGTCTATTCTTTCCTTTATTTCTTTTGCTGTGTGTAGGTTCTAGACTTCAAGCTTACTGAAGGCAAAATCTATGTATTTGTTTTGTGGGGCACTTAATTAATCTGTGGGTAGGACACAAATGTCAAATAGTAATTATTGTTCCAAGGATGGATTTAGTAATACACAGAGGCATTAAATGATGTCTCCCCTTGCTTACTGAGATGGCTGCCTAGGAGGTTTCCAGGAAACGAAGGGAGCAAGGCCTGCAGATGAGAAACTAAACATATTTATGATTAAGAGCTCTCACTGAAATGAAAGGAGTAAATCCGTGATGCAACATTATTTACTGCTTTGAATGTCTGCTGGATCAGGACCTTAGGTTGCAATGTGATAAGCCAAATCTTCCTTGCCAGAGCCCTTTCCAGAACACCTGACATGGCACAAACCCCATTTACTGTCAGTCATTAAGCAGAGCTGTCAAAATTGGTGCGGGAGGATGAAAGAAAAAAAAAAATCAATCTAGCAGTAGTCAAGGGATTCTAACAATAATCTCCTACATGTCACTGATTATTTTCTCAAAGATGCAGGAGATTACTGATTACTTTTAAATTACTAAAGCATGGATCTCTGAACATGGACCCATACTTTTTCACAGAGATGTGGTTCAGTGGGTCCCCACATTTAAAACTCAAAAGAAAACTAATCCAGTATCTAATTCATTCCTGAAAAGAAAACAAATTGGCAATTCGGGCCTTAATTATTTATTTAATGCTTCTTTACCCGATAGCAAAAATTGTTGCTGTAGCTCTTGCTAGACATTAACTGGGAGAAAAGGAAAAAGTAAGTAGCATATTGATTAGGCACAGCCTGGATGCCATGATAACATTATAGCCAACTTTTTGTTTCTTTGATCTTGGTTGCTTAGATAAAATTTTTAATCTGAAAATGTAATAAATAATTATTTCATAAAGTGAATATGATAATGTAACAATAAAAACAATAGCTCACCTTATCATCCCTGACAACATATAATGAGGTTTCTTCACCACCCATGCAATCCTCCAGGATTTAACTCAAATACCTGGATTAAAGTTATACTAGTCTCAATGCATAATTCAAAATTGTCTAATTCATTGGGGCCATTAATTGGCATCAATTACCGGAAATTTCATACTCTAAGGCAAAACTTTCTGTTCAGACTATGCTGAGTTAGAGAAAATAGAATTTCCAGATTCAAGAAGAGAATAAGAAGTGTTCTTTTGTTTTTTGTGCTAGCCACAAAAAAACCCTGCTGTATATTGTTTGCAACCCCCAATATGAAGTCATTTTTTTGAGAGTTCAGACCTTAGAATCTTCTGATGCTGATGCCTGTAGCAAAGTCAGAGATTTCTCAAATAATATGTCTCCTAGTTGTGCACATTACTGTATCTGGGCACTTCTCAGCTGGATATTGCAGATGAAAGCTGAAAAGTGCTAAACAAAGGACATCACTACAGAATGTGGCATTTATTTGCAATTCCAGAAAACATTCCTTGAACAAAACAATCCTTTTTATTCTGCCACACGCTTGTAGCACAAATCTCAACGGAATAACAAGTTAGCACATAGCAAAGCCTTTTAGTAGTTTCAGATCCAAATCTCTGCCTTCCCTGCCATTCTGGGAAAGACTTTTAGGACACCAGAGCCAAAACAGATTTATAGTTCTGTTGCAGTTCCTCAGGTTCAGGCATTTATCTGAACCTTTCCTCTTTTATCTGTTCTGACTATTTTCAAAAGTTTTCAAAAGCTATTGATTGAGTTTTGGCTCTTTCTTGACATGCTTTCACACTCAGATCTGTGTACCAAGCAGATTGATAGCACTGGGGAAAAGGAATTTTAAATCCAACCCCACCCCACTTTTTAAATTTTACCGTAGTGTGAAGTTTATTTTTCTCACTATACTCTAGATTAAATGGGAACTTTCAGTTAAATTTTACATTAGTTTATCTCTCCAATTGAATATTACATGATTCTGCATTTAATGTCATGGGGTTAGCTGTTACCCCATGCATTTGCCCAAGATATTTCCACCATCTTGGTGTCAAAATTCAAAATCAGTGATTAATAAAGTGAAGTAAGTGAAGGAGGAGCTGCAGGTTACTGAAACTGATGAGCATGATATATGAATACCATTAGCTTTTCCTTAAAGAACATTTATATGATTATATGAATGCAAAAAGGCAATGCGGTATTTTAGTCTTTCTCTAGTCACTGGAACACTCTGAAGCAGATGGACTCTGTGACTGATGATTCAATAATTGCACTCATTAAAAATGTTCACGCTTTTAATTTCCCCCCCTCTCACATTCTGTGAAGAGCTGAGGAATGAAATGGTTTTGTCATTGTCAGCAGATAGATAATTGAGTTTGCTTTGATTTCCTGGGGTGCCCCTTCCCCACCCCCATGCTGTTGGATTGACATCTCCAGAAACATAGCAGAACATATGAATCAGACCCAACTGTCTTAAAGGAGAAAAACACTACAGAAAGACTCCTGTGTCCCTCCCAGTGTTAACTTGTGCGTACTCAAGCCAGCAACCTACCTTGGTAGAAGACAGCATGCATTTGCTTTGCTGCCAGATTACTGCACCCCCTCCAGCCCACCCCCCACCCCCACCCCCACCCCCCAATAAAGTTACCTAACTGTGGGGATCAAGGGAAAGAAAAATAATTCTGCCTTGAACATATGCATTGAATGCTTCTCTTGTTTGTTGTTGCTAGAATCAGCCTAATTGTGACAGAGGTGAGAGAGTGTCCAGCTGTGCCAGTGCCTGTTGCTTGGTATTGCAAGAACATGGAATTATAGCAAAAACCAAATAGTCTCACACAGACCTAAGGAAAAATGATAGTGGGAAAAGCAGTGAAAAATATAGCCATCCTGTCTTCTCCGAAGACAAGGATAAAAGTATCTCCCAGCTCTGCTGAAGAGGTGCTTCTTTTTGTTTCTGCCATTAGGACTTAAGTTTAGAGTTTGCATCTAAATTTAAACTGCATAATAGCAAAAGCATTCTCCAAATGAAGTATTACATTCACTCATTCTATCTACCCTATTGTTTGGGCGCCCATTTTCCAGACGCTTTTCTAGGAGCAAATATAGTAGAAGTTGTGCAATCCTTGACTTCCTGACAGTCTCCAGCTGCCTCAGGAGACTCTTACACTATCCATCATTTTTATTTTGCAAATGCCTAGCTGAGATCACAGCATCGTGGTTTTCAGTCTTGTTCAAACACAACATGATAGAACTCTTTGCGACTCTGGTTATGGTCACTGAGGTAGACTTTCATTGCTCCCATACTTAGGTACATTCTGTACCTGTGAGCAAAAGAAAAATATTTTTTCTGCAAGGATGTTCTGTGTCCTTGACTTCCTGAGTACATTTCCTAGGCTTGGGTGCTCCATAACACAATTTCAACCTGCTGTTAGAGTCCCGGGCAGACTACGTAAGTGCTTAGGCACTTCTACAGCCCTCCTTCTTTGTACACACTCTCTTAGACCCCTGACAGCTGAAGCATGCAACACACAGATTTTGACACAAAACACACAGATCTAAAAAGTGTTGGTAGGTCCTCATATCTTCCTTTGCTTCCAGTTCACTGCAGCCTTTTATCATTTGTGTCTGTCAGGTACGAGATTATTACACAGATTTGTGATGTGGGGATTTTCTTCTTCATATATTGTTTCAACAGTTGAAAAAGATGTCCCTGTCATAAAAGCAGACCTTGTTCCTTGTTCACCAACTACCTTTTGTCTTTGTGAACTCCCTGGAGTGTTCACCTTGACCTGACACTTGGGAGAAGGCTGCATCTTCAGACCAGTTCCTTCCCCTGTATCTAAACCACAGTTACTCCTTTTTCTCTTCATGCAGATGAAAATATTCCATACTTTAAAGATCCTTAGCTAACAATCCATCCAGTCATAACTGTGAATGCTACATGCCTCTCTCAAGATGCAATACAGTGCGTTATGTGTATTTCATAAAAACAAACTGTAATGTATAGATTGCACATACTTCTACTAAATCATCACAGCATGGCAACTTCAAATGGGCTTGCCATTTAGCCAGCAAAAGCAAACAGCAGAATTAGAGTGCATGCTTGCACAGAGAGACATGATTTGCACACAATTCAGTAGCACTATACCTTAACTAAATAAATTCAATTAACAATCACAGGAGTTTTTTTAAGTCTCATGCACAATAATGTGGCCACAAATGCTTTGGGAAATGGATCCCTCAATAGTCATTTCTTTCAAGGAACAAGTGGTCTAGAGTATATGGAAGTTCCTAAGTGGATGTCACATACAGAGAGGAGCAGTGTGAAAACCTCAGCAGGCAAGTTGGGGATTCAGGAAGATACCAAAAACTGTCTTTAAATGCACTATTTCACATAATCCGCTACATCCTGATGGCATCAGGAGATGACCATCAGCCAAGGATGCACATCTCTGAGAGGAAAGGTCTGGTTAGAAATGAGGCTCAATGGCAGTCAGACAACATACAGAACAAACAAAAGCTTTCTAGGGAAATAGCCACAAAATGCAGCTTCAGACTTCTTATCTGGAGCTAAGCATACGACTAGATTTTTTTATTATTATTATTTTTTTTTTCACTAGAGTGGATGAACCTAAGTTCATGCACCCTACTACCCTCAAACACTGGAAAGTTTTGGATACAGACCCAGAGCCAAAGCAGTTCACAGTTACCTCTTATTCAGACAAGGTCACAGACACATTGCAAGCAAAACATTTATCTGTCAAAGTAGGATGTTACCTTTTGAGAGCCAAACACAACACGCTAAAGGTCTGTATTTCATTTTGAATGCATGTCTGAGCCCACACTCTAACCCAAATGCATCTTATGTGCGCACTGACTGGCTTCATCCCACAGCACGGGCTCAGGAGCACACCTTCCTGCCATTGTGTCTGCTGTATGTCCTGGAGGATCATTACATAGCCAAAGGTAAATCAAATGTCCTGAAAGTGAGCTGGCACCCTAGGTAGCCAGCTCAGCGGCTTCCCGTAGATGAATATGGTTGTGATACTAAGCCACCAGCCTCCCACATCTGAGAATCCGAGTGCACTGCCCTTGGTCAGTGAGGTGCACGTGTTTTCATCCACTTCTTGGCCCAGCCTGCAAATAACCTTCTTACCTTTCAAGTCCTTCAAAATCCGGCGCTTCATGTTTGCCTGCTTTTCTGGTCTCCCCTCAGAGTCAATAGCAAGACACTGCCCTGCTCACAGAAAGCTGTGAAACATACCATTGGAAATGTGGTAGCTGTAGGGGCAGCATGAAGGAAAGCAGCAAATGGGTAAGACAGGATTTGGCCCTTTTCCACTTTAAGGGAAAATGCTAAGAAGTTGCACAAAACAAAAAATGAACATCGATGCAGTCATTGGGTATCAGGTATTTAAAGGCACTGTTTCTTTGTGAATTCAAGCACTGGAACCACTTTCTTCTCAAACTGTTGGTGCCTCATTGTTCATAATTGGTATCTATTTATTATTTAAATTATTTTTGTGCATCATTGCCTCATGTGAAAGAGGTGATTGCATTTTATGGCCAGATGTGACTATTCTGCTGCATAAATTAGATAGAGGTGAAAAACAAAACCCAAACCAAACAAATTGAGAAACATTGTCCAAGAAGGAAGTGCAAAATGAAAAATATGAAAGCAGTTCTAACAGCTAGTTCTAAAATCAGTATGTGCCAGACCAATCCCTATTACATATTGCATTGCCCACATACACTGTGAGTAATGTGGGTAGCTTTCACAGGGGTCTCAGATGTCACTTTCAACAATTTAGCTGTAACATGGAAATCAAAGCATGTTTATCCTCCTAGAAACTATACTTACCTTTTCTGGGGCAACTGACGAGGGCACATCTTTCAAAGGACTATGCTTTACCCTGAAAGCCCCACAACACAGCTTACCTGCTCAGTCTCCAAAGGCCACCAGTTAAGTAAGTGTTGTTTTGCTTGGGTGTTCTTCCATGGGATTCAGCTCCAGGAATCCACAACATGAACAGAAAGACTGTTTATAACAGCCTTTACAACAAAGGGTACCTGCTACATTTTAGAGTCCCACACCTAAGAAGTTTTATGAAAATATTCTTTGTTCTCAGGATTCCTTCTCCCTATGTCAAATAACGAAAGACTATTGATATCACTTCCTTTTAATGCTGATACAGGACTTCAGTGTTGCTCCTAATTTTTCCAGAAATATTATGCAACTGTAGCATAACCCTGCTCTTTTTTTAAAAAAAAAAAGAATCCCTAAACCAAATATAGTTGCTCTAACTTTTGCAGCCAGTAAAAACACACTATTTTCTTCAGGGCTTGTCACTATTTTAGATAGCTGAAGAAAAAAAAAAATCTTGCCTGGGTGGAAAATTTCTATTGCAACTGATAGCAAATACGGAAAGTCTAATTTGCATATAGATGTTGAAGCTTGCAACAATATACTCCCCTGAGAGAGCTCTTGTTGTTTAACTGTGTACACAGTCTGGCACTATGCTGCCCAGCACCTAATAAAAGCTAAATTAAAACTTTTTTAAAGCTCTGAAGCTGCGAATGTCCTTAAACCACCAATTTGCATTTGCAAAGAAAGAGCAGAACCATACCAAGCTAAGACTCATTTAAGAGGAAAAGCAGAGGGTATGGCAGCAAGGGCAAGAGGGAAAAATAACTTTATTTGAGAGTAAACATCAGTCAGATGTACTAATGCTTTAATTCATGAGCCTAGATGAGCTTTATTACAATGTTGGTATCAAGCAATACCGAGGAGATAAAAAGCAGCACTATGTAAAAGAGAGAGAGACTAACAGGATTATTAACAGGGTTGAAAAGAAAACAGAGCCAGAATGGCTGAATAGTGAGGAGAAGATGAAATGGAAGGTGGAGAGAGCAGAAAAAGAGTGCAAGTAGAAGTCTGAAGTATAATCTACTCTCTCTTTTTTTTTTTTTTTCCCTGTGAATTCTGTTTTTATTTTAGTTTTCAGTGTTGAACACAGACTATGCAGTGAAAAAATTATATGATACTGTGCCAAGGGAAAACTAAGGGCTGGCAGGGGAAAAAAACAAGTTTGCTGTCATGATTTCATTAAATAAACTAAGTTATTATTTTAAGGAAAGCTTATATAATAAATATAAAGGATAAATAACAGTGTCAGAACTAGAATTTGCACAAATTTTAAGTTGGTCAAAAGAAAATCCATGATTGGTATTGGAAGGTTTTGAATTTTAAGAGCAGCAGAAGAACAATATAAAAAGCACAAAAGTTACCACACTGTCTGATAGTTCTAGATTCCCACTGACCCACACTGCAGCAAATTACACACTGTTCAATGAATTCTCCCACTCTGATTTTCAATTCAGTTCTCCCAACACCTGCTCAAATAAATAATGTCTTTTGGACTTCTGTTTGAACAGCACTTGTAGCCTTAAGTAGGACTTTGAGACTGAACACAAAAAGAAGTGATTGAGAGCCTGAAATATGGAAAGAAAGGGATGCTTTTACAGCTTTGCCCTGCCGTGGAATGAAGAATGGAGCCTTTTTAGATGTGTGATTCTCCTTTACTTCATGAATTAGCAATACAGTTAAAGGAAGCATGTCATCTTTACCTGCCAATCCTTTTTAGGGGTTATACTTCCTCTAGTCTTGTCTTTTACAGTGTGTTTCCTCCTTACTACCCAGTATTAGGGACCATCTGGATGAGAGGAAACTAATGTTTATCACATATCATTTGATTTAAATTTTATTCACGCAAATGCTGTGAGTGGAATTACATTTATATAACTATCTAAAACTGAAATTATCTTCTCACTATTCCTTTCACTTATCCACCCCTATGTTTGACAAGAGGTATTTGCCCCTTAATCTTTTTCACTCAGGTTTCTAGCTCTGGTAACATAATGCTGTCTGTCATGCTACTGCTTATCTCCAGGGAGTTTGAATAATTTCCAAAATTAGTGTTTCCTGGCTAGTGTCTAGAAAGTTCACTTAATCATTTCGTCAAGCATTTGCAGGAATGGTGAAATTAGCATTTATAATAACATATTCTAAAGGAACAAGGAGCTCTGCTTACAGCCTGGAGGCTGTTTGATAGTGGGACTATGAAGCTCTGCAGATTTAGCAATCTGTAGGAGCTATAGGAGAGAAAATAAAGCTTCCATCAGGGAGTGAGGGTCAGATCCACCTGTGAATCTGTATGATGTGTATGCATTACTTTGGTTTATATATATATATATATATATATATAAAGATCATTTGACTCAAATCTCTGGATCACTCACTGTGTTCTGGTTCACATCACCAATCAGTTGCAAAGTACATGAACTGCTTTTCTTTCAGGCAGGGCTAAACCAAAAGTGCTGGTCTGGGAACACATCCAATGTGCTCAAGCTGCTGGTGGACATTCGATCCACGGGACCAGACAGCACACAACTTGAAATAAACTCTCCTGATATACTTATTTCATGGGCATTCAACCCTCCGCAGCTGCTGTTCAGCACTTTAGATTCACTCCTGCAGGGCTGCGCTAGACAGAAATGCAACTATCTTATATATTCATTGAAACAAGCTGAGCTCTGGACATGATAGATGCCAAAAGCATTGATGGCCCTTGCAGGAAAATCCAAAGTCATTATCTCCGTGGCTTTTCACAAATATCAGACACAAAGTAATGAATCATTCATTTACTCCTTTAAAGCAGTTTTATTTTGACTCTATTTAATCATGTAAAAACTAAATCTGTTTTTCCCTTCAGTGCATTAAATATGCAGTCTCTTATAGATTGCATGTTGTGCTAATTTGGGATCATACTAGCCAAAGAAGTCTGTATGTTATTCTATTTGCAGAATGTGCTGACCTTGAGGAAATTTATTTTAACCCTGATGAATTTGTTGGTCTGGGGATAATTCATGGGCATCAGAATGTTCACAGATAAAACCACTGTTTTGACCTTCAAAGTGCTCGTCACTAACGTGTCATTATGCAAGTTGGGAACTTTTCAGTCCCTTCAAAATGCATCACTAAGAGCATCCTCTTTGCTTGTCACTCTATATTATTCCTATCTGAATGTCTTTATTACCTCCTCATTTTCATAGCATCATATGCAAATATCTCATGCCCACCTTCAATGCCCTTCACAACTATAACCTTCTTTTAATTTTTTTCTTTTTTTCTTTTCTTTCCTTTTTTTTTTTTTTTTTTTTCTTTTTCTTTCAGGTCTATAGTGCTAAATTCTTGAGTGACTGAATGTTCAGTGATACCACAACTCTATGCTTCTGTACATAATAGTCTCCTTTTCTCTTCCCTGGTACTAGTTCCTGTGGCAAACCATACCATATTATATCCTGCTGTCATTCCCTGCATAACTATGCATCACAGTTGCATGGTCTGCTGGGAATTAAACACAAATCTTACCAGGTGCACTGCAGTCTGACAGAGATGCTATTTAGTTAGTTAGTTAAGGAAAATAAACTAATTCAGACTGAATTGTTAGTGCACAGAAGTATTCAAATTTGCTCTTGCCACACTTCCTCCTTCGTGCCTGCTGTTTGCAATAATCACTTCTGGTCTCTGTTTCATGTTAGCTTGCATGTTCTTTGGGATTGAGGGTTTTTTTATAACAGTGGTCATCAAACAGTACAGATGGCATTTCTGGGCAGTGCTATCAATCCAACAGTAAACCAGGTACTGACACTGTATGAATTCTAATTCTTGGTTTGTCTAAATAGGTTAATCATACTATATTGTTGACACATCCCCTCTGAATACAGCATGTAAACACTTATCTCTGAGTTTAGTGGTCTAAAGAGTCACAGAACATTGTATTTGTTTACATCCACACTCTTCCATTCTGAAAGAAAGTGGCATGTTAGGAAGCCTGGCCCCTGGCAGGGTTTTTTGTGTTGGCACAAAAAGTGAGCAGTTAATGACACTAACATGGCAAAAGTTTGACTGTTTAAAAAACAGTGAGGCTATCTGAGAAGAAAAAAGTGCATATAGGCACATATTTTCCACCCCAGCAGACTAAGGAGCCTTTATTACTGCCCTTAGAAAGCCCACACAGAAAAGTGATGAGATCCAGAGCTGAGGGAGTGTTGAAACATTGTCTATTTTGCCAATGTCTTTTGATACATTTCTTAAAACCTCTCTTCCTCCCCTAAAGAAAGATTGTTAAAATCAAGGACTTAAAAAAAAATAAAATATCTGTAGTATTGTTCTAGATATTTTACTGAGGGGAAAGTAATTAAAATGATGAGTTTTGTCCCTGTGTTGAACTGGGATTGTTTCCTCCAAGCTTTAAGATAGGTTCACTAAGCCTTGAGAAACTAGAATATGAACAAAAAAAGTTACTGGCTGGTAATAGGAACAGGCTGAATTTGCCCTGTAATTTGGTATTATTTCTATTTATTGATAGAATTGAAGGCTGATTAATTTTGTCTAAAAAGTAGAGGCCAGTTAATACATTCAGATATTCAGATTTTGCTGTATTCCATACATGTGTAGATACATGTATGTATTTTTTAGACAAAAGAATTTGCTCTAAATTAAAATCCTGATTTTCTGAAATGTTATAAAAATAGTATGATTTGCATAAAATGAATACTAAATATCCAGATATTTTACCTTGCAGTTTCTTGGTTTGCCCTGTTTAGGAAATTTCCTATGTGTTAGTTCTCAGCACACAAACTAGTGTCTGCCAATCAAAAAGCAGAAATCAAAGAAAACAAGATACAGAGCCATAGCCTGCTTTCCCATTAGCATTGAGAGAACCTGTGGTGGTGTGTTCCCTCCCTGCCTCCTGCCCTGACCTTTGTTTCTGTGGCAAAGCTCAAGTGATAACCGCCAGTGCTAGTAGTAATAGATGCACCTGACCATGATGGCTGTATCCCACTCAAAGTGGATTCAGGGGAGACAAACAACAACACGATAGCTAAGGACTAATTAAACAATGTGCCCACCTAACAGCACTTGTCAAGGTCTGACTAAAGCCAATTTTGAAAGAAACTAACTTCTGTAGTTGGTGTGCAAATATGACTATGCACCAAGTGCCTTACTCCATGAGCAGTGGGCAGTGCAGAGCCAGCGGAGCTCTCCTGCACAGCAGAAGGCTGCACACCACGATCTTCCATTGAGTAGGGACACCTCTCAAGGTTATTCCTCAAGGCTGAGAGATTTCTTGCTGAAACAGATTCTTGGTAAGTGGTTAAAAGCATGCTAAACTTTGAAATTGTAGCCAAGTAGTATAAAGGACTGATTGTGCACGTATAATCCTCTAGATATAAACTGGTGACCAAGTCTGAGACTAAGTCTGGATCTAGCTGCACCCAAAGTCCTCTCTGAGAAGGAGATTAGAATGCAGAGGGGTCCTTTCTGAACCTCATGACTCAATGGGAGGATCTCCCAAACGGTTTTGTCTGACCTTGTCCTCTGTGCAGTAAATAATCAAGTATACCTTGCCATTGACTCTTGTTAAGCCACTGTCACATTTACTATCAAACTTTGTTAAGTTGCTGTTTTATACCAATAAACATATTGCTGCTTCTCTCTTACAAGTGAAACGTGTCACTCCTTTCGTGACAGCACCTTCATTTGGATTTAGTTACAAAACTCCTATGAAAATTTATATTAATTCACTCATCTGAGTGAAATGGATTTGACACGTGTGAATACCTGCATACAGGAAAACTAGATAAGAATCCTTTTATATTAAACTAAGAATTGTATACATGGACAGTATATGAACCTCTTTTTCTTCAGGTTCTTTTGCACACAGCCTTTTACAGTCAATGTAGTGAAAAAAAAGTAACACCTTCTTCAAAACAGCTTTAGGAACAGGGAGTTAAGACAAAGTAAAGAAATCTTGTTATTGAGTCGAAAGAATGAGTATTGTTGAATCTCCTAAAAGGAGCGTCCATGTCCAGAAAGATCCACTAAAGTCATAATCAGATCATGCGCATCATTAATAATGCCAACATATGCACGAGTGACATAGATAAAAGCTCTTTGAAGAGCAGGGTCTTTCCTATGGAAGATTTTTTCTTAAGTTTTTCTTCATGTCAGTGACATTGTTAAAAGGAATTGCTGAATACTTTGCTCAGATAAATCTTGGGATAAACCTTACCTGTTAATGAAACATAACATGAAATGAAAAAGTTAAGCTGCCAGAAAAAGTGAGCTGCATGTTACAACAAAGGTTTTAGGCACAGTTCATTTGAGATTATCATGATTGTGTTATACCTAGCATAAATTTTACTGAAAATGTTTTTAACTATTTTTTTCCTTTCAAAATGGGTAGGATCAGGTGTTTACAGCAAGGCAAAGGCTAATTACATTGGTAATTACATCAGTAATCCTCTTCCTGTTTTGTACTATTCATGTTGCACCTGTATAAGACTGCCCATCAGAAAGCTTCCAGTTGCATAGTGGATGTTTTTAATTTTGTCTGCAGGTCTAAGAAAATTCTGATTATTCTGCAACTCAGGACTTGAAACCAGGGCTAGGAAAGAAAAACAATTATTTTCTGTAATAATGCATAACTATGTGAGAAGATGCCAGGAGAGTTAATGGACAACTTTATAATTTCATTCAATTTTTTCATGAGTGATATAATTTAGATGTAAAACGGAATATGTTGTTAAACCCACCATCATACTTACACTTCTCATCATTTCTAGCACCCTGGTGTCTGCAACATAGCCATTGTTCTCCAGACCTTTTCTCTTGTAAAACCTCTTGATTTTTGGCCAGTAATTTAGGAAAAGTTTTGCAACTGTTTTGAGCAAAATCTTTTCTGTACACTTGAAGATGATTAAAGAAAAAAAAAGAAAAAAGAAAAAAAGATATTGTGCCAAGTGAAAATATTATGGTTGCCCAGAACTGCACTTAAAATTAGCATACCTCTGAAACTTGCTATGAAGACAATTCCGGTACAGCTTCTTTGGAAAGCTTGGAGAAAAACTACATCTCGGTCAAAACATGAGAAAAATATAGAATCACAGAATCATAGAATATCTCAAGTTAGAATGGACTCATAAGGATTATCAAGCCCAACTTTCTTCTCCTTGTAGGACTACCTGAAACTAAGCCATTAGGGCTCAAGTGCACCCTCAATAAGTTTGCAGACATACCAAGATGTAGGGGAATGTTGATCTGCCTGAAGGTAGGAAGGCTGCTCAGAGGGATCTGGACAGGCTGGACCGATGAGCTGAGGCCAACTGTATGAGGTTCAACAGGGCTCAGTGCCGGGTCCTGCCCTTGGGTCACAGCAGCCCCACACAGCGCTACAGGCTGGGGCAGAGCGGCTGGAAAGGGCCTGGTGGGAAAGGGCCTGGGGGTGCTGGTCGGCAGCCGGCTGGGCATGAGCCAGCAGGTGCCCAGGTGGCCAAGGAGGCCAGCAGCACCCTGGCTTGTGTCAGAAGCAGTGTGGCCAGCAGGGCAAGGGAAGGGACTGTCCCCCTGCACTGGACACTGGTGAGGCTGCACCTCGAACACTGTTCAGTTTGGGGCCCTTCACTGCAGAAAGACATTGAAGTGCTGGATCATGTCCAGAGAAGGGCCGTGAAGCTGGTGGAGGGTCTGAAGAACAAGTCTTATTATGAGGAGCGTCTGAGGGAACTGGGGTTGTTTAGTGTGGAGAGGAGGAGACTCAGGTGGAACCTTACTGCTCTCTACAACTACCAGAAAGGAGGCTGTAGGCAGGTGGAGGTCGGTCTCTTCTCTCAAATAACAAGCAACAGGACAAGAGGAAATTGTGCTAGGGGAGGTTTAGATTGTATATTAAGAAAAATTTCTTCACTGAAAGGGTTGTTAAGCATTAGGACAGGCTGCCCAAGGGAGTGATGGAATCACCATCCCTGGAGGTCTTTAAAGAACATGTAGATGTGGTGCTTAGAGACACGGTTTAGTGGTAGACTTGGCAGTCCTGGGTTAAGAGATGGACCTGATGATCTCAAAGGTCTTTCCCAATGTAGACATTTCTATGATTCTACATGACTGACAGCATCATCCAGATGCTTCTTGAACTCTAACAGGCTTGGTATCATGACCACTTCCCTGGGAAGCCCTTTCCAGTGAATGATCACCCTCTTAGTGAAAAAAGATTTCCTAATGTCCATTCTGAACTTCCCCTGACACAGCTTCAGTCCATTTCCTTGTGTCCTGTTGCTGGTCATCAGAGAGAGGAGATCAGCACCTCCCACTCTGCTGTCTCCCTTTAAGAATTTGCAGACTGCTAGAAAGTTATCTCTCAGCCTTCTCTTCTCCAAGGTAAACAGAGCAAGTGACCTCAACCTTTCCTCATAAGTCTTGCCCTTGAGACCAGTCTGATGTCCTTCTCATACTGAGGCACCCAAAGCCATACACAGTACTCAAGGTGGGGTCACACCAGTGCAGTGTAGAGTGCGACAATCACCTCCTTCGACTAGCTAGCGTTGCCGTGCTTGATGCACCCCAGGACACAGCTGGCTCTTTTGGTTGCCAGGTCACAGTGCTGACTCATATTTAACCTGCCGTCAACGAAAACCCCCAGGTCTCTGTCCATGGGACTGTTCTCCAGCTTCTTGCTCCCCAAATTGTACGTTTAACGAGGATTACCCCATTCCAGGTGGAGAATCTGGCAGTTGCTTTTGTTAAATTTCATACGGCTGGTGACTGCCCAGCTTGCTAGCCTATCTAGATCTTTCTATAAGTCCTCTTTACCTTCAAAAGGTCCACAGCTCCTCATAGTTTAGTATCATTGGCAAACATACTTAATGTACTTTTGATCCCTGTGTTTACAATTTATAAAAGCATTAAAGAGCACTGGCCCTAAAACTGAGCCCTGGGGAACCCCACTGGTAATATTTCTCATATACATTTATTATGTCAGGCTTAGTGGAGAATCAAAGTTTAATTTTTATTTCTATTTAAAGGAAAATTCTGACCAGGTCTTCCTATTGTTATTCCAGCATCATGGACATCTTTCGGATGACCAAAATTATTAACCAAGTAACATTTCCAAAGTCTGTAGTTAGATATAGCTAGAGGGGGGAAAGGGGAAAAAGAAAAGGGACCAAGGGTTGATAAAGAAAAAAAGAAACAAAACCCAAATCAGAGTAATTTCACCACATGCTACTAGTTCCCGCTTGTACCTCAATGTCCTAGAATCTTTAAGTTTGCTTTATTTTCTCCAAAAAGACTGGCATTCTTAGCTCATTTTCAGAAAGTTGGGCTAGCTATTTTTGGAAATACTCGGTCTGAAGTCTATGAAACTGAAATTATTCCATGTGATCTGATACAGATAATAGAAAATTATCAGTAGATAACAGATCACTAATTCTTCCACATTCAAGGAAAAAATAAAACATTGTTTACAAATGGGTAGAAGACTCAATGAAAGAATTTCCCTGAATTTCCTTGAATTTTGTTGCTGCTATTACCTTGACTGCACTAGAAATTAGTAAATCATGCAAAATACTCTAAACTGTCCTCCATACAGAGAAACGGAAAAAGAAGAGAGAGAAGGATATGGAGAGGAAGAGAGAAAGGAGGAAGGGGGAGGTGAAAGGAGGAAGGGAGAAGGTGGGGCTGTAAAGTTGTAATTTGCAGACTTTCTGTGTATTGGGTTTGCAGGGCAAGGTTTTGGTAGCAGTGTGCCTAAAGAGGTGACTTCTGTGAGGAGATGCCAGAAGCTTCCCACACGTCTGATAGAGCCAGTGACAACCAGCCCCAAGACAGACCCACAGCAGGCCAAGGCTGAGCCCATCAGCTATGGTGGTAGTGCCTCTGTGAAAAAGCATTTAGGAAGCAGCAGCCAGAATCAAGGAGTGAGAGCATGTGAGAGCAACAGCTCTGCAGACACCAAGATCAGTGAAGAAGGAGGGGCAGGGGGTGCTCCAGGAACAACAACAGAGATGCTCCTGCAGCCTGTGCCCTGCAGCCCATGGAGGTCCACAGTGGAACAGATCTCCACCTGCAGCCCACAGAGGACTCCACACTGGAGCAGGTGAGGCCCAAAGGAGGCTATGACCATGTGGAGAGCCTGCAGCAGAGCAGGTTTCTGGCAGGACTTGTGACCCCATGGGGGATCTATGCAGGAGCAGTTTGTGGAGACTGCAGCCCATGGGAAGGACCCATACTGGGGAAGTTCATGGAGGACTGTCTCCCATGGGAGGGACCCCACACTGGAACAGGGGAAGAGTGTGAGAATGAAACAGCAAAGACAATGTTTGATGAACTGATGGTAACCCTCATTCCTCATCCCCCTGTGCTGCTGAGGGGGGAGGTAGAGAATCTGGGATTCAAGTTAAGCCTGTAAAGAGGGGTGGGTTGTGGGGGGAAGGTGTTTTAAGATTTGTTCTCATTAGCCTACTCTGACTTCAGATTTGTGATAAATTAAATTCATTTCCCCAAGTCAAGTCTGTTTTGCTTGTAATGGTAATTGCTGAGTGATCTCCCTGTCCTTATCCTAACCCATGGGCCTTTCATTATGTTTTCTCTGCCCTGTTCAGCTGAGGAGGGGGAATGATAGAGCATCTTGGTGGACAACTGGAGTCCAGCCAAGTGCAAGCTATGACTCTCTGAAACCACAGCAACAGAAGTGAACTGAAGAGATTAAATTAGAGCGTCACTCTGTTTATGATCTTACACAAAAGACCCTAGCACTTTCAAGTAGATGAATACTGGATTCCCACATCACAACTTAGAAAATTGTCAGTTAAGTGACATGACCGAGATGACACAACAGTTCAGTGCTGGATCCAAAATTCAGACCTTCTCAGTCTGCCTGGTAGGTAAGACTTGCCCACCTCCCATATCATTCACCAAGTCATTTAATTGCTTTTCCCAGACTATCTGTGAACTGGAGCTGTTATAGAGACTGGTGGGATACAAACACATGGGAAGGGTTCAACTGACTCTTTAATTGATTGATTTAAAAATGCAAAGTATTATCATAGAATCTTTTCACTGCAAATGATCTTTCTGACTAGAGTGAAACTTGGCAAAATGGGAGAGGAGCAGAAAGTATTTGTCCTTTATCTCAGGCTTTTCTACAGAGCCCAGAAGACCTAGTCAAAAAATAATCATGGCTTTTTTTCACTAGAACTGGCATTAGAGATACTTTTCCTGTTGAAGGCTGGAGGCTCAATCACTGACCTACACCAACCTTCCAGCCACAGTCTAGAGAACATGGTTCGGTGCAGACACAGACTGTTTTGCACAAGCTTTCCAAAAGGAGTTAGGATCAACTGGCACTGAGATTTCCTGACTTTTTCAGTTCCATAGCTAAAGCATCTCCAAAACATATGCAAGCTGCTCTTGAGCATCATGGACAATAAAGAACGACTCCCAATTGCAATAACATAATATATTAAGAGCCAGTTTCCATAACAGATTGTTACGGCTGAGAGAACAGCACTTTCTATGTCTTTTTTAAATAATACTATCCCTTTATTAGTTCCTTTTGAGGAAGCTTATTCCCCAACTTTTAAATAAGCTAATAAATAGTATTATAAACAAAAGTGTGCACTTTTACAGTCACCTATGCAAGGTCAGTTTTTTTTTTTTTAAAAAAAAAGACTGTGCATACAGATCACTATATATCAATTACTGCATGTGCAAACTATTTGTGTATACAAAGTATTAATTAACCTTTCAAATTCCATCTAATTGAGCAAGAATTAGATTTATAACAAAGTGACTTTATGTGCATATATATTTATAAGTAGCTTGGTTTTGCAGTTTTGAATATGTGGCTCATGATGTGTGTGGTAAATAAAGTCAAGGATGGGTAGCATGTCATTGGTAGAAAGAAAGAAAGACTTCCAATGACTCCAGTGTTATGATCTGAAGAACTGATCTTGGTCATCAATTCTTTTTGATCTCCCAATGTAGCAATCTCAAAACACCAACCTGTTTAATTTCTGAGATCATCTGTTTTGTGTTATAACCAGCGTAATTGTGAAAACTGAAAAAAATATAAATAGTCAGGAACAGTTCTGTCTTTTGGAAGTAGGAAGATAACTGCATTGACATGCCTTTACTCACGCTGAAGTGTCCTTAAACTAGAAGTTGATTATCTTCTAGAAAAAACAAACTAGTGTGTTGGCTTAATGCCAAAGGTCAGCTTGAACTGCACCAATACAAAAGACAATAATGATTTCTACCACATGTTGTTGACCATTCTGGACAGTGACTTGCAGCAGACTCTCCACTACTTCTGTTTTATAATATATCTCTTCCAGTGTGCCTTTCTTTCACAGCCATGCAAGAAAAAAACAAGTGTATTGAAACATGCTCTTTTCAAGGCTGCATTATCTCCCCAGATCTTTATATTGCACTCAGAGAGCATGTATGAATCATCAAGAACATCTGCCTCGTGCAATGAACTGCAGTGAAAAAATCTTAAAGCCAACACGAACTCCAAAATAACAAGTTGATAAGGGGTAACTAGCAACTATTAGTTTTTTGGAAGTCGTTTTAAAATGTACCTCCCAGAGATGAGGAATAACTAAACTATAGCCCCCAATTCATGGATGATCTGATAGAAAATTAGGATTTCTGCCTCATAAAACATCTCAGGATTTTTGACTTACAAGAAGGGATTATTCATGGAAAAGGAACTCAACAAAAACAAACAAACAAACAAACAGACCCAGATTCTCACAGATTCCAGGAGGGAGTGTCAGAAATACCTGACTTGCAGAAATGCAAGGCAGGACTGCCCCACAGCCACAGGAACTAAGCATACAAAATATGTTGCACACACATGGTAGAGCTGCCCAGAGCTTGGCCTCATGGGCATCTGAGATTCCTGGTTTATTGACAATCCTAAGGAAAGACACCTGAAAGCTTAAGTCCTAGAAGATCGCCTAAGGAGCTGGGCAAATGAAAGGAAAACGTGAGAGTCTGTCCGAATTAGTTGTATTGTTCTAAAAGCCCTTCAGTTCCCACAAGATAGTGTTCCTCACTGCTAAGAAAGTGTTTTAAAATCAGGAAAGTCCCAACAAGCTGCAGTTGTGAGAATTTAGTTAGAAGGGTCATTGAGATCCTCTAACTGAACATGCAAAACATTCTGTTACTATTTGTATGAGCAAGCAAGGTAAAATTTCAAATCTCTATAGGAGAGAGAGAACTAAGCACACAAGAAAATTACAAAGAGGGATTTTTCTGCATTTCCTAACAATCTATTAATAATACTTTAGATACGATCATATGATGCTATACAATGTGCAAGTCCTAGTGTTTAGATAATTAAAGGAACATTTTAGAAATGCATTCTGGCTAGCAGGGAGGGATTATGCATGGATTGGTTTTAATCTTCAAAAGATCAGATATAAAAAAAATTAATCTCTCTATTGCTTGTATTTAACCTGATATAACTGACATGTTTTCATCTAAAAATATACAAATACCTTATATATCAAACAACTAGTTTGCAAATTTCCACCAGAAAATCTTCACAGTACTAAGATAGCAAAGCAGGGAAAATGTCTTACTAAAAGAATCAGCAGTTTTCTGCAGGTTTGCTTAGATTTCTCTCTACAGGAACTATGTCTAATTCAGATTAAAATGTCATTGATTTCCCTGTAGGATCTCAGAGAATCTGCAAAGGCCCTTTCCTGCAGGGATTTTCACTTGTCATTGGTCACCACAGCACATCAAAATGGTGCGTACATTCTGTGTGATTTGATTAAACATAATTATGCAAGTTCAGAAACACACTTAAAGGATTGTACTTCAATCAACCCTTTGCTCTACCTTTTAACAGTTATCCACATCACTTCACACTATGTTTATATGGTAAATAGCAGATACAATGCAACTGCACACAGAAAAGACATGCACAAAATGGAAGCACAGGGAAGCAGATATACTCTGAGCCCTTAAAATAATTCAAGACACAGAGTAACAGTTAGGTAAGACTTTGTGCAATAGCAAAGAAAAACCTAGTTTTAAATTAAAAACCCTTTTGCGGCCATAATCTCCCAATTTTTCTCTGATTTTCTTTTTCAACAAGAATACTTTTTCTTTGTGATTATCTGCACTGTAAACCATCAACTGCTGTTTTTTGACAGCTGAAGAAAACCCTTGCCAGAAGTACTAAAACATTGCTTTTTGGCAATCCAGGTGAAATGAAGAAGCTTTTTGCAAAGTTCTAATATGACCATTAAAAAAAAAAAAAAAGAAAGAAAAAAAAAAGATACCAACATGCATGAAGATCCACAACTGTTTGCTTCATAGGGCCCCTGTGAGGCAGCCTTGAAAGCAACCTTCAGCATCTGCTCCTCCAATTTGCATAAGTAATTGGTAAGTGATTAGGAGCACAAGCTGACAAAAACAAGCTCAGCGTGTGATGGAGTGGGCTGATTCTCTTGCTTCAAATTACAGTGAATTTCAGAAAGATTTTGAAAGAGTGATTATTTATTTAAAGAGTTTATGACCTTCAGGTTAACAGACATCCATGACATGTCTCAAGAGTTATGTTCCTGTGGGTGATAAAACTTCAAGCAATGAACACAGAGCAGGGGACAGAGCTTTCACTGCAGTCAGGGAAAGTTTTTGGGACTTATTTCCACAGAAGAACACCATGACCTCTAGTTCACCCTACAAAATGCACAGGTTCAAAGGCTGAATTCATTCTTACCAAGCAACCTGATGGGATGAGAAGAAACAACGTGAAAAAGGAAGCATGCTAGGCTACCATTTACTCCAGGGAAGAGAAAGGACTGCGTCAAAATTATTATACTAATCCACAAGGTTTGGGACTGATACCTTCAGTCAACCCTGGCAAGTTCATCAGCAAAAAATGGATTTTAATTTATTCTTTAAGCTTCCTCTTTTCTTGGTTCTGTCTAGTCAAGGTGTGCTTTCACTTCAGAGTTATCCCTGTCACTGACGCTTCTTTTTTGCACAACATTCAGCCTCACTGGAATGCCAGCACCATACAGCAGCATCAGAGCCACTCTGGATTCCTCAGCTGGAGCTGCTCACATGATACTGAGACAACTGGGCTGTGACCCCAGCTTTTTGTTCAAACATAAAAAAAACCCAAACTTAATTCCTTGCTGTGCCTCACAGCGACAGCCTTTTCCTCCCGCAAGGGTAGACTTCAAGGAGTCACACATGTAGCTGTGCCATTCAGCCAAAGCAGACCTTTCTCTGTGCGTAAAGGATCTATAGCTGGGAGATGCCACTGGCTTCAATGACTTGACTGACTCTGAGATGTCTTTTGAAAAGTGGGCAACAGGTACATAGTATGCCCTGACCTCAGCATGGCTTGAGATTGTGCTGGCAGTTGATATCCTTGTCAGACTGCAGCAGGGCTCTGAAAGGCTGAGTCCACCCATTGCACAGTCCTGTGGGCTGCTCTGGGGAGTCAGGGATACTGTCAGTGGGAGATATGTTGCTGCTCCTTTCCTCCCTTCCCATTCTGGCTGGTAACCAACACAGAAGGCAACAGAAGAGCTGGCTGCTCCTGAGATGAGACATATCCCTTGAAGGTGCATTTCTCCCATCAATTGCAAGAACTTGTGTAGAGCAATGTTTCATTTGCCTGAATATGCAACAAAAGTCTGTGACAGCCCCTTTAAACGAGCTCTGCTCCTGGTAAAAGGCAAATGGAAATTGAACCTTGAGCTGGAGATGGAAGAGAGGAGAATACAGAGAGAGAAAATTCAAGTGAGGGATTAAACGATCTGTAATTATAATAGCATGATTTTCAGAAATCTAGTTTTACAATAGAAAATCATAATAAAATAAATTTGAAGACATTATCTATATGAACACAAACTGAAGTGATTGTTTTATTTTTCCATCTGACATCACTTCTCACAATACTCAATTTCAAGACAGAATTCCTGAGAGCACTACTAACTTGCTGAAATTACTAGACACAGACTTTTAAATTATTTCTTCACCTCGGTACTCACTGAGTGAACACTGGTTTAGTTTAATTTGGGCAGATTCATATTCCAAGAATTTTCCCCTGAATTTCATGGAAAAATATGGATAATAAATATGCAAATAAATTTTCCCACAATGAAAATAATCTACATCATGTAGGCAGAAACACAGAGTTTCAGAAGTTATGAGAAATCCAAAAGCAGAATCTCTTTTTTTCTTGGTTTGCCACTTAAGATCATCTCGGCTCTCCTCTGTACTGCAGCAGAAATTCTTGTTCTGAAGTATTCCTTTCACTCATTACATCACAAGCTACAGTGTACCAAAACATATAACGATTCCACCTCCTGTTGGTCCTTTCCTTGCCCTTATGATTGACAACCAGATGCTTGTGTGAGAGAGGGAAAGGCGAGCAGGACATAAGATGTAAAATATTTTCTGTTGTCCATTGTCCCGTCTTTGGGCTGTGTATACAAACCTCTTCAGATGGTCTGTCATTTCTGTGTTTGTGGACATGCTGCTTTCAACCATATGAAATTACACGAAAAAAATGTAGTATGACCACATACTCTTACATTTGCACCATGAGAGTCTGTGGTTATGAAGGGTGGACAAAATTTGCTACTTTTTAGTTGCTGGCTGTGGCAGCTGGGATGCAAAGACAGTTGTGGGCACAACTGGAGGCTGCTTTTCAGCAGTTACACTGGTTACTTCTGTGTTCAGAATACAACCATCCCAATATATTGGGTACTGAAAAAAGAGAAGAGTTATAAGTCATCATGAAATGGCTTCAATGAACATCTGCTGTAAGCTTTCTGTGTGGCAGTAGATGAATGTGAACTCTTGGAATTAATCAAGCAGGGCATGACCTTACTGAAATGAAATTACTGAAATTACTTACATTTGTGAAAAAGCAGTTTCACACCATGGCAGCAGAGTTTCTTCTCTCTCTCAGATGCAGAAGGTGGCTTTTCACCAGCCCCAGCTTCCACACTTCTCTGGGGAACAAAAGGGACAAGGAGTGCTATTGATGTAATTGTTTTTGTCAACTACACAGGTTGCTCTCAGGCATTTGGGGTGGTGAATACCTGCTCTTCCTCATCGTTCATAAGCAGCTATGTAAAGCTCTCCCAGTGTATTGTATAATTTTTCTGGTATTCACAAGTGGGTAGGCTTTGTTAAAGTCACAGAAAAAAAAAAAAAAAGGAAAAAAAAAAAAGAAAACTCTGTACGTTATTAATTTGGTGTCAAATAGGAGCACTTCAAAAAAGCAGTCTCTGTGTTGTGGCATTCTGCATTTTGCTCTGCTCATAGTATGATTTTCAGTGCTTCCTGGAGGACAGCAGAGCCCAGTGAAGGGCAACATTGAGTTGATGTTTGTGCTGAGCAGGCATCTCTTGGGCTGTGCTACGGGGAGGTTGTAAAGTTCTTAATCACAGACCCTTATTTTGATGCATGCTAAACTCACACCCTCCCTCACCAGAGAGCTTGTCATAGGTTAAACTTGTTGACACAGCCACTGATGTTTTCACTGCAGCTTTTGATACATAGCTACTTTTCATTGCTAAACTAGGGCTGTCAGTGCTGTTCCTGTCATGGTGCATGAAATGTTTCTCTTGGCTTTTCATGCAGGTTTGTCCATGTATTTTCCAACTTTCCACAAGAACTTCTTCATGTTATACATGCTTATTTCATACTATGTCCCTATATTCATGGGTAAATTCAAAGAGGAATGACAGGTCAGTTGGCACTTGCCTCAAACTTGCCACTATCAGCAGCCATTAAAAACTAATATTAATTTGTGGTGGGTCAATAGCACGTAAATAGCAGACAATAGCAGGGAAAACCAAGAGACTTCATTTTTCACCAGAAAAAACCATACTAAAAGGTTATATACATGCTAGAACAACCAATACTGGTTGTTTAAAAGTAAACTTCTTCCTAAAAATATAAGATAAAATCTAGTTTATGACAGTGTTTAAATGCATGTTTGCATACGTAATCAAGTTAACCACTATCACATTCTGTGTTATGTTTTGTGACTATTAATCACTGCCAAGTGATACTTTATTTGTCCTCCTACAAAATGTCACTCTGTCTTTCAGAGGACCAGGCAAAGAGCGAATATAATTGTACGTTTGTATTTCTACCTCAGGGTTTTGTACACCTTCTGAACAATGTAGGCAGAGCCTTTCAATAGAAATACTCACCATGTATTTTCTCCTTTACCCCTCCCTTCCACCCCCCATGTTTTCATATACTGAAAATAAAAGGTACCAAAGCTGTTACTCTGGAGAAATGGCTAGTTTGAATTTGAAGGAGTTAAGGTGTCACGTAACAACTAACTCTGTCCCTTATTTCCTAGTGCAATAAGAAATCATATCTGAACTATAAAATAAGCAGGTATAACATAAAGACAGGTGGATCTTGCCTCAGTAAATTATCCTGTTTCCCCTAAAATGACTAAACTCAGCCTTTCCCTCAGTAAAGATGCTAGTAATATTTCTCACTTCTATCCAACCTCTTCTTTTCACACAATGCAAAGAGCTGGGTATCAGGGCTCTGACGAGTGCATACCTGTTGCACTTAATCATCAACTCCCCTGCTAATTTCTGCATGAGTAAAACAAAGAACTAATTTGTGGCAATGGGCTGGCATGAGACCCAGTGAATGACTGAACCTCTAATCACCTTCATAACCAAATATTTGCATTTTTGGTGCAGGACCCCTCCAAGAATAACATTATGGGCAGTTCTGGACATTCCTCCAAGCAGCCCTTGCTGTCAATAGACCAATAGACCAACTGATCAGCACTGTTTGTATAATTAAACTGTGCTGACAAAGAACACAAGGGAATTTTGCCATCCCAGCAAGTAGCTTTTGCTGCAGAATTAACCAAATTATACAGGCAATTTTAACTAACTGGTAGAAGCTTTTCTTACAGATGCATGAGTTGATATATGCTTTCTATGTAATTTGAAAAAAAAAAAAAAGAAATGAATCACATATGTGCTGGAGTGGTCACATAAGATTGCATAAGATTTCAACTGTAGGTGTCCAGCCGAACGACAGACTGAGATTCTCCTGAAATATTGTTGTAAGGACACTTGTACTGGAGGCTTCAATCACCATCTACACAGTGACCAACCACTCTGAGACATTCAGTTCCCCATGTGAGCCTTATCCTCTGCAAAACAGCTCAAAAAATTAAGGAATTTCTTTTCATCCAGAAAATCTGTCGAAGTCTTTACAGCAAAGAACAGGTGAAGCCAAACAACAGTTCCAGAAGTTCTTGGGGAGTACTTCACAAAGACCACGCTAACTGTAAAGATATCATATGTTTACCTTCTCATTTCCTTAAGAAATTAGATATAACAGAAAGTATTATCAATTTATGCTTGTACTCCATCTTCAATAACAGAATTAAATGTACATGGGGATCTCTGTCATGTTTCAAATGCTATACCTTGTATAATCAACCATCCTTGCTGATTTGAAAAGAATAAATTTCTGCTGAATGGAAATATATCCAAAATAAAAATATTTTCCAAGAATATGCTAATTTCAGCTTTTAAGGAAAATGTAAATTTAAATATATTATTTGTTCTTTTGTGTTTACTTCATCAGTATCAAATATCTAGTTAGGGTTAAAATGCTTTTACATAACTAAAACAAATTATTTTGGTTTAATACTATTGTCTCATCTCATTTTTATTTTTATATTAGCATAGGATCATTGAGTTTCAAAATATTTATTCAACATTGGAATGGATAAGAAAATGAAAAATATTTAATTGATTTGAAATGGTGTTAATGTTGTTAGAAATTTAAATTTCTTTTTATAAAGTTTCCCTCCCTCCTCCCTGCCCCCCCTTTTTTCAATTCTTTTTTATAATCTGGAAGTCCTTTCTTTCTCTGTATTGCTCAGTCTCTCAATTTATTTTTGCAATGTTATTGTCAACATGAATGATAAAAGTCAATTGAAAATGTCCCACTTATTTAAAAATGTCATAGAAATCATTATGCCTTCTTTAGTTTCAGTGAAGTGCCACATCTTTCTATGAATGTTCTGCCTTGCTTTACCTACCACATAAAGTTAGGGTTACCTTTGGAAATACACGATATTTACGGCAATGTTACTTACTGGAAAGGATTAATGGAAGTAAAATGCTTTGACATAGCTGAGGCAAAATAAGGCAAAATATTTCCATAATTTCAAGATAATTGCTAGGCAATTAAAAATATTCCATAAAAGATTTCAAAACAGTGACTTTTTCTGCCTGAGAAGAAATGGCAAAATGGCACAATTTCCTAAGTAAAGAAATTAAAATTTCTTAGCAGTTTCAAAAAAGTATTGACTGACAGATACTAGCGCAAGTGGTCGTCACACGACGTTACATGGGAACAAAAGATTTCTCATTCTCTTGGAAGAATTCAAGTAAGTAGCAAGTAAAGTTTCATTTAGCTCTGATACAGGCCAAAAGTGTAAAGCAAAAGAAGAGCCAAAGAGGGCAAACAGTTTCTGTTCTTTACTAACAGTAAGTAATATAAGTAAACTATAGGAAGCCTTCGGACACCACCATCTGTTTAATTTCTTGTATTTTTTTACCTGTGCTGGAATTGATTCTCATGAGATCCTTATTTCACTGTTTGAGCAAAAGAATAAATCATGGCCATGTCATATTTCATGCCACAAGAGTACACAAAATAACACCTTTCACACTCTTCTAAATATGCATTTAAACCAGTAGTGAATCAATATTTTATGATCCCATACACTGAGACTAAAAAGGCTTTCTCTCCAGTGTGCTTGACCTAAAGGGAGGAAATGAAAAATGGTCTCTAGCTTATCTCTAACTGCCTGCCTAGCATACTAATGCTGAATCTGGAAAAATGGTAAAACTTAAAATATGCATGAAAGTCAGCCCCTGGGTTGAAGCAGGGAAAGTAATTCAATACTCCATAACCAGCAGTGCCAATTCTGCAATGGACAATCATCAGTAGCAATTGTTGCAATAGGAAATGGGTCCTTGAACTGACAGCTTGATAGGTTAAAAGCTTCTCAGCTCTCTCTGAAACTTTAAAGCTTGAAGAAGAGAACATTATCCTTGTTCAGTTTTACTTTCTGATAATCCTTCTTCTTCACTAGGATAAGCTGTTGGTCCTCAGACTCACTATTTATACACCCATGGCATTGTCTTACAAAACACAGAAACTCTTCAAAGGTCATTTAACCACCTTCCAGTCCCCCATAAAATGTGTATGTATGTGTGCATTATTGAACTTACATATATGTTCTACAAAAACTTGAGAAGAAGCCATGATCAGAAAACACAAAATGTGTTAATTGAACTTGATAGCACATACATATATATATATATACATATGCACACATATACATTCACATATACATATACAAAATGAAAACATTTAACTAAGGGATGATTAGAAATACATTGCAACAAAGGCATAAAACCCAGCAAACTGCAACCCCCAAACTTTTCTCAGCATACCTCAAAACTAGCAGAGAACAGATAGATGTGCAACTTCTGTTCAGGAATTTTCCCGAGCTTCTGTTAAGATTACTAAGTTTTGTGATGCACCTCTTACACTGACTGAGGAAAACAGATTGGCACAAGCAACATTTAACTGCAAACAACACACTACTTTCCTTGATAGACAAGAAAGATTATACTGGCAAAACAGATGAATATCAAGCTGGTGAGAGTCACACAAAAACCTTGAATGCTACAGCTCCAGAAAAGGTAGAAAGGTCATCTTTTGGATAAAGTGAAGGTTAACAACAAAACTATTGCTGATTTCAAACATTATGAGTTACAGGGTACTTCCAGGATTGTAACTGTTCCTTTACATTCTCTAAATGTATGAAGAAAGCTTTTCATCTTCATTTCTTCCAAAGTGAGAAAGCCCCACACTCCTCTGCCTCTTACAGCCTGGAGAAACAAGTCTTTCTGTTGAAGAAGCCTGAGGCAGAAGCAGCAGATAAGGAGTTTCTGTCTCACTACATTTTCCTGCCAACAACTGTGCCTTTGCAGGGAGAAGAAAAGTAGTCTACCTTTAAAATACTTTACCGTTTCTGGCATTAATATGTCAGACTCCTGTGACCTGAGCATAGCATAAATATTTCCTGATTAGCCCAGGATTTTGGTCCTAAGATCACTTGAGAAGCAGCCTGGATACCAGAGGCAAATCCACATACTTACTTACCATTTGAAGCAGCTTCTTTTACAAGTACACAGTTTTACATCAGTGTAACAACTTCAGCACTGAAATATCAAGGAGATATGAAAAAATATGTAGGTAGATTTTAGACCATTAAAGTAGTAATTTTGAGCTTTGATTCCCATAGGAGAACTCGTTAGTCAATGCAGACTGGGAAGGAAAATATAGACATCCATCAGATTTTAGGAACAGAAATACAAGTGAATATTAATATTAAAATATTAAAAAAAATCAAGTTGTTGGGGTTTTTTTTAATCTATAGTCAGTTGATTTTTCACCAGTGGAAAAACATCCACTAATTGCTCCTTTTTATTACCAGATGTGACTGGACATTCCTGAGGATGTCTCAAAGAAATGTGCAGTTCAGTGATTTTAATCTGAAATCAGTTGACAGAGTGAAAGGTTTGCCTCATGAGCACAGACTGGATTTTTTGGAAAAAAGGTGAAGCATGAAGCACCTTCTTAAGCTCACCACTGGGCTGATTAATGGACATATTCAGCCTTCAATTTTAACTTTGGAATTTTCCTTCAAATCCCGTTGAGATCCTCCTCTCTCTACAGAGCACAGAAACTTAGACACTTCATCTGAGTGTAACGGACTACGGGGATCTTCTTTTTAAAGGCTTTTTTCCCCATAGATACTCTATCTTTTCTTTTGTTTTGAGACACTACTTAAAACTTTCTTCCTCAGGTCCTGTTCCTCACATCTGCATTAGAGAAGAACGGGAAGAAATTATAGTCCTCTCTTTTTGGCTCATTTAGCCACTTCCAATGTAAGTGGCAGTAATGACATAAAAACCTACATAATTCTGAAGGGCAAGCCAAAGGGAGAAGAGAAAACCGACTGTCAGGTGCAACGTTTATGTTTTAATCACTGGTGACACATTGAAATACTATGAAATAAATGGTTCTTAATAAGGTGTAGATGTGACTGAAAATTTAATAAGACCACTCATTCATTAAGATCTTATCTGAAACCTATTAGAACTAATAGTTAGACTGCTTAGACTTTGGTCTGAACCCCAAACAGTACCCATTATCTAAATACCATGTGAACTAACATAGTATAATAATTCTAGCTCCTTATCAACTCTGTTAAAATATTCTTGTTCACAGCATATTATGGGATAAACACAAGCTTTAAAAAACAAAATTAATACCAAGGCAGAAGATGCTCTGTCTCACAAGAAAGCCACTTATAGCATTATGATCAAATGTCCAGTGTCCTGGTTTTGGCTGGGATGGAGTTAACTTTCTTCTTAGTAGCTAGTACAGTGCTGGGGTTTGGCTCTGATGTGAGAACAATGTCGGTAACGCACGGATGTTCTTTGATTGTTGCTGGGTAATGTTTATTAAGTCAAGGATTTGTTTTTGTTTCTTGGGCCCTGCCAGTGAGAGGGACTGGCAAGAGACTGGGAGGGGACACAATCAGGGCAGCTGACCTGAAGCAGCCAAAGGGATATTCCATACCATGGGACGTCATGTTGAGTACATACACTTGGGTTGTTAGCTGGGGCCTGGGGATCATTGCTTGGGGACTGGCTGGGCATCAGTCAACGGGTAGTGAGCTGTTGTACTGTGCATCACTTGTTTTCTTTTCTCCCTTTTCCTTTGGATTTTATACTTTCCCCACTCTTCTCTTATAATTGTTATAATTGTTATAATTGTTATAACTGTTGTTGTTGTTATTATCTTTATTATTATTGTTATTGCTATTGTTCTTATCTTTTTATTCTGTTTAAATTATTAAATTGTACTTATGTCAACCCTCAAGTTTTACATTCCTTCCTGGCTCTCCTCCCCACCCTTCCAGGGCTGTGTGGTGCTTGGCTGCCGCCTGGGGTTAAACCATGACAGTCCTTCAGTTTATAGATGGGAATCAGGGAGTCTCAGTTGGTATGCTGGTATTGCCACCAGTGCACTGTGGTAGTAGCAATAGGCACCTGCTGTTCCTCAACTTTCACTAACCCCATCAAAGATGGTTCTTCTGAAAGACCCGGCAAAGTAGACAGCTGCTTGATTTCCTCTGTTTCCAAGGCAGCTTTACCAAAACCCTACCAATATTCTTCCAGATCCTTGAAACACCCTCTCCTAAGATAGTCTATGTCAAGGATACATGGAGCTTCTAGGCCAGTCATAATAGGATGTTTTTGCCACTCATTCCCAGTCAAGCTTACTTCAGCCTCCAATACAGTTAGCTGCTGTGATCCCCCTGTCACTCCAGAAATAGTTACTGGTTCTGCCCTTTCATAGCTTGATAGCACTGAAAACACTGTGCACCTGTACCTCCTAGAGCTTTATATTCCTGTGGGTCCGAAGTGGCAGGCCATCGGATCCACACAGTCCAATAAACCCAGTTATCCCTGGCCTCCACCTGACTGGAGGCAGGGTCCCTCTAGTCCTGGTCTAGGGACTACCCACTGGGATGGCAAGCAGTGCAAAATGGGTGTAGCGTGGAGTTGTTCTGGTCGTTTATGTCCTGCCAGAATGGGTTAGAATTCCTTTTCACAGGATCAAGAGTAAAGTCAGCCCTATCACTCTGTCTGGGAAACTGTCCTCTACAGACTGGAGCAACAACCTTCCTGGAAGACTCCTTATTTGTGATTGTTTTTCCTTGTAGTTCATGCACTTGTGCCTCCAGAACTGAGGTAAGTTTTCTAGCCCACCTCCCCATGTCCTTTCCATGGTCTTGCAGATAAAACCACAGGGTACCCCATGGTGTTTATTTTCTATATTCTCCTGTTTATTTTCTATATTCTCCCCTGCAAACAGAAAGGCATCTACAGTTGATAGCTGAGATGTGAGTTTGTATTGGTGGAAAGTAGCACATATTCTTGTCAAGCTGCTGGATCAGTCTCTCTACAGCTGAGACAATGGAGGTAGACAAACTAACTTCATAGTCTTGGAGCTGATGAAGCACTTCATCCACTGTTGGTGGTGCAATGTCTGACCAAGCCACTACTGCCAATGAGTTGGCATAGGCTGATGGCACACTCTGTACCAATTTCTGCCACGTTGGTCATGTGCATTGGACTTCATCAGGATCTCTGCGTGACTGTTGATCGTTCAGGTTATAATAGATCATCTTTTTCACAGCTAATTCCCTCAAGTACTGAATACCCTTCTCTATTGCAGTCCACTTGGTTGGGCAACATCTTTAGCAAGTGACCCCATCTGCTTGGCTTCCCTACCTTCCAACTCTACTATTAGCCCCATTATCCCAGCATGTAAGCAACCAGGTGATAATGTGTTCACCTGGTTGATGGGCATAATCTTTCTGCATATCCCACAGTTCACTCAGAGATTAAGATCGAGAGGTTACCTCTTGTTCGCTTTTTTCTTGTTCCTGTGATGGGCCTGCTCCTTCATCCTCCTTTACCAAATGAGCTGCTTTCCATTCCCATGTCTTCATATCTACAGTGGCCACTAACACTGACACCAGCTGGTGCTCTGTATCACTCGTTTCAGGGGCCAAAGTAGCTGGAATGCCCACCACAGGGGCTAGCGTAGCTGCAGCACTGGCTGCAGGGGCTGGAGTGGGGGCTGCAGGGGCTGCAGGGGCTGGAGCAGGGGTTGGAGCAGCCAGAGTGCCTGCCTCAGGAGCTGGAGTGGTCGCAGAGGGTGGAGCGGTGGCTGGAGCAGCTGCATCAGCTGCCACAGAGCCTTGAGTAGTAGTTACAGTTTATTGCTTAGAATTCCACCAGTTCCAGGACATGAAAACCGCATTCAGTATTCCTATCACTAGGTTCAGTACTGACACTATGGGGCTTCCAGTGGACCTGCCTTCTGGCTGGCAGGGCACAAGAAACTGGAAAGTCCTTGACTTAGCATAAACATTACCCAGCAACAACCAAAACCATTCGTGTGTTATCAACATTGTTCTCACATGAGAGCCAAACCCCAGCACTGTACTAGCTACTAAGAAGAAAGTTAGCTCCATCCCAGCTGAAACCAGGACACCCAGCCTAGCCCATATTAAGGAATTTCTTTTTTCTTTTTTACACTGTATTTACTATGTCATTATCTTGTCTGTGCAGTCATTTTGCCTTGAGATTCTTGTGTGTGCAAGAACTTACCAGAGGGAGTCAAGGTTGTAACATTATCAAACCATACGAATAAAGGTTAACTTGGTCAATAACTTAAAAATCAAGACCTAAAAAAGCAGAAACTATCCAGTACCTATCCAGCAGGCATAAATTTTAGAGTAATAAGCAATGAGACTAGTAGGAGAAATGATTTAAAAAAATAAATCCCAAATGTCAAACAGCAAATCTGAAAACAAGCGAAAATACAGATAAGCCTACAGTCCCCCTACCCGCTTCCTATCTGTTTGCTGTTCTCTATGTGTAACATTGGCAGTATAAGGTAAAACAGCTGAAGTTTTGGGGATATAAATTTTATTACTACTAGTAGTAACTGCTGTCCAAAAAATCAATAAACAGAAAGGAAAAAAAAAAAAAGCACACCACCCACCACCACCACCCCCCCCCCCCCCCCCCTTATCTTATCGGGGTATAGTCCCTAGGCAGATGTACATTACGTGAAGAAAAGAGCCATCAGCTACAGCAACGTTTTGGCTCTGTGATTGAGGTTTCCATGTAAGCTCACCACTTTCTAGACACTTCTCCCTAAGCATATTGCAATTCCTTGATTCTTCTTCCACTTCATAAATAATGCCATTTATATTTCAGTTGAATAAATCCAAGAGTAGGCATGGGCAACAGCAAACTAACAGAGTTTGCTGGTGGCATGAATTGAGTAGGCATTTAAAGAGAGCATACAAAGGAAAATATCCTATGGAAAAATCGAATGCTCCTGTGAAGTGAAGTAATGGGCAGAACAAACTATAATGATGCAATGAACAAACCCATGTACTTAGTCCTTAGTTTGCTTTTGCTTTAAAGGAAAGAAATAGATTCATTAGATGGAACCACAGGACAGAGAAGATATCAGGGTGAAACATCTGATCCTAGAACTGTCAATGTAGATGAAGTGAATATAAAGCAGTTGAGATATTTCTATTACAAATAGGAAAGTATTAATGAAATCATGCTTGCCATTACCAAAACCTCACATGGGATATGATTTTGCTCAACCCTATTTAAGAAAGGCATATTTACCCTTCAAAGGCTGCCAACAACAGGAATTGGGCAGACCCAGAGAATGACTTTTCTCTGTTATGTTTGGAAACTGAAGGGGATTGGCTGTTTTAAGCAGCAAAACTAAGGCAAAGAGTGGATGTAAAGCTGTCTTAGATATGCATGTAGGAGCTAAAACCACATTGAACGAGAGGGTATACTTAGGGCAGAGGATAAATGAGTGTGAGGAAATGAGATGAATTTGAAATTGCAAGCAGGAAGCAGTTTCCCATGGAAGGGCAACCCTTTAACTCTACTCTCCTTCCCATGTACTTCCCTTGGACTCTTACCATGTTACAGAGTTTGTTCGCTTCTGTTGTGAAGGGGAGATTGCATGTAACTCTCTATATTTGCCCTGCTTTGTGGCTTGGTCCTTTTTAGTCTTTACTAGTTTATGTGATGAAGTAGACCAGACAAGCACATCCCCATTAGCAGAAATTTCTCTCAGGGGTACCAAATAGCAGGCCAGTAACTTACTCTGTTGCTTCTTTTCTGTGCACCATTAGACATAAATATCTCTGAAAATCTTACTTCTACAGCTTCACTGTGAAGTTCTTATGCAAAGTTGTATCTGTAATCAGTTTCTTCTAATGGCTGTTTACACATGTGAAGGCATATTGCGTTCTACTAGCAGTTCAGCACAAATTAGACCAAAGGACTAACCAAGCATTGAGAGTTGTGTCATGAATTGTGCATTTGTTACACTTCTGTCTAACCTAGCTAACATAATGCTGGTTAATTTGGATTCTGTAGTTGTAAAGACTACCTGTTAACCTTATATTTTCCCAGATCCTGAGTGAAAAACAGTGTAAAAATTTAAGGGTCAACTGACTCTGAAGCATGACATAAAATTAAGTGTGATGATATTTTCTGCATCCATGTCAAAAATACACTAAAAGCCAAATTATGAAGGCTTTTGTGAAGAAGATAATCCCACTGACATTTCAAATGGCAACCAGTCATCATGCTCTACCATCATACAGATTGTCCATATGGAATTCATACTCTCAGGTTTGCTTTTGAGGTTGCAATTGAAGTACCTTCCTATGTCACCAAAATCATTAGCAAGAAAGCACTCAAGTACTAACCACAACAGAATAAAAGGAAAATGGCTACAATGTTTCTGTAGCCTGTCTTACACCTTTTTCAAAATTGTGAGTCCAGAGCTCTAACAAAGATAATAAAAGGGGAAGTTTAACAGAATGTATTGGGGGAAAAAAGGTGGCAATCCATCACAACCTACTGTTTTCTTCCTTTTTTAGTCATGTCCTGAAACCAGGAGTACTTATTTCACATTTTCTTAATAGGACTCAAAAGTGGCATACATTTCTGATCATAAATACATAAATAACAACAAGAACTGTAATGCTAGTCTGTGGGAAAATAGCATGTGAGTGACCAGATAACTTCTGTTTGAAATCGTATCCTTCAGTGCTGCTGGAACACACATGGTTTGTTTTTCTTCAGCAAAAAAAGCCTTCCAATAATCAGACACGGGGAAACAGGAAAAGAAAATGTAGCCAGTTAGCCCAGATTAAATTGGATTTTTACAATCACAAATAAAAATGTAAACCTCATTTTCAAAGGCAAAGTAGGAGGAAATGGAGTACTACTCACAAATCCTGCTGCTATTTGCTTCTATGTAAGTCCCCAATCATCTTTTTAATCCAAATAACTTTACATCTAAGTATTGCTTCTGGAGTCTGACCCAAAGTCAGGGAAAATACCTGTTTTGACGCCTGCAATAAGGTGTCTAAATAAATAAATTTGTGTGTTTTTTAGAACTGTTGAATAGTTGTAATTTCATTTTTTTGTCTGCTCAGTATTCATGAATATTGGGCCAATTAATTGCATACCTGCACATGGGATTGAATGGCTTATTTAGGAAATCTACCTTGACCAAAGATGGTGCTTGTGGTAAAAATAATGTTCTCAAAAGCACTCCAACTATCACTGCACCTTCTGTACATCAGTCACTGAAGCATGACCATGATCAGTAAATGGTATTAAGCTGATACTGCCGTAATTACTACAAATGAAGTGCAGTTAAATTGTTAATGTTTTGGCACCTTGGTGTGACAGAAACAAGTGCAAAAGCAGAGATCACTCAGTCACTTTGCAGCTGCCCACATGATTCCAATATTTCATTTCAAGCTTCAAAGGGTTTGCTTTAAAGAGGGCTCAGAAAATATTTTGGTTTATTGGGGAAAAGAGGAGGAATGGTTTAGCTGTTCTGTGATGGGTATGTTTTTAATTCCAGGATTAGAGAAATGTAAGAGGTTACTGAAATTATAACCTTTGTTTTCAAGGGAGAGGAGGTCACCTCCAACATACACAGAAAGAGGCTGCTGAGGGAAGATATTCTTCTGATGAAGATGTGTACCTTCTCTTATGGGTCCACTTATTCCTTTTGCCTCAAGAAAAGTCAGAGAAGACACACTACTGGGGAGGAATGACAGGATCACAAAATACAGATCTCGAGCTCTGTCAGGTAGAAGTGCACAGCAGCAGTGCGATTTTTTCTATGAATTCTTGGCAAGAAAATAATAAATTCAATTATAAACTTTCAGATACCTAGAAGGTCAAAAACGGGTTATTACAGAAACAGGAATGAGTGACAGCAGTTGCTACAGTCCTGAGCTATACTGTATCATATGCCAGTGGCAAATTTCAGTTACATGTCTACTTTATCTTTCCTTTTCATGCAATGCAAAGTCCTCACAGAAGCAGCTACTTAAAAGTTTTTAGTGGGAAATGTTATTTAAACTGCATGGGAAACTTAATTTTCTGTTGTTGACATCTTTATGCCAGTTATAATGCTTAAGCAAAGGTTCAAGAAGCACAAGAAAAGCAGTTAGTGCAATGGAAATGACTGTTGTGACACTGAATCTTTTGACTCTCTGTGCTTATTTAACAACTTCCTGAGCCTCTGCCACCTTAGAGATGGGGTTAGTCTTTAAAAGTTTATTTAATGTACAGAAAGGTAGCAAAACTGTACAATTTTCCAAATAAGGAGCAAAACCACTCCCACAGCTGGGTTAACTGTCTGCTAATGTATCCAACAGGTTCCTAAGTTTGTCCATCTTAGGTGCATATAGGTACCCCTCTGTGACATTTTCTTTAAGCTTTGCAAAATTTCAAGAAAGAATCTTTAACTGGAGAGGTATAAGGGCAAAGTTTGTTATGCTATAAGAACAAGAAACAACTTTACAGATTTGTTGGCTTTGATTGGTTCTTTTTTTTTTTTTTTTTTTTTTTTTTTTCCCCTAGAAGCTAAACAACCCAGAGTGATAAAGAATATTCTGACTTCATCTCTGAATGATATAATGAACTAGAGTAGTAAATGAGTTTTGGTTTGTTTTGTTGGATGAATTTTTTTTCTTTTTTTAAATTATTGTCAAAATCACCTTCTACATTGTAAACTGTGACAAATTCAAAGTAGCAGTGGACATCTCTGGTGCACACAAATCTTGTGGATGTTTCCTTATAAACAGTGGCAAACCATGTGGATAAGAGCATTAACTAGGCATTCAGGGAAGCTGACTAGTGGAGAGGAGTGGACAGGGCTTTTTCCTCAGTGTACTGTATCAGTTACACAGCAGGAAGGAAGAACAGGAGCAGAGAAACTGTAACATGTGGGTTTTACTTCCATTCATTCACCACCAAGATAGTTTTGCAGTAGTACAATGTCAATTACTTCTGATTCACTTAAAACAGAATTACTTCTGTGTTTCTCAATTAGACGTGCCGTATTATTATTATTTTCTTACAGCAGAAGCTGCTTTAATGCCTCTAAAACGTAAGATCAGCTGCAATGCTATATTCCACAGTTAAATCACAACCAGCATATTTCATTGCAGGTGCCTTCTTGCAGTTACCAGAAGGCCTTACAGCAACCCCATTTGCTATGGTCTGAGAAGTAGGAACACTGGCAAATAAAGAGGCAGAAGTATTTACCCATGTGCATTGGCTTTGGTTATACCTCTAATAGGCTCAGTTGCTTAAGGAACTTTCCCTTTCCCTCTAAATCTTCGTCACAGCCAAATCTAATTGTGATGCCCTTTTGCTCAGCTAAGAGGCAGAGTGATTGATCTGGGATTGGGAGCAAAGGACTGCTGAAAATGCTTTCTCTCTTGTCATTTCTGTGGTAGCTTACAGCCTTGGTGGTGCTTTCCCCTCACTTTGTGAAGGGAGTGAAAAGGAAAGGACAATGGTCTCAACTGCGTTTTCAAACTGTAACCCCTTATCTGAGCTCTGCAGCTTTGTGATATGGTGGTAGATGGGATCTACCACTCCTTTGTAAGGTCTGAAAAAGCAAGCTGTTTGTGAGCTCTTGTATATCTGCTGTAGCAATGCAGATGAGCTGAGGGAGGCTCTTGGGTTTGGAGCAGAAGCGTATCACTCCGATTCTGCTTTGCAGTGGCTCAACCAGCATCGCTCCAAGGCCTTTCTCCTCAGCCCTGCTATCTTCTCCCTGAATGAGTCCTATGAACGGCAGAGGTCGTTTTCACCAGGGCTTCATTGTTCCTTTAGTTCATTCCTATTTCCTTACCTTTAGAAGAGCATACGCAGAGAGAGACCTCTCAAAACCCTTCCTATGAACCTAACTCCCTTTTGTTTCAGATTCCTCTTCAAGTTTTATTTCTTCAGTGAAAATGACAGGACTATTAGTAAATACACTCTTGCTTTCATAGAATATAAAATAGGTAGATGTTCACACAGATGAATAAAATTATTTTGCTGGAATTAATTGCAGTTTTCATACAGAAGTATAATTGGTATTTATTTTATATATCAATAAAAACAACTTTTTTGCCCACTCAGATAATAGAATTGGGAATACAGTGTAGTTTGGTACTTTTATTATTTCTTTTCTTTTTCCTTATATTCATGACTCTTGCTTACATTGCAGTAAATACAGGATATAAGCCCTTTGAGGTAACCACTGCGCCTCTGCTTCTGTGAGGAACCTGGCAGCTTAGGGATTACTCATGTACTAAGTTAAGTCTACACAGGATTTTATAGTCTAAAGATTCCTACGGGGTGGGGGGAGAAGAGCTAGAGCTAGTACCTTGGTTTATCCAATGAGTTGTGCAAGTGAGAAGCCAGTTATATCAATCAGGTGGAAAAACCTAAGTATCAGGCCTGAAGAGATTGCACTCTGAAGAAATAAATATGGGGAAGATTTTATTTATTGTCCTTTTGTCATTCCTTAAATACTTACCTAATCTTTATGGGGTTCTTTTTGTCTTATTGAAGAATGCATTCTTAAAAGAATGTGAAAGAGAAAAGCATGAATTATAAAAAAGTCTTCCTCACATTTCTGGGTTCAGGCTGCAAACCAATCAGGAAACACAGCTTCTTCATAGGCTTGGAAAACATCTGTGCATGTCCTAAAAAAAAAAAAAAATGAAGAAGAAAAGCCAGTCCAGTTTTCAGTTTTGTAACAATGTTAGTGGGTAAACATCCCACCACAGATATGCACTGATATGTGCAAACCTGTTCAGTGGATCTTTAATTGAAACTCTGAAATAAGCCACTTGGTGCTAAGAGGCTTTGCTAAACTCCCAAACCAACTCCTGAATTAGCAGAGCTGACCCTGCTGTACTTAGCTGCTTGCATACTAAGTAGGTGATTGATTTTCTTTTATTGTAATGCTTAAAAATGTGTTGTCCTGCTGCAGTGTACTGTTGCTCTTAGTCTTTCATGAATAATTAGCAATCAAAAAAGAAACTTATTTGTTTTTTTAAAGTAACTTCCCCAACTCCCAATTAATCATCTGTGATTAGCTGCAAAATCTCCAGGGCTACCATCATTCCTTGAAGCTCTGCTTAGTATCATCTGGCTAGTTCTTACCTGCTGAGTATGCTGAGTGGTAGGACTGACATGGCCATTTAAAAAAAACACTTTGATCTGCTTTTTGTATTGAACTTTCATTCACAAAGTGCACATACAGTGAACAGACACAGAAAAGAATCTTACTATGTTACAGAAATTTAAGATACAAGATCCTATACAGAAGATGTTAATATAGTAATAATAATCTCATGACACTTTACACATTTTAAGTGTTGGACAAACTTTAATTACATGACCTACACAACACCCTTGCAAGATAGGTAATCATGTTACTATTCCAGTTTCACAACCAGGAAAAGTTAGACATGCAAATCCTGCATGTGTTCTGAGCATCTGCAGCTGAACTTTTGGGAAGGCCCTTAATACTTCACCAGATCTGCACCAAAGTGTTTATTAAATAGCTATATTTAATAAGGAAATATTTACCACCCTGAATCTCCTGTTAAGATCAATATGGTGTCTTCAATTGCTCAGCATGGGTGGCTGTTTCTATTAGAGCCTTAAATATGAACAAAGCTCTTTTGAACATCTTAATATGTCAGGGATTAACTTCATGTCATAATGGGAACCTCTAAGTTCCTGTCACTGTCCTGGTTTGCTCATGGAGCTGTGCCACCCACCCCTCAGCACTTCTGTAAGCCTATTCTCCTTTCTTCACTCCTTGGTACAAACAACAGACCTAAGAGGCAAAAATAACCATAGATCCAAGACTGTTTTGAAATAAATTTATTTTGGTTCTCAGCACTGGAAATAATTCTGACTACGCTGCTTACAGGAAACTCAGAGATTACTTCAGCTTTTACCAGCTGAGAAGTGTGAGAATCATAGAATAAAATCATAGAATCATTTACGTTGGAAAAGACCTTTAAAAGCAGCGAGTCCAACTGCAAACTAACACTGCCAAGTCCACCATTAATCACGTCCCTAAGTGCCACATCTACACCTTTTAAATAACTCCAGAGAATCACACTTCAGAGAACATGAAACTTATTTATTTGTATAGTAAATACTTAGTGATCTCCAGGTTAATTTAAATCTAAATAAAAATTACCTTAAATATAAATAATAAATAATAATGGATTAAAAATAATTATTGATGTATAATGACATAGGTATCCATGTGGAGTGACACAATATGCACATTGTATATGCATATAGCTCTCCTGCTAGGTTTTTACAGCTTGAACAGACTCTTCACTGCTAAAAGATTACAGTTAGTTCAGATATGCTTCCCTATGCTAGTCATATCTTTCCAGAACTGTGTAGATAGCCTTGGAGTAAATTGATGGAGAGGGTCTGTACATCTGTGTTTTAGCCACCCCTGGAGCTACATGCAGGTTGGTACCCTCCCTTTAAAGAGTCTCTACAGAGAAAACATTCACAACATCACACTCTGCAGGAAGAAGTCCCCAAATATACTGTCTCCAGCCTAGAAAAAAATAGTACCTCTCATACTTAAAAAGGAATGAAAATATAAACAGTGAATATAGCAATCAACAGTGAGACCCAAAGCTTTCGGTCAAGATCTTCATGTCCACTTTTTCTGAATACATCTCCTGATCTAACAGAATATATTACTTCTGTTCCTGAACTTTGTTTTACTAGATCAAAGAAGGCTTTAGCCTATTTTAAAAAACTTACTTTTTAACAAAATCAGTCTTCTGAAAGCCTAAAATTTTATAATTGTTATTTTTTTATGAAAAGTAAACTAAAGAACACTTTTATATTTATAAAGAACACTATTTATATTGTGCTAAGGGCACCGAAGAGTCCTAAAATATTTCAGTGGCGTACACAAATGAATGATCTCTCCAGGAATGGTTTCTTGCACCAACAGATACACATCCTCTACAAAGACTAAAGAAACTGTCAGACAGTAAAAAGAAAACAAGGAACGAAGGAGCCAGAATGTAATTTGTCCAGTTTGAATTTGGTCTGAATACAGAAACAGCCTTACATTGTACACAAAATAGACTACTTTTTTGGCTTCAAGTTTGATCTCTTCCAGTCACTTCTTTTGTGAAAGGCAGCCAGCCTACAGACTAACCCAGTACAAAGCTATTGGAAGCTAGGTGAAGTTCACACAGAGGGTATATTTTGATTTTATAGACTGTGTTTGAAAGGGCATTTTGGGGGGCAGCAACCTGGCATTTTCAGTAACTTAAATGTGAAATACAATTGTTATACCTAGTGTCCATCTGCCCAAATTATGTTTTGAAAGAGTGTGCGTTGTCCATACTAAGTATAAAGGTAGAGACACTTAAGGTAGCTCTTCACACAAAACAAAATGTGGAAAGTGCGGTATATACCCTTCTGACAAATAACGTATTTTCATCAAGGCATTTCTTTTTCATGTAACCATAAATCTTTCAAATTAATATTAGTGCTAGAATGTTGGTGTCTTGATTGGGGTAATTTAAGTTTGTAGAGTGAGGACTTTTTTTTTAATGATTATTGTGCACTGTAAAATACATTCAGATGCTCAGTACTGATGCCAAATGCAGAGATTTAGAGTCTAAGTTTTAGGCATTTTTCTTTTCAGGGAGTTTTTGGTGAGAATACTTGAATCTAAGAAAATATTTGTTAGCAAGCTTTCCATATCTGTCAAGGAATATGACACTTGCACTGAAACTGAGATACAATTCATACTTCTATTAACTCTGCAGAAGAAAGTTAAGAGTTGAAACTTATAAAGTACTTGTATATTCACATTTGTTACCTGTCCCTACCACGGGGGAACTCAAATGAAGATACCTTGGTTCCACAGCCAGCCAGGGCTGACATCTGAGATCCTAGCAGTTTATTTGAGAAGCAGATCTACTGAAATCTTATTTCCTATGGACTCCACATAGCTTCTCATTAAGAGATTCTCTTCTGCTTAGAAGTCTGGAAACTTCTCACTTAGCTAAAGCATTCATAAATTCTCTCATGTAGTCTTTCTTGTGCCTGAGAAACTTAGGATAGATGCTACAGTTTTTCCAGACATATTGACAGGTTAACTCTCATTTTATTTTCTGTGTATGCATGGACACTTGCAATGCTTAAGACTTTGGAGATTTCTTTTCTGCCCAATGTTAAAAAGGACTCAGTGAGAAGGCTCCAGTGTCACTGTAGAAATGCAGTAGTGGAATGGTGCAAGGACATGTCGTGGTCACATAAACCTACTTCTTCAGTAAACATGGCTAAAGAATGGACATTCAAACTATCACATTTATTATGAAGGGACAATCTTTACATTCATTACTAACACATATTTTCAGTGATGTGAAGAGAAAGAGTCCTGCCCTTTTCATTATTTCTTCACATTATACCAGACTGGCTGTGGAGGCATCTTTCAGACCATCCTTGTGTCCTTCTGAAGAAGGAAAATTACTTGATGACCAAGCAAACACTGTGCCTCTGTCACTGCATGTGGGTGAGTCACAATGCTCAGGTTCCCCACAGGTCTCTGCTCTCTTTCCCACTAACACATAGGTACTGCAGTTGAAATGCACCATTCAGGATGCAGGTATAATTCTCTGACTGAGAACAAATAGTAAGGGCAGGCAGTAAGAGATTTTTGCCTTGCTGATTTCTCGGGCATAAGCAGACACAGAGGAGAGCTTGATCTTTTTAGATGTTCTTGATGTTTTTTCTTCCAATCTTTATTGTAAAAACTCACAATGCAGAAGGGTTAGGCAAAATTCTCTCTAGTGTCCAAAAAGATTCAAACTCACACTTCCCTGGAGGGATAGATTTGCTTATCTTCAGGCAAATCTGGCATTTCTGCTGGCAAAAGTTAGCCACATCTTACCTAATTGCTAAAATATCAGGACTACATTCAGAAAAGTACTTGTCTCAGTACCTGGATGTTAACCCTTGGAAAGGACTTCAGTCTAGAACAAAACTTCAGGGATGTTCTCCTACATTCAGGTATTTTCAGGTATGAGTGTGGTTTTTCATAGATTCATAGAATCATTTATTCCACAGTAGCATATTGCACTTACATACTAACAGGACAAAAATAGATTGAAGGAAAAATAGAGCAACCATCCTTTAAACTGATTAGATTGAAGCAGTGAACATTTTTAGTATGATGTCTCTTGACCCAAATCCATAAAATCTCCATCTTATTTAAACTAAAATTAGATAAAAATCATTTATGCATGGTTTTCCTCATAGCATGCCTGTTTTCATCTCATACAACCAAGAAATAAGCCAGTGGGATTTGAAAACTTATTTAGAAACATTTGTTTGTAACAAATGACTTCGATATCTAAATGCTGTCCAGTGCTGATATAGGTGAAATAAATCTTGTGGTTCTAGAATGGCAGTACAAATGATATTACTCTGCCTTAGCCCCAAGTCTTACAAGAAGTAGAGAAGCCTATTACTGGAAATAAGGTATCAAAAGTATCACTTACTTTCTGGATCTCCCCAAAATGCAGAGTATTTCCACAGTACCTAGATTTCACACAGCATCTCAGGATAGTTAATTGAATAAAATTATTTCCCTTGCTAAGACTTATGATGCTACTTCTTACAGAGCTCAGCTTTCCCCTGTCTTTGGAGGAGCATTCTTGTGGAAAAGCTTGAAGGAGGAGAAAATCAGACCATGATTAAATTAAGAGATACAGCCCTTACTGTCAAGAAATATTTATACCTTTATGAAGTGATGTTTATTGTACTTAAGTGAAAATGTGGAAAAAGTCAGAAACTACGAATTAATCTTTCAAGAAGGTATTTTACTGTGTGGGAAATTGAAGGAATGGTGAATTCTGGTTTATCTGCCAGGCACATTTTCATTGACTTTCTGGATGAATGTACAATGAACAGAACATCAGTGAATAGGGAACTGCCATTTCATTAAGCTACCTAAACAAATTTATGCTACTTAATATGACTAACTATTATTATACACAGATGCTTCATGACACTTACTGAATATTTATGCAAGATCTTGGGACTTGCAGAGAATCCTGTGTTGTTGTGAAGCCTTTTTATGAGCCAAAGAAACCCAAGACAGAAAAATTAATGGAACCTAGTTACAGATACTTTCAGGTTTTTTTTGACAGAAATCATAGTTCAGAAGATTCAACGCACAATATTACAGGATGAAAACTCAGATTATCCCCTGAAACAAATTTCATGATTTCTAACTATTTGTTTCTAATAGTTATTTAGTACTTGGAGAAAATGGGATATATGTTATAAACAGAAGTAATATAATCTCTCTAATCTCGATTTGTCTTCACCACTTAGCTTACCATCTTCTGATACTTGATGGGGATGCATCAGGATATGCATCTCACAACCCTTTTTGAACATTTACTCAAGTTTTCTTTTCTTTTTTGGCTTCAGATTTGTAGTCGGTTGCCATAAGCCATACAACATGTCTTCTAGAGCTGAAGTTTACAAATAAAGTTGAAAAGCAAGAAGCAATTATTTAAGTGTAGGGTGTTTTTTTTTAAAAAAAAAAAAATATGGTGTTATCATTAAGGAAAACAATGAAAAAAATTAAAAAAACGACAAAAAAGAAAGACAAGAAAGACAGGGGGAAAAAACAGTCTTTGAATAAGAAAAATGCTGAATTCAAGCCTCTGGTTATTTTTATTCCCTCAGAAGTTTCTTCTCTTCTTCTGCAGTACAAGTGCTAAAACAGAGCTAACAGCCGCATTGTTTCTCTGTACACTATTAACAATGTTTTGCTGATCTGGGATCACAGAAAGCTTTCATTAGCTAAACTAAATAATCAATTTGTTTTTTAACTCAAAAAAAAAAAAAAGCTAGAACAATTAATTTGTGTTTAACTACCATGCATAGTTCTTCTACAGTTTACTATTAATGAATACCTACTCCTGCTGAAGTGAGACTGCTCACGGTTTTACACTGTTGCATAACTGATTCAACATGACAAACGTCACAGAACAAACTCTCAAAGCCATTGCTTTTGCATATGTACAGTGAAATCAGTTTATAAGGCAATCCATACTACATGTGCGGACATCTAACTATTAATACAGTATTATAAAAAAAGTTAGTCCCTTCAAGAAGATTTACTTTTCCTGAGTAGAAGCATGCAACTTATTTCATTAACTTAAAAGAGGTGCACTGACTTTTTCCCTTCTTCCTTTCATATTATCTTTTTCCCAATCCTGCATGTCCACGGTGAATGTCATGAAAACTAAACAATCAATTTCAGTTTAGGAGAAAATACCCCCAACTGATGTTTTAGCTGTCGTTTTAACAATGTTAAATGGTTGGAAACTTGAAGTGAAAGACTTTTACTGCTTGCTGCAAGTGAATAGTGTAAACGGTATTGATCTGCTATGAGGGTTTTACAGTAGAGAAACATTCAGCACATTATTTAAAGTGTAAATGACTACTTGATTTATTTTTGGCTATTATCCAGACATTTATAAGGTGGCTTTTTCCTCCTTTGCAAAGTTTCTTTAAAAATATAAATGGCATTCAGGGCTTTCTTATAGGTGGATTTGCTCCTGTTTTCATCAGTAAAAGCTGAAATTCTCTTGGGTAGAAAAAGAAATAAAGCAGGGGAGGGAGGTTTGATGCTCATGTAAGTGATGAAACTGAGAACCGAGCATCAAGAGGACATGAGAAAAGATTTGCAGCTTCCAAGCTGGAGCCATATGCCAGAAGGCAAAACTAAAGATACCATAAGGTACAGTCTTGTATTTTAAAGTCTGCTTGATTATCTTCGCTTTTGATAATCTTCATCCTGAAACTCTTAAAGGGGCAACCCAGAAATCACAAGTATGAAATAATGAGAGCTAAAGGAACCCCAGGAACTGGAATTGTGACATGGGGAAATATCAGCATGCCTGATTTTTCACATATGAGGTTAAGAAGTACTACTCACCTTCTGCCATGACTTGTTTAATGCTTTCCAGAGAAAAGAGGGGTTTGGTTGCTTTCAATATACTGCATCTAAGAACTTTATTAATAAAAAGGCAGAAAGTACTGTTAGTGATTGTATTATTAGTTTATATTATTTTATGCTTTTATTTTTATCACCTTGCTATGCAGTGATTCATAGGCCTCAACCAAGAAGTCAACCTATTGAAGATACTTTTTTCTTAACTGTTTGCAATTGTGGACTGCAGAATGCAGAGCAAAGTACTTTGAACACGTTCACAGAGGCACAGAATTATCAGCTCTAGTTTCAGATGGTGTGACAGAAAGGAAAAAGACAAAGGGTTTTTCTCCTCTCAGAGCAAGTCGAACTGTGCCTCTATGCATCTAATGCAGAAGACCAGATCTGTACAAGATTTCAATGTAAACTGACAATAAAAGAGATGAATTAGCATAACTGACTGTTTCACTTATGAAGATTAAATAGCCTTTTACTGCAGATGTTTACCAAGGAAAATGCTCCCTAGTGGAAGACTATAAGCAGTTAAGATAGATTTGATGAGGATTTTAATTGCTGTTATGCAATTGGTAATGGAAGGGTTTTATTAAATGTCATGCAAAAGCCAATAGATATTTTGAAGCAAAAAAGCTCTTGGTTGTGCAACGCCTGAACATTTTGTTAGCAGTATTTCAGGCAGCAAAGAGGTACCTTCCTTGGTTTTGTTCCATTCGTGCTCTCAGGCTTTTAAAAACAATTTCCTGAAGAGGGCCAAGTCACATTTCAATGAGGTAAGGGCAACTGCCCAGAAGAAAAAAAAACTTGACCCACATAATTTTTTTCTCCTGAATGCAGCTGAAAATACCACAGTGTGGACACTTGCCCATCTCCCTCTTTAGAAGAGACTAAGTAGTAGAGCACTCTTTTTAGGAAGGACACAAATATATTATTCTAACTTGTTCACATGATGGTAATTTGCTTTGCACAGAAAACACCTAAGAGCAGTGCTATAGGGTGTTACGGGTTTTTTTAACCACTCCTCTAGAAGCTGTTCCATTTTGCACGAAACTATTAAACATTCATCACCTTGCCCACCAAAACCTTGTCGACCAGGAGAAGAGAGGGAGGGAACATTACTGATTAACATGATGGCTAGCTCTAAGAGACCTGACTGTCTTGCTCCAATGGATAATTCAATTCCCTAGACCAGTTGGTTCAGGAGCTGGGAGCCATGTCTTCTCCCTCCCAAGTGAATGCAGTAACAGACTATAAGATGATGTTTAGCTTCTCCTCTGCAATGTCTACTTACTGGGCCTTGCAAGGTGAAATAACATTTGGTTAGTAGAGCACTCACAGCAGAGGTGCCTATTCAACTCCTCTGTCTACTGTTCTCTCTGAAGCTAGAGAGAATCTAGCTGGCCTACATACCCAAGGACTGTAGCTACTGAGGTACCAAGAATAAAGATAAAGGAACACACACACAATGCCTTTGTCTAAGTGCAGTGATACACTCTCCAAAAATTTGCCTTAAATAATGTGTGTGAGGACATCAGTGCAATGTATGTGTAAAAGAGGAGTGCAAATGCTGAGCACTGCCATTAGCTAGGAGATGTCCCGCAGGCACTGGGGCATTGCAAGGGTATAAACTCTGTTGGGTGTGTGGGGGACTGCATCTGAGCAGGGCGCTTAACTGAAAGAAAACTCCAGAAGGACTAGCATACATTAGATAAAATTGTTCACAAAATACGAGACAGAAACTATGTTTACTGAGATTGCATCATGGTAGCTGTTCTGGAGGCAAAAAATATAATTTTAAACATGAAAACACATTGGAACCAAGCAAACAATTCAGCAATGCTTCTTCTAAGGTGGACACTTTCTTGGTAGACAGCCCTAATCACTGCAATAGCTTTTAGGTGTTCTAATGCACTCAAGTGAATTATGCACCACACTGCTTCTGAATGACACAGCCATTTCTGACTCCATTAATATGGAAGATTTCAGCCAAATGCTTTTAAATGATAGCTTCTTTTTATTTGTAATTTCAGACTCTATTGATTTCCTTCTGTTCCCTTCATTATGATTTCAATTGATTACCTTGGCAACTGCAATAACAATGATTGCACTTGACACTGTCTGAGACTCTTGAGATGGTATTTGAATAGGAATGGTATAATTTGGGGAAAAAAGCTTACAAGAACCTGCCATTAACAGTACACTTACACTTTACTTTTATTGACTTCCCTCTTTTTCAAACAGGCCCTTGTCAGGGAATCTGTTGCTAGATATTAGTTAGAATTTCAGTGACTCCTTGAAGTAAAAGATTTTTATTAACAAAGAGAGCAGATTTTATACTAGTAGGCTTTTTTCAGCACTATGACAGTTCAGAGAAACCTCCAACCCTACGTGAGATTTTTGTCCCTTTGGTAGCAGGGCTACCAAGTCTTTGTAAACACTGTTCCTGACCAAGGCTTTCTTTTACTAACTGTGTTATGTCCTTGCACACAGAATAATTTGAAGTAGAATGGCATTACTTTGGATTAAAATTTGAGATGGTTTTGTGGAATTACATTGCAGTTTATATCTTGTGCAGGAGCAATTACACATACTTTTCTTAGGGGAAAGATGGCTAGTTAGCTTATTTGACATTTGTATTCTTTGGTTTGTACACCTTTTAGTTTTATTTATGAACTGTCCTCAATGTAGTAGCAGTATCCTTCCTGTGGAAATAATATTATATGGGAAGCCTCTTTTCTTATTCAAGGTATGTCAGAACTGTTCTTATATCAGAGTAAATATCACAGGTGAGAGAGGGTAAAGCAAAATAGGGACAACCTTCTCTGCAAATTACAAAGGTAATTCAGGTTTATGAATATAATATTATAAAGACACGGCTTCAGTTTCCTCTTTGTCACTGCGTCTATGACTTTTGATTCAGATTTTATCCCATATCACCAACAGTATCTTCTGATTGAATATATTTTCTATGAATGTTAGTAATTTGGTACTTTATCTAATAATAGCACTCCCATTTCTGAACCTGCTATTTCACTTTCAAAAAGGAAGAAAGGCCAGACCGGAAAAAGGATTTTTTTTCCGTAAAAACTAGGGAATTGGATGTGATACATAGGAAAAGAGTAATTTTAGCAGCCTGCCTTTCTGTTATCAGTTGCACACTTGCAATGAAAAACAGTGCTCTCCCTCCTCAGCCACTATTTTACAGGGAAGCTGCATAATTACAATTAGTGACTATTGATGGCTTGAAGTCATAGGTTAGGAGAGGAACACTGGAAGTCAGACATGATCACTTTCTTTAACATGATAGTCCCCTTCTACCATCTGACTAGCAGATTCAAGTATGACGAGAGTCAAGCAAAGGTAATTGCAGAATAATGAATATTGCATGCTTTCGCTATACTTTCTACTGAGAATATTTATCCATAATTATCCATATCAAAAATGAAAGTGAACCTTTCCTTTTATCCCTTGCCCTGATGTTCTTGGTGAGGTAAAAGAAGTACTGGGTAGCCCAACTCAGCCTTTGATCAGACTTTATAGACATGAACCTCAACTATGCAGAAATTTTCAAAAGTGATTCAGTCTGTTACTTTATCTCTGGTGTCATTCAGGGCAATGCAAATTTTACTCTAACTCACATGAAAACAGTTTTAGAAACGGTGTTAAAGAAGCTCCTGAAAATTTCTGAGTCAATCTGGTAAGACAGGTCCAAGAGCAAATAAGGAGAGTCTTTGCATTGTTCTGTATAGTTGTTTTACATGAGTCATAAAGAGATTTGAGAAGGAGTTTTATTTTACAAAATGCCATCTTGTCTTCCAACCAATAGCCAGATGGTAAAGCCAAATCAGGAGAAACTGGTGACATCAGTGAATGGGTAGGCAGACTTCAAAAAAGGTAAGGTCTTTTGGAGAATAATTATCAAATATTCATATAAAAAACTACAGTACAATAGAATACTGTATGGAGTGATATGATCATCTAACAAGAAAATCCAAAATAATTTGAGGAACCAGGTATGTTGCCCAGGCATCTTACTTTTGTAATTCATTAACTTATGAATCCTAGAGGAGTTCTTAAAGCTGAGATGATCCAGGGCTGATCATAATAACTATTTTCTGAGCAATAGAGAGCTGTAGCAAGATGAAAACCTGTAAAATTGTTAAGAGGTGACAGGCAAATTAAGAAGGGGAGAGGGAGAGAGAAGGATTTAGTGGTAACATCTTGCACGTGTGGATGCAGATTCTCATTGTGCCTTTAATTCAGTGGGAAGGAAAGCACTAAACTGAGGTGCCTTAAAGAAACAGTGTTAGCAAAGGCAAAAAGAAACTTAATGGCAATAATAGCTATCATGAGCAATTCATGTTTAAACTAGATAAACAGCATTAAACATCAATTAATGTAGTTAGCTGGATAAAAATTTTCTGAAGTTCTCATGGTCTTATTTCTTTTGAAAGGTTCTCACTGCTATGTTACTGGAGGTGGATCCTCAATTTTCACCTCACTGATGACCAAGAAACCCTGAAATACCTTGACTTGAAACACCTGGTCAAGTGTAGGCAACAATATCTTAGCACAGTTATCAGTAGCAGTTGCAGCGGTTTGTTAATTACAACACAACTTTATGTTATTCAGATATTGTGAAGGTATGTGTGAGGAGAGTGCTCCTTTTAGGGCATCTGGTCAAGGACCTTTTTTAATACAACAATTGAGTAACAAGAAAAGGAGGAAACCATAAACACGAACATACAGGGCCACAAATCTAACTGGCAAGGGAGACACTAAGGAAAATCAGGCCTGGTCATTCACACTAATTGATGAGGACATATAAGAATATGAGAATGTTTATTCCAGCAAGGTTTTCTGAATGGAAACGTGGTGAGCTGGGAAACAGAGAGAAAAAGGGGAAATCCAGAAACAAAATATACAGAAACACAGCTCTAGCAGAACAGACACAGAGACGATGACAAGAAACAACTTCACGAGTCACAATAACTGATGGGCTATCAACATTAACAGGACAGTGGAATTGCCTGCTTAGAAAATCCTCCACTCCTCAGTGTTTGTGTGCTTGCTTGCTTTGGAAACTTTTGTTGCCAGTCTTTCCTGTCCATTTTCTGGTTTGAATCTTAGTTCCCTTTTCCCAGCATTTTTATGGGAATGTCTGTGTTCTTTGGCTTCTCCACATCATTGAAAAAAACTCAAAAGCTTTGAGAAAGAAGTGAAAATAACAGTTTTAAAGGCTAAACATATTACTTGACTCAACTTCTAAATTTTTATTTCTTCAGTGCATCTAAGTAGACAGTAAACCTCAAAAATGTGCTTGCTGCAATGAAGTTTTGCCACCAGCTGTTTATAGCATAACTTTACAATCCACATTTCATCAAGCAAGTTTGCCACAATGATTTTATTGTTTGAAGACAACCCCTTGTAACCCTCTTGTCTGTTCATACACCTATAATGCTACTAGCTCTCTATGCAGGCCTGTGCAGACCTGTGACACACAGTACTGACTTCATGATATAAAAAGTTCATACACACATACACACACGCATTTTTATCACAAATGGGAGCTCCCCTCCATTTACTTTCTTCTAAGTTCTAGCCTTCTTTACATCACAGAGGAAGTACTATTCTGGGTCATATATCTGAGTGATGCATGTACAAGAATTAAACCTGTATATAAGTATATGCAATGCTTTTAAAGGCCAGGTAGAAACAGATGTAATTCTATGAAGAAAATGCACCTTTTTAGAAGTCATGTTGAATTCAGTGAAAATACTTGAAGGAAACATACCTTTCAGTATAGTGTATTGTTTTGAATTAATGTATCAAGACTTGCCTTTTAGGATATTGCAACAGAACAGTCCCATTATTTCCTAAATGCAATTCTTGTCTGACAGTTTAATCATAGTGTGTAATTGTCACACACCTCTATGACCAAAATTATAGTGTTATAGCTAATGTAGTTTTCTTTTTATTAAAGTAGAAAAGTTTTCAAACTCCCCTAAAGAGTGACCTTGTTCAGATAAAGATTTTTTGGTTCAGCCTCATTTTCACTTAATGGTTCCTATTTCTTATTTTTTCTGAGAAAGGACAAATTATTGAGCTCCATTCTGACTTGCCAAGTTGCTGACTACAGTGGAGAATAACACTCCTCTGAACTGCATTCTAACATTTAAAAAACAGCCTATAGGTGCACTTTGTCTGACATTTGGTGTGATGGAGCAATCATAATATCTTATTACATTGACTTCTGTACTATACCAAAAACTGAATATCAAGCTGTTTTGTTCCTTTTCATGGTTGTTTTGTTGGGTCATTCCCCCCCCCCCCCCCCCCCCCCCCCATATTTTTCTTTGATCTGATGATGCATTGCAAATACTGTTAAGTAAATAATGTGCTATTTGGTTTTTGGCATAAAATAATCTAATAAAAGAAAAAACTTTCAAAATGGCAAAGTTAATGAATAATTCTTTGCTTGATAGAATGAAAAGGTTGTTATGAAAATAGTAACTCCATTACAGGGCAGTACTTGCTCTTAGCTTGTAAGTACTGTAGCTTAAAATGTATTTAAGAAGCTAATGGAATTAGCTGACTATAATTAGGGCTGATAGGAGCTGCAGACTGAGATTGGAACAATAAAGTATCTCATTCAGTTGGGCAGTTTTTTAGTGCTTCTTCTGTGGTCAGGAGTTGTCTAATCAGGTATCTGCATGGACTATGTGCTTCATGTAATGGATGTCATGAACTTTCTTGCAGTAGTTCCCCTTATGAAACATGCTCAATTATGTGAAAAGCTAAGAATCAAAGAAATTAATCCTAAAACATCATTATAAGGAGCTTTTAGAGCTGAAGAATTATACTTCCTTTTGATTGCTTGGTTTGGAAAAGTGAAAGTGCTGACAAGTGTAACTGCCACTAATCTCTGTTTCCTCTTCCCAAAGACAACCTCAACATTTTGTAGTACTTCTTCCTGAGACCCATCAGCTATTTTTTCCCTTTTCAAACCATCTGCCCCTTGCAGTAAAAATGTGCAAAACTATTCTGCCCCCTCCTCCTACCCCAAACCCAAAAACTAAAAAGGCAAATAAATTTAGCTTCTGCTATTCTTTAGTTTTGCTTCGACATATCATATCTTTTTCTAATTCTGAGCTGAACCTTTTAGTACACCTCATTCAGCCACTCTTGCCCCTTTGGTTTCTTCTGTTTCCACTCAGTCCTTCCACCCCTTCAAGTTCAGGAGCTTTGATAGAGCTTCTGAACAGGTGTAACATACTGCCTTGTCGTATATTGTGAAGGGGATAAGTGGGAGAAGACACCTGTTTCCTAACAGGTTTCCTGGAACAGACCTCCACCCCATGGCTTAAACAATCCGAGTGAAGATACCTTGCTTCCTAGCTGTACTTGATCACCAGCCATAGGTGCAAATGCCAAAATGCACTTCAGAGTCTTGAAAACTGGATACATTTGCCCACTTTCATTAAAAGAATATTTGTTAAGGAAAAGAGTTCACATACATATATATATGTGTGTAATATTTTACCTAACAGAAGCGCTATAGGCTTTCTGTAAGGGAAATGGCACTGGACTTTTTAATTTGGGTCAAGACAAGGTAAAATCCTATGGGACGTATTATGATACAGCCCCAGGATGACTGCATAATAAATATGAAAGTAGATATAAAATCCTACAAGAGCCCTTAGATAACTATATGCATTGAGAATTGTTACGAAGCATTCACTTGCATTTCCTTCACAAAATACTTAGGACCACCTTCTTCCCACACTGCTATAAGTTCAGATCAGTTCTTGTGGGGCCAGGGACATTTCTGAATATAGAACAATTTCAACAAAGTAGAATTAAAGCTTGCCATTTTTTTTTAGGAACAAGCGGTTTTAGTAAAAAATAAATAATAGTATCTCCAGAATATTACTTTCAGTACTCAGAACTAGACTATTTAAAGTAGTTGCAGGCTGGATTATTCAGTGTGAATGAAACTGCCTCAAATTTCTCAGCTTAAGCTCTTAACAAAAAGCACTGGTTCATATAGACCAAATTCCTTTGCAAATACATTTCAATTTTGTTAAATTTTCCTGAAAGTCCCAAACCACCTAGTTAAAAAATGAAAGCTACTTAAAATGTATTTTCTGTTCATTTTTCTGCTTACCATCTTCACTTTTATGAATGTTAACTGAATTGAAAAATGTAAAAAAAAAAAAAAGAAAAAGAAAAAGAAAAAAACAACTCCAAACCCTATAACACCTGACAAAATAGAGCACAGCACAGCTTCTTAGCCTATGCTTATGTGGATCTGTTTTCAGATCTGACCTGAAGCAGTATGTGCCTGAAAGTTTGTTTTCACCAGTTATAGCAGCTGGTCTAGTGAAAAGTATTGGCAGTGCTACAGGTTTTGACCTGGAGTCTTACAATAAGAAATATTCCTGTATAGGAACTTATCTCCCACTGTTGGCTAAACACAAGTACGAAAGTGCTCAATCAATAAATTACACAGAATGACAATTATCAACCATAATATTTATTAATAAATCATTAATTTATCATTAATATTTATTTTATTTTATTTTTATTTTATTTGTTTATTTATTTATTTATTTATTGTTAGCTCACTCTGGAATCGTATCAGCAATGAGCTCTGTGTAGACCTTTGGTTGGTTCTGAGAAGGCAACTCATTCCAGATGGGGAATTGTTCATCTGCACATCATTAAATATAAATTGTTGAAAGTCCAGAACCCATGGTACTTAATAGGCAATTTTTTTCTTTTATCTGATCGGCATCTACACATGTAAGAGCTGAAATAAACATTTCATGCAAGAAAAAGAAACAACTTTTTATATTAAAATTCACTCTTTAACATTCTCCTTACAAGCCAAATACATTTGGTATTTCCCTTCTGTTCAAAGTGAGTCAGTTAAAGTTTCACAAGCCACAAGTTTCACAGTAGATTGTGAATGAGGAAAAGCAGATACTGTCTTCTTTTCAGAGTAATAAATGCATTTGATGTTTTGCTGGTAAGCTCATAAACAGTGCTGTTCAAAATGAAATTGCAAGCAGTTATATACTTGGATAGCTAAAAGTCTCTCCCATGCAAAGCTGAGGTGTGTTCCAAACACTGCCCTAGCTACCTGCTGCTCACTGAACAGTGATCTTGCAGCCCTTTACTGGGACAGCAGCAGCATGTCAACAGGACTGAGGCATATGCCTGATCTTCTCATCCTTGATAAACTGAGGAAACCATTTTTTAGGAAATTGTTGATATTCAGAAAAGAAATTAATAGGATCCTTTAAAAAATAATCACCAAGCTGGGAACATCTCCACATCATAAGCTTAGTCAAGGACATGGTGTAAGCCTTGAGCATCCTAAGAATGGTTGCATCTCCTTGGAATTTAGTGGAATTTGGCTAAATGTTGTCTGGTAAGCCGTTGTTGTCATCAGTAATATAATGATAATCTAGGTATCGAGCACCCTGGTGTGAGCAGTTGCATCAATGAGCTTGAAAGCACACAGCATCCACCAAAGACTGCTCCTGAGCATGCAGAGACATTGTACAATGTACAGAAAGTCAGTCCTGCACTAACATTGCAGATAGGCAGGTACAGTGAGGGTCTGTTTCCTTAGTCTGTTCCGCATCATTCTCATGACTCAGATTAATTGTAAATCCCATATGGACTTTTTTTCAGCCAAAATATTCTGTTTAGACGTTAATTAAGTGTTTCATTTTAGTTTCCAGGATCTCTTTATTTTGTTTTTCTTCAATATATTTTAAAATTTAAATGTAGGCAAATTTCATTCTTCTCCTTCCCTTTTCCCCTTCCTTTTCCACTTATTCTTTTCTTCTCTATATTACTTATAAAAAAATATTTTTCTGGCTATTTTTCCCTCCTTTTTTTGTCTAAAATGTTTATCAAACCTGCAGTGAGTTAAAGTAATTCTGACAGAACCTATGCAGATTATGTTCAATAGAAAAACTAGCCATCAAACCCCTGTATTTTTGATTGTCACTGCAGCACAGACCACTTTGATGAGGTTTCTATCATATTTGCTATTAACTATCCGCACACATTTCCTCCTTGTGACTGTCGATGAGGCTTTCAAATAGAACTTACTACTTACTTGGAATACTTGTACCAGCTCTAAACTACAATCCTCCTGCAGGAGAGCTGGAGAAGGACTTAGTTCAACAGACCTGTGCAAACAATAACTCAACAAACAGTTGTACAGTATGTTTGTTATAAGATTTTGAAGCTTACTTTTCTCAGCTTAGCCATAAAGCCCATTGGATGAGCAGTAGTACCACATTTTAAACATTAGACATTTGTGGTTTTTTTTTCTGAAGACATTATTGCACTGTTGCATTCCCTTTTCTTTTTTTTTTTTTTTCAAAACTTGTGCACTCTTCTGCAGAAGCAGCAAACTGTTTCCAGGTATTAGCCTGCTAAGGCAAATCATAAATTATACTTAAGGGAAAACCTATTACTGAGCTTCAATCATTTATTGCATAATGAATTTATATTTCAGGTACAGTGAAACATTTATAAGGTCACTGAAAGTATAGCAATTAATAAAGTACAGGCGAAGTCAAACAGCCGTGTATTTAGTATTTAAGAGTTCATTGGTGATATAATGTATAGGATATACAATTTATTTTATTTATTTTGTAATGTACTTATTAATTTTTATTTATTTACATAGTAAATGTTATATTGAATATCTAATAATGTACATTACTATAATGTATGTATTTAAACACACTTTAAATATACTACCTTTCCTCCCCACAAAGTCGAAGACTTCCATTGCTTCATTACTGGGAGTAACCGAATGTATATATTAGGCATTATTCATTACTAAAACACTGGATTAATTATAAATAAGCTGTCATTTTCTAATTAAGATAATAGCAAAAATTAATCTGGCACATCATAAAGGTCAAATTACACATCTCAGGTGCTCTTCTTTGGTTGCAGTTATGACCACATCCTTCCTTCAAGCTGTGAAATGTCTAGTCATATCTTACAAACATTCATTGGATGGAAGTAACCAGATCTGCCCTGGTATAATTTGCAAGTTCTGAAATTAGGTAAGATTGGCGATGCTCCCATCCTCTGTTTCTTTTTATTGTCATTCAAATGTTCTGGGTTCATGAAGGTGGCTTGTGATTCTGTATGAAAATACTGGTATAAATCATGATCAATTATTGTATTGATTAAGACTATAACAAATCTGTTCTTTCTTGTACAAAAGAAGTATTTATGGATGAATCAAATGTTTTTAATAAAGGTGATATATGAAAAATACTGAATATCCATGTATATTCTGAGGGTTTCTACACATTTGACTAAGAAACTGTAGTTACAGAAATTGAATGCAAGGGCCCATTGCATTTAAAACGCACTAATAAATTTTGAAATCCAATTGCAACAGTAGAGTACAATAACTGGCAGTCTAAACCATCAAGGAAGTCAAGCTGTGAATGAACTTCTACACAATAAAAGAAAACATGGCAGCTGCTGGGGTAAAGCCTACCTGAAGGCTCAGGTGAAGTAGACTTTGACTATATTTGCCCATTTCTAACTGACTAGATTAGTGAAACGTGAGCTGGAAAACAAAGAAGCAATAGACAGACTTCGTCATGTAACTATCGCAAGCTTCGGTTCTGGAAGACATCTGGAGCAGCAGACCAGCATGTGACAAAAGCCCTGGTGACAGCTGCCAACAGGTCTTAGCTAAGGGGAGAGTCACAGAGACTGACTCAGAGCCACACCATCAGTGCATGTCCACTGCCTAACATACGAAGTAATAGCAAAACCAATAGGTCAGTTGGGAACACACATCCACCACTGTCCAACACTGAGTTAAGGCAAAGCCTGACCTGCAGCCCTGGTGAGCCAAAGTCAGCTATCCAGCTGTTCACCTAAGTGACCTGGGCCTCTAGTGCTAGGTTGGGCTGTGGTGGGCTGTGCTGCAGCTGCTGGTCCATGTGGGTGTGAAGCATATAAGTGCATCTTAGAACAGAAATCTTAGAAGGGGCATTGCAATCCACTCAGTGTACCCATCAGTCTTAGGAAATTAATGTCTGATGATGTCTCACGGGGTAGTGCTGTTTTGCTCATGCAGACATACCACCAACACTCTCTGTGACAACAGCAAAGATTTCATATAAGCATTACATCCTCCAGAAGAAAATTTATGATGTTATTTCTCCATGGGGCAGAAGATTTGCCCGTGTTTAAAAAGAAGCAGAGTTTATTCAAAAGAAACACTGTTCATAGATTGATTTGAAGTAGGTTTATTGCTGTAAATACAAGAAAAGTTTATAAACACTACAGAAAACCAGTGTTGTTGTTTTTTTTCTTTTTTGCACAAAAGAAAATGAATATAGTACAATTACTGTTGCATATGAAGCCACCTGGAAGTAGCTTCTAACCATGTGTATGTTAAAGTGGGTGTAAATCATTCTACTGTGCACAGGGCTCTAGAGGAACCATTTCAAGACAAGCCACTATGGTCAAACATGCCCTAAGTATCAGCAGAGGACAGTAACCTTTAAGAACTTTTTCTTGGTGCAAGAAGGAATTGAATAAGTGTTCTCTACCATATGGGAAAAATAATCGCAGTCTCAGTTTTAACCTTACTCTATGAAAAATTAAAAACATCTTCAGGCTTGCTGTACTGGGAGAGTTTTCAGAATGGCCTCCAGTAAGTGGAGGGAGCTTTTATTTATTTCTTTTGGTGCTTTACACTACTGCCCACTAAATGGTGGCAGGGGGAGAAAGAAGATGAAGTCCAACTACGGCTACAGACAGGAAGTTATACATAGAAGATCACTAGAAATGTGCAACACCTGAGAGAGAGGGGTATAGCAGATGGTGGATAAAACCCCTCTTCACACATTGTTTTAGTTTTGAACGTAGTTGCTGGAAAACTAGCCAGTAAAACTCTATATCAAAAATGTACACAGTAAGAGAAGACAAATGTGACAATTATGAATGTGCTTGTTTGTGACACTTCAAAGGAGGAGCAGAGTATTGACACTTCACCAAGAACCACTGCTGCACAACCCTGTCCAGGTTCAGGTCTTCTTTCAGATAAGAAAGGACAAGCATCTGGAAAATGTAACTTGAACTGTACTTTCTATGAGGAGAGAACAGAAGCAAACACTTATTTCACACTGTGGCGTTTGGCTCATAAGCGATTCTTGGTTTGCCAGTAATAACAGGCATGAATGTAGCGTCAATATTGTAAAGCGGGAAGAAGTGAATGCTGACATGTTTACAACATACCAGACTGTATTTGAAAGGCTTGGATGTATTCCAGGAAAACAAACCATAAAAATGAATTTAAATGTTATACTAGTAGGAAAGTACTGAGGAAGGTAATGGTGACATTACAAAGCGAAGTGAAAAGACTAAGCTGTGTTGGAGAACAGCAAGTTAGAAAGAGTGAGAACACATAAATTGCAGAGACTCAAGGGCGATTGCTGATGCATCTGAAAGGACTGAGATAAGAGCGTGTTTGAGTCCTGGAATTCTGTGGCTACAAAGCAAGAACAGTCTTGACAACATATTGCTGGAGAAATAAAAAGCAAGACAGAATGGAAAATTATTTATATGTTTATGCACTAGCAGTAGTTTTGTTAATTCTACTGGCCAAAAAAACCCCAAAAAGTGGAACACAATCTGTAACTGTAGACTTTTGACAAGTTTTTTAGAAAAGTCAGGTTTCCTGGACAGCCATTTCGTATACAGGAAAAAGATACACACCTTAGTGTGCAGTGGCAGAAGTTTGAAGACTATTACATTAGGTCATCTTACACTGAAAGAGCCAATATAGGAGAAAATCCTTCAGAAAATTCAACTTGTAGTCACATTTTGACACAGCAAAATTTGCAATCAGGTATTATGCCTAAAAAAAATATCTCAAAGTGACTTTGGCAGCGTACTATATATAATAAAATAATTTATTTTTGCGAAGATCTTTTGAAATAATGTCTTGGTTTCAGCTGGGATGGAGTTCTTAGGAGCTAGTGCAGTGCTGTGTTTTGGCTTTGACATGAGACTTTTCAGTTTCTCAGTCCTTGCTAGCAAAAAGGCTGGAGGGGCACAAGGAATTGGGAGGGGACACAGCCAGGACAGCTGCCCCGAACTGGCCAAAGAGGTATTCCATACCATGGGATGCCATGCCTGGAATATATACCTGGGGTGTTGGCTGGGGAGGGCAGGTCATTGCTCAGGAACTGGCTGGGCATCGGCCGGCAGGCACTGAGCAGTTGTACTGTGCACCACGTGTTCCTTTCTTCCTTTCCCTCTGGATTTTATTCTTTCCCTCCCCCCTTTCATTGTAAAGGTTGTTGTCATCATGGCTATTGTTGTTCTTTCATTTGTATTCTATTTAAATTGTTAGATTGTTCTTATCTCAACCCCTGAGTTTTACATTCCTTTCCAACACTCTTCCCCATCCCTTTGGGTGACAGGCTGGTGACTGAGCAGCTGCATGGTGCTTAATTACCAGCCAGGGTTAAACCATGACAAATAGATAACACTTTGGATAAATTTTACAATTAAAATGCTGCACTGTAGTCAGTGACATCATTCCAGCTTTTTCTGGAGACAGGTATAATATCAAATAAATCAAATGTCACTGCATGAGAAGTACAGGAGGTGTTAATACTTTCTGGTTTTTAAATAGTTGAACACAAAGACATTTTTGATTTGTTTCCTCTAACAGTAGATTCAGATTTCACAGGATCAACATGTTGAGCCAAACTTTCTAACAGTGTAAACCATGCCTTCACTAGTATTTTACAGACTGCTTATTTCTCAGTGCTTGTGATACATATGCAACACAGGTAGCCCAACAACATAATCCTGCAAAAGAAAGGGAAATATCACAATGTTGTGTCTGGTCAACTTCATCAGTATGTCTATAAGAAAGATACGAATGAAGAAATGAATTGCATGTCACCTGGGGCCACTTTCAGAAACACTTTGATAAGCAGTGCTTTACCAGCAGTATGGAGAAAGCAAGTTACCACAACAGAAATACCAAATGAAAGTTGTATACAAGCCATGAAAGTATTCAAAACTAGCAGATCTCCTTCAGTCCTGGTTTTAGCTGGGATAGAGTTAATTTTCTTCTTAGTAGTTAGTACAGTGCTTTGTTTTGGCTCTGATGTGAGAACAATGTTGACAGCACACTGATGTTCTTAGTTGTTGCTGGGTGATGTTTCTACTAAATGCAGGACTTTTCAGTTCCTTGGCCCTGCCAGCCAGAGGGCTGGAGGGGCACGGGAAACTGGGAGGGGACACAGCCAGGACAGGTGACCCAAGCTAGCCAAAGAGGTATTCCATACCATGGGACATCATGCTGAGTATATAAACTGGGGGAAGAAGAATGAAGAGGGGACATTTGGCATTATGGCATTTGTCCTCCCAAGTAACCATTATGTGTGATGGAGCCCGGCTTTCCTGGGGATGGCTGAGCACCTGCCTGCCCATTGGAAGTGGTGAATGAATTCCTTGCTTTGCTTTGCTTGCATGAGTGGCTTTTGCTTTACATATTAAATTATTCTTAAGTCAACCCTTGAGTTTTACATTCCTTTCCGATTCTCCTCCCCATCCCTCTGGATGACGGGGAGTGAGTGGCTGCCTAGTGCTGGGTTGCCGGCTGGAGTTAAACCACATCACCTTCTCAGAGCACATTTACATTATGCAAAAGACTTGAGCATGGAAGTCAGATCATAGAGAAGGTATGTGTGAGCAGTTGGGACACATTGTAGTATATTCTGTGTCACCATGACTGATCTGTGACCTTTGGTTCCCCTTGATGTGTAGTACTGTGGTGGAGAGCAGGTACTGACCCTATGACACCAGTCAAAGCAAATACTAAAACATTGCAGAGACTGAGGCACATCACATCTTCAAATATTGTCCCTTCACAATATTTTTAAGAAGCTGTTTCATAGGAGAAAGAAGTAAATGAGCAACACCAGAGGGCTGCTACACCAGTCCACTTTCATTGAGACTATCCAGTGAGGCCACAACAGTATTTTTCATATATGGCATTAAACCACTGAATAAAAAGTATAAAGGGTTAGCAGGCAAGGAGCTGTTACTTGACTCAAGAGAGAAGTGAGTAAGTAGATGTACCCCAATACACTTTTTGTTGTTGTTTTCTAAAGCCTCCTCGTGCTTTTTCTTTCCTTAACACTAAAAATGTCCTAGGTTTCACTTTGAAGCTGTGTCATCCTACACAAGTGAAACATATTCCAGTGCTGTTTGTACCACGCTATCAGGAATTAGCAGGATGCGCATTAAAACCCCTTAAAACTGTGTTCTGTGTTGGCCCACATCAAAGGCTGCAACATAAATAACCACTCCGGTTACTTCATTCATTTGCTTAATTAATCCATTAATAGTTTGGGATTTAATATTAATAAAGCCATTTCCAAAGTTTTACTCTCCACTACAGAGGTAACCCCAGATCATGGGTTTGCCCCAGTATATACAGAATTTTCAATGAGCCTTCATTACTTTCCTTTGCTATCAGCTTCACTCTACTATCATGTCATAAAAATCATGCCTCTCCACAGGTTCATGATGCTGTTGTCCAGGGCTGTTCAGCTTTATAATATCACCTCACACTTAATCTCTGACTTTAACCTGCCACAAGGCAGCAGTTTGGCAACATCTTTATGGGACTGATATGCAAGAACGCAGAAGTTTCAGCAAGGGTGAAGGGACAAAGTACCTACAATAATTATATTAATGATCTCACTAATGTATTTATTAGTCAGTGTGTAGAGCAGAAATGAGAATTGATTTATCTGTCATTATCACTTCCTCCATCAACCTGCTTCTACTGCAAAGCAAAATGTCAGATTTGCTAAAAGAAAACAAGTGCTATTGAGCAGGAATGATTTACAGCTCTCTCACTTTCTTTCTAGTATTTTATGCACTGATCTTGACAATTCCAGAAGGAGGACTGTAGGATAGCAAGGGTGAAGTTTCAGGATCATGTATATAACATGGGAGACTAATCACCTCCTAAACTATGTAGGTACTTTTCAAAAAGTTCACTGTATCCTCATACTATTTTTGTATGCCAAAGCAGCCAGAATTGGTTTATGCAAACTTCTGCTGCTTACATTCTCTTTCTTTGGGGAATAAAGCTTGTAAGAACTAAAAAACACTCTAAAAATTTATTCTAAAGTAATTAGTTACAAATTATCTGTTGTCTTTTAAAAAATATTTCTTAGTCTCAGAAGGTTAACGGTGTCATATTGAACTAAGAGCGATTATTTCAACTTTAATAAGCTCAACTGAAGTGCCACTGGCTGAAACATAGTTTTGACTCCATGCAACCTGACTTATAAAATCAAAATTAATTTTACAAATAATTTACCTCCTGGAAACCTTAAAATGGATTTTACTAATGGAAAACTAAGATGGATTTTTCATGATAGGTGAAGCCAATGAGACTGTGGAAGCATGTATATGTTCACAAGGGTAAAACAAAATACCCAATAAGGTGATCTACCCAGTTAGAAGTAATTTTGAACATTGTCCATCAGTGTTTACACACAAGGGTTTTCTATTGCAGCCTAATCAAAGCAAAACGTAAATTGTTTATATAGCAAGATGGTCATTAAAAATTGTATTCATCAGAACTCTTCTCTAAGGACCAATGATATTGTCTAAATTCATAACAGAAAACAGCTTTGGGTTTTTTTCAGCTGTTGGATAAGTAAGACTAATCATTCAGTCAACTCTGCAGAAGCACCTGGTACAGATTCTCAACCTGACTTTGCCTGTGCAGAGTAGTAATTAAGCCATAGGTAGAAACATCCACCCGCACAGAGGTCTTTTAAAATAATGGCTCCATTTACTTTGCCCATATTTTAGTCAGGGTTTATATTACAAAAGGAATTCCAGGGAACAGAACCAGACAGTCTATCAGAAAACCTTTAAAGGACAAAAGGGCAAGATCTACTGACTTCTAAATATTAGCAGGTTACAGAGGTGGCTTCTCCAGAAGAAGGAAACAAAGCTTACACAGGTAACATAAAATACATGCTATCCACCATATATGACATATGCCCACAAATGTATTTTGTTTTAAATCTATAAAATCATAGTAAGTGGGATAAAATCCCAAAGAGGAACCAAATTTTCAGGGTTTGGCTTTTGGAATAGCTTGCATATCAGAAGTTAAATATTTAAATCCCCATTTAAATGTTAGAGTCAAAACAGCTTCCACAGCATGAGGGGAAAACCCCTTTTCAGACAGTTTACACAGTTGAGAACTAAGTAAAAGGAGTCTTACAGAGGCTAAATGTCCAACCTGGCAAGACACAGATTGGATGGGTAGTCTGTGAGATGGAAATTGGCTAACAGGTTACACTCAGTAGTGATCAATGAATTTTACTCAGGCTGACAGGCTGGTACAATTGGGGTCCCCCAGGGATCAACACTGGGCCCCACGCTGCTCAGCTTCTACTCTGGATGATGGGTCTGAAAGCAACTAGCAAATTTGCTAATGACACCAAACTAGGTGGTGAGGTGGACACATCAGAAAGGAGAGCCACCTTGCAAGGAGGGCTGGTCAGGCTGGAAAGGTGCTTTTAAGTTTGACAAAGACAAGTGGGAAGTCCTGTGCCTAGGATGACATAAAGAGCCCAGAACAGGCTAGGACTGTGAGGCTGGGGAGCAGGCTTGATGAAAGGAATCTGGGGGTCTTGGTGGACAGAGAGCTGAACATGAATTGGCAGTGTGCCACTGCAGCAGCAAAGAGAAATCAGATCCTGGGTTGCATCTCCAGAGACATTACTAGCACGGATATAGTAGACATGATCATCCCACTCTTCTTAGCACTTGTCAGGCCACAGCTGGAATACTGTGTCCAGCTCTGGTCCCCACAGTTCAAGAAAGTCGTGAGCAGACAGGAAAGGGCCCCAGAAGGGCCACAAAGATTGCCAAAAGGTTGGAGAACCTGCCCTTTGAGTAAAGATTGAAGGAGTTAAGTCTTTTCTCTCTGGAGAAGAGCAGTCCCATGGACGGACCCCATCACAGTATTCCAGTACTTAAAGGGCAGCTACAAAGGGGACAAAGGCTTTCCCATCACAAGGATCCTCATGGAGAAGACAAGGAGCAATGAGTAGAAGGTACACTGGAAGAAGGTTCATCTCAATATATGAAAGACATTTTCTACAGTGAGAACAATCATTCACTGGAACAACTTCCCAGGGACATGGCAGAGGCCCCATCACTTGAGGTTTTTCAGATGCAATTGGACAGGGTGCTGGATAGTCTAATATGGGCTCCCTTTCCTACAAAAGATTGGACCAGATGCTCTTTCAAGGTCACTTCCAACCCGGCCGATTCTATGATTTATAAAACTTTCAAGACCAGATTTGAAAATTTTTGTCCACATGATTTTGTGCCATGTAGTTATTAAGTAAACTATGCAAATGTAAGGCGTAAAAAAAAAAAAAAAAAAAACAATGGTCCTATCTTCAGTGGCAAGCAATGGCTTAAGAGTTGTGGCTGCTAAAGTCTACCAAGGATTTCTTCACACAGTTTTACATATCATTTGCACTAGGATAAAGTGGAAGAGACACTTTCACACCATAAGATGATTGTCTCTGTTGGGAAGCCATGACTGATGACCCAGAGGTGACAAATACCAGCTCTCTGAACAATCTCTCAGCTTTAACTGAGTATATGGCCACTTGGCATCAGCTTCAAAACAAGCTTGAACAAACTGTTATAAAGAAGGGCTTTGTACTGAAGTAGACTGGTCACACCTTTATGTGGCCAAGGCCAACTTTTTTTTTTAATCTGTTTTTCACGCTACCTGAGCGTGCAATGGTTCCTTGCCATTAAATCTCCATATTGCATTTCTGGCCTATCTCTGCTACATCTGCTTCATAGAAGTCAAGTGGTTAGCTTTGGAGATGAAATCTTAATTCAGTCCTTTTTTGTTAAAATGCCTGATTTTTGGTGTTAGCGTGTTTTCAAGCCTAAGCTAAACTTCCCTGACTCTGACACTGCATGTTTGGACACACGGAAGATGCTTTCAGCCACAGGATACTAGTTGCAAGACTGTGAGTTGTTCCTAAAGGGTTGAGTCTGCTGCCTGGGAGGGTATCTGCTTTCAGCTACTGAGGATTAGAACTGCTGGACATACATCACCAGCTAATTTAGGTCATATAGGAAAAATTAGAGGCTAATAAAGATGATCATCAGATGAGGAATTGAAAGAATTGTAATTTTATGCATAGATGCATAGAAGACTGATCCCATTGCTAACATCAGCTTTTTCTTTGCACTCAAACGTTTTACCTCTGTGTCTATCCTTTCATTTAAATTGGAAAGCTTTGCTGGTATTACAGTTTTGTTCATTATGCTCCAGATTAGGTAAATAGCTTGCTGCTGTATTTTGCTATTTGCCATGAGAAATGTGACCTTCAGTACTCTTGATCCCTCTGCCAGAAACAGAAAAAGGTCTTTGAATGATATCCAGAGAGATTTAGAAGGGGTGAATGCAAACCTGAATTATGATCCTTGCAAAATAGTGTACATGGTAACTACACCTCACATCCAAAGGTCTTTCAGTCCTCTGTGATGGTGTTGAAACCAAGAAGTTTAGATATAAGATCTCCTGAATAGATCTCTCCTCTCTGACTACCCTCTTAAAGTCCTGAAGGTATGTCAAATACACATTCTATAAAACTGAGGGGGTTTTAGTTTACATTCTTTCTCTTGCCACCCACTTTTCCTAATAAAAATGTTTAAAAAATGTTTTGGTGTTTTTAAAAACACCTAATCATTATTTTTTTCCCCTTCCCCCTTTCCTTCCTCCCTTCTTTCTTTCTGTCTGTCTGTCTGTCTGTCTTTTGCTGTCTTTCTTTTTTTCATTCCCCACCTCTAAAAGACACGCCAGGGTCCTGCAAAAGCAGATCTTCTGCCAGCTCCTTAGCTGAGAAAGAGGTAGGTATTTCTGAGTATACATGTCAGCTAGTTGCCACCACTACCACCTTTCCCTCCTCCAGTGCTAAACTATTGAAGAGAAGGAATGCTGAAGCATACTTGCTCCTCTCCCCACAGACACACTGGATCTCTCATAATGCTGCAACTGCTCATGCCTGCTGTACTGAGTATATGCCTTAGTCTTTTCTTTAATCCTGGTTTTGGTTATCTGATGCCTAGCATTCTTCATCAATATATACACATATATATCTAGACTCTGTGTCTGTTTTTCTGTTTAGGAGTTCATAAATGGCAGGATCATCAGCTGCATAGCTCTTCTGTTTTTTTGGAAAGAAGACATAAGGAGAAAGAAGGGAAAATAGAAAAGAAAGGGTAGCTCTGCAACATGTCATTCAAATACTTGATTAATTCTCTCCTAGGAATAAACTTGGTTCAGTGAGCTCTGCTGCTAGTAAATTGCCTTTTGATCTATTTGTAATAATTCTTGCTAGAAAATACTTGCTATAAAGCACTGGCTAAAAATATTTGCTTCTTCTGTAAACATCGAGTATGAATCCCAGTGTTTTTTCGACCATTCTGATGCACACTTAGAAATGCTATAAACTCTAAAACCAGCCCTTACCTTCATGACTCATTTTTTAACTCTATGAACTCCATGTTTGGAATTAGGACTATCAGGTTCTTTACTGAGATACATATATGATGCTACAGAACTCATCTATTAAGTGGCTTGTTCTCGCCTGGCTCTACTATGACATACCATCTCTTCCTGTATGTTCTTAATTAACAGATATTTGTTGTTCCTCAGATTTTAACACACTGTTTGGCTCAGAAGCCCCAAAGTAGTCAGGGATATTTTTTCCCTGCACTAAAGAAAATCTTGGAATTTTTGCCTTTTCTTAACCCAAAGTTCTCTATACTTTGGTATTATTTTCAGAGCAACAAGCAAAAGAGTAAGCTAATTTTTAAAATGAGGTTCATAATTCTGCAAAACTGCTCAACAGATTCTGGATAACACAGATTAACTGAGCAACATCCAGTTGAAACAATTAGTGAAAGAGACAGCACAAGTGATTGAAGATATAGAAGACAAATGCCTAAGGGATTGAATTGTCTTTCTCCATAGGATTTTTTTCTCTGTATAATAACATTTTCCTGGACATTTCAAAATATTGCTTTATACACTGGTTGGAAAAAAAAAAGGAAACAAACCAAGCTGTTCTTTTCTTATCAGTGACTTCCAGTTGACACATATGTGTCCTGATCATAGTAATCTTTTCTGACTCCATCACAAGCACTAGTGAGTAAGCAGAAGCTGTTCACTTTTAACATGCATGTAGTTTCTATGATCTGAGTAACTTTCACTGAGTATAAGTCTCTATCAGAATATCAGTTCTAAATGAGCAAGAAAGGAGACTGGATATCACCTGAGTATTTTCACATTATCCTGAGGAACTGCAAGGACTGTCCATATTAAACCATATTTAGTATTAGACCTGTCTAATTGAATAAGCATTGTTGTAAGAATACTATTATACCTTTCAGAGGTAGTATTCTATGTTAGCTGAGCTGGGATATGACTTAGTGTCAAAAACAATAAAAAACAAGCAATGTTAGCTCACATTGTACCCTAATGGACAGAGCTGTCCAAGTCTAAAGTCTGCTCATGAAAATGGTCCTGAATTAGTGCAGTTCAGGCCAATGGTCTGAATCTGGGTTACCAGATTCCATGTGAGTGTCAGACAAGGAAGCTATTGCTTATTGAGGGGTCAGATGTTTCTTTCTTTCTTTTTCTTTAGTGTCTTTTTTATTTCCTTTTTGCTTGCCTGCTTTTTCTATCTCAGTCTTTTTCTTTTTCCTCCTTTCTTTCATTCCCTTATTTCATCTTTCTGTCTTTTCTTTTTCTTTTCTGCCTTTTCTTGGTTTTTGTTTTCTCTCTCTCTTTTTTTTCCCTCTTTTCATCAGTTATGTAAAAATTCCAGATATACAGTAATTAAGGCCCTAAGGATGCTTCACAATGAAAGTTTCAGTTAAACAGTCAGCTTTAACTGAGAATGGATTTCAACAATAACTTACTTAGATTTGTATCAATATAAATAAAACTAGACACACCCACCAATCTATAAATACATATGTATACGTATATAAACATCATATAAACATATAGGAAAGGTATCTAGATTGGAAAAACATGCTTGAGTCTGATCAGGTTTGTTGATGAAAGAGACGAGATGCAGATATATAAGGAAGAGAAATTATCAATATACAAATAGCACTTGGGAGGAACTGAAGTAATACTTTGAAAAATATTAAGAAGGGAGATGAGAAATATTTCATTAAACTGTTGCACCAGAGGTCTGCTTATCTATAATATGTACTCAAGGGGGAAAAAGAAGTCCAGTGACTTTAATCTCTACCTCAAATCAGAATATGTATGTCTTAACAGAAAGTGCATACCATTTTCAGCAATGATGGTTGAGTATTCCACAAGGTTTTGCCAGAATAACCCTCATGAAAACAAAAAGAAAACAATTGAACAGTTTAAATTAATTTCTAATGACCAGACATATTCCAACCCATTTTCCATGTTTGTCAATAGATAATGCTTTCTTTGTTCTTCAAAAAACAAACAAAATACCACAGTAAAAAACAACACGCAGTCCACATTTAAGCTGTTAAAAAGGCCAGCTAAATCTCACTCAGAGGCCAAATCAGTGAACATTTAATGAAAGGTCTTCAAGTGTTCCAAACACATGACACACTTCAGAAACACAGCAAAGCAGCCATCAAGGAACTGCCATCCAAACTGAAAGACACCAGCAGGCAAATATAGTCTGAAGGCTCATACATCCCCAACGTATCAACCAGCATTTGGTCTAACTTGATACAGCCGTAGGAGAAAATATTGCTAATACATCTTACCATCAATCAACCTACCTTTACACTTTGGTAAAAAGCAGTGTATAAAAGATAAGTCTGTCTATAGAAAATATAAATTATGTGCTTGGATAAACATTTTATTTCATGACTGTGCTCATGAAGCTATCTTTTCTTTGAGATGGATCTTTGTGGGGTGACCTTACTCTTTGAAAAATAAGAGCCCCTTTCACAGTGTATCCTGTAGCACTATTACTTATATGATTATAGAAAGTCCTTTAAACTAGCAGCAAGACTTTTGTTAATAGTTTTTTAAAGTAGTTTTAATATTTTTTTCACTGTTGCTAGAACTAGTGATAATATCTACCTATCTAGATATTTGTCCTGGATAATGGTGATGTGAAAAGTGATGAAAGCTTGTCAACATCAGTCCATTTCCATTATGATAAGTTCATTTCATACTGTTTTATAAAGTATTTAATTTAAGACACCCCCAAAAAATTTCTTTTTTCCTTCCCTTTTCAAAAAGATCTGATCAGAGAAGTCAGTCCAAGCAAAGGTTACGCATACATGCACTTTAATTTTTTTGTTATACTAACAAAATGAAAATTCCCTTTCCTACTTTTTGTTTGCAGTGTGGATATGGAAAGATTAGAATATTCAAAACCAGACTAATCCTCTTACATTCAGTGCTGCATTAACGGCTGTTCATGTTCATTTTGGGAAAACTGTAGTGTTTCTTTCCTAGCTTTACAGATTAAACACTGAATCAGAGTGCTCACTGACCACTCCATTTGACTTTAATTGTCTTATTCTTGGTGTAACACTGACATCAGCTTGATTGGCTTAAGTGACCTTCAACACATTCAGGAAAAGAACTTCCACATCTTCATTGCCCACACTTTCTAGCAGCAAAGCTGGTTCCAGACTAGAAAGAGCCAACTCCTTCTTCAGTGCAGGTTTCATCCACATGTGCTGAATATGTTTCTGCATCCCACAGCTTTCAGGTGAGAGGAGAAGGAAGTATACATTCTCCAGTGCCATCAAAATCTAACTCCTCCTGAAATAAAGATCTTCCAAATAATAAGTCAGAATATTTGAAGATAAAGGCACCTATCACATTTTCCTAGTTTCCTTTCAAAGTCAAAAGTTAACTATGATCTGTGGGCTAAGTGTACTATTTGATGGTAAATATGAAAACACTTTCAATTTATCTATCTAGTGCTTTATCTCTGGCAGTCATAGTGGGTATCTTAGTCAGCTGCTTGTAAACTGAAGGCTAAGAATGACAAAGATTTACAATACCTACACATTTTCTTTAGACTTTTGGGCACTTTGTTTCTCTTCTCCAACTGTTCAAGAAGTGACTGTGCTACAGGAAAACCAGGCATGGTAGTGGATTTAGAATATTTTGTTTCGAAATATTGATAGGAAATAATTGTGGTTTTCTATAAAGTTTTATAAACAGTTCCAAACAGCTATAACATAAAAAATGTATTTTGCTTGTTTAACACTTGTGTACTATTGCTGATATCTTATGATCACATTTCCTTTAAAAACCAAAACCACAAAGACTAAATGCATGAGTAGTATAGACTTAGAGCTCACACTGTCTCACGACTATTTAAAGTCAGTTGAAAGCCCACTGGCTTCTGTAGTGACTGAGTTGTCACCCTCCCATAATTTTGAATTTGAGAATGTCACAGAGTCTTTTGAAGCAGCATAACCACTGTCAGAGGATGACAAATTACCATGCAGGCCACAATTCTGCTTAGCAAAGTGCTCAGATTCTCCCTTATTAACATTCCAGATAAGGAAACACCTTCGCTTCTGATTTGCTTAAACCACACCGGCAGGCAGTGCACTAAACTCTTCAAAGGCAGCTGCCCTTAACCTTTTACGTTTCAGCACTTTTCTTATATCATTCCTTTCAACTAGACTTAAAAGTTCCTGCTTACTCCATTGCCAGTCCTAGAGCGCTTTTTGGCCAGTCCCAGTGAAGCCAAAATCTGGTTTTCCCTTCATAACTATTAACTTTTCCAATAAGGCTGCAATTCTTCTGAGAATATGTGTACATATAGAAATATGCATGCGCACACACATACACACAGATACCACAGATTTACAGCACCACAGTGTTATATCTCACCTGAGAAGATAGCCCAGTAACACTTCTGCTCAGCACAGCATCAGCTACAGCAGGTTGCTCCCTGCAGGGGCAAGTCTGGAAAGTTTTAATATGTGCTATGATGGAGGTTCCACAGCTTCTCTGGGAAACCTCTGCTGGAGTTCGACTCTACCAGCATGGTAAAGAATTTTTCTTATGTTCAACTGGAATTCCCTTTTTTTCCAGTTTATGCTCATTACCTCTCATCATGTTACTAGACACCACTAAGGAGAGTCTGGTTCTCACAATCCAGTAGTTATCCATATAGATAAGAACCCCTTGAGCCCACTCTTCTCCAGACTAACACTCACAATGCTCTCAGCCTCTCCTCACATGGAAGAGGATGCTCCAGTACCTTCATTATCTTTGTGTTCCTCTGCTGGACACCATCCAGTATGTTCATGTCTTTCTTGTAGTGGAGAGTCCAGATTTGAACACAGCACCTGGCTACACCTTACTAGGCAAAACAGAGAATAGGAGTCAAGTTTCTTGATCTGCAGACAGTGGACTTCCTAATGCAGCCCAGTGTTGGCCTTCTTTGCTGCAAGGGTACAGTGCTTGTTTATGGCACGGATGATGCCACACCTCAAATACCACGTTCATTTTTGGGCCCCTCCCTTCAAAAGTGTTGTTGAGGTGCTGAGGTGTGTCCAGAGAAGGACGATGAAGCTGGTGAAGGGTCTGGAGCACAAGTCATATGAGGAGCAGCTGAGGGAACTGGCGTTGTTTAGCCTGGAGAGGAGTAGGCTTGGCGGGGTCTTATTGCTGTCTACAACTACCTGAAAGGAGGTTGGAAGCAGGTGGGGGTTGGTGTCTTCTCCTAGATAAATAACAACAGGATAAGAGGAAATGGCCTCAAATGGCACCAAGGGAGGTTTAGATTGGATATTAGGAAAAACATCTTCACTGAAAGATGAAGTATTGCTTTGTCAAGCATTGGGAACAGGCTTCCCGGGGGGGTGATGGAAACACCATCCCTGAATGTATTTAGAAAATGCATAGGTGTGGGTCAAGCTATAAGCAGTTTAATGAAGCAGTAACAAATGTCACACACATGGAAGCAAGGAAAACAGAAGATGTTATTCACTACCCCCATCAGCAGGCGATGTTCGGTCACTTCCTGGGAAGCAGGGCTTCAGCATATGCAGCAGTTGCTCTGGAGACCAATACTGTCAATAACAAATGCCCTCCTTCTTCCTTCTTTCTCTTAGTTTTTATATTTGAGCAGATATCATATGGTATGGAATATCCCATTGGCCACTTTGGGTCAGCTGTCCTGCCTATGTCCCCTCCCAAGATCTTGCCCACCCTCAGCCTACTGGGTAGGGGGTGGAGGAAGGTTGGAGAGGCAGTCTTGATGCTGTGTGCGTGCTGCTCAGCAGTTGTCGAAACACTGGTGTGTTATCACCAGCTTTCCAGTTATCAATGCAAGCATAGCACTGGGAGGGCTACCGTGGGGCTCAGCCAGACACAATGCACCTTCCTAGGGACTGAAGTGAGGTATACTATGCTGTAGTTCCCTGGATCCTCCTTGTCTTTCTTGAACACAGGAATGACGTTTGCCTTCTTGAAGTCTTCAGGAACTTGACATATACACTGAGGGATATAGATAATCTTCCTAGATGTGGAAAGTCTGTGGTGGTACAAGTAAGAAGTAACAATGTTATGCGGACATAGCTCAGGCTGTCAAGGATGTTCTGGATGGCAAGGAAGTGGATCATAAAGCAGTTCTTCTCCTCTCTCCAGAAAACTCAGAATGGCAGGCAAGGCAATCACACATGCGAACTTGAAAGAGCCATCTCTTTTCACTTCTTTATGATATGTATATGTACACTTTTAAAAGTACATATAACATAGCATCAATTATGCAGGTTATTGCATATCCCAGCCAAAAAATGTCACTTTCAAACTGTAATTGACATCACGGTGTTTCACAGCTGACTACAGATTTTTCAGTTCCAACATATTGCTGTCAGCACTAGGGCAGTATTTTCCTCTCTCACTTTTCATGAAAGCTAAGTTCTACTGTTTTCCTATGTCTGCCATGCCTGTAGAACTAACAGTGGCAGATCTGCGTTCTTTTTCATCACAAATATGACCTAAGGGAGCTGCTACACTGTAAGGAACAGAGAATGATGGTTTTTTTTGGTTTTTTTTTTTTTTTTGGTGTGGGGGGGAGAGATTTGAAATCACAATATTTCTGCAGGTAACAATTGGAATTTAAGTTGAAAGGACTCAGATTTTATGTTAGGGAAACTAGTAGTTCTATACATGGAGAAGTACTAGACTGTGGACAAATTCTTTGCTCTCTGGTAGTATGTCATAGCTGATTGATTTTTTTTTTTCTTTCAGTTAGATTATTAATACCTTCTCTGCCTTATGTGGCTATTCTGTTTCTTAATAAAGCTTAAGCACATACTACTGCCTTAATCAAGGGAACATTTCTCATTTACTCCTTTTTATCAACTTTACTCTCTTTGAATTCTCCAATACTTTGTTGAGTTTCAATGACATTTGGCAAAGGATTAAAAATGGTAAGAATAGAAGGAGGTCCTCAAAACTACTAACAGAAGAGATACCAGATATTTCTAGCTGCTGCCTAGTGGCAATTTATATAGACATAGAGTCAAAAACACCCAGACAAGAAATGGCAATCCAAAGCCAGAATTACCTACTTTCCAACCTATACTACTAATAAAGGTTTTAAAAGTATTCCAGGTTTTTACTGGACTCCATGCCACCATGCCTCTCAGTCTGCAAGACATGCTTTAAAACTGCAAGACACATGAATCTTTCAAACTTTGAACCAGGAAGATAAAATGTTGCTTAAACATCTGAGGCATCAACGTAGATCCTTGTTTCAGTGGCAGATCAGGTCCACTGAATATTTCAGATTAGTTCTTCAGAAGACAATTCATTGGGTCAAGGAAACATGCAGATTTTTTTTAGTTATACAATGCCCAGTGATTTTAATCTCATATATATAAAGAAAAATATCTAAGGAAAGTGTCCCCAGTGTCCTCTATAACCCTTTTTCTGCTTATGGTAATGTTCATAATCATCACTCCATGAACTCCAGGATGAGACCTGTCTAAATTTTTACATTAAGGGATAAAGCTTCAATTATAATGCTGAACTGAAGAAAGAGTGTGATTTACCAGTGTTAAAGTTGCTGTGGCTGTGTGACCTAGAAATAACCATGATTACAAAATTATAGTTCTCTGAAAACTTCGGGAAAAATTAAGGCAATGTTTGATTGTCAAATCATGCTTTAAAATACTTTGAACAAAATCTCAAAGCATATTAAAAAATACAGAATCTGAAAGACCAATGGAAACAGGTGGGCTGTGGGCCTGAACTAATGCCAATTGAAGTAAATAAAATATTTTCCATTCATATAAAAATAATTGTGATCAACCTTAAAAGATGAATTTTCATGCCATAGCACTATTAATATTGGAAAGCCTTATTTCCCTACTAATACTTGGAAAACTGCCGTGTTTCCTACTAGGAAATGTAGGACTTCATTACAAAGACCTTTACAAAGACAACAGCAAGTTGCGGGTGGAGAGGTTTCTATGGAAAGGTGCTAACAGTAGGGTAGTTAGTTTGCAGAAGGACATGTGTCTCTCGCAACTCAAAGACAAGGATGTTCATAAGCACAGAGAAATACAAATTTAATTAACTTAAATTAAAAAAAAATTAAAAAAAAACACAACCCCAAACAAACAAACACAAAAAGGAGTTTGGTAGACCAAGGAATCTTCCAGAATTGTGATCCTAGCAAAATGACTGGAAAACACAACAAAAAAGTTGCATGTGCAGGGTCATCACTGAAAGTATTCTAGAATGGGTGGGACAACAGATACATAATCTAAAATGGTACAGCAAATTAACTGTTGTGTAGCAGTTAACTGCCAGATTTAAATTACTGACCTGGATCCTCCTTGCCCTTCTTGAAAATAAGAGTGATATTTTATTTCTTCCATTTCTCAGAAACTTTCCCCAACCTCCACAGTTTCTCAAAGATGATTGAATGTTCTCACGATGACATGGGCCAGTTCCCTCAGCAATTGTGGGCACATTCCATGAAGATACGTGGACTTGTGTGCAATCACTTTGTTCAGCTGTTCACTAGTCTGATGCTTTTGATCTGATCCAGTTGAGGAAAAGATTCCAGTGTGCCTAACTTCCCCATTGGTCTCAGGAAGCTGGGAATTGTTGGAGGCTGGTCTTAGCAATAAAGGCTGAGTTGAAAACGGGACAGAGTACCTTGGCTTTTTATTTATCCTTTATGGCCAGGTCTCCTGCCCCATTCAGCAGTTACCCACACATTCCTTGTGGAAGACCATTTGCTGCTGATGTACCTTTAGAAATCTTTCTTATTGTCCTTTATGATCCTCACCAGATTTTACTCCAGGTGGGCTTTGTCTTTTCTAGCCCCACACCTGCACACTCAGTCTCTCTGTATTCCTTCCAGGTCATCTCCCTTCCCTGCAAAATCAACAAGCTCTCCTGGACTCCTCTCTACAATCATTTCCCATGGGGTGCTTCCAGGCAAGTCCTTGAAGAGGCCAAAGACCGCTCTTCTGAAGTCCAGGGCTGTGGTCTTTCTTTTTGCCTTGCTACCTCCTCTCAGGATCCTGAACTCTACCATCTTGTGGTCAGTGCAGTCAAGGCTACCTTTGACCTTCACACTCCCACTGAGCCATTCCTTGTTGGTGAGTACAAGCTCCAGAAAAGCACCTCTTCATCATTGGCTCCTCTATCCGCTATCTTTTGGGTTAGGATGCTGTCATTGATGCTTTCCAGGAACATCTCAGAGTGCTTTCTTCCCGCTGTGTTGTTTCTTCAGCTGATACCAGGGTAGTTGAAATCACTCATGAGAGGCATGGACTATGCATGTGGAGTAACTTCTAGCCTCACTCACTGGTTCTTCTGGCCTGAAACAGACATCCACTATGTCACTTACACTAGTCTGCTCTTAATCCTTACACATAAACTCTCAGTTGGCTCATTATCCATCCCCAGTCAGAACTTAGTGTAATCCATCTGCTCTTTCACATAAAGGGCAACTCCCCCTCATTGTCTTCCTGCTCTGTCCTTTCTACAGAGCCTTTATCTCTTCTACTGCAGCACTCCAGAGATGCAAGACATTTCACCATACTTCTGTGAACACTACAGGATCATAGCCCTGCAAATAAACACAGATGTCTAATTTCTTATGTTTATTCTCCATGCTGCATACATTGCTGTACAGGAACTTCAGAGAGGTACAGTGGCATACCAGTTTCCCAGAAAAGATCTGGGATTTTTTTTTCCATAATCATGCTTTGTAAGTACTTCCTTGGTTACATGCAAATGCTTGAGGTGACTACTTAAAACCTGTTTCATTGACTTTCTATTCCCTTTTATTCACCTCACCCTAGGCCCTTCGCTTGTCAACCCTGTTTGTCACTCCGTCACAGATGTTAACCGTATCCCTTCCATCAAGCCTAATTTAAAGCTTTTTTCACTAGTTCAGTCTTACTGGCAAAGATACCTTCACTCTGCTTAAGGAGATGGATCCCATCTCTCCCAAGTGGATGTAGATCCTTGAACAGGTTCCTATGGTCACAGAAACCAAAATCACATTTCTGACATGAGCTCTGCAACCAATTGTTGATACACAGTGCCAGTGTGTATCCCACTCACTCTTCTTCCCTTGCAGGTCAACTGGAATAACTTTCACAAATCTAACTACAATACTTGTGTAAGATAAAAGCTTCTACTCACTAGTATCCTGAAGAAGATTCCTTTCTACACTGAAGGTTATCATTACATTTCTAATTTTAGTACATGGATTTCTGCACTTCACAAACTCCCTCAGGATTTCAGAGGATCAGGAACATCTTTCTTACTTTCCTATGCATCAGAGGGCTTTCCTGGCTCACACAGCTAACCAATTTTCACTTCTGACTGATTATACCGGCTCCTAAATTAACTCTTGGAGTTGATTGAGGTAGAGTGCATCCATTACAGACAGAACATTCATGGGAGAAAAAAAAAAAAAAAAAAAAAGAAAAAGTGAAAAAATGAAAGAGAAAGAAAGCACACATTTGTTGGGCTTCCACCACCATTACAGGTGGAGTAGATCTCTCTCCTTGATATCACAAATGCTTTCCTTGATCCTGAAAAGATCCTGGTTCTCATTTTTTTGAGGCTGCATTTCCCCAAGAAAGCCTATCCTCCTTATCCATGTCTGCTCCCTCTGCTTTGAAACCACTTAAAAATTACAGTCATACTCTGTAATTTTATCTTCCCCTTTTCATTCCCCACTACAAGCCTGTTTTCCTCTAAGTGAGGAAGTCAGTTTATAAGACTGCCAAAATGGAGGACTAGTTAATCTGTTCAGTGAGGCAAATGCTGTTGTGGTAAAACAGATGGCATTGCCATGTTTACCTGGCTTACTAACAGCTCTGACTCAATCAGGAATGAAATAACTATCTTACCTTCTACAAACACCCACCAAAAAACTTAGTGACAGTAAGTCTACTTATTGACTTTTATCCTATTTACTGAGTCATACATGTTTACATCAATCTGTATGTTAATAAACACATGCTGAAGTTCTCCAGTTGGAATAGATTCATGGTCTATATGTTGGCTCTGATGGGGTGAGATACTTTGAAATAATGATGGCAAATGGGAACCAAGTTCCTCATATCCAGATTCTCACTTAATCTTCCACACCATGCCTGTCTTCCAAAGACACTGTAACAGTTCTTAGGTCAAGGTTTTTCACAAATGTCATCTTCCTTTGTTATACTGGAAACCTGATCTTATGGTAGTTGTTCATACTATTCCCCCGAATCCAATTGATTTAATTATAGTTGCCAGCATCCTTTTAACTCTGAATGAGATTCAACCTGTTGCTGCAGTTGGCTTGTTTTGTACTACATACTGCTGCACAACATTTGCTATCAAATCATCTTTTGTAATCAGGTCAAGTAACTGTAGAAAATTTCCTTTATTGACTGATTCTGTGGACTCATCATGGCTTCTCTGTGCTAATTCTTTCTCTCTTGGTACAAAAGATAATTACTTCTATTACTGTCCTAAAATAACATATTTAATTGACAGTCATTTTCTGAAGATGCCCATCAGTTCAATGACACCTCAATTTCCATGTGACAGGGATTGAGTGTGTAATTTATTTATCCTTGAAACCCCAGTCCAGTACTAAAATCTGATGAACAGTAAAGCACAATTTTCTACTCTGTTTTTCACTGTGCTTTAAGAGAGGCTAAAGAATGCTTAATAATGTTGCCACAGTAGAGGAACTGGGAGGACAGAGGTACTCACACTGTTAGTTGTGAATTTTATACAAGATATTGGTGGCTTTGTCAGTGGTTTCACAAGGACAGGGAAATCTGAATTTTTGCATAGCATACTACGTGAAAAGCAGGGGAAGATGAGCTTCCCAGCAGGTGCCCCGATTTATGCACAGATAGTACCTTGCTTTCACAAGTTCACAGTTCTTGCAATTTAGCAATTACTGTAAGGTAACTATTTAGATTCAATTGAAGCTTTTACATCATGTCGCCTTGGAGATTCTGACTGCAAGCAAAAAAACCAACAAACAAAACCAACACCAACAAAAACAACCAAAACCCAAACAAATAAAAAAAGCACCCTACTGTAAGTTATTGTATATAACTTCATTCACTCATTCTTCCAAAGATCTCTTGTATGATTTTATACAAACCTTTTTTCCTCTACCAGTCTTTAGTCAAAGGACATCTGGGTTGTTCTGGTTTTGTTTCCAGTTGAATACTTTACTTGTATGTGTTGTTTGGTTTTTAATGAAGCTGAATTCTTCCTGTTCTCTATGATAAATTTAGTGCACTTAAAATTATTTTTTTCTTTGAAATGGAAATCAAAATTATTTTGACCAGTTTTGACCACACCTTAGTAAGGCTTACTTTCTTACTGGCTAAAGATCTTTTCCAAGTCTCATCTCCTCTGCTGACACACACAGTAACATAAAAAATCATTAGACAAATACACCATCTTGTATGTGGAAATGTTTTTTGTCCTTTCAGAGGTATGCTGTTTATTTTTAGGTGCAAGTCAGGAAACCAGTAAAAACTGCTGTTTCACATTCAGCTGTTTCCTCTCTTCATTGAGTTCCTCTGATATGGGAAAACAATATATATTCAGTTTCAGTATGCATTACAAAAATTAAAATGAAACCACATGTAAGTGGGTACATGTTTGTAGGCAGGATCTTCTGTCATTTTAGGCAGTCCCCATTTATCCAGTACATCCTTATATTCAGTAGCCTTGTAATCAAACAATAAACAGCAAAAGTATGGAAACATGATGCCAAAATGCTTCTTATAAAAGGTGTACCTTAAAATTCTGCTTTCATTTCTGGATTTTTAAAGGAAGATATTTATTTGTCATAATCAATCATATATCTTTCTAAGTTTTATGATGCTTTACATAATTTCCCCTCTACATCCAGTATGTCTGCGGATACTTAGAATAAATGGGACATAATTTCTTCTACATTCCTTCCAGAAGTCCAAAATTTAAAGAACATTTTCAAGATAATACTTCTACTGCACATCTGCAGAGATATAATGTGTTTTACAGCTTTGACCCAGAGACAAATAATGCAGAACAAGAAGTCAGGAATGCTTCACTCCTAAACCCTGACAGTGTCTCACATGACACTTGCTCTTGGTTATCCACTTCAAAAAAATAAGTTGCTGTAAGCATCCAAAAGAACTGGAGATCAGGAATCTATTTTTAAAATAACTACCATTAAAGACTACTCTTGACAAAAGAAACCCCAACAGTTTGAAAATGTCACAAAACTGTCTACTTCACAGTAAAAAGCTGCCACTAGCAAATGTAATTCCCCCTTATGATTGAACTATTTTGTAATGGAAGAGATTTTTCTGTATTCTGCTTTCTTCAGTTTATGGCAAAGCACAGGACTAGATACAGTAGTTGTAGAGTGGGTATTCTAACCCTGATGTAGTATGGACAAAGCCATGACTAACAAGTTACTGGATAAGACAAGACTTCCCTTAATGCAGGTATATTTTCATGGACTTCATATAGAAAGAAAAGGTCCCCACCACCACCAAAAAAACCCCCAGGTAACAAAGGCTGAATTACCTGGCGTGATCTATTTTTTTCTTAACCTGGTTTTGAGAGGCATAATTAGAAAGAATTTATTCCAGACCTTGAAACTGGAAAGCAATTCATACTGGCAAGTTACTTTAAAAAATCATGCTGCAGTCTGGGAACAGTAATGATGAACACCTTTCTTCTTCCTTACAACTGGAACTTCAGGGAATGCTGACATTTGTGACTAACAACCACATGTGAAGTTTGGCCATCTCTTCAAGTTTCAACCAGTGAACCAGAGGTCATACAAAAGCTGTAAGCAGCATTCCTAACTTTGTGAAATCTCTCCCTTTCTTGTTAAGTGAAAGCCCATGGGAAATGCACAGAAGCTCATATTATAAGGGATTGCTAGTACAGCTTTCAGGGTCATCCGAAAACAAATTTCTAGCAGTTCATGGAAGGTTTAATAACAAGGCATGTTCTGGACAAAAAAATGCCAAATTAATGCTTCTTAATAAACTAATGGCAGGCCATCCCTCTTATTTGACATCCTTTGTGTCCTTGGATGCCGGAAATACCACCTGTACAGCAGCTGGTAATTCTTCAACAGTAAATAAAGAAAATAACACTGGAAGAGAAATATTCTTTCTGCCTGTATAACAGGTCATTGATAACTTCCTATCAATCACAACTGTATGACATGATCAAGGTGAATAGAATAACTAGTAATGAAAAGTTACTCTTTTCTGAACCATCTCAAAAGATGTTGGACAACTGGTTCTTTTCTACATTAAAGACTACATTAAACACTACATGTCATTAAAACATGTGGTGTTGCAGATGACTCATGCTTGTTGGTTTTTTTTTGGTGTTTTTGTGAAAGAAGATACCCTAGAAGACAAGACAGAATGTCATTATGCTCCAATGACACTCATTCCTAAGTGTTATTTTCTGAGACTATAAGCAGACATGGGGCTGTCTCCTCAGTTGACACAACTGATATGTGGGTGGGAGACAACAGAGTGTGCTCCGGTGGGTCAGGAGAGAGGGGGTATGCTAAAAAGGGGGAGTGCATCAGAAACTCTTGGAAAACAGTGAACTGGCTCCTCAGCTGGAGAGCCTTCACAGTTATTCCCATTTGCTTTCTAATGTTGTCGTCTTTAATGGCTCTTGGAAAACAATGTTGCCTCAGATGTTTTTTCACTATTTCATTTTTTGTGATCACTGTGTTCTGACAGGGACGTTGTCTCGAACATGTGTATCACTGTGATGTGTGTCAGTCTTGCCTTTCCTGCCTCAGTTAAGTTCTTCCTGAAACCTAGAGCTGGTGAAAAGGTTACTGTTCATCTCATGGAAGGAATAAATCTAGACTTCCACTACAAGTCCTGTTGTGTTCTTGCCTAGTTTTCCATCAATAATGAAACCTGCAATTAGGATACTGTAATTTGTATATATACAAATTGGGATTTTGGAACATCTAAGACAAGCTGGAAAGAATCAGTCAATTTGCAGCCCAAGCAACATCATACAGCTGACATACTCAGGTTTACAGGGAGTGTACAGATATAAGGAAATAAACACATCAAATGAATTCCATCTTGGACATCTGCTCAATTCTTGAGCATTTATTAATGTTCACTCAACACAAGCCAGTCTTGACCTTGTGTCAAGAGAGCACAGCAGGTTGAAGATGTGTGCTTCTCCCTGTGGTTGAAGCAAAAGCAGGTGAGAACAACCACTGACAGTACAAAAAGTGGAAGAGAGGCACTATTGATGGCTATTGATCGTTGAACTGCCAATATGTAGTGCCTGTGGGAATTTACATGACTTCTGATGACACTGATTAGAGCTGATTTCCTAAAGAAAAGCTATTTCCATCAATAGCACAGTAATGAATCATGCCCAGTGATGATCTCTGTTTCTCTGGCAGTTTAAGTACACAACTTTGAGAAACACCTACTGTGCTAACACTTCAAATATTACAGAAAATCTGGCTCAAATTTTCCAATGAAAGTAAAAAAGTAAACGTATGAAAAACTGGAGCTAATTTTTGTAGATGATACAGGTTCCTGAAACACCCTGATATATGTTTCTTTGCACTATAAGGGTCACACAGTGAAGGATGGATGACATAATTATCAGGATGATGGCAGCTTTGGAAGAAATACGTGACATTACAGAGGATTAAAAAAATGTGAGTACTATCCATCATGTCACCTACTCTGATCTGAGCTTTTAACCCACTGGAGGGGTGATCTCTGGCAATCTACAGCATTAACAGAGGTTAAGAATATCTGGGTAACTAATAAGATTTATAAGACTATCTTGGTAACATTCAACTTATTTGTTAACAATCTGACAGTATCTTTTTTAAAGCAGGAAATTATATAAAAGACATTCTCTAAATTATCATCTATTAAAAGCAGCATTTTATCTCAAAACCTGCAGTTTTTTCTGATAAACTGTTGCAAAGACAAGACTTTCAGCCCTCTCAGAAGCAGAGTAGTTTCCATCTTTCACTACTTTTGGGTGTTTGTTTGGTGAACAAAAACTTTTTGTTATTTCTGAAGTTTAACAGAGCACTGGAGATCAGAATATTGGAACATGTTAGTTTAAAAGCGCTCACTCTTCAGCCAACACTACCCATTCCTGTATACCAACAACTGATGAAAGGCCATCAAGAGGTTTAAGGCTTAGAACACTTTTCACTACTTTGCTTTTGGTTCTTTCTTCCATTATCTGAAGTGTTTAGCAAATTAAATCCTATGAGTTTGAAAAGTTCTGCTTATTATTTCTATGATCGATTTAAAATCACAGATTCATAGAGTAATGAAAAGTGGGGAGGGATCTCCACCCTGAGTGGAAAAAAAGTAAGTCATTATTACATTAATAAAATGTGCATCTACAGTTTTGGTTTTCACCACCCTTATTTTTGAGTGATAAACCAAAATGGGTGACAGGGATGCAGAGGTGGCCCTTTCCTCCCAACTTGTCCAGTAAAAACCCCAAACATATAATCTGTGTATCGAATATCCTGAGATGCTAAGGAAAAAAAGGAATGCATGTTGCACAACCTTCTTTTTTGTTCCTCAGTGATACTTCAAGCAAGAATCATGGGCACCTATTTTCTCCTGCTTCTTGGAACAAATGAAGCAAGAAACCTCCCCAGACCCAAGTTAAAAAGCTAAAATGTACTCAGTTTTATCCAAGTAGCAAGATTATGAAAATGAAATTAATCATCTATTATATATACTAATGATACGCAGGTCTTTCACAATATGCAGGTTTAGTTTTGGAAACAGAGGTCAGAGTTCATCCTTAGGTAACTAATGCTTAGGTAAATATTTGACTAGCAAACACTGTGAAGAGTGACTCTTCAAATCACTTGGTGAAAAATATTGTACCAATAGCATATACCCTCGCAGCTGACGTCATATGATTTAACCTGTTAAAGAGCAACTCGAGGTTGGATGCTTTCTGGTTAATTATTAGCTGTGGTTTGTGGGAGTGCGATATAATCAGTCTGTGAATCCTTCCCATATTTATATTTTAGCCATTGTCCTCCATGTAGGTAGGAAAACTTATACCAACGCAAACATAAGACTTGCAGTGCAGGTAAAGAATAAATTTAATCCTTGAATTGTAAGATTAGTATATTTGGCTCACAATGGCTGATAGTCTTCTTTTTTCCAAATAAATTCTTGGTATAGGTATTAACTTGGAATTAAGGAAAACAGAGTTATTATCATAATTTCATAATTAGTCATTCATGTTGCATAGCTTCACTTACGTAAGCCTGCATTGTCATATAAAGTCTGCTGTGATGTGAGACAGGACCCTGCCAAAGTAATTATTCCTATTTATTGAGTAACAGACTAGTTATAAGAACAAAAAATCAATATTAATTGTTGGAACACAAGTTCAGCCTGACCCTGAACAGGCCTTATTAAAGCAATGGCATTTTCCCTTTACTTTCATTTTCTTTTTTTCTTTTTTTTTTTTTTTTTTTTTTCCTAAGCAGGACTAATTCATTTCTTCAGCAAAACTCTCTTGTTTAATAATATCCACATATCATATACCTGTCTTAGAAAAAGTATATGTGGGCCTTTAATTCAGCAAGTTCAAATGAAAAATACTAAGCCCTGGGTGTCTGCATTGCCCTGGTGACTTAATTTAGATATCATGTATTTTATTTTCTTGAGCCCTAGACTTTGTGCTAATAAATGTAATTGATTTTGAGTTTTGTCTGCCAAAATGAGAAAGAAAATCAAATTAAAACCTACTTTTCCTTTTTTGTCACACCGAAAGTGAAGAAACTTTCTCAGAATTCACTAGTGATAGAAGAGAAAAGCATTCACAATCTGATGATGCATTCTGCTGAAAGCTTAGCTATTCTTTTATAGACAAGAAGAATCCTCAAGGAAAAAAAGAAAAAATTGACATATAGGAAATAGTTTGCACCTGAATAAAAATATCCTTCTAAAGAAAAAAAAAAAAGATAATTAGCTGTGCCAGAGACCTAGCATGTAAAATTTCTGCCTGATTTTTTTTTTTTTTTTTTTTTTGTTCTTATAGGCAAAGAGAAAGATTTTTTAGAAGAAAATATCAGTAATCTTATTTAGGATGTTTTTATAGATAAACAATACCACATTTACAAGTGGTTTCTTTTTTTGTCATGGGAAAATTAGAAAAGGAATCATAGCTACTCATCATGTTCCTCATGCATGTTGGGTTTTTTGTTTGAGGAGTGTCCCTTTTCAAATCAACAAATAATTTAGAACAATAATGTATGACATATAAGAATATTATTGATGTTTCAAAAAAAAATTGAAAAGTAATAGCTTTAGAGTAAAGCTGGAAGATGCATTTTGAACAGTAATTGTCTGTCACTTCTAATAGCCTCTTTCTGAAGAGTTTCTTATTATAATTCTTTAGGGAAATTTGCTATCCAGCAAGAGTTGTTCATTCATAATTTGCTTAGCTTTGTATAGTGTTCTTCCTATTAATCCTCCAAGAGTCAAATTATTTTATGCTGAGTTTGACCCATCAGATTCCAGCTCATGAAGCAGCTTAATTTTCACTGAATTAAGATACATCCTCTTGAGAAATACCTGAATATCTGTTATCAAATTTCATAAACTAAAGTCTAGCCATAGTTGAAGTTAATTTCTTAACAGTAAGGAAGAAAAAAAAAATCTCCACTTATAATAGGATATGTTAGATTTCTTGCTTATGAGTTGACATTTGAGAACAGAATGAATGTTCACAGTATTTACATAAATTAGACAAATCAGAAAGCTTGCAGTTCCAAGCAATGCTTCCCAACTGAAATATATGCATAGAAACACAAGCTGTCACTGCAATGTATTTGCATTGCAGATTAGCAAGCAGATCTGTATATTCTCTTTCCAATAGCCAAGTACTGACAGCTTAAGACATCAATACATTGTGAGGGGAGCTTTAACATTTAAAGTGTAACAATCAGGATATAGAGTTGAATCACACTTTCTTGATTTATGATGTTGATCACCATTTGTAAGTACACAAGCAGAACTGCAAATAACTTTGATTTTAATTACCTTATTCAAAAATAGCAAATAACATCCTTAGTCTTGAAGGTAACAGCGCTTCCATTTTGCATTGGATTATTGAAAGCTCTTCCTGATAGAATTCATTCCCAGGGATGAAACTGATTGAAGGGCTGAAGCCATCAGTCCATAATAAAATTTACATCTTTCTAAACCCTGCAGAGAAACATCAGCTTACTGAGACTAGCATTAATGCAATGTTTTTCCTAATAAGTTTCACAAGTAAAAAAAGACTTCCACTGAGATGAACCCATTGAAGAAAATGAGTCACAGACTTAAGGCCAATCATATATCTCCTTAACAAAGGCTGAAAGTGGAGGCACGAGGAAGACAACCATCTGTGTACGGGACCAATATATTTCTAAGTTATGTGACTATTTCTTTCCAATAGTCTTTCACACACATAAACACACCCACTCCTTCCTACAGACTTACTGAAAGAGGTGTTTCAGAATAAAGTACATAACCCATTATGAAAGTAAACACTTACGGAAAGAAGTTTTGTGATAGCATGGCTCGGTCATATGTAGAAAATAGAGACTGAAGGCTTCTCAGGGGACATCCTAATGTTATTTTATTCTTGAGAGAAGCACAATTCAAGCTACTTCAAATGTTTGATAAAACTTACTTTCAGGTAAGTCTACCTAATTGATCTAAGACTTCTGACATTGACAATTACCTCTTCAATTTCATGTTGAAATTTCCTATGTAGCTAGAAGCATTGTATAAAACACAATAAAAATCATGGAGATTACTAAGGAAAAACTACTGAAGCAAGTCTCTTGACTGACTTGGTCTTTGCCAGGCTTTCCTCACCTATTAAATCAAATAGGATCAAATGCCTTAGGAGGTTTTGTGTGATATGATACATTAAAGCTTTCTGTAAGTTTTTTCACACATGTTAAAGAGTTGTCTCAGTTTCAGAACCTAGCTTGCCAACTACTAAAAAATAGTTTTTGATACAAAGTTTCATTTCTGGAAATCTGAATTATTAAGTCTATTTTTTCTGAGGATGGATTTGAGGTTTTTAGGAGCTAATAAAAACACGAAGGAAACTAAAGCCTTCTTGAATAAGAATTCTCAGTCCCCTCACATCTGAGTGTAAGAAATCTCACAAGCCATGTATTCATGCTTTATTTCGATTTCCTAATGAACTTTTTAACAGTAAGTTAAACCATTTTTAACAGTAAGAAGACACCCAACAGTTTATACAGATAAACCACAACTTATTTAAAAGTTGTATCTTTTTTACCACAAAATGTATTTTTTTACCACACACACAAAAATATAATGTGGTAGTACTATCACACTGAAACAGAGAAGGTTTCAGTACATTGATTTCCAGAACATAAGCCCTAGACCAGAAGGATCTATCTACAAAACAAAGGAACAACGTATAAAAAAAGCCAGACCCTTTCTTCTCTAAGTGTCTGCTTTCATGTTGGAGAGGGACATTATTAGATATGTTATGATAGCACAAATTTAGAAATTATTTAAACAGCGGTATAGCTTGAAGATCAGAGCAAGTCTTTATAAGTCTAGGCTAACATATGCCCTTGTACAAAGCAACAAGAAAAAACCTTTAGCTAAACAGAAGGCCACCATGTCCAGCTATATCTCCTGAGACTTTTCCTTTCTACCCTGTTCTCTTCTGATGCTTTAATAACCTAGAACAACAACTTCTTCCCTAGGCTCAATTGCTCCAGGTTAAGAAATCAGAATATGTACCACCTTATATGTTATCTGATCCCACGATTCAGTGTTACAGATTAAAAACAGTGGATGACAGCTGAATTTGTACTTGTGAGGGATGTGAAAGCACAAGTTTTCACTTTCAAGGAGTATATAAGCTGTACTCAGGAGAAGGTGGACATATTTCTAGAACAAGCTAAAACAAAATGTTGGCCCAAGATTCAGCTGCATCAATCAAGACAGATAAATAAACTTCACACAGGTTTGCTCATCAGCGTGCATTTGTAGTTTTACATTTCAGCTAACTGTTACCATTCTGATAAGTGCATACAAAATTAGAGTTTCCTCAGGTGGAATTTATCCGTTGATGAAATGCTTAATCTGGGACAAATAATTTTTATTATTTGGACTTTGCTGTTTATAATACAATAGCTTTATCTGTTTGGGAGGCAACTGCATTGGGAAGATGAGGAAGCAAGAAGGTGAGCTCATGTCTATAAAGGAAATGTCTTTGGGCAGGCTACTACTGCCTTTCCTGCAACAGCACATTTCACACATTTGTCTTTGGTTCTACTGATCTAAGCATATGAGGGGTTGCATTATGCCTGAGGACTGAATAGGCTTATCTGAATAATAGTGATTTTGAAAGACTTCAGAATTTCTTACTTTGAGTTGAATGAAATGATTTTTCTCATTTTTATCTTATAGAAGGGATAACCTTCTTAGTCTTTTAAATAACAAGACATTTATGTCATGCTCTTATAATTTATTTCACTCTACTGCATTTGACAATAGGAATAGGAAAATGTCACATCTACCTGGGTTGATCTCTCTATTTTTATTAACACCAATAATTATATCCTCTCTCAAGTTTCTTTTTGCTAACCTAACCTAGAAGAATTCTTCAGTATCATAAATAGAAAAGTGTATTCTCTAATCCTCAGTTGTTCATTCTCTGAATCTTTTATAGATTGAATTTATGCAAAACCTTACTCATACCTTTGCCTTGGTACTAGCTCTTCTCTTTCTCTGGTAGTGTCTGATGTAAATATGAACCCATTATACCTTATTCATTCTTCGATCATCCTGGAGGCTTACACTTACTCCATTTTCATATAGCATGAAGGTTTTTTCTGCTTTTCTGCAACTGCTGGCCAATGATCCTGAACATAGAGAAACATTACTAATCCCTAAATTTGTGAGCATGCATTTCATAACAGCAAGATTTCCCCCTTTTTTTTCTCTTATGCTTGAGATGATTCAATTATTTCTATATATCTAACAGCTTTCTAGAGAAGGTTTAAAATATTTTGTCATCAGAATTTTTCATTGATATTCACTTATTTTTTTATTAATATGCATTAAAATATTGTTTAGTTTATCGGTCTCTGAATAATTTTGCTGGTAACCTTCTATACAGTTGATAATTCCTCTAGCAATGTAACATGCAGCTGTCTAGTATTTATCAAATTTGTAATCGACCAGCAGCAGACTCATTATTTTTGTACTAACACTGACTTTCTTTCAAAGGGCAGTGCCAAATTTTTTCAAATCTATAGCACGTTTACAGTGTTTATTTATTCTGTAAGTGGTAATCTTAGCAAAGAAACATATTACATTACTTTAGCATTCTTTTTTTCTCAGTAAAATTATATTGCACCTTACTCAGTTACCTATTTCCCATCATATTTTAGTAATCATTTCCTTCAACATAAACTTCAAATGTATTTAAAAAGAGGTTTAAACCAAATGTGTATAATCAAACAACATTCTTACAAAAATATGAAGGATTTTGGAATTAAAGCATCATACATAGCCTTAGATTTAATATTTCTTGACTTTTGAATGTCTGACCATGAAAAATTAACTTAATGATAGCCTCTTCCAAAATCTATGAAGAACAAAGATATATTAAGCTAATAATTTGGTTTGTACTTTAACTCAGTTATAATTGTTAAGAATGTCAGTGTAAATTTCAGGAAGATCAGTACTGTGAACTGGGATCTGCTATAAATCTAAAATAATTTGAGGCATGTCAATTTAGTGTATACAGGTGAGTTTCTGTTCTGTTTCATATTGTTCATGAAGATTATTGCTATACCTTAGTAAACTGGATATTATCATGAGTGGGCAGGGCACAAATTTTTTGTGCACACTATCCTGAACGAATTTGCACTTATAATGGTCCTCATGGAAAATAATTTGTGTTCTGCTTTCTGATTCCCAGAAGAGTATTTATGATAGTACTATTATAATTATTGCTCTCTAAAGAAGCCTTGAATGTGATTATAAAAAAGTGTTTTTTCACTTGAGATTTTACTATTATCAGAAATTTAGGAGTACATCTTTGGGGAAATATGAGTATTGGAAAATTGACTGCCTCTGTCAGTCAATTTACCTTTTATTAGTTTATAATTCTAAGGCTCTAATCACAAATAATGTATTTGGTACAGGCATTCTATCACAATGAAATTTTTTTGTTCTATTCACTTGCTCCTTCAATATTTTTCAGCCAATATATTAGTCATAAACCATTCTGAATACTCAATCAAATGGATAGATTTTAGTTATACTATAGTTTGCTAAACTGTTAAATCTAAAGCTGAGACTCTGTGAAGTCCTCAACTGTAAAGAATATTACAGAGAAAGACTCATATGATTTAATTTCATAGTTTAAGCTTGCTGTAGATGAGGTCATTAAGTCATAACTTCTACCACTATGTAATGGCAAAACTTAGGACTGGCCACTGAGTTAAAGGAAATTATATTCAGTTTCCATATTCCTCACTTCTAACCTTATTGATACTGAATTATATTAATATTCATAAATATGCCTTAATGTCTCAGAACCATCTAAAAGAGGAACCCATTCTGAAAAAATGGTCCAATAAACCCAGAGAAATAAATAATCACAGTATTCAAAGAATCAAGAAAAGAAGACTATGCACCAGTACCAGCCAGCAACATCATATTTATTTAGCAGTGGAATGAAACAGTTAAGATTATTTTGCACAGAAGCAAAGTCATGTAAGCCTAAAATGTCTCACCATCTCACAGGATCTCTCACTAGTGAAGCATTCTGTGTAGTACAACTTCATCATTAGCTCCTTGCCAAGATGCTAGCTACTTTCTTTGGACAAATCTGACAGTGAGTAAAGAAAAGGAGTACAGATGGGGTAATTCAGTGCCCAGTTCAGCAAAATGCCTGAGTACATCATAACTGCAAAGTTAGTAATAATATGTATATTTACCAACAACATTTGAAAGTATGTGCCTGGATGTAAGTTAGAGTACCTACTTAAAAATATGCCTCAATATAAGGCAATACTGATGCATACCAGCTGATCATATATCCATGTGTTTCTTACAAAAATGTGATGTGTCAGGAAGAGTTAATGTGTTTTCCCTAAACAGCAAACAAATGCACCAAAACAACAGTGTGACTGACAAGATGGATTGAGATAGCAGGTTATCTGAAGGTTATAAACACACACTCCGTCTGTCTGTCCATCTTCCCTCCCTTCCTCCCTTCCTTCCTCCCTTCCTTCCTTCCTTCCTCCTTTTCTTCCTTCTTCAGTCATTCCTCATTAGCTGTAAGTTTTCAGTCATCATATCTCTTTATCAACACCAATAGTAATTGCATATTATTATTATTACCAGAAAGTACATCTATAAAAGACAAATGTTATTCTGTTTCTGACACGAGGAATTGCAGCCTACTTTACCCTACCGGCAGTATCCCTACGTGGTACTTAATACCTGCAAAAGCCTTCCAGAGACATCAGCTGTGGAATACCATCCTCACTATTTTGACTAGTTGAATACACCTGAGCACTGCAATGTAGTGCCTACAGCTTCCAGCCTCGGGGATAAAATAATTACTGCAGATAGGCAGAAAAGGTGTCTCAAAACAAAGCAATTAAATTTGATTAGTTAGTCTACCATTTGTAATGGGTAGAAATGGAGGTCATGGAGGCAGACCATCACTGAGGCCCTGAAGAATTCCCAGCCTCCGAGGAAGAAAAACAGCATAGAGGGGTCATTAGCACCAACAAGGTTAAAAATGAGAGAGCAGAATAAGCACAACTATTCATGGTATCACCTTTCCTTACCTTATACACTTAATGTGTAAACCTTAATCTATTCAAAATGTACGCTAATACCCTGACCTTCAACTCATCAGATGCTTTTGAACCATTGTAAGATGCTATACCTTTAAGCAAAGAATTATGAATAAAGAAATTGTATAGTATATGCAAAAAGTACTGATAAAAACTTGTAATAGTTATTATGAAAGGACACATCAAAGCCTTCTTCTCTTGAGTATCTTGTTTAAATTGAAGACCTCCTGCTACTTCCAACAAAGACATTAAAAACCTCAGTTTAAACAGGGAAACTAATATTCTTCAATTGCCTCTCTGTACATGAAGGGCTTGTTCCCAGGGGCTGTGCACAAAGTATTCAGTGATTTCACAAAAATTATTTTTATATGCTCTTATTGCAAACCTGGCTGAAAAGCACCAAATATACTTCACCTCTAATGAAAAAACAGTATATGTGATATTCACTACTAAAGCAATTCCAGAAGAGTTTTCAGAGATGCAGCTTCAGGTGATGAAACAACTTTAACGATTCAAGAAAAGGATGAAATAAAAGGAAGAAAAGTCTTGGAGGTCACAGTCACAAAAAAATAAAATCTTTTTTAAGAGGAACCCTCTGAGTTGCTCTCATGAGTTCACATTTAAACACAGCTATTGTGAATTCCTCATAAAAAAATGGTTCTGAAGAACCAGACAAACAAAGACTTGCCTTTCCCCAAACACTATGTCAAATACCTCTCCACTGACAGGAGCAGTGGCTGAATTTACCACCACAGATTAGGTAGTCATGAGTTACCTTGCTACATATTCCTTTGAAATTTGGAGACATAAAAATATAGGTAATTCTATCACCATGACATCAGGTAAAACTAGGAAACCACAACAATAAACAATAAATCCTACACAAGCCCTTGAAAGAGCAATGGCAAGAGTACAATAAACTCACAGAACTTTTTTTGTACTCAGGGTTATTGCCATGTCCCTGAGACATCCTGAACCAGAATACTGGTGTAACTCCTGCACTTGCTAGTTCTGTATATATTCAGTGCCCTCCTTTGTGAGGTGATACCACAGAATCACAGACTGCTTGAGGCTGGAAGGGACCTCTGGAGGTCATCTGGTCCAAACCCTCCTGCTCATGCAAAGTCACCAAGAACAGGTTGCCCAGGACTGTATACAGATGGCTTTGGAATATCTCCAAGGATGGTGACTCCACCACCCCTCTGGGCAAACTGTGCCAAGGCTCAGTCACCCTCACAGTGAAAAGATGTTTCCTGATGTTTAGGGGCAACCTCCCATGTTTCAGTTTGTGCCCATTGCCCCTGGTCCTGTCACTGAGCATCACTGAAAAGAACCTGGCTCCATTGCCTTTGCAAGCTTCCCTTACAGTAGTAAGAACCTCATGAGTCTCCCTTTGTCCAGGCTGAAGAGCCCCAGCTCTCTCAGCCTTTTCTCATAGGAGAGATGCTCCAGTCCTTCCCCATCTTAGCGGCCCCTTGCTGGCTCTCTCCAGTACGTCCATGCCTCTCTTGTACTGAGGAGCCCAGGACCAGACATAGTATGCCAGCATGGCCTCACCAGTGCTGAGGAGAGGGCAAGGATCACCTCTGTTGACCTGCTGACAATACTTTGTCTAATGCACCCTTCCTCGTAGCAAGGGCCCATTGCTGGCTTATGTTGAACTTGGTGTCCACCAGGATCCCCAGGGCCTTCTCTGAAAAGCTGCTTTCCAGCCTGCTGGCCCCCAGCACGTACCCCATATGCCTGGGCTTGCTCTTTCCAAACTGCAGGGCTTTGCACTTCCTGAACTCCATGAAGATATACGGTATGATTCTTCATTGCCTGATCACGTTCGAAATATCTATGATTCTGCTACTTTTAAGCACAAAGCCAGCCAAAACCAAGAGATACATTGCATAAAAAGCATATATATTTAAGATGATCTCTCTGAAAAACCCATTTATAACAGATGCTGAGATCTTCCAGGTGCACAATAAAAGACAAGGCTACACCTGCTTGGCTACAGTGTTCAGCTGAATTTGAAAGTAAGCCCATAATTGATACCAATATTCTTAACTGTCCATTTTCCTGATCAACAGCAGACATCCGACTTGGCACAGTTGGTAACCAAACCAGGTAGAAATCAGCAGTTGACATGACATGACTTATGAGAGCTTGGAATATCAGGTATTTCACAATATTAAATAATGGTATTGTCAGTTTGTTGGAGTGTCTCACTTCCCTGTATTGAACTGAGATTTCACTGCAATCCAGCCTTCTGGGGGAAGTATCTTGGAAGGAAACACTACAGGAGTGGAACGGTCACCACATCAATTAGGTCAAAAACTAGTATGTGTCATTTAAACCACTATCTGCTTTGTCTGCCTTCTTTCTGATACAACAGTCTGAAGAAGTGTTCTCTACACTTAAATTTTCAGTAACTGGGAGGATTCACAAAATTTAACAGCAGTTGTAAGTTTTACAAGTAGAAAAGCAATCTGAAACTCAGCACTTAATTCTGTCCAGCCACCAGCTTACACTTTTCTGAGACTGAAAATGTAGTTGCTACATTTGCTAGGCATTTCCAATGATTAGTCTTGGTTCAGCCCCACTAGACTTCTCTTCTAAGACCCAGGATTTTTGCACAATAGCCCTAATACCAAATTATTCTTATTTAACTGGACAATCAGCTCCCTGTCACCATGATGACCACAGCCTTTCCTCTTCCTAAACCAAAGCAGTGGGAAAGAGATTTCTGATCCCATAAACAAACCTCTGCTTCTCAGGAGGCTTGGATGCAGGGGAATGAAAGTGCCTGCAGTCAGCCTCAATTTTCCACTTTTTAAAGGAGTCTACAGTCCTCTCTTCCCCTACTCAGACGTTTGGTTTCAAATGCAATCTTCCATCTGCTTTGCTAACCTTAACCCTCTCCTGCCTTATTGCGTTTGGATACATTTTCTCATAACTTTCACAAATTATGAAAAGACAACAGCTAACGCTAACAGCAAGGTCATGCAAAGACAACAAAGAAAAGATCACTCTTTTACCACTATATATTGCTACACAGTGAATAAAGTATAAATATCTAGATGAAGAGAAGATGAAGAATGAGAGGGAATATTCCTAACTCATTTTAAATTTATCTTTTTCCTTTGCCAAACACTTTTATTTACCAAGTATTTTGGATAGACAAAAGGGGAAAATCCAGCAGTTTGTATTCCCACCCTTGTTCTACCTACACACATACATACAACTGCATACTCTGATGTCTCCTGCTCCTTACAAGTAGCCTTCTTGCCCCTTAAATATCTCTTCATCCTACTCTTTATTCAGACCCCTTGGATTCTTACTTTACCACTTCTCAGCCTGAATAGCTGGGTATTGAGAGATCAGCTGTGCCTGGCACATTCCGAGAACATGAGCTTCCTCCTCAGTACGCAGATCACAGAAAGGCTTAAATACACATTTGTGACAGAGGGCTGGCATCTGCTATGCAGAAAAGTAAGGTGGCAGTGAGAGGAGAGGGAAATATACAGCAATTTATCTGCCTATTATACTTCAGCAAACCTGCTGGCAAACCAGGTGTTGTCTGTGTAAGTAACACTTTCTCCTGGTGGGGCATTAGGTGCTTAGAGAACCAACCGTACATACATGCCATCCTCTAAGAGCTGGTCCTGAAACCTACACACCCACTTCAGGATAGCCTGTCACCATTCCTCCTGACAAAGGTCAACTCAGCTCTGCCAGACAGTTTTACCAGCTTGTCAGAAAGGTGGGTAAATTGTGTCCTACATCAGTATTGCACTCTACTAATCCATTTCCCAACCCTTGATTTCTTTACTTTTAATAATAATAATAATAATAATAATAATAATAATAATAAAGTAAGCTTTCATTTTTTCTGCTTAAAGGAGCAGAATTTCTCTTCTGATTCTATAAAAACTTCCATGACCTGTAAGCCCAACATGTATTTCTCCCTATGAAAGTAAGGTGAATATGTTCTCTGCAAACAATTTACTTGTGTTTTTTCCTGTAACAGGTCCTCTGTACTAATACTCTATTCTAGTTTTCCCCTTCAGGTTAAGTATTTCTCTGAGGCACACAGGACTCTGAGATGAAATGAGTGTCCTCTTGGCTTTCTGACCTCTTGGTTAGTGATGAGTTTCCTTCCTTCCATAGTCGGGGGGGGGGTGGGGGGTGGGGGGTGGGGGGGGGGTGGGGGAAAGGATGGATGGCAATGGGGAAGCTGTTAGAAAGGGGAAAGGGAGCTTACAGTACCTATTCAGTGTGAAATTATAACCTTCAGTGGTAGCATTAAGTGATGGTGCAGGAATCTTTCTTATAATCTGAGTTCATTTTCACTCTGTTCCTGTTTTACACAACCACCCTAAAAAAGCACTGCATCGGCTTCCACTGCTTGATGTAGCTTCTCTGTATTTATCTCCTAATTTGTTCAGTTTATCTAGATGAACTTTTCTGACATGGTGGATATACTTGACATTTTTGAAAACTGCATACTTATTTTCTTTGCTTTCTACAGGGAGAAAGAGACAAGAGTAGCAAAGCTAGAGATTGTCCAACAGGACCCTTTAAGCCTTAGTTACATTCTTGAACTATATAAATGCAGATACATTTAGGAAAAACATATACATACATACCTGTATTCACAAAGTACATGTGTGTTCAGAAAGCACTGAGGCTAGGGCAAGCGCAAGGGAACAGACATATCAGGGTCACACTCCTAACCCAGGGAGTCAGCTGTTGTCCAGGGAATGAGTGACACATATTCCATCTTTTGGAATTTGTGATATTTGTCTGAATAGCTCTCACTCAAAAAGACTTCCTGTCCATAATTCTTGCAGCGTTGTGTCTATATACTTCTTTGAAACATTTAGCATCATCAAAATTGCCAAATATTTTTCATTTTTAGATCTATTTTTTTTTCTACTTACAAATCAGAGTGTGGTTCCTTTTTCAGGTGCTACTCTAAGCTTTCAGTTCTGGCAAGGGATAAAATCAAAACAGAAAAACCTTGACTCGATCCAAAGACTAAGGTAAATTGACATGGAAACCATTACTGAGGAATTACTGTCAGAACACTAAATCCAAGATTATGAAAGGTTCATTTTTGATAACCGTGATCATGTTGCGATGGATATGTCTTCTGAATCCCCAGGCTTATTAGATTAAGTATTCAAGACTGTTCCTTAGCCTATTCAAGACCAGTCTTTTAAGGTGGACTGTGATACACTATTTCATTAACCAAAGAACATATTTAGCATGTATGGACCTCATTGGTCTTCCTGTAAACAGTCACGCAAATGGTTGGTTTGGATTCTTTTTGTATTTTTGGTGGTTTTTTTGTTTGTTGTTTGGGTATTTTGTTTGGTTCGTTTAAACTTTGCAATCAGGTAGGTCACTACAGGCTTTTAGAATTATGAACTAAAAACTCTTCTTTCTTGGGGACTGGGTGGCAAATAAAACTTGAGTTTTCAAGAGGTATTCTTAGGGTTTTGTTGGTTTTTTTTGGTTTTGGGGTTTTTTTTTTTTTTGGTTTCTTTTCTTGGGAGGGTTCTTTGTTTATTTGTTTAGCATCAGTAAAGCTGATAGGTACCTAGTACACTTTCCTTTAACAGTCAATGTAAAAGCAACAATTTTCCTCATGAATATCTTTTTTACCAACTTGTTGAAGTCACTGTTTAAATTCCATTTGCTTGGGAAATGCTGTTATGCAAGTGATACAATAGGAAGGGAATAAAGCAAGTAAATGTTCATCCCACATGACAGTCCTTGTTAGTTTTGACAGCAAACCAGGTGAGAAGTCAGGAAAGAGGAGCTAATAGCTGGATTCTATTGGTGGAGAAGTTTGCTGCAGAGTTAATGATACTTTCAACCTTGCACCTGCAATAGAGACCCATATTGAAGGGTAGCCACATGTGTAAAATGTTAACAGTGCCCCGCATTCCCTGCAACAGATGAACTGTCAGGAGAGTCAGAAGCATTATAAATGAGGCAATGCGTTTTTGAAGTGCAATGCTATTTTAAAAGTAAATACTGAGCTCAGGGACTTGGGCAACTCTGGAGATGGATCAGTTATGAAATAAGGGGGTCTTTCACCTTCGTCTTTCTAAGTAAGAATCCACAAACAGAGATTGAAAGATTATTCATTTGTGAACTATTTCATAGTACTTACATGAACTGAAGCAATGTATTTTTAATTACGGAATCACACAATAATTTAGGCTGAAAGGGAACTCTTGAGATCATTTGGTCCAAATTCCACTCAGAGAGAACTTTAAAGTTACATTAGGCTGCTCAAAGTCTTGTCTGGTATTTCTGGCAATGGACATTCCACAGCTCCTCTGGTAAATCTGTTTCATTGAGTAACCAACCACATTGTGAAAATGTGCTCAGCTCCTAGCTGACACACAGTTCCTCTGGGGGAGTCGCACACTAATTCTTACCAGGAAGGTCAATATTTAACATGCGAAGAGGCTGACACCTCCTGCTTCCATATCAGATTAATGATGGTGCTGGTGGACCACATGCTGTCTTCCCCAACACGATTAAGTTCCGTTGAGCCTTTCAAAAGCTTCTCTTCTTTTCCTGAATATTCAGTTAGGGGGGGTGGGGGTGGGGGGTGTGGCAGGGAGCTGGGAGAGGAGAGCTTTTTACTTTTCTTCCCTTGCTGACTAGCTAATAAAGACAAGACAATGTCTAGAAAACAAAAAGTTCTAACATATGAACAAATTATCTCTGATCTCTAGAAGACAATCTATCTCACTGAATACATTCATGACTCAAACTATATCTGTTTTGAAACCTTTAATGAGAAGTATCCTCAGGGAAAAGTTTTCTCTCATTTTACTTGAGAATCGCATATTTTATCATTTGAGTATCCACTGGCCAGATTAGAATTCAGACAAATGTCTGCATATTTTAAATGCCTGCCTGAATACTGAGATCATTTGTCAATGTCCTCACTGAATTGTTAGTCAGACAGAGTCGTGCACATTATTTGAGACAGAAAATGAACTGTTTGGGTTGCTATGGTTACAGCCATGGAGAGGATAAATTTGTGCCTTTACTATCTTTCTTGAAGGGGTGGGGTGGGGAAAGATAATTGAAAAACTAAAAGTTAATCCAGCACATCAGAATAGGGTCAGAACTGAAACAAAGTTTTACTTGTGCTTTTAATTATATAGGTGAAAAACACAATGTATCCATAAATGTAAATAAATATTGGTGGATGCTTCCATTACACTCCCCTTCTCTAAATTCATGCTGCAATTTCTACCAGTCAGGCTGTGGTGATTGGGCTGGCTCAACCAACAGGATTTGTTAATTTTGACAGTTGTCAGATTTAGAATAGCGTGATGATGTGGTGGTTTCCTTTCCCAAAAATACTGCTAAGACTTTTGTTTCATAGAAATACAGAATCACAGAATCATTTAGGTTGGAAGGGATCTCTTGAGATCATTCAGTCTAACCCTCCTGCTCAAGTGAGGTCACCTAGACCAAGTTATCCAGGACTGCATCCAGTCAGATCAGTATCTCCAAAGATGGAAACTCCTTAACCCCTTCTCTGGGTGATATATTCCACTGTTTGACAACCCTCACAGTTAAAAGGCTTTCCATATGTTAACATGGAATTTACTGTTTTTTTGACGTGCACTCATTGCCTCTTGCTCTCTCACTGGGCACCACTGAAAAAAGCCTGACTCCATCTTCTGCAGTCTCTCATTCCAGGTGTTTATAAACAAAGGTAAGGTCCCCTTGAACCTTTTCTCCAGGCTAAACACTTGCAGCAGTCTCAGCCTCTCCTCATACACAAATGTTCCAGTCCTTTCGTCACCTTTGTGGCCCTGGGCTGGATTTGTGCCATTAAGTCAGTACCTTACTTGAAATTGGGAGGCCAGCTATAGACACCGTACTCCAGATACAGTCTCATCAGTGCTGATCAGAGAGGAAGGTTCACCTTTGTTGATATGCTGGCAATGCTCTTTCTAATGCAGGTCAGGGTACTGTTCAACTTTTTTGCAGTAAAGGGAAAATTGCTGACTTGTGGATGACTAGGCTTCCACCAAGGGCCCCAAGGTCCTTCTCAGCAAAGCTGCTTTCCAGCCAGGTGGAACTTGGCTGGACAAATGACCGGGGTTATTCATTGCTGGGGCAGGGCATTGCTCTTTCCTTTGTTGAACTTTGTAAATTTCCTCTCTGCCCAACTCTCCAGCTGTCATGGATGCTCTGAATAGCAGTACAGTTATGTGGTGTATCTGCCACTCCTTCCAGGTTTCTATCATCTGCAAACTGTTTGAGTGTGCACTCTGCTCCATCATCCGGATCATCAATGAAGATATTAAACAATATTAGCCTCAGTACTGACCTCTGGGATACACCACTAGTGCCTTGCTCCCAATAGAACTTTGTGCCACTCCTCACAACCCTCTGCATACAATCATTCAGCCAGTTGTCAGTCCACCTCACTGCACACATATCTAACCCATACTTTGTCAGCCTGTCTATAATGATATTATGGGAGAAAGTGTGAAAGTGTGAAACCCTGAAGTTGAAGTAAGAAACATCAACTGCTCTTTCTTTGTCTGTTAAACTAGTCACCTCATTGTAGAAAGCTATCAGGCTGCTGACTGATCCTGATCAACTTCTTTTCTTTTATGTGTTTGAAAATGCTTTCCAGAAGGATTTTCTCCATTACCTTCTCAGGGACTGAGATGAGACTCCCTGACCTGTATTCCCTAGGTATTCCCTTGGCTTTCTTTAATAAGTGTGCTTCATTCTCTTCCAGTCTTCTGGAACCTCTCCCATTCACTATGGCTGTTCAAAGATAATCAAGAGCGGCCTCACAATGACATCAGCCAGCTCCCTCAGCACTTGTGGATGCAATACATCAGGGCCCATGTACTTGTGTATGTCCAGTTTGCTTGAGTGTTACCTAACCTGGTCCTACTGCACTGAGGAAAAACGTTCCTATCTCCATAATTTCCTTCTGGGCTCTGGGTCCTGGGATTCCTGAAGGCCAGTTTTACTGGTAAAGACTTAGGCAAATAAGGCACTGAGTGTACCTTGACCTCGTCTGTCATTTTTCATCAGTTCCCCTGCTGCTTTCAGCAGCAGTCCTACGTTTTCCTGAGTCTTCATTTTGCTGGTCATTTATATGTAGAATTCTTTCTTGTTGCCCTTCATATCCCTTGCCAGATTCAACTCCAGCTGCCTAGAAAAGCTAAGGCAGCTTTTCTAACCCTATTGCTGCAATATCAGAAAGCAACTCCTCTATGTCATGTCTTGCTCCCAGCTCTTGCGTGGTTCCTTTTCATGTCTGAATTCAGTTAGGAACTTTTTGTCTATCCAGACATGCCTCTTGCCTCCTTTTCTTGATTTTCTAGTTGCTGGGAGTTTGAAGGACGTTTCCCTTGAATATCAGCAAGCTCTCCTGGACACACCCTTCTTTCCAGAGCAGCATCCCATGGATTCTTCCAAGCAGATCTCTAAAAATGTTGAAATCTGCTGTCCTGAGGTTCAGGGTTGTGGTCCCGCTTTTTCCCTTGCTCTTTTCTCTTTGGTTCCCAAACTCTACTATCACATGCTTGCTATAGCCAAAGCTCCTGCTGAGTTTCACATCTCTGATCAGTTCTTCCTTGTTCTACATCTAGCCATACATCTATACTTATTGGCTCCTGGTCATCTGGTTTCAATTCAGCAAGTAGTATGAAGTATCAACTCAATAAGCCAGAGCCCCAGATCTATCCACTCATGACTGAGTGCCCTAATTACTTGGTAACATGATTCTATTCTCCAGCTTCATGCAGGTGAGAGAGTTAGGCAGGCAGGCATTCACTTCCTCCCTAAAATAGTTTTCATTTAGGCAGTATGTTTCTGAGAGACATGAGAGTCTGTAAAACCCTTGAGGATGAAGAAGGTCTTGGAACATCTGTCCTGCTCTCTAAGGCATTTCTGCTGTTCTCTCCTATGTGCCAGCTATAACCAAACTGCTCATGTTAAGCTGCATATAGCCCAAGTGAGGCTTCTGCCTTGGAAGTATCTCATGTTCCTGGTACCAGGACCTTGGGATATCCAGATTCCTAGCTCTGGAAAAAGCAAGTTAACAATATCTTCCAGATCCCACCCTGTGTTTTGTTTTCGTTCAGTCCAGAAGCAAGTCACAGTCATCTCCTTAGTAGCTACCCAGCACTCAATTTCCCTGAACAGTCTTTGGCACATCTTTGGTATAAAATTTGTCTACGGAGTTTGAAAATCCAGTATTATTGTTAGTCTAATGTGAAACAGGGAGCAGCCTGACCACTTTCCCTGACTACATATATGGATAAAAGTGGCCTTGGCTACTTTCTTCACTTCATGATTTTTAGCACATCCTGAACATACCTGTCTGGACCCTTAAGATCATTGCAGAAGCAATGCAGGAGCCAGTTGTCTACCTAGTCAAGAACAGGCTGAATGAATGCACACACCTGAATTCAGGCTCATAAGAAATACCCAGATCTACCAAGAAGCACCTGCTGCATTTCAAACACCTGTGGGGCTAACCAGTGATGGAGAGAAGAGTTCATAGATCAATCCCTCAAAACTCAGGTAGTATTGGTCTTTCTTTTAATTGTTATATTTAGATTTAATACCTAGAAATACAAGCTTACCAAAGACATGAATGAAGTTTGGGTTCAGTTTTCTGTTGGGAGGTCTTTTTTGATGTCAGCAGAGGTGCTATTAACTTGCAGCAGAGAAATGAGGTCATTATTAGGACTATCATAACTTATGACAGGTCATTTAAATCACTATGAATATATTATTTGACACATTTATTCCTCCCTATGAATTATTTATTAACCAGTCCAGAAATCATAGAATAATGGGATCATGGAATCATTTAGGTTGGAAAGGACCTTGGAGATCATCAAGTCCAACCATTAACCCAGGACTGCAAAGTCCACCACTAAACCATGTCCCTAAGCACCACACCTACACATTTTTTAAACACCTACAGGGATGCTGATTCCATCACCCCGCTGGGCAGCCTGTTCCAATGGTTAACAACCCTTTCAGTGAAGATATTTTTCCTAATATCCAGTCTAAACCTCCCTTGGTGCCATTTGAGCCATTTCCTCTTATCCTGTTGCTAGCTATCTAGGAGAAGAGACCAACACCCACCTGCCTACAGCTTCCTTTCAGGTAGTTGTAGACAGCAATAAGGTTTCCCCCAAGTCTCTTTCTCCAGGCTAAACAACACCAGTTCTCTCAGCTGCTCCTCATATGACATGTGCTCCAGACTCTTCACCAGCTTCTTTGCCCTTCTCTGGACACACTCCAGCACCTCTATATCCCTCTTAAAGTGAGGGGCACAAAACTGAACACAGTATTCCAGGTGCAACCTCACCAGTGCCGAGTACAGTGGGACAATCACTCCCATTGGAGACCTTACAATGCCGGTGTTATTTGTAGCAATCCACCAGTATATTATTATGTAAGCTAGTTTCATAAGAATTTTTGCATGCTGTTCACCACTAGTCATTCTGGTTGCTGCTGCCTCATAGTTGCCAGTTACCTTTCTGAGGAAAAGCAACAATTTCCCAAAATATAAAGGCTGAAGATTTTCCAATGTTACTTTTGTCTACTAAGCACATTAAAAATTTGGCACTGTAAAAGAAAATTTTGGAGCTGAGTAATAATTGTAATTGTTATTGTTCATTAAACTTTTTGAATCTACAAAAAAGATATTGCTGGTAGTTCTAAAAATGTCAAAAGATTCCTAAACTCAGAATAAGCACCAGAATGAATTTATGATATTACATCATTATTTCCCTACCCTTTTGGGGATCATATTAACTTGCTGCAGGAATTGTATCAGCGGTGAACTATACTGATGCAATGATTAATACTAGGTTTTGACTGACTCTCGTCTGTTTGTTTAAATCAGGTTTTGTAAGAGATTTAATGACTAAGATGGTTTTAAGGAAAAAAAAAAATCTCTTAAGAACTAAATTCATATTAACAAAAATCTTCTTATAGGATGCAGGATTATGATTAGCCAAATCTAAATTAAAACCTAGAGCCCCTTTTCCTACCAGTACCAATGCTTTTAATTTATTTCTTAGGAAGGATTATGTAAGATATGTGATAAAATTAGATTAGACACATTTTTCCTCCACAAAGATATAGAATGATAACAACTTTGGTAAAAATAATCTTTAACACAAAAGTCTTTTAAGTCTTTTAGGGCACAGCACAGCTCAAAGGTGGGGCAGCACCCCATGGCAAGGACAGGCAGCTGGGGTCTGTCTCATCGCCCCAGCCAAAAGCAGGAAGCTGGGGAGCACTAGGGCTTGCAAGTAACGTGTAGAGCTATTTAAATGCTTCAGGTTTCCAGGAGGATATTTTGGGCATTGTAGAGCTGGAGCATGGGCAGGGAACTGGGTGCACAGCACAAGGAACTTGAGGCTGGATGGGTAGGCTCAGGCTTGCATGAGTAACCCTGAAGGCCAGGCAAGCTTGGGGGCTGATGGTCACCATGTGTAAGCAAATACTCCTGCCATAGGGTCTGCACTTGCTTTCTTTTCAAAGACTCATCTGGAAGGTTGATATAATTAGCCATAAACCAGTTCTTCTCCAGACCCTAAATACAAAGTGCCAGTGCTGGGGAAAAAATTCAAACAATGTCCTTTTACTCCAGAATACATTTTCTCATTTTGGTTTTATTTTCAGGTGTGAAAATAAAGCAAATATGCTGTCATTTTTATGACACTGCCTTGCTATCAAAAGTAAAAAGTTACATTAATAAAATAATTTCATTTTCCAGTTCACTGGCCCATAAAGTGGCTTATTGCACTTGAGTATTTAATACAAATACAGAAAAGTATTTACTTTGATATATTTTAATTCTGTCAAGAGTTGTGGTGACATTTTAACAATAAGAACTAGCAAACGGGTTGTTTAAGCCATTAGCTTTTCCCTTTCAGATCAGCATTAGAATCCAGCCCAAGTGAGCCCACGTAATGTCCAAAACAGTTTATATCCAGGGGCTGATGTGCAATAATGTACAGAAGGTTTCTATTTGGAAAACCTTTGCCCTTGGAAAGCCTAGGAGGTGCCATAGTTCCTGGAGACAGAAGCTGAGTGGCCACATAGGGCTGATAGGGGTCCCTCTCCTGCTGTTTAGCCTGGAGACCTTTCTCTGCGCTGCCCAGACTGAGCTGCATCTGTCCAGTGAGCAGCAGAAGAGTCACTACTGTAACAACTCCTTTAGCTATCTTCTGACACTCCGGCCCCGCCAGCTATTCTTTTGGTAAAATAAGAACAATTACAGTAGTCAGAAATAGGAAAATCAAGGGACCGAACACAATTTTTATAAAATCAGTGGGTTAGAAATCATGGCCTCTCATGTGTTAAGAAATGATACTTGGTTGATGGAAACCGTTGTGTCTTACTGCATGTGTGGTCCATTCCCTCTCCCCCAGTCCCCATGTATTTAGCCTCCTTGAACCCAGACACTTCTGTGAGACTGCGTGAAAGTGAAACTCTTCACAGCTAAGTATGAAATGGAAGTGCTTGTGAAATCATTGGCATATCCAGTTTGGTTCCTTTCAAAGGGAATATTAGAACTGAAGAGGTTGAGAGAAGGTGCATTTCCTTATAATCTTATAAATTTATAATCTTATAATCTGTTGACAGTGCTCATAGATGTGAAGGTTTTATGTTTACTTTGAATTTTGTCTTAATATACAGATACCAAGGTAAATAGAACAGTCACTCAGCTGTGGGAATGTATATGTCATGAATGGAGCCAGCCTGAAAGAGGCCTAAGTGAAATGAATCAAAGGATGTTGTCTCAGTTTGTAAGACTCGAGCTCTGTGTTGTCATGTTAAAGTGTCCAGTGAAGGGACCACAATGAAATGTGGCACCACCCTCTTATTTTGGAACTCCTCTGATGATCCTAGATGCCCCAGGATAATTAAATCAGGACTGTTTATTTTCTAATTACACATCAACATATAGCCTAATTGGTGGCTGTGAAGCAACTTTTTCACTTTTTCTTAAGTGTTCTGGGTTACTGACAGTAAAGGTGACCACTGTATGGCTGTGTTTGTTTGTAAATCTGGCAAAAAGAACTTTCTATTAGTTACTGTGTGCCTGACAGGGGCTGACAAAAATTACGTGTTCATACATGTAAAGCCAAAGAGCAGGTCTCCTGATTGAATACAGTGGATATTTCTCCATTTAATTTTAAAAATGAGAGCAAATCTTCATGGAAAAGTTTCGGAATGGGAGGCTGGATGTGTAATGATCCAGGCCTTCAGATATACTAGTCATTAGTATTGCTTAAAATTAAAACCAGCATGAAATCAAAAAAGTAGCAGAACTGTCCCTCCCCTTTCCCCTCAAATATTTATCTGTGTCAAAACCAATTCCAAAAAAACCCCAAGTGAGAGTAAAGCTTTCTTTAATGCAGTTATTCTGTTTGTAAACAACTTTTAAACATAAATCATCAGGACTAGAGTTATTGATGAAGGCCAAGATTTTTGTTCAGCTGGAGCGTACAAAGGAAGTGTTGTATACAGATATCTCCAAACTGATCCTCCCTCCCCATTTAAACTACCTCCTCTCTCTCCCGCTGAATTTGTTTTACATCCACTTGATTTGCAGAGTAACTTTTTATTAATGTTGTCTACTTAGCTCCCATAGCTTTTTTTCTATGAAGTTTCTCTACTGGCAGAGAAATAACCTCCTCTGTAAAGTCTAACCATTGTCAGGGAAAACAAATTTTTGCTTCAAATTGCCTCAGACCAAGTGAGAATAAACTAGGAAGAAAGATTAAATTGGGGATTAGTTCTCCCTCTAACAAAAAAACCCAAAAAAACTTAAAGCCAAAATTGAACCAAAACGAAAATTAAGAAAAGCAAAACAAAATGCTCCCACACATTTGTGTTCAACTTGGGTTTGAGGTCTCTTGAATTCAGCTGATCATTCACCGCTGAGCCGGTTGGTACAGGTCTTCTTAAGTTAATGATATGTTTCAGCTGGTACCCTCTAAGGAGCTGGATTCTGGTGCATGGAAATAGGAACTAATTTTTGGCTGTGGTAGAGGTAGCCTCAAAACATCTGGCTAAAACAAGACAATTACTAAGAAAAAGAGAAAGATATTTTGTATTATTTTTAGTGTCCATTTCTGTATCCCAAATGATAATTGTTAACAATTATCAGGCATTTCTTAAACTTGTTGTTGCTGCAATGGACTTTTGATACTTTCATAGTTCATCAAGAGAGCCTAGGGCCATGCTAATTGCTTGCTTAGACAGAAAACTGGTGTTAATGGAAAGTTAGAAATCTGTTGGTACTTTTGCAGAAAACACATCTCAGAAGTCAAAAGCATCTAAATTTAAACATTTGGTTTAATAACTCAGCATCTTTGGCTGCTGAGTTAATGAAATTAGGCAGCAGTCATGTGATGTTTCCTTGCCTTCTACATACTAATTCTTCATTTATTTTCCCCCCTTTTTTTTTTTTTTTTTTTTAATATGTGACGATTTTTGCAGCAAAGTAATACTCAGAAAAATGAGCGGCTCTGATGGCTGATTAAGTAATAAAGCACCTAACAGTTTTCAGAAGGCTGTTCATTATACTACAGCAAAGGACAATAAATAGCACAGATAACGATTTGAGCAATTTATTCAGATAATTAACTGATGGAATAGAGGTCCTAATAGTGTTCCCACTGGCCTTTTTAACATTAGTTTCATTCACTCACTACTTACTACAACGAAATTAAGTAGAGATGCTTTCTTAGTATACTGATGGCCAGGATAGTCACATGGCTTTGACAGATGCCATCATTATCCCAACTTTCTGTTACCTGGGAAGTCATGAAAAAAAGGTCTTGGAGTTTGAAAGGGTTTTGGTTGTGTTTGGTTAATTTTTTTGTTAGACATCCTGGTGAGATGTCTAACATCTCTAACATCACCTAATGAGGTTAAGGTCTTGGCTCTATATCACTCAATAGAGTTATCAAAGACCAGAAGAGAATATAAGGGTTTGCTGTTAAATTTTAAAGATGACAAAAGACTGGCAGAGCTGCAAATGTTATTGGTGATACGTAATGATTACTGCTAAGCAATCTGGGAAGGCAGGGACATTTATGATATGTCTACATGAAGTCATACTGAAGAGTTAACAGGGTTTTGAATGTCTATAAAATGGGGTATGGTGAGCTACCTGTGACAATAAAATAATAGGAAGCTTTGTTGAGACTGTTAGTAGAAAGCTGGATGTCCATAAACTTACTTGGGAAAAAAGGAAAAATTTCAGAAAACCACAACAACATTCCATTCCAAACATATTTTTTATTAAGGTATGCTTTTCCAGTCAATTTAACTTTTCTAAGAGGAGGGTCTTTAAGGTGCTATGCAGGAAAACAAGAGCGGTGCCTCTGATCTTTTATGAAAATCAAATAAGCGTACAGATATGTAGATGTTTATTTAAATCTTTGTTTTCTTGAGATCACAAAGACTGAGCTTTCTAGAAATGCTTATTTCCAGAAAGAGTCAGCATATCAAAGCCTAGATTCAAGAAAGCTTTATAAACTGCAAGACCCCAAGAAAAAGTCATATGGTAAATTCTTGCTTTTCCCCTTCTCAGAAGTTCATAGAATTTTCTGGCTATGAACTTACAGCCATTACACAGGGACAATGAGATAGTATTCCACCTCCAACTGCTCTCTCTGGGCAACTGGTCCTATATTCTTGAAGGTGGATGTTGAGGTGCTTGAAGACAGGTGAGAGGCTATAGGTTCGAACTGCATAAGAACCAAGGAAGCAGAATCACTCTTTTGTAATGCTGAGCAACCAATTTAATGAAGTGGTGGGTGCTGTTACAAACACTTCAAAAGTTATCACACTGCTGTTTGTGAGGGGCTCAGATTGCTGGGGAAGTGCATAGCATGCTCTGCTGTGTGCTTAGTGAGCATCTAGTGGAATGGTATCCTTTGGGGAAACTTAGGCTGAAGAATGTCGACTCTTGATCAGGTTGTGACAGATGGGACAAAGAGCTGTGCACACCAGTAACACTACGTGTGCTCAGATACATAAGTCTCAAATGAAACATGGAGACACTGTAATTTCAAGTTTCGATGAAGTTGCTTTTAAATAAAAGGTTTGCTGGACACAGGGGTGTTTTTTTCCTGGTTTTGGTAAACCAGCATCTTGGTTGATTGTGGACACTTGAAATCTGTTCTTGGTGGTTCACCTGAAGATGTGCTTCTTTAAATAGGACTCTGGTTTCAGCTGCAGAACATGTATGGGGTGTGTTTAAATTTAATGGATAATAACTCCATTCATCTTTTACTGCTGCCATGTAAGAACATCACAATCTCAAATGAAACTGGAGATGTATTCCTAATGTACTATGGTGCTTTCAGTGCATTTCCACATTGAAAAAAATTATCAACAGCACTGTCTTTGTACCATATCACAAGAGAAAAAATACTAAGCTTGTGATTGACCTTTATATTGGGAAGGATTGCAGTGCTATGGAAAAGCTGGCCAAAAAAAATGTTTGGAAATGGAAGACATAGTGAAATAATGTGCTGTGCAATTAAATTTCTTTGCCAGTCTAGGTAAAGTATGGATTTCTGGTCCAGGTATGGATGTTTTTGTTTGGTTTTGGTTTGTTTTGGTGTTTTTTATTGTTTGGGGTGGGTAGGTGGTTGGGGTTTGGGTTTTTTGTTTGTTTTTTAGCAATAGCTACACAGTGACTTTTCCTTTATTTGTGTAAAGGTAATCTTTTATTTGTGTAAAGCTTAGGTGGTGGGTAGAAACCTTTACCCGTGTCTATTGTGCAGCATACCTACCATAAAATCCTGACCATGGAGAGAAAAATACGGCTCAAAACTTTAAGTATTGTAAAGACTGTGTCTCTTGGTCAATTTTTTCATATGAAAAAATGCTGGGGGAAAGAGGTACAATAAGCAGGCATTCCATAAAAAAGGCTTGTGAAAACAGTTCCCTTCCTGCCTATTAATTTTTTTTGAAGAAAATTACTAATTTAGGGGGTTTATGACAGAGAGGTAGAAATAATAACATGCTAGAAGATTTTTTTCTTTTGATGTTAAATATGTTGCTGGGAGAAAAGAGACTACATTTTAAACAACTACAAGCTGACTCAAACTTTTGACACTGTGGTATAAGTTCTACAAAAATACTGACGTTAACATACTACCAATAAAGTATTTCATAAGAAAAAAGTTACAAAGAAAGCAGAAGAAGAACTATAGATGGTGGAATGAAATAGTGAGGAAAACACAGCTGCAGAACTATGACAAAAATAAAAGTCTTGGTGTAATTAAGTTAAAAGTTCAGGAGACACATAAAGAAGGATCATCAGTGACAACCTGTATTAACTTTTTCAAGGAATGGATGGTCTAGAGAGATATACTCTGTGGAAAAGCTAGGATGAAACAAGATCTACAACTACCACGTGATATCTGATGGGACTAGTTCTGTTATTACTTGGTAGAAAATAGGAAGTAATCTAGTTTTTACTGTTTTTATTCTAAGGAGTTCTGCTTCTGATGCTATGAAGCAATGCACCTAGCCTTACATCAATTAACATCTGTTTAATATAGTTCATTCAACATTTCTCATATGGTTCATGCTGCAGGAATGGGAAGGTCTTACTTGATATTTTAGGAATTCATTTAACCTGCTAATAATTTGTTAGTTTGGAGTCACAAGTGTTGCAATAGATAAGCTGTCAGTCCAAAAAGGAATCAGACCACATGTCTGAAGCACAAACAATCATTTTTTTCTGGGGTAATAGGCTCCCTTTGGTGAAGGAAATTGCAAATTGTTATTAGTTCATATGGCAGAAAATTGCAAATGCAAAAGAAAATAAATATATTCCTCCATTACCAGATCTTAGAACTGATTATAAGGTTGGAGGGTCTAGGATGATGTTTCTTATGAGTCGGAGGTTCTGAGTCTATTTAATAAGTAGGTATTAATGAAACAGTGGAGTTAAATGTTCTTGGTCATTTGACAAAAACCCTGATCATTTCTGGCCCATATTTAATAATCTTCAGTATCTTTGGGTGGTGAGTTTATCACTCTTTTTCCTTATGACACATAAGTGGCTGTTATAGAATAAATACCTGCTTCTAAAATACCTTCATGGAAGACTGTAACTATACTCAATTCTATAGTGTAAGAATCTGAGCTCTGACTGATCAGAAGATGTTGCAGCACACAAAGTAATATGGATATATTTCAACAAAATGAAGCTAAAGTATCCTTTTCAAAGGACAGGATTTTTTAACATGGCTCTAGAACTCAATCAGCCAGGCAGATCTGCAGTAACATACAGAAATTCTGTGGGATACTGTAGGAGGGAAGAAGAGATTTGTATGTTGATAATTTTCACAAATTCACATGTTAAATCGTTTGCTCATTTTTTCTGCTTGCTTTTTGGCCTTTGTATCTTTGAAAAGTGTATCAGGTACAATCCACAGAGAAGGAAATTCTCCCCAGACCTGCAACACATCCATACCATTTCAGTCAGGAGATGTCCTTGCCTTTCGTATCAGACCTAGTCCTCCACCTTGCACAGTCAAACCTCATTAGTCCTGCTGGGATCCTTTGCTGAGGACCATGCCCCATCTCTACCAAATGAAAATGAAATACGGTGTAAAAATAGTCCACAGAATCATTCAGGTTGGAAAGGAAGGATTCTTTTCTTAAAACAGGCTTTCTTTTTTTTCCCCTAAATCTCCCATAATAGTAAGTGAACAAAAAGCTGTGAGGTTTTGGGGGGTTTGTTTGATTGGTTTTGTGGTTGGTGTTTTTGTTTTGTTTTGTTTTGTTTTGTTTTGGTTGTATTTTTTTTTTTTTTTTTGAGGGGGAAGGAACCCAGCAAAACCCCACAATCCTTGGTTTTTTTGTCACTCTAGTTCTCACTTGTTCTGATGCTTTTTTGTGGGTAAATGCTTATTTTGGATTTTCAGCCTTTTCATCTGATAATAACACTATTAGATGGATGTCCTTCAATTGAAATGATACATTTTTTCCAGATCTTATTTGGATCTCATTTTAATTAGCAAAGTTACCCTCTGTTTTGTACCCTATCTCATCTCTCTACATCTATTTTCAAAAAGAAAGAATAGAACTTAATCTTTAAAATAATGCATAGAACAGTCCTCCTAAAAAAAAAAGGAAATAAACAAACAAAAATTGGGGAAAAAAAGGAGTCATTCTAGGTATTTTTTAAAAAAATATTTAGGGTGTTCTTTTTTTTTTTTTGGGGGGGGGGGGTCTTGATGCTTATTTGCTTATTTATGCTTTGTGCAGAATTTTGCCTATTTATGAGCCGGAGATATCCTTAAGAATTACTGAATTATGGAAATATATAACTGAATTGGAAATGAATATAGCATTTCTGAAGCAGCAGGCTTTTCTCTGATTCAGACTAGGTCATTGTAATGGTCTGTTCAGACTTCAGTGGAAACCCTGTGGATTTTCAGTTTGGTTTTTCAGGTGGGGGTGGGAGTAAGGGTGGGGTGTGTCTTTATTTTCAGCCCTGTCATCAGTCCTACTCTTACCGAGCAGGTAACCTCCCATCATCTTTTCAGTGAGTGCAATAGCAGCAGCACCTTTGTGTGTCATATCTCACAGAAGGATACACTTGACCTGTTTCTACCTGTGTCATTTATCAATCACAGTCCCTATGACATGACTTGCCTTTCATCTTGGTTGAATAGCCTAGTCTAGCCTCTTGCGCTGGGAGTAAAAACAGACTCAGTTCAGTCAGGCAATCATACTTCACATAGTGTACTACTGGTAACTGAATTGGTCATCAGGTAAAGATTGTCAGAAGTTGATCATCAATTCTTTCTCCCAGTTAGATCGTATTTTCTAGAAATAAGAAAAAACAATAACAATTAGGTAGTTCCTCCCCAGCCTTTTCTGTATAGTCTCTCTCCTGTTTAGTCACTGCTGGATGTTGCACTGGAAAGACAAGCTTTTCACCTAATACAATGAAGCCACATCTGGACTGATGTCTTCCCTTGTTCAGCCATGTAACCAATGTCCTTGGTGATATTTATCCAAAAATCATGCCAGTCTAATACATCACATATTTATTTCAGTCTATGCAGCTAACATTTTACTGATGATTTTATGAATCTCCAATTTAAGCTAAGAACTTAGTTTAAGAAGTCTGGAAGAACCTGATTTTTAAAAGGCTGGTGCCTTCAAAAGTTTTGAAATGATTGCTTGAAGTTAGGTATGAAAAAAAAAAAAAAAAGATTGTTGAAAAATACCAGTCTCTGTTTACAGACCATATTCCAGAGTTTCAGAAAAGAAAGTCATATCAGGTGCGCTAGCAACTATGCTTCCACATTTCCATGCTGCATTTTCATTATCTTCAAGCACAGACAGGCAAGACAAGCATGTCTGGCCTAATGTGGTTTTGGAAGAGTGAGAAGTCCCAATGGAGCAAGTTCAGCACAGATACTGCTGCTAGCTTCTCAAATTCCTGGATTATGCTACTTCTAGGTTACACATGTATGGATCAGAGATCAGAGCTTACCCATTGTGAAAAGCCATTTAACACCCATATAAAAGAGCTTATTTCACAAATGAACAAGCCAAAGGTTTAGCTTATTTGAATATCTGAATGAGATCCAAAATAGATTGATTGAATATTCATTTCACGCAACTTTAGCCAACTGAGTTGCTTAAATGAATCGATCCCATGAGTAACAGTATATGTATATGGATACTTAATGAATGAATTGATAGTAGCCTTCAGCAGTGGCCTACGTAAAGTGTCAACAGGGTGATGAAAGACTAATTTGTATCATAATGCACAACAGTTTTACAATACGGTATCTGTGTTGTGGAAGTAACACATGAACCTTACCTTTTACAAACTGTCAAGAGGTTATCAACTTTGTGTACTGACACACCAAGGTGCTGCTGCTCCTGTATGGATCATCCCCTAGCCACATAGATCCACTTTCTTCCAGGCATACTTGAAGTTTCTCTGTGGGGTTTAATGACAGCTTCCTATTCACTTATTGTCAGCACACTTTTGAGCCTCTGTCTTCCTACAGGTATTTGCAGTCCCTACCATGGAGCAGTGCAGCAATGTCTCAGCCCAAGAGGTATTACTTTTTACAAGGGAAGTGCATGACATTGCATTTCTGAAATTTTCTGTTCCCAGTAATCTTCAGTATCTTCTATTACTTTAGGTTAACTAGAGTTTTCAGATGATTGCAATCCAATGGGTCTAAATAAAGATCTTAATGTTCTTCTGCCTCACGCAAAATGGAAGGGGATGTGCTTCATGATAATACTGTTCTTCATACCATGTGTTTCTTGCCTTTTTTGTGTTTGCTGCAAAATCCACAGGGCAGAAGATGCAGTGTACTTTCAGGACAGTGGCAAAACCTTCCTCCAAACATTCTTCCCTTACTTGTGCGGTGGGTTGGTCTTCTCCAGCTGTCATACATTGACCTAGCCACTCTCTCACTTCTCCTCCTCCAAAATGCCAGGGGGAGAAAATAAAAAGGTCAGGGGTCAAAGTAAATACAGATTCGCCAATTACCATCATGGGCAAACCAGATTCAACCTGGTAAAAAATAATTTAATTTATTGCTAATTAAAAGAGTTTTGGAGAGTGAGAAACAAAGAAAATTAAAACACATTCCTCTGCCTTTTCTTCCCCGCACTCAACTGTACTCCTGACTTTAAACTCCTCTACCTCCCTCCTGCCCTGGGCAGCACAAGGAGATGTGGTTTGGGGTCAGTCTAAAATTGCTCCTCTGCAGCTCCTTCCTCCTCACACATTTTCCCTGCTCCACCATGGGTTCTCCACAGGCTGAAGTTCCTTCCAGAAATATCTACTTGTTCCAGTGTGGCGTCTTCCATGGGCTGCACAATGGATATCTGCTGAGGCATGGTCCTCTTCATATGCTGCAGTGGAATCTCTGCTTTGACACCTGAAGCACCAGTTCCTCCCCCTCCTTATTCACCAGCCTTAATGTTTGCAGGGTTGCTCCTCATGCTCTTTCTTCCCCTCAATCCTTACTCTGCCATATGGGATTTTGCCCTTTCTTAAATGTATTTTCACAGCGGTGCCACTTTTCTGCCATGTGGCTGTTGGCCTCAACTGTGTCTTTTCGTGGGTCCATTTTGGAACTGGATGGAACCGGTAGGAATGGGCTGTGTCCAGCATGGGGCCGCACTTGGCCTTTTCTTACAGAGGTGACCCTGCAGCTCCGCTCCCCACACACACCCCCACCCCCACACATCCCCCAGCACCTGGACACAGACAACCTACTCAGCCTGACTGACTTTCTCTCTGGTTTATGTTTTATGTTGCACTGCTTGCAGAAGGTGTTGCAGTCCCTTGTTTTGAGAGTGTATCAGTGTACTCCTCCAGAAGACTGTGTATTTTTAAAACCAAACACAGGGACATGCTTGTGAGCACTCTAAAATACTAACTGTAAAAATGGAAAGTTTTTTGACAGAGTTGTTTGAAGAACCAGTATCTGAATGTGAAAATGAAGTGAGGCAGACAAATAAATAGGACATGAACCCTGGAAAGATGTCTCTGACAGAGTCAGAGGATGAACATACACTGTGGCCTAGAGAGAATCAGCAGAGTGAGCAAGACCTTTTTTTGGCTGATAGAGGTTCAGAGCTCCAAGCAACACCTGTGTCTTTTGATTTGTTTCTCCTGTTAGGTTTTGTGCATTTATTGCAAATGTAAAACTTCAAATTTTAAAATTGCTGACTGTATTTTGTTCACCATCTAACCTGATTTCTTTTTAGCTCATTGATAATGACATCTCTCCTTTGTAAATTTATGCTGACTATTCCTATCCACTTTTATTGTTCTTCATGTGTTTGGCAATGTTTTTCATAACTACTTGTCCCTTCACTTTCTCAGGGGCTGCTGTAAGATTAACAAGTCTGTAGTTAACCTTAAGATCCTTCTCATCCTGCTTGAAAAAGGGAGTCATATTTGCTTTCTCCCACTCCTCAGGAACCTCATCCATCTCCATAATCTGTCAAAGACAACCAAAAGCATCCTCACAATGACACTGGCCACCTCCCTCAGCATTCGTGAATGCATCCTGTCAGGTCCCTGGATGTATGTAATTTCAGTGTTGTTAAATGTTCCCTGGCTTGATCACCATCCACTGATGGTAAGTCTTCATTGCTCCAGGTTTTCCATGCATATCAGTTCCAAATAAAGTGAATATACTTCTAATCCAAATGCTTCTTCCAGTTTTCTACTGGACAGTTCAGGAGGTGTCTACTCAGCTGTTTGGGGTTTGTGGATTCCAGTCTTAGGCATTTAAGTCTCACCCTATGAACTCAAGTTTGTAAAGAGGACTTGAGCACTGTAGATTTCCTTCACAGGCATGTTGGCACTTCTACCCCCCACTTGCATGACTGTCCTCTGCTGGATTCCCATAGTGTGGGGAACACAAAGGCCAATCCTATGGTACATTCCACTGGTTAAAGAAATAGAAATCTTTGGGTCACCCACCTTGTTCAAGAAGTGGATCCATTTCCACAGATAAATACAATTTCAGGAAAGGACACTCAGAAAGAAAATAATCATTACTATCTACCTTTTTCCATTAAGAAAAAATAGAAGTTAAGGTACGGGGTTTTTTTCTAGCTGCCTGTTTTTTTACCACACCTTCCCTGTTGCAGCCTGCTGTGTCCAAGTTGGTGGTAATCACTCAGCAGCTGGAACTGTCTTCTAGGAACTGTCTTGAGAACTCTCAGCTCCTGATGAGAAGAGCCTGCACATAAACTATCAATGCTGGGCAAAGGAATTTCTAGTATAGGTATTTCATGCAACATTCATCCTCTTTCACTAGAAACAGCCTGCTCATATGTTCTTTTACTCTTTTTTTTATTCTTTCCCTTGAAACCACAGGACAGCCAAATATTTATTTTTCTCCTTTGAAAAGAAAAAAACAAATACAAAGGCTGAAAAGAAGCATCACCAATGTATACATTTGGTGCACTAAATTCAGACCATGCTAGGAATGCTACACCTACAAACCCTGGAAAATACTAAATCTACATTGCTCTGGGAACTTGTTCATCAGAAGCATTCAATGATGAAAGAAAACAGTGCAGATGCTTTAATTAAGCAGTGTAAGACTTCAGCTTACAGTCTTGATTTTAGAAATCAGTCTTGATTTTAGCCTCTGGACATGCTTCAACTCAGGCAAATACAAAAACCTATGGTCTTCAACCAAGGCAAAAAATACATCTCTAAGGAAATTGCTTTCAATTTTCCCTCTCATCTAAACAGGCACAAAGCCAGACAATGGCTAAAAAGCCAGTGAAAAAAATGCATTTAAAATATCAATTTTCCTTGAAACAGAATAGTTTATAAGAACACAAATAGAAACCTAAAAAGGAACGAGACGGCTGAAGCGTGCCCCGCTTTCTCACATTCATGGATGAGACAGGAAAAACTTTCTCCAGTCATAAAAATCTCTCTCCAGTTGGAAAATCATTTTAATGAGGAATTGTAGCAAGTAAAATTGAAAATTCTGGGCAGATGATGAGTTGCAAATTAGGAAAATTATTTCAGTTGTATACTGAATCATTTCTCCAAGAAATATATAAGTAAATTCTAATAGTGGTTTAATCCTCAGAGGTAGGAGTAAGACCACTATATAATAAGATTTATTCTACCTGGCTCCACTAACATCACTTTACAATTGAGCCATTAAGGAAAATGTAAATGTATTCTGAGAAAGGAAATTTGTTCAAGGGCTTGAAAAGATAAAAGATTTTGCTTCATAAATATAATCTCTCAGAACCAAGGAGAAAGGAGAGAGTAAATGTTGCAGCTAAAAATGATGCCACTAAAATGACCTGTTTAAACAGATAAAGTATCCAAGGAGAAAAACATAAATGGCACACATTTTCTGGAAAGCTAAAAAATGAAGATACCTCCTAATACAAATGTTAAGAAGCACTGTATGATGTTCATGTGTATACACTAAATATATATTTGTGTACATATGCATGTATGTATACATGAATGATTCTAGTGAAAAGTTATTTCTTAGAGAAACACAAATGTGTGTTAAATAAAAAATCCTTCAATTTATTTTTTTATTTTTGACACTGAAAAGCTGAAAATGACATTGAGTGAGATAAGAAGCCTGACCTTAGAGAAGTAACTTAATGTTCAACTCTGAAATGCTAATTTCAGTTCCCATACATAAATAGTTACAGTTGGAAGGGACCTCTGGAGGTCATCTGGTCCAAACCCTCCTGCTCATGCAAAGTCACCAAGAACAGGTTGCCCAGGACTGTATACAGATGGCTTTGGAATATCTCCAAGGATGGTGACTCCACCACCCCTCTGGGCAAACTGTGCCAAGGCTCAGTCACCCTCACAGTGAAAAGATGTTTCCTGATGTTTAGGGGCAACCTCCCATGTTTCAGTTTGTGCCCATTGCCCCTGGTCCTGTCACTGAGCATCACTGAAAAGAACCTGGCTCCATTGCCTTTGCAAGCTTCCCTTACAGTAGTAAGAACCTCATGAGTCTCCCTTTGTCCAGGCTGAAGAGCCCCAGCTCTCTCAGCCTTTTCTCATAGGAGAGATGCTCCAGTCCTTCCCCATCTTAGCGGCCCCTTGCTGGCTCTCTCCAGTATGTCCATGCCTCTCTTGTACTGAGGAGCCCAGAACCAGACATAGTATGCCAGCATGGCCTCACCAGTGCTGAGGAGAGGGCAAGGACACCTCTGTTGACCTGCTGACAATACTTTGTCTAATGCACCCTTCCTCGTAGCAAGGGCCCATTGCTGGCTTATGTTGAACTTGGTGTCCACCAGGATCCCCAGGGCCTTCTCTGCAAAGCTGCTTTCCAACTGAATGGCTGAAATTGTTCCTCCTCCAATGTAAGACTTTGCATTTCCCCTTGTTGAACTTCATGACGATCTTGTTGGCCCATCTCTGTAGTCTGCTGAGGTTCTGATTAGCAGCACCAGTCCCTGGGCCGCTACTCCCAATTGTGTGCTATTAGCAAGCTTGCTGAGGGTACACTCGGCACCTCATCTAGATTATTAATGAAGATTTGAAACAGAATTGGACACAGTATTGAGTGGGGTACATAATGAGTTACAGGCCTCCAACCAGATTTCAGCAGTCCTACTGGAATCAAACTGATGAATGATTTTAACAGGATGCAGCTCTTAATCACTTCAAGCCTAAATATCACTTAGGAAGAGCAAAACCTGATTTCTTGGGTGCCCCGACACCTGGTATAATCTTTAGACATGAGCCTAGTACTTATGACTGCCCCAAAACACCTGAGTTTAATTGTAAACCATAACTATAGAGATGGGTGCAAGCACAGCTGAGTGGCTCCTACTACCCTGGAGGGAGAGCAGTTCTTGCAGAAAAACTATGTCAACTCTGAGAGGAAAATGAAGATCTTATTAATGTGCTGTGTTCCCAACTGCTCTGAGTTTGCTAGTCTTTTCCCAAACATGGTGTAGAAGGTTTTCCTTTCTTTATACCCTTATGCAGAAAAGCCTTTAGGTTGCTGCTAAGAAATGGCCTGCTAATTAGCATTGTTCTGGCTTGGGCAAAGAGAAGGGTAGAAAAAGAAGTGAGAGCTATCCCAGAATGCCCAGGAACCTTCCAGTTCACCACTGGGATCTGTGCTGCTTGCCAAAATCTGTACTCCATTTCTCACTGCAAGACATAGCTGGCCCTACTTCATTTGCCCTGAACATACCTATAGTGTCAGACAGAGCAGGAAACTATACCAGTGGAATAGCTACTTTGAGAATTATTCTGCAGGGGTCCTGGTTTGAGTTAGAGTTGCACTATGCTTGCATTAAGTGTCAGATACATCAGCATGTGAAATAGTCCTAGTAGCAGACATATACACAATTAGCTGACAATTGAATATAGTCCTGTAGGAACTTAAGTGTATACTTAAAATACTGATTAGACAGACATACCAGTATGTGCATAGACAGGCCAATATTGCACAGTTTGCAGGCACATCATATAAATAATATTTCAGTGTATCATAGGACTTAGATATTTCTTCTTAGAGAAAGAGCCTGGCCAGGTTTTGGGTTAAAGCATAACAGAGCCATTATGGACCGTGAGATATAAAGATACAACATGAAAAAGCCTGGGAAGCCCGTCATAATTCTATGAGTGAATCCTTGTGTTTATGACATCGTCCAGCTCTGCCATGGACAATAGATACACCACATGGTTCTGCTACGTCATATTTTTGTTTCAGAGGTAGCCTCTTCAAATCTTCCCGACTCAAGGGAACAATTCAGCAACAATTGTGTATCACATACAGGATCAGAACACACTCAGCTTCTGCTTTATTGGAAATGCTTTAACACTCATGCTTTTTTTTACATCTTTTGCCCTTTTGAATTTGCAAAAAGTTATCTATTTCATTGTATGTTCATGCAGGTCAAAGGACAGAGCTTTCATCAACTTTTTGAAACTACTTCATGTTAAGTACTGTCATAAAGCCATCAAGATATCTGGTTCAAAGCTTAGTTCTCACGTTGCTTTTGTTCCAGATAAGAAAAGCTACTAATTAACTAGCACTAAGCTGAAACAAAGTCACTATTTGACCCCACCACACAGTCTTGGCTGGTCAATGCAGTCATGCTAAGGCTCTCTTTTGCTACTTCTCTTTCTTATCTCCCTGCTTTGATGAAATAACTTGGCTCAATAATAGTTTTAATATCCTACTACATTGATGGAAGGAGGGAGGGAGGAAGGAGGTTTTTTTTGCAAATCTTGTGCTTACATTAAATTTCACTCTCCTTCCACTTTGTAAGTATTTGCCTGAGCTTATTGATCCTGAACTTGCATTGTTTGATTCTCTGGCACCCCATGAAATAATAATTTTGTGCTATGTTATAGTGATTAATATAGGTATGTACTTATAGGCAAGTGAAATGCTTGTCCAAAGAAATTTCTGTCAAAATAGTCAAAACACATTAATACTAATATTCCTCTTATAGCTATTAAATGGGAAGCAAGGTCAAAATATAAACCATATTAGAATGGTGTCAGCAACCACCTAGAGAGGATACCATCAACAGAGTTAATGTCATACATCTGACTCCCTTTAGAAAAAACACAAAACATTCCAAGTATGTAATTGAACAATATGATGCATCTATGAGCAAATTTACTTCTAAGCAGAATTTTCCTCATAACATGACTCAACCTTTACTATTTCATTTGATAAAACACTTCCAAAAAACTGAAACGCAAAAGCAGGTTTAACTTCTGTTTCTGTAGTATCTTGTGTAGAAGAACAGGCCATGTACATATACAAGAACACAGCTCTCAGCATATAATTACCCTTTTAGCCCTTTCAGAATTAAGTCCTAGCAATTATGAAATTAACACAATCACAAAGAATTCTTCACTTGTTTAAAAACATCAATTTTGTAATCAGGAAAAAGAGTATGTCCAGCTGGGTCCTCCAGAAGACATTGGCAAGAAATATTGATGCAACGAAAACTCTTCTAAGGAATAAATTCACTGTATTTCTAATTCCAGTCCATCTCCATTATTTCCATTTGAGTACTTCTAATTTCTAGAAAGGAAAAATCCTGTCTGTGCATGGAGCATCTATATTCATTTTCCATTACCTTTAAAGAATACATGTAGTAAATGATTCAGATGTAACAAAGCTCCACAATTTTTTTCATACATTAAAAAATTACCAAACATCAGATATTTAACAAAAATCTTTCGTTGGGTATTACTTATCTGATAGTACTTAGCTAAAATCCTGTGAATAAGGAGCTAAAAATAAAAAAAAAACCCTCAACTTTTCTATTGAAGTCAGAATTTTCTTTACTTCAAGTTGATTCATTAATATGTAGTATTTAATAAATAAATATTCATAAACTTACTAAAAAAAGCCTTGAAATGCATTCTCTTATCTTAAATATATTTGTACATGCGTTTGACCTAAAGAGTAGCATGCAGGAAGGATGGTAGATCTTTCACTTCTTCACAGAGCTCTTTCACTTTGGTTTACTTCTTCCATTAACCAGGCAGACAACTGCTGGTGGTGCTTCCATGTGAGCAGTGCATGTAAGAGCAAGGTTTTTAATTGAAGCTCCAGTGATCTGATCAGTGAGGTTTGTTTGCAGACTTGTACTTTTGCTATAGAATTTGCAGAAATTTACTATTACTCAATGAATGTTGATAGTGTTTATGCATTTGTCGCACTGTTTATCACTCATGCCTTATTATGTACAGTTTCTAGACAGTAACATTCTGTTTCTGTTTTGTAACTCCTGGGCCTGACCATTGTGTTTGTCCTCCTGCTCCTTCAAAGAGTCTGCAGAAACAGATTCTTTGTGATTGGCTCCCCAGGAGCATCAATTGCAGTTTCTGGTCAGTGTCAGCATTGGAAGTAAAGCCCGACAATAAAAATCAGTAACCAAATATTGTGGGTTAACCCTGGCCAGCAGGTAAGCTCCACACAACTAGCTGCTCATTCCACACCCCAGTGGGATGTGTAGAGAATCAAATGGATAAAAGTGAGAAAACCAAGTTGAGATAGACAATTTAATAGGTAAATTAGAAGCTGCATGTGCAAGCAAAGTGAAATGATAAGGAATTCATTCACTGCTTCCCATCAGCAGGCAGATGTTTAGCCCTTTTTCAGAAAAGTGGGGCATCTTATGTTACTTGAAAAGACAAATGCCATTAAATCCAAACATCTCCCCTTCCTTCAGCTTTCCCCCAGCTTTTAGCGCTAAGCTTGACATCATATGGTATGGGATTTCCTTTTGGTCAGCTGTCCCAGCTGTGTCCCCTCCCAGCTTCTTGTGTTCCCCCAGCCTACTCCTTGGTGGGGCAGAATGAGAAACACAAATGGTCTTGACACTGTGTAAGCACTACTCAGTGACAGCTAAACCACTGTGGTGTTATCAAGACTGCTTGGCTCACAAATCTAAATCATAGCACCATGAGACGCTGCGAAGAAAATTAACTCCATCCCAGCCAAAACCAGTAGACTAAAAATAAACATCCTCATTGGTATCAATTTTCAATAAACCCAAGTATTTCCTTTTAAATAATAAAACTCCCAAACCACAACCAACCAAACTTAAAACACCTCAAAGACCACTTGGAATATTATGTTATTTCCCATACCTATATTAGAGCTGAATAGGGGTCCACATTTTTCCTCTTCTTTGTCCAAGAGAGAGCTCTGCTTCACCATGCTGAGAAGCTGCTCTGTTGCCTACTCATTGCATAAGAGCTATTCTGCAGCCACATTCTACACGAGTTAAGAATCATTTTGTAGCCTCTAGGCTGAATACACAGGTTTGGCTCTCACCCTATTCTTCCTGTTTTCTGCATGGTGGTCTAAATTGGGTACCAATTCTCTAAAACTGTTAGGGACTAAAAGTCTAAGTCTAAAGACTAAAAGTCAAAGAACAAGTATAAGCATTAGATGAAAAGGGAATAGGAAACTAACAGGGGAAATGGAATAAAAGCAGTTCAAATAGAAGGCATGAATTTGTGGAATGTTTGCAAAATATTCTTTGAAAGTGTAGACTGAGAGGATGTTGTACTAACTTGACAAACATTTTATGTGTATGGAACAGAAGTACATGGTTTTACATGTTGTAAGTGAAAGATGGCTGTTTTGCCAGATCTGTGTTCAGCGGCTTACTGGGTACTCAACATTAGTGACTGATTTTTGCAGGTTTTGGTGTGCTTTGAATTGCCACAGTGTCTGAACAAGATGACTTGTAGTTGTTAGTTCGCCTTCAGAGTCAGCGATGACACTGACTTTCCTCATGAACCCAGAAATGCCACATACAGCCTTTAGATGATGCCTTATTTTCTTTTGCTGTATGGACCAGAACTTGCTGTGTGCTTGTAAAGTGCTTACCACAGTAGAATGCTGGGCTTATTCAAGTCCTTTAGACTCTACCAGATTTCAAGAACAAATCATATTTTTGAAGACCAGAAGTATAGTATTCCTCATGTATTTTCAAATAATTTCTTCCAGTGAAGAAAATCTCACATTCTGTTCTCTTGTTTTTGCATGAGAGAAGGAAAGACACTGCCAGGCAGTTTTTTGACTTTAAAGATTTACATTCTAGATGAAATAAGGCTGTGGAATACATAATGAATGGCTTTTATTGGCAAGGAAATGTTTGCTTGTTCCTGCTACAATAATAAAGACTTCTGCTGTCAGAAGGAAGCTGAATGCATTTTGGGTTCAAAAGCGTACTATTTATAGTCTAGATGCAAAATGATCTCTATTCACTACAATGTCTCATTTGCAGGTTATCTTTCTGCTTTCCTCTGAAAGCTAGTTGGCAGATGTTTCCTCCCATCTTGACTCATTGCATTAGTGGTAGAAAAATAATCTGCATTCTACTATGGTACCCTTCATAAGTAGAACTGGAGGATAGAACCAGCTTGTTTAAAACACACAAGACAGTGTAAAGAGAAAATTATCTTGAATATCAGTACAACTACATTATACAAATCCTTCAGTTTTATGAATTAAGTAACGTTCCAAAAGTTGCAGCCAGTAGCACAGCATTAATATCCCCTTCCTTAAAAATAAACCAAAATAAAATAGAATAAAATAAAATAAAGAAATAGAATAAAAATGAAACAACACAACACAAAACAACAACAAAAAACAACAACCAACACCAAACCCAAAATAAAACAAAAAGTTTGCCACAGGTCTTAAAATAAAAAACTGCTACAGGTACGTAGCCTCATACACCATCAGTGTTTCATTTCCCCATGTGCAGCGACAGAATGAAAAATTGTACCACTACTTCACACTTCTGAAACTGCCTTGAAGCTACTCTTTGACAGAGTAATATTGATACCATTTTGTATCTTTTGTGGACATTTTTGCCGATTTGATCCAGTGCTATTGTTGAAATTTGATTGTCTGAAGATGTTAAATTTCAAGGTTTCAGAATGCAAGGCCATTTCATAGAATCAGCAAATCCACAGGCAAGATACATATTTTTTTTTTTATGTTAAGTTTTATGGAAGAGGAAGTAATTTATCACTGGTAGGCTGGCTTACACATCAGCAAATTTGCTGGTTATTTTCCTCAAAATTTCAAAGTCTGTGAAAAGTAATTAAAGATCATTCTGCTTATAAAGCTGGGGGGGCGGGGGGGGGGGGGGTGTGGGGAGGTAGAAGGGGAGGGGAGGAATGTCCTATTCCCATCTGAAGCAAAAAGGACTCAGCAAATTGGATCAACATTTTCTATCCCTTTCTTGACTGGTGATGGCTACAATGTTCTTTAGGTTTGATTAGGTACTGATCTATTGGTTACTGACCTGTTCTGGACATTGGTTAGTGACTGATTTCTTTCTATATATTCTTTATCAGTACTTCTTCAATACATTTTATAACTTTACTAGTAGTTCACTTTGTCCTAAGTTCATACAAACTGGGACCTAAGCTCATAGAGACTGGGAGAAGTGGGCAGTGGGAAAAGAAATACACACAGGTGGAAATACTCTCTTGCTCTAGAATCAGGACCGACTGTCTCTTTTTGAGAGATACCAGAGGGAAAGAATACCAGAGATGCTGGGAACCTGGAAACTTGGTTCAAGAGTTGTCTAATATTGAAAAGAAGCATATGTTACTATTTTGAAAGTCTGTAGCTATTGTTTTGCTTTGAGATGGGTTAATTTCACGTCAACAGCATTTCTTAACTTGATCTGACAGTACATGATATAATTTTTTTTTTTTTCTGTGTGAAGGAAGCATGAATTGGAACTAGTCGTGTTAAAAACCATCAACTTAAAATGTATTAACTCATACATAGCCGAATCTTTTAATCAATATTCATTTTCACACTTTATTTTGGCCCATGCTAGATGCACAGAACAGGAAAATCCAAAGAAATCAATGCTGACATTAAAGGGCAGCACCTAAAGCCGCTCAAATAGTTAGAGAAACCCTTGTATAACACAGCTTCAATCCACCTTGCACAGACTATGCAGAAAAAGTTCAAGCTAAAGTCAGCCTGCAAAGCACTAATTGTAAAATCCACAGAAGTCAGTGGAAAAACATTAATAAGGCTCTTTAAGAATACCAAGGGTTCACATTTACACTATTATCACCATCTTAACGTGGAAAGTAAGCTAAGAACAATACAAGTTCTTAGAAATCAGTCTAATTGCACATCCTTCCAGCACAGAGAATTATTAACACATCCTTAATACTAATTGCTGATAGACTGTTCCCTTAGTAACAAAAATGATCTTGGGGGCAGAACCTGCCCTCTTTCAAAACAAACAGAGCAAGACTCTTGTATGTTTTCTCTGACTAGATTGCCATGCCATGACCCTTATATCTTCTGTCAATACGCTTGGCATGTTCATCTAAAACTCTTAAAAAGTGTTTGAAAAGACTTGCAGTTTGGATAGCAGCTTCACAGATACTTGTTTGCACTTGCTGCACATGCAGTGCATAGTAGAGTTAAAAATCTGTCATGGCTGCTCGACACAATTTCAGTAACTGAATTCCGACTAGTGACTTTGGATTTACTCCAGAACCTGCAAATCTGTAGGACTGAAAAATCCACAATTTGCTCCAGATATGTGAATGTCTTTGCCCTCTTTGAGTTGCACCTACAAATGGAAAAAAGGCTATTTTCTCAGTGTAAGGATACATTTCTAAAGCACAAAGGGGAACAACTGCAGCATGTACAGTGTGATAATTTCAATTACATTCATGAAGCTATGGAATTTATGCCAAAAGAGTTTGCCTATGCTAGCTTCAAAATTTGCTGCTGGAGATGATATGTATTTGCTAACCTAAGAATACATTTTCCACTGTCCAGCTGCTAGTTAAGAAGATTAATGACTGCTTTTTGGTTCCAATTAAACTCCTTTATCACCAAGAGGGACCAAACAAGTTTTGATTCAAAAGTACTGCTTGAAAAAGAAGACCAGGGCTGCATAACACTGACATTTTATTAGAATTCATTTGTAACAAATGGAACTTGTGTCAGCAAAGAACTGATTTTCATACAGACTTTCTTTCGCCACCAATGTAACGAAGTAAGAAAATAAAAAGCACGCCTTTCATTCTGTAAAACATTTACGCGTACTACTAATTAGAGGTAATTGTATCTTTTTTTAACAAGCCATTTTACAAGGTAATTTTTTAAATTCTTCAGTCTATGCATCCAAAACAAGAGCAAAGAACACAATTTTTTATTATCTTTGTAAAGACACTCCAAGCTTGAATGGCAAAGCCACATAACGGATGGTTACGATGAGACCTGCAGCCTTCTGATATCTGTGGAGTATCAGGGCACCAAGACAAAAAATAAATAAAAAAAATAATAAGACAGAAAATAAAAGAAATCAAAGGAAAAGAAGAAAAAAGAAAAATAAAGAAAAAATAGGAGAGAAAAAAAGGAAAAAAAGCAGTTGCTTTTTTTTAGTCATTGCAAACATTTTTTTTCCTTTTTACATGTTCTGTGTCATTTAAATACACACAAGTGGATTTTATAAGCAGTTTCTTACAGATGGGTTCAAGTTATAACATTATTGGGTGTAGAATCAATAGGGCAGTGCATAGTACAAAGGTATATATAGAAAGTGCAAATCTCCCTAGAGGGCCACTCCTTCCTCCAGCCATCCTCTCCACTATCTAACCACTCAAATAATTTTTTTAAAAAGAGCTAAATTAAACTTCTGTATAAATCACTTTTATATATTTTGTGGGGTTTCCCCCCTCGTTGCAACTGATTACTTAATTAGACACAACTACGCAGATAAACGTAAATAATAGCACCTTACTGGTTATGCTGACAAAACCAATTTTAAGCTTGGAAATGGATGACGTATGTAGACAAAGATGCTCACAATTTAAATTAACTTTAGGGTGACTGTATATAAGAACACAGAAAGTGGAATGCACATCAATGATGCTAACAGTTATTTAAGAAACATAAAAACCTAAACCAAATATTTAGTTGTACAATAGTTTTCCTCTCAAATTGGGTCTGTTTTTTAAAAAATTTATTTTTATTTTTTTAATTTTTATTTCCTCATTTTCTTTGGAGCTCTCAAGACAGTCTGCTAGGGACAATGTGCTGATCCTTTTAGAGATCCAGTGTGCAAGAATCTTCCCTAGTCTGTGTTTCCAAAATGATGCTCTTCTGATTATTGTTTTCCTGATCCCTTACATTTGAGTTGAAGAACATGACCACACCACATAGTCTCGTACATCTATAATTATTTTAAAATACAAATCAAGAAAGAAGAAAAAGAATCATAATGCACATTCTTCCCTGGTTCAGATGTAAGTCATAGAATCTCATTCTGAGGTAGCCTTCTACAATACTTCTGTTCCATATATATATATATATATATATATATATATGTATATATATATATTTGTTTTGATATTTTTGTGTGTGTGTGTGTGCCTTTTTTATGAAAGTGCTCAAATAAAATGCTTGCTAGCATTTGGTCTTTCATATTTTTCTTTCTGCCAGAAGTGGGAAAAGAGGAAGAAGGAGAAAAAATGGTTGAGGTCACATTGACAAGCCATACTAATGCTCCTATTTGAAACCCCAAAGAAAGAATTCCCTTAATATTCATGTACTGAAAATGGAGAAGGCATGATGGAAATGAGGGTCAATGTAAATGGCATCATATTAAGAATCTCAAAAAAGTACTTTGTGCTGTGTACAGAATTTTATTTGTTCCCTTGAAGAAAATCTAGTGTAATTCTGAAATATATCCTGTGGGCTCAGTCTTGCCAGCCTTACATAAACCCTCCCACTGAAAGCAATGGTTTGACTTTAGCAATCTGTTGACACAAACAAATTAGCAGGACTTGCCCCATAGTAACACTACTACTAATAATAAAAAAAAAGATGCGTGAACACTACTGATGTCAACCACTGTTACTGTACTGCTACATCTCTGCAATGATAACACTATAACCAGTGACACAGTGGCTTTGAAAAGCCAACGAGAAATAGATTTTTGATTTGCGGGCTGGTCTGTTATTGGACATATGGAAAGATAAAGGGCTTTGACTTCCTATGAGTTTTGGGTTATTATTTATTACCATCCATACTTGATTAGAAACTGGAAATGCATATTTTTCAAAATTGTCTGATACATGTATTAAAATGTTTGAAAAGAATAACAGAAATACAAACAAACTGAACTAAATACAAATGAAAGCTAACTTAAAGAAATGCTATTCAAAATAGGCATCAAATATAAGGCACTCTAAATGTAAAATTAAAATAAAACCCAGCATCCCCAAACAATGCTGTATGCCACAAAATGTTTGATTTCACAGAGCAATGTGTGTTTGGCTTTGCCCTGTTACACAGAATAAATGTAAATTATATAGCACACACTACAGACAGTATACTATTGAATACAATTTTAAAACATCTTAATACCTAGTATATTACAACATTCTCCCCTCCTAAAGGGATATGCACTGACCTTTCCCACATGCACACCTCCTACATTTAATAATATGATTTCTTATTGCACTATAGTGTTACAAATATTGAACTTCACTGGAAGCCTAAATCACGTACTCTGTGTGCATGTGTGCATGTGTGTGCATGGTGTGCATGTGTGTGTTCAAGTGGCAATGTGTATAGAAATATTACTTGGGATAGAGATGATGTTCAAATATCAATGATGTGCATTCCTCACTTCCCTTTGAAACAGGAGTTTATGGACCTTGGAAATGCAGAGATGATCAAATAGTAGTTTAATATAATTGCAGTATGCTGAAAAACTTTCCCAATACTTTGATAAATCCAGGTATGGAAGAACTGGTATGTTCATGTGTATGTGTGTGAATATCTACCTATCTGTATCTCTGTAACTATACAGAGAGTTAGACAAGGGTAGAGAGTAATACATACAAGTACTTATATATATATAGAAAGAGAGAGGGTGTGGGTGTGCATGTGCATAAGTGTGCATGTGTGTGTGTGTTAGCAGCATCTTTATACTTTGCGCCTCCCTGTTGATTCCAAAAGAAACAAAAAAGCCCCATTCTGATTTAACTGATTACAATGAATATTTTCTTAAAGAAAAGTAAAACAAACAAAACTGTAAAAGTAATATCTAACTAGACTGTGGTACTGTAGATAAATATAGGACTGCACAAAAATGTGCAAATTTTCAAATTATTTACCATTTCTACAGCACAATATTACAGATAACAGTTCTACAGCTTAAAAAAAAATCTGCAGTTTTTAAACAAAAAGATTAACAGTTATGCAACCTTTTGTTTAATTCACTTCATTGAATGATAAACTTTTGTTAAAAAAAGGAAAAAGTTTACACAGTTAAAAATGAAGCACAGGTCAGCAGTATCTTTACAATACTAAAAAACTAAATCAAGGACTTTCTCTTTAAACATTCCCACATTTTCCCTAAAGTGTTATGATGAGCAGTACGATGGGAAGGGGTGATGTTGAAGTAAAGAGTCTTTGTTTGAGAAGCCAGGACCCAACCTTTTAGCAAACACCTTGCACTGAACTGCAGTTCTCTCAAAATTCCTCTTTGCAAAAGCATGCAATCCTGAACAAGATGACCATCCTTTTGATTAATTTCCTCTTCCCTTTCACTTCAACCAATGTCGAATCCTTGAGGTATCTGTAAATGAGATCCTTCAGACGCCTCAGTGGTCAGGATTCTTTTATTATGGTTACGTTATTAAACTGTGAATTCTTGGTCCACATGGAATAGGGTTTTTTGTTGTTGTTGTTTCTGTTTTAAATATCCCCATTATGTTTGTTTGTTTGTTTTATTTTATATATCCCCAATAATCGCTCCGTAGCTAAGAGTTAAGAAGTACTTCTAAAGCACATCGTATGGCTCAGAAGCGGCTCTCTGGATCTTAAAGGGCCTGCAATAAAAATCCGCGATGGGTTTTTATGTTGCATAGTGATCAAAGCTGCCCAGATATTCCAGTGCGGCTCGATAGCAGAACTGGTATTGATCCTGGAGAAAGACAGATAGAAAACAAAAGCATTTAAAAAGCCAGCTTGTTGCTTGGTTTCTATTTTCTTTCAACTAAGAGCTTCTATGTGGCTAGAGACAAATATCACTGAGGCATCTGCAGCTCAGTAATATTCTCATGCTTACATCAACAGAAAACCAGTCTGAGTTACAACAGATTAACTTAGACATTTATTTAATGCAGTATTATTTTCCACATAATGCAGCTTCTTTTTGTGCAGAGGCTATATATCCAGGCACTGACCATTTGTTATTCTGTATCAATTTAATATCAATACAAAGCTTTCCTCTTGTGGGAGCATACTAAGATGCTTTTCCTCCATGTACTTGAAAATAAGTAGCAAAATATCCAAATAACTTTGTAGTAAATCCAACATACTAAGTGACAAGATTCATCACAGCCTTGATAGGGAATACTGTATGGAAAACCACCAGGTTAAAAATCATGTTCAGGAAACAAAGGCAATCCCAACCTTTCAATAATACAGCCTGTAGCAAGAAAAGGGCCTGAAGAGATAAATACGCAGTTAAAGCACCTTACTAACATGAAAACAGATGGTGTTTCAACCTATACCCAGAAGAACAGAAAAGTTTCAGTGTGGTGAGAGATTTGCTTATACCTCTGGTGAATCCAACATTTGGTATTTCGTGTTATTCTAACCCATGCACAACAGTCCTTTTGCACATATATGTGATATTGCACACATATTACAATGGCACATCTGTGCACTCATTTGCAACTGCCACTCAGGGTTTAAATGTTAAAAAAGAAAAAAAAAAGTTATTTCTGAAATCCACCCAAAATATCAAGAAGGTCTGCTTATTTATCTGATAGTGCTATGTGGTAACCCCACATGCTTTATACTTGTTAAGATAACAATTAAAATTATTTTGGAGACCAGGAAACTCATCAGATATCTGCTTCAAGGTAGTGTTGTGATCACTAATATTTCTTTCCTGCTTCCTGTTGGAACAGTGGGAGAATGCATTAGACATATGCATAAATTTTAAGTATATGGGAGGTCCACATGGAGTTCAAGTGCTGTGTTGAATAAGAATTAGATTTCCTGGCATACTACTGAAGGAGAGATCTGTTTTCCACAGAATCCTGAAAAAAATGAGTACACAACACTTGTACTTTCAGCAGTGGGGATGAAGGGTAGCATACAGAAATAAGTCAAAGTAGTACTAGGGAGAATACGTTGCATATCTGAACTCCATAGTTGTCAGGTAGGCCCCAAGAAGCACAGTTTTTATGTATACTGGAATTATTTCTTGGAACCAAAATGACAGAAAGTAGTAATTTTTCATTTTGCTTATTCAGAAGAATGATGGTAATGGAAAAGAAATGGATTTACTTGGCTAACTGAAAAGATTAAAAATAAGTCTCTCTTTATTTTTCATATAAGCTTTTATGAAGTTGTCTTCTTAAAAATGACTACCTAGCTTTTATTGGAAAATTTTAATTTTCTTGTGGAAAATGGCAAACTCTAGGGAACCATTTTAAATTTCACGAACTGTAATTTAAAGGCCAGAATCAATCAAATTATAGTAAATAGATGTATGACCTAAAGTGTTTCCCTTCCCTTGCTCTTTTGCTTGGTTCTCCTAACCTATTGGCTCTGGCTTGGTTCAAGCCTCCTGTTCAGAAATTTAAGTAGAAATTAAGCACATCTGAAAAAGTTTAAGTATTCTTTATGACATGACACAGTCCCAAGCACAGGACATCGGTTGATACTGCTTATCCTTTCCTTATTTCTATGGCATTCTTGCACATAGAAATTATTTACACTGCAGTTTTCCTGAATGCTGAATTTACCATTACGATTTTCAGGCCAAACAGCCACTTGCTTGGTGATGTAAAGTGTAGAAAACCATGAAAATAATACAGTTTCAATCGGAAGCCATGAACAATACTTTGCTCCAGGAACAAAAAAAAATCAGTGGATCCACCTGCAGAAACAATTTGCCTCCTTCTTTATTACCACACATTTCTGCCAGGAAACAAAGTTTCAAAGAAAAAGTGGGTAATGTTTCTTGGAAAATGGTTTTCCTCAACTACTATAATTTAGGATCCACTACTGAAATGATGTTTTTCCTCCCCAGCCTGCAGTATATACTGCTGTAACAGGAAATAGTCCTTGCAGTATCTTTGTGGCAGATTTCACACCGTGGTCATACAGTTACTATATGACTTAAGATACAAATGTAAGCACATTTTATACAGTCTTTATCTGTGCACATTTCACCTTAAAAATACCTCTTCTTTTCTATCACCATTGTATATAGATACTATTTTGCTCACCTCTGTCTGTACCATGGCTGGCCGCTGCGTCCTTAACATTTTGACAGTCTGGAAAATATCTACAACACCTTCATATCTCATTCTTTCTAAGACAATGCTTAGGGTTATGAATACTCCAGTCCTTCCAACACCTGCACTGTTGCATAAAAAAAAAAAAAAAAAAAAAAGGGAAAAAAGGAATGTTAATTGACAGTTAATGCTGCAGGAATTGGCTGACAAATATCTCTGATTTCAACTCACTGTATATGTACAGATTTCTATATGGGTAAAGGCCCATTAAACAAAACTACCACATTGCATTCAGAAGAATAATTGCACTTAAGCAAATGTCACATGCTACTAAGGACTTCCTGACTCTCCAGTCTTCTTTGCCAGCTGAACATGAGTCATCTGTGTGCCCAGGTGGCCACAAAGGCCAACAGCATCCTGGCTTATACCAGAAACAGTGTGGCCAGCAGGACAAGGGAAGGGAACATCCCCCTGTACTTGGCACTGGTGAGGCTGCATCTCAAATATGGTGTTCAGTTTTAGACTCCTCACTTGTTGAGGTGCTGCAGCATGTCCAGAGAAGGTCAATAAATCTGGTGAAGGGTCTGGAGCATAAGGCTTCTGAAGAGCATCTGAGGGAACTGGGGCTGTTTAGCCTGGAGAGGCAGAGACTCAGGGGGAACCTTATTGCTCTCTACAACTACCTGAAATGAGATTGTGGTCAGGTGGGGGTTGGTTTTGGCTCCCAAAGAACTTGTCACAAAACAAGAGGAAACGACCTCAAGTGAAGGCAGAGGAGGTTTGGACATTAGGAAAAATTTCTTCACTGAAAGCGTGGTTAAGCATTGCAACTGGCTGCCCAGTGAGGTGGTGTCATTACCATGCCTGGAGGTGTCTAAATGTATGTGTAGATGCGGTGCTTAGAGACTTGGTTTAGTGTTGGACTTGGCAGTCCCGGGTTAACGGTTAGACTTGATGATCTCAAAGACCTTTTCCAACCCAAATGATTCTATGATTCATTGCAAAATGACTTCATTTGTTCATCCAGATATGCAGTAATCAGTGCATGTTAATGGAAAATGAGAATGTTCACTGCCAATGACCTACGCTGAAACAGACAGGAGAAAAAGATGCTAGAATGTATACTACTGCTTGCTTCACTTTAGCTTGTTCACTTCAATGCCCTGTTTTGCACATCTTCAGTGTGTTAGTTTATTTTCTACTTTTAGTTAAAGATAGTTGGGTGGATTTCCAATTAATATTGAAAATGTTCATTCACACTACAATTTCATTAATGGATTAAAAAAACCCCAGCCCTTAAGACAGAGCTTTCATTAAAGTCTGGATCTTTAGCTTTCCAATATTGACATATGTACACTATGTCTGTCTACATTAGTCTGAAATACCTTCTTTGAATGTATGGTTTGTTTGCTCTCTTTTCTGTCTTGGGTTTCTGCTATTGGCTAAAACAACGAAGAAGTCACAATACACAATTACACCTGTAATCAATAGAGCCAATATATGTCAGTTATTAAAATCAAACAATCATTTATTCATGAGGATGTCTCTTGGACAAAGAGACTGTTAACTACACAGGAAAAAAGACTTTTCAAGTCTGAACTTGTGTGGGTGGAAATTAAGCACCCCATCATCTCACTGTAAATGCTAAAAATTTCACAAGGTTTTGTCCACTCAGATAGACTTGGGAAGCTGGACATTGGTAAGAACTATTCACCAGACAGCAGTGTGGAAGAACATCAACAGCAGGGACAGACTGAAGATCTCTGAACATTGATATAGACTATGGCAGAGACCCAGTGAATTCATGAGACTTGTTTGGAAATCGGATGTTTGGAAATTGTACGATGGTATGTTAGTGTTTGACCTAGATCAGTGCACTTCTAAGGCTATGAAATATGTGTGACTTGATTCAACAATTTTGCATATCCTGTGTGCCTTCGGAGAGCTGAAGTCAAAGGAGACGTGAGGCACAATCTGACAAAATAACATACTGACAAAATAACCAGACATTACTGGTTTACCTATATGTGATGACAATCATCCTAGAGAAACTGAAGTGTAAGGTCTCCTTTCCCTGATGAGGTAAATTAGAAAGGTAATGGTTAAGAAACATGCTGAAAAAATCCTGGTAAAATAGCGTTGGAACCTGCCTGGACTTTACAGTGCTGATGACATTGGGATCTAAACCAAGTAGTACGGAAAGCGACTAGTAGAGTGAAGACAGATTCACATTTTCTGTTCTCCTTGCTATTGCTCTTACTCAACCATTTAAAGATATCCAACAACAAATGGTACAATTTTCTAAATACATATGGAAAGTTCTAGTCTTACATATTAGTCAAAACTTAAAAAAACCCAACTCCTCGAATTCTTTAATTCAGCAAAAGGAGGGAATTCATTTGTTGTCTTGTGCTGGAAAAGCTACACAGTGAACAAAGAAATACTAATATGGAAAGATCTTAATGCTTACAATTCCTAGCAAGCCATCAAATGTAATATTTTGGTAAAATCTATGGGAAACTGCCACTGCTCCCCTGAAAGTGGCAAGCATATTTTAACATTGTACCAATTCCTATCAGACGATGCTTAGGATTTCTAAAGAGGAAGTCCACATCAGTACTAGTAGCATTTTAATGATCAGTGAACTTTCAGAGCAAGTCAAAGAGCAAAGTGAATTCTACCATGACATTTAATGAAGCAATGTGACAGGTTTTAAAGAATCCTGAATTTAGTAAATGGTGAAGTCACTACTTCACGATGTAGTATGATTCAACAAAGTTTAAACAGTTAGAAACCAAAGTTAGGACGCTTTAATGAGCCATGAGGAAGTATCGATGTTTTTGTAAGCATGAAGAGTTTGTTGTTAAAAACAAAACTTGAATGCATGCTAGGAAAGTGTGGTCTTCCTTACTCTACAGCTAAAAGCTGGGATAACAAGACTATAAATACCAAAAATTGGTTGAAGTGGAAATTTTGCTTCAAGGTCAACAGTCCTTTGCTCTTTCAACTTTTTTTTTTTTTTTTAATTAACTGCCTGATCAAGTTAAAAAATTGTAAATTGTAAAACACCAATCTATTTGTAAAAATGCCACAGAAGAAGAACATTTTAAAATTGAGGGTGGTAGGTGTTTACTATGCAACAGAGAAAGCAAACGTGAAAAGTGTGTAGAGTGGCAAGGAAACCACAGGGAAGGGGCACCAGGGGAGTCTGCCATTTCTAGAATTCCTCTGTAAAAGAGAAATCCTTAAAACCACATCATGGTACAAAGTGGATGCATTATTACAATAATTCTACAAAGACTAGGAAAGTGCAGGTACCCAGGAACTTGTGCTTCCTGAAAGAAGCAACTAAACTCACCAATTTGCTAGGGACATTTCCTATTCATGTAAGTTGACTTACGCTGATCATGACGATTAGCAGTAACAATTGTTAAATTGTTGTTACAATGATGATAAGACAATTAAAGACCAAACCATGAGGAATCATACTGGACTTGATTTCGTTTCTACCAAAGTCAATGGCAGAAATCTCCATCATTTCAGCATGAAAGATCACACCCATTTGGAAGGGATGCATAACCTACTGCAAGCAGTATTTCATTGCAGTCACAAGTGGACATGTCTTTCCCTTGTCAAATGAATCCCAAACACTGCTCTGCTCTGCTGTTCTCCTTAGCAGGCCATAAACACTTCTAGCCCCACACAAAATAATAGGATTCAAGTAGTCCGATACACTTATTTTGTCAGTCTTTCAGATCAGGGGAGCATAAGGATCTCTGTTAAAACACACTGGTGTTTTAACAACTTCTGGTTGCTCCTGGCTCTGGAAGCCAAAAATCTCTCTCCCTCCATACACTCATATGCTCTGGTGACCAAACTTGTTCATTTTGTCTTCATGATAGTATTGGCTCATTACTTGTCTTGCAAGAAGGACTTGGAACCTGTATCACTATTTTGCATCTCTGTTACACAAATAATAACACTTCATCTACCAAAAGATAATGTTATAAAAATGAGTATCTAAAATCCTAATGGAATTTATAGAAAGCAATTTATTAAATGAGAGATAAGAGATAAAGGCACTATTTTTGGCCATCTGCTATAGACTCTGGAATACTGTAGAGAAAACAAAAAATAGAAGAATATTAAAAAAGGCCACCCTAGATTATTCCTACACACCCTGCTAGCTGTTTTCATCTGCATACCAACTGTAAAGGAATTGAGGGAAGTCATCACATCAAAAAATGGGAATTACATTCTGAAGTTAGAACTCACCAATCCAAACCTCAGTGATATTTTGACAGGCAAAGTTCTGAATCAGCACTTTCTAATCCATTCCCTTTCTTGAGGTAGCTACCATTTTTATTTGTCTCATCTTGATTGTTATAGTGAACTACTGAGGTGTAACTAGCTTGTTTACAGCTAGCAATTCCCACCAATGTAACAGTCTCACTTTTAATTACCAGTGAAAAAAAAAGAAAACCAGATATATCAGCCTGTGATAAGGCTCTTCCTACTCTTTTCTGTATTGACCAGATTGTTTTTACCTTGCATTAAGAGACATTTTAAAATGAAAAAATCACGTGCTTCCACATATTTCAGAAGAACCTTTTCCCTGTAAATGGGATATCACAGAACAAATCCTGCTTCATCTAAAGAAGTCCTATGCGTTCCTTTTTAGATCTTTGATTTCATTACATTTTCTGATAGTTCACCTGTGAAATACATTTACATACACACCTTCACTGCAATCAGCAATCAACTGTAGAAAAAAAACTTATCTACATATGAGTTTCTTTGAGGCTTTGTTTACTTACCTGCAATGAACAGAAATCGGTCCATCCTGACCAAATTGCTCTTTTGTTTTATGCACTTGGCCTATGAAGTCAATAAATCCTTCTCCAGACTTTGGCACTCCTTGTTCTGGCCAGTCAGTGAACTGGAACTGCCTCACTGTTCGGGACTGGCCATCCTTTAACAAAAGACACAAATAATGTATCCCAAATGCATGTTCCAGTGGCTGGAAGTCAGTCAGGCAACAACCAGAAAGACAATCACAAAACAAAGACGTTGAAAGGACGTGGGGAACAGCTGAGATCACGTTTAGGAAGACTCCTTCAGTTGCGGTACTGGCTGGTGCTTTTGGACACGCTGGCCCAGAAACGCAGTTCCATTAACAACATTGCACAGATTGCTTTCTGCACTGGATAGGAGAGTCGTCTGACATTCTGCCTGTGTAAAATGTGTCTGGGGCTAAAGACATAACAATCTGACAAGGTTATATGACATTTTGGTAAATTATGTTTTGAATCCTGTGGAATGCAAATTCCTTTAAATACTGGGTAGAATAAGGTCTCTCCATTTCCTAGATATGCTCATCTACTGCATGGCAGAAATATCTTCACTGGTAAGACTTGTTTAGTCATTGCCCTCTTGCAGATGATATCTTTAATAGTATGGTGCTTTTTAGGAGGTGGACATTTGCCTGGAAGTAGATGGGTCAAGACAAGGCAGTTGTTTAACAAACCATAAACTTCCCCTTCGATCATCATAAGTTCATTCACTAACAACTTGGACTCAGTCAAAAATCGAGAAGGTCTTTCTCTCACAAAACAAGTTGGCCGTTCATTCCCTTTGGTTAGGAATACAACCAGGATTGTTTAAACTGCAGAATACTGCAGCATGGTTATTTTTATAATGAAGCCACTGAAAGTATTAAGTGCCAACTTCTGCCTTATGCCTATTTAATGTGTAAATGGTCAGGACACATAAACAGAAAAAAACCCAATACAAATAGATGAAGTCAATTTGTTCTGAATCTTCAAACATTGTTCTTGATTTTGACACTGTCAAGCTGCACAGCTGAAGTGTTTAAAAACATTGGCATAAAAGCATAGGCACATGAGCTACTGATGTGAACTAGTGCCTCTGGACATGTTGTTTCCTAAGCACCCACTCTGCCATGTCTTCAAAATGGCCTTCTACTAAATGAAACCCGTAAAGAATTGAAATGATTACAGAAGGCCCTCCAAAAAAGAAAGAAGTTATGCTGGAGGCAAGAATTCCTTCCCCTCCCCCCTTCCCCCCACCCCCTCCTCCCGGCCCCTTACCACAAGCACTCAGATATTACAGACCTTTGCAATGAAATAGAAGGGAAGGCCAATGCTTTGCTTTGCTTTTATGTTCCTCCAGTATTACGGATTTTTGTCTACCATGTCTCAGATGAATAAGGAAAACAGAAAATGGGTGTGTTTTCTAGCCACTGCTCCTTGAGAGGACACACACACACTTCTTTGACTTACTATCAATTATATTCCCACTAGACCACTGTGACAATTTAGTAGTCTATTTCTATGGAATGTTTTTGCCCACTTAAAGAAAAAGAAATTCTGTTCAAGAGCATTTACCCAATTTTATTTCTTGTGGGCACCAACACAAAGAATTAAGTATTTTCTAACATAATGGCATTTTGTTAATGCAGACTTCTCTCATAATGGCCTCTGTGATCCCATTTTCCCCTAAGAAGACATAATGAAAATTCATCCTTCAGATAGCCTGAGGCACATGACATTAATTAATCAAGAAGACAAAATAGGTTGATTGCCTTCAAAATAACCTCCCACTTTTCTAAAGTAAAGAAAAAAAACCCTGAAGTCTGACTCACTTGCAGCATGTTGGTTAAGGAAGGAGATAGAAAATCTTCAGCAATTTCTGACCCTGATAAGAATTACACTAGAATAACAGTAACTTTTTAGGGGTAGAAAGGATAAAAAAAGATGCTTCTTTACTTAAGCCTAGGCTGTCATTTGAAAGATCACAAATTTCCATGTGCAAAGTAGATTTGAAGATAAATATGTGTTTTTCAGGTGTGTCTAAATCATCTGTGTTGGTATATTTCATGATCGTTACAGCTCAATAGTTCAATGCAAGTCTGTGAAAGCTGCTCTGATTTAGTTTTCATGGCAATAACTTCTGTTACTTAATGCTATTTAATGAACACATGACTAAAGTTAGTCAGTCTGATGCTAGACTAGCTTTAGACCATATTGGGAACTGACCGGCAATTCCGTAGAAAACAGTGCTGCTTTCTTTTAATGAGATGCTTGCCCACTGCAGTCCAAATACAAATGCCAAATTTCATTATAATTTTTACTTTCAAATATTGTCAAGTTTGCACAGTTAGTTGTCAAAGTACAAACTTTTGGATCCCTACGTGGAGCAGAGATCTTTCAACATGATCTTTCATCATACAGACTGGCTGACCGTTTGGATTTCTTCTTGCTCCTTGCAGGATAGATTCACTTGTCTTTTGATGAGGCTGTATAATTTATAATACTCTTTTACAGCCATCACTAATAGTTTAGCCTTAAACGAGATTGCTGCAACATACTGATCTCTGGAGTTTACAGAGAAAGTGAGTATAAACCAGTCAGAAGCAGTAGACTGAAACAGTTACAGAGGCAATTTCACCTTACAGCAATTCACAGCTCACTTTCAGAAGTAACAGGGCATTCCACAGCAGACACTTGCTGCTGACACCTACAAAGGGAAGTGGGCTTCTTTTCTTGTCCCTGGGAATAGTTTACTAGCTTGGCTCTGCTAGAGCCCGGGTGGTGCTCTAACATTATGGATGGGTTTAGAGGTAAGAGGGAGAGAGGCTGAGAGAGGCTGGTTACAACCACTGCACTGTTTACTTTTCTTTGAATACAATTCAGTTAGATGGCCTCAATTACTGGGTGTGACAGCCATAAAAGCCTAAGTACAGAAAACACACAGTGTGCATTTTGGTAAGTAGTCACCATTGCTTCCAGTAAATTTGCAAGGAGCTAAAGTTTCCTAACACATTTAGAAAATTTTTGGGTGCCCCTGCCAGCTTGCCAGTGCAGTGTTTGACAAAATTTGGACCATCAAAATAAAGAGATTTTTTAAATTTGAGAAGCATTTATATGTGATGGTAAAATGCCACAATAGGACCATGAAGGTACATATACGCTTGGCACTTTTAAGAAGTGGTGTATTAATATCAGATCCAATAAAACTCTTTCTGGCAAATTAAGTTATTTGACCCTTTCAGACGTTTTAATGGTTTGCCAGCTATTAGTAAATATACTTTCATAAATATCCTAGCTCACTATAAACTGAAAGAACTTTTTGGAAATATATATTGTTTGCAGACACTTCAACTACATCTGTGGCTTTTTGTTATCAGTGCTATTTTGTGATCTGATCTTGGTGAACTATGTCATATAAGAACTCTTTCAGCCTGAGATTGAACAGATTTTTAATAGATGATCTATGAAAACTGTCAGCACGGTTTTAGTGAAATTGGTTTTTGCTGTCTATGCTTACAAGTGTGGTTAAAGGCTGTTAGGTTAGGAGCCCGTTCTCTACTTTTGTGAAACACAAATAGGTTTGAGAAGCTGTGTGTCATGTGATCCTTACTAGATTTCAAACAGAATGAAAAACAGATCCAGTATGTCTACAGTTTCTTTTCAAAACCACACACCTAAGCCTATTTGCCAAATCAAAATGTTCACATACTGATTCGGTGAGTGACAACGCTGTCTAGCTCATTGTTGGTAGTATCTAATTTTATTTAAAACTTACATTAAAAGCAGCAGTTTAGCTAACTGTGAGAAGGTCTAATATTTTAGATGCTGACTAGCAACTAATTAATCAGTTATTCCTGGACAAGTGTATCCTGCTACTTTGCTTAAACAAATAGAATACTACAGTCCCTACAGAAATGGAGGCTGTCAGTAATTTTTCCTGCCATGCAGACTAAATTGCTAGAAATGAAAAGTATAAGGATTGCCAAATATATATTTAAAGTTTATGTATATTTAATCTGATATCAGTGCTCAGTTTGGGACTCAGGAATTCAGATAAGAAATGCAGTATGAAAATGAGGATGCTAGGGTCACAGCTGCATGTACATGCTCTGCAGATATACAAGAGTGCTGAAAATATGCTATGCCAAAAAACAAATTATGATGTGCAAACCTTGTCAAGCTTTTCTTATGAATGCTATTGGCTCTGCAGTTTCGAAATCTCAATGTAATGTTCATGCTCACTTAGTCTAGAGGGTGTTGCAAAACCACGTATTTACAGCTGTAAGTGAAAAAACTTCCCTCAAAAATTATCAAGGGAAAAATAAGGAAAAAAAGTAAAATGGTCCTCAAATCCTTCCAGCACAAATAGTTATTCAGAATCTTACGTTGTTTTGCTGCCCAAATGTTAGATCTGAATGAAGTTAATTTTCTTAGACAAAAAGCATATTCATTTAATAAATTTATTTACTTGTTTTTTATTGCTTGTAGAAAAAAAAACACACCCCTAGGGTTTTTGTAATAATAATAACAACAACTAAAAAAAAAAAAAGACAGGAAAAGAAAGAAATTAAAATTTTCTTTTAAACTTATGTGAACTAGTGTAATGTTGTATTTACTTACCCTTGCATCTGTAACCTTGAATTCCCTCAGAATATACTGTGGCATATTGTACTCTGCCATTGGATCTACCACAAAATACTGATATCTGGCTGAGCGCTCTGCAGGCCAGTACTGGTGGCATTTTTCCTACAAAATAATGAAGCAAAATAAATTTTGTGTTACTTGAGATCACTACTGTGAACTGGTATAAAACCTTTTTCAGTCAGATAAGTGTAATATTCATGGAAAGTGCCATTAGTGACAGGAACATGAACTGTTTGTCTTGCTGTGAACATGAAGTTCCATACCTAGAATAAAAAATGATCTTCAACACCGTGAGGGATTCCCTTTGATTGATGTATATCTGATCTCATTTATACTCCTAATTTCTATTATATACCACTGACAAGAGCTATCCTTAGCCTAATTTTCAACACAGAACAGAATTTAAATCTTGAGGCCACCTTCAGTTTTCTTTCTTCTTCCTGTTGAAGCAAGTCCCCCTGGCCTCTGCATCCACTAGCCATGTCCTGAATCATGTCTTTTCCCCAGATACATGCCTGACTCAGATTTTACTTATCATATACTGGCTTTACTTTGATGTAATCCTGTCTAGATAGTAAACTGCTTTGTTCTTTCCATTACACTAAGCAGCACTTGAATGAGTTTAGGACTGTAAACTGGGTGCTGAAACTTCAAAGTTCAGTGCTATGAAAACAGATGCTGCAAACAGAAGTTTCCAACTAAAGAAATCCTCATTTTTCAATAAACAGCAGTGCTCTGTTTGTATACTTTAGAATATCAACATGCAAATTCAGTTGCTGAATCTCAGTGTCCCCCACAACAGAATACCATGTGTAGCTTGTCTATTGCGATACATCTACACATTAGAAAACCTTACACCTCGTGATCAACAATGCCACTGATATCTCAAAACAACAAACCTATATCCTCACCTTTTCCTTTAGACATTTTCATAACAATGAAATACTATAATAAAAAATCATGATGATAACCATTTTAGTAAATGAACATTACAGCAGTACTTACTCTGCCCATTTCTCGTAGCTTAGTGAGCATGACCACAATTGTAGAATTATGCTCCCAGAGCATTCTCCAGAAGTCTTCAGTCGTTTCTGCTAAAGGACCCTGTGTAGCTATATAAGCTTTTTGTTGTCTATGTTGAAAAAAAGTAAATAAATATTGTAACCAAAAAAGTGAATTGATACACATGATCTCTGTTTATAGGTAAACATTAGAGGGAATATCTATATATTATTAATAATAAGCACATTAAAATCTTATTATGATTGTTTAATCAAACTATGGCTTATTATTTTTAGAACTTTGAAAGGGGAATTACTCTGTTAATATTATGATGTATTACTTTATCATTATTATTTAAATTTTAATGCAACTCTAATAGCTCAATTTTGTGTGCTATAAAAAGCACTTAAGAAACACTTATTTGTGCTGGTTCATTTTGTAGAAATAACTGTCTAACAATCTATTAAGTTTAGGAATTATAGCATCAAGCAGTTTCTGTATTAACTGCTTTCCAACAGTCTGATGCCTCCAGCAAAAGTGAGGCAGGAAAAAAATTCAGGCATGGAGTACACTGATTTCCTGCTTAAAGCTTCTGGATCAGCAGCTTTATAGCTTTATAAGATGATGAACATTTCATGTTCTTGCTTCTTTCGATCAACAGAAACACCCCTGTGGGTGACAGTGGAGATGAAGTTTGTTTCCAATTATTAGCAGAGGCTCAGAAAATTATCTCTGGATACAGATACTCAGGTACACCTAAACTGCCTTACGGAAACTATACTGCCCCTTCTATGTGCCTTTTTCTAGCAGCTGCTTCATAGCTGAGAGCGTTTGCTGTGTGTTGTCATGAAGATGGTGATGGGCTATACAACTATTTATGTATAAAATGCTTTTGGCAGCTAGGTCTATTCTTAATTAGTGTTCCAAGATCACAGGTTATCACTTTGACACCGAGAGTATACTGCATGTTATTTCTATGTAACTTTTAAAGCAGAATAGTTGTGAAAAAATAGAGGTTCCAAATCAGGAATGTGCTTAAAATCTCAGTAACTTTCAGCATGTAAAACACATTGGAAGTTCTCAATGGCTTGAAGGTAGATAAAAATAGAATGCTTAAGACTATGTCATTTACAGAATTTTCCTGTGTTGCATGAGTGAAAATCTAAACCTTTTATTAATATGTAAAACCCCATCAAATCAAACATGGCATGCTCAGACAAGAAACGATACTAGTTTTCAATACTAATTTTTTTTATTTTCAATATAATTGCCTAAATCATTTTGTTAAATTTTAAAACAGTTCACATAAGAACACATCTATGTTAGTACCTGTATCCATCAATGAAACTGGCATTAATATAATCAGAGCCTTCTACTCCTCGGATTGGCTGCAAGCATACCCTTGTAGACTCATATGGCATAATATTGACAAGGCGATTTTTGAATTTATTACATGGAAGATTGGCACTGATGAATCTTGAAGTGTGAGCCTTAGAGCTAGCAAGACGCTGTTGAAAATAGATTAAAAGAATTAAAGCCAGGTATAACAAAAACAATTGACACTATCAGACTTGATGGTCTCTGCTCATTATCCATTAACAAATAATTTCAGTTTCAGATGCTTACTTTTCCATATTCTATTGCATTACCTAATATTTGTAAAGCTCCTTTTAACACCTTATAAAAGTTTAATGTCTGCTCCATTAATGGATATGGAGAAATTTGAGTACTAAACTGTTATACAAACACATACTTCAAGTTACTGAAACAATAAAGCACCAGCAGGATTAAACCACCCCTCTTTTGTCAGGAAACCAACTGAAGATAGAATCATATATCTGACAAAGGATTGTCTTCTTAAATTAAAATTTCAGCCTGGTGATGTCTTATATTTTGATTACTGGAAATAACTGGTGGAGGACAAAACAGCATCAAGTGTTATACCATTTGTTTTTGGATCCCAGCAACTTAAAATCCCCGTACCTTAAATTCCAGTTCCATTCCGGTGACATTCTCCCCTGTTTCTATTTGTGTCAACTTCTGGATATATGCATACAGGTTTCTGGCTGGCACTTCGGTATTTCCACACGTCACTGCTTCCAGCAGTGCATCGTGGATAAAGATGTATTGGTCCTCAGTTTGAACCATGTAATTCCTCTGTGCTCTCATTAGAGTTACGTGGCCATAAATATCTACAGTCTTTTCATGCTTTATTCTCTCTAACATGGCATCTATCACAATGAAACAGCCAGTCCTGCCGACTCCAGCACTAAAAGAAATGAACAGAGGAGGGAAAACATGAAGGACTATTTCATGCATTGTGCTTACATTTACGGCATTCAAGTTTTAAAGTTTCATAACACTGATTTGATCTGAACAATTTTCTGAATACAAACATCAGCTTTTATGAAAGAGGTTGGTGCCCTGAAATACGTAAATTCCTTTAACAGTCATTACAAGGAATTGAGAATGTGGAATGCTTTTACATGAGATCTTTGCATCTTGCAGTTTCTTGCAGGCTTGACTAAATAGAAATAACCCACATTGTAACATGTTCTAGAAATATGTGTTCTTAAAAATGGCAATTAATGGAGATGATGAATACTCTAAGAATTCAAGATTTATTTGTAGCACACTTCTAACTCATTAAACATGCTGTTGTTGCTATTCTGTACAGAAGTGAATTTATTGGCAAACAATAACATTACAGAAAATGAGTATACATATTTCTATTGTGCTTTTGAGGTAAAATTTCTATCCCTCTCCCAATTCTGTCAATGGACTCCTATTAACACAGTTTGTTCTGTCCTATGCTCTTCCACTTAGCCAGGCCATACCGTTACTCTTTGCAATGCAGAGCCATGCCTAATTAACTGTGCTAGCTGTAGGCTGGGGAAATCCCCAGATGGACACTTCAATGTCTGTCTTGCATCTCCTGGAAAATGCAAGAAAGATCTGGAATGGCTAGAACATAGACCATGATGCTCAGTCATCACATTATTTCAAAGGACAGATTATAAAAGGACTAAAATATGCTTAAAGACAAAGCCTGAAATCACAGCACTGAATTAGTGTCCAGACTGGATAAGTAATGCTTTTCAGACAGAGGCAAAGGTAGTGCTTCCTTACAAGTTCTGGCTTAAGTCAGTTGCTGGTTTTAAGCAGGAGCTGAAGCAAAGTCACATCAATTCTGCTGAGGCCAAAGAAACAACTACTTCTGTGCTCTCTGCGCAGTACAGGGTTCCTCAGGAATAAGTCTGAGCTAGAAAGTTGCCTTCCCCTCTCTGGTGGGACTTGAGGGTAGATGACATGGGTCAGCTACTGTGAATTCAGCACAGGAATAAACTTGATCATTAAATGTTCAGCTGAATCTAAGAGAATTAAACCTTTCTCAGTAACAGACCTACTTAACAGCAGTTTATTTTTATACCTGCTGTCAAAATGTGTTAAAATGTCTCAAGGATTTGTAGTCGTTCCCTTCCTGTCTTAAAGGTGTAGTCTGTTACATGCATGGGCTACCTTTAATAGCTCCTGAGGAAGATTTTATGAAATCAGGAGAGGAAAAAGATATGCAGTTCTCACCTTGATGTGATTACTGTTAGTCATACATGATCCTTCATTATACATTTGGTGTAACTGAACAGGAATGATGTAGAAGGCACATGAAGACTACAGAACACACAGGCCCAGATCCAAATATTTAACTTGTGTGATGTTTGGACATCAGCTGTACTGAATCAAGTCTTCAGATGGGTGACTGGCTTTTTGCAGCCATGTATATGACTGAACTTTATTAAGTTTTGTTTCAACTACTTGTATACATGTAGCTATATAAAGCACAAGCAAAAAATAAAATGGTGTTTTGTGTATCATTTTTATATGTGGGATCACATCATACCTGTGACAATAAACGAAAGTTTCTGGCCTTCTAAATACTTAACTGTTTTCAGTTAGTAACAAATGCAGGAAGTAGTATAGCAAGCTACAGTTTATAAACCCTGAAGACACTGACATTATCTAAGTTAAGGATATTTAAGAACACCACGATCTGCCTTTTTTTAAAATCAGAGAAACAGAAATAAAAATAATTACAACCAGGTTCTAGAGGACAACTATATAAAAAATAAAACCTCACAGTTCCTATATTTTCATGAAATATTAAATAACCTAAGTCCATCCTGAAATTGGTAGTTAAGGTAAACCTTTCTTTCTTGCATTATGCTTTAAGAATCTTTGCCAGTTACCTCAGAAGAAGTACAGAGCAGAAAGATGTTTTAGTCTTACATGAGGTAAGTTTTGTTTTTAGTATTCTACATTTATGTATTGTTAACCATGCATTCTTGCCGCCAGTTAGTCTTTCCAGAAGCAAATCTCCTTCAAACACTGAGAACTTCTGCTAACAGACCAAATGCATCAATCCCAACTTTCTTAGATGGCACTCTGACAAGAAGTAATCAATAATGTGAGCTTAAGAAAACTTACCGATCAATGATATTGATCAGTGGGAGTTGTAGAGAAAGAAAATATACAGATAAATGAAATGACAGCTATCCTAGCTAAATGGGAATTCATTTACCTTGTACAATAAAAGCTCTGCATTCCAGGAAATCTTGGTGACCTTAATGTTGGTAGTAATCACGGAGAAAAACTAAAAAAAATATTGCCTCAGTATTGCTTTTTTTTTTTTTTTTAATTGCAAATAAATCAACACAAGTAGTGCACAATTTTATGTCAGATTGGTCTCTATGAAAGCTTTAAACCATTCCTTAAATGACACCTGTTTGCACTTAGTTTTTATCAGCCTAACAAGAACTGGCCAAGTGAGAAATAAGAAGGTTTGACAGTGCCGATGTTCTCAGTAGTTTAGAATATGGTTCTCTTTCCTATCATGCATTAATGAATTAATGTTCCAGCACGATGTTTATAACTGGATATGCCATTTTTGAGATCAAACACTAAAAGGTTCACTGGTACCTACAGACCACAACCGCAAAATTCTGACCCAGTTAAAAGCTTGCACTTTCAGCTGGAATGAGCAGTTTTCATTTCTTCTCTTCACATCTTGTATTATCATTTATATGTTTATTCTTCCCCAGAGCAAATGCAAAGAGGAATAGACATTAATATACTGTACCACAGAACATATTTGCTAGTTTATAGGCTTATGCAGAGGTTGTGAAGATCATGACACCAGACCAAACCACATTTATATGCATGAATGTTTTTATGATAAGAATGGAGGGGGTGACACTCTACATTTGAGGCATTGGGCTTCACTGGGCTCCTGACGCACTCCTCTCTGAATCATTTTAACCAGCAAGATATTTTTCTATCTTAAGGTGTTCAAGATATTCCATCTCCACCTATTATAAATGAGCCACGTGTCCACCAGACTACCCTTGTTAGTTTCCATGAAAACTGGTACCAATGCTATGAATATTTTAATTTTCTTCCTCTTCACATGCACATACCTTCTAACTCCAAACTCCAATCGCTTCCTATCAAGAGCAAGAAACTATTCTATCTTTATCCTGTTTCTCCTTCTGTTCTGCTACCACACAGACTTCTTAAAATGGTACTGATAAGATTACTGTGAAGCCATGCAGTTTGAATCCTCACAAATAAGCCACTGGAACATGAAATAAAAATTAATTCCTATGTACTTTCTACTAGTGATGATAATTCAGCTAAGGAGAGTAATTTTACAAATTAATTCTACACTTAGTTATTGCTTTTCTTGCCCTTTTGGTTTGCATCTTTTGGTGTCAAACTTAGAATTTTAGATTACTCTATCATTTAAACTAGTGATATTATGTTTACAAGCTGAAAACTTAAGCAATCTATTAAATAAGCATGCCTGCTAGAAAACTGTTATTGCTGCAAATATTACCATTTATTCTATTACAACATCTGTTTTCAATTTCTAAAAATCTGACTGACTCAGTCCCATGAGCTGAAACATGTTCAATGTCCTGTGAAGCAATACAGCTGCAATTCACAAAAAGAAAAATTAAGAGGCATAAGGGGGACATTCAACATTAAAATCACTGTATGGATGTGTTAAAGGTTGGCTTTTGTGATTAATTTGTAGCTGTTTAAGTGATGATCCTTTACTGATACTTCAGTGATTTGGCAAAGGAAGGGAGTGTAATTGCCAGTAATCACAGGTCATTTAATTGGAAGCAAAGACAGTAAAATATGGACCAAAAATCATTTAGGATGTTTCTGACTTGTATCAGGGGAAATTTTTATTTAATATTATAGTTTCAGATTGAATGAAGCTTGCATTTAGGAACTGAAAGTACGTAAAATTTCTTGTGATATGGGAAACATATAAAAATGTCTGGATTTTATTGAGGAACTTCGTATGATTAATTAGATTCCAATCCCACATAAATTCTGTAGTAGCTCTGCCAAGGGCAATATTTAGATTATTTTCTTCTTTTCCAGTTAGCAAATTAGAACACAGTTGAAAATCACCCCTCTGTCCAGGAAGCAGAAAAAAAGCCCCTTATGAAACCATTGAAGATTATTTTGAAGTGATACATCTGACTGAAACAGCATAAAGAACTTGTGCAAAGAGGTAAATTTAAATTTTGTTTTAGAAAAGAAACTGGGCTGCTTCAAGAATTCTGTTACTGGCTTACAAGAGACCTTTGAGAATTGATGTGCAACTGCACAATAACTTTCTTTTCTTCTCACTGTGTTTATGGTCAGATACCAGCAACCAAATTTGGTATGCGATACATTTTTAGGTGTAATCCTTCACCAAACAAAAGACTTTAGGCATTGCATTTTCTTCATCTCTGTGCTATGCATGGAGGCAACTATATTTGTCACTGAAGTCATATAAAGCTTCTTAAAAAGAACAAGACAAGAAAAAAATCAGAAAATGAGAAGAATTCACTACAAATAGATAAAGCTCACTCTAAAGTGAGTTTTCCTGTGACACCTCCCCAGAGTTTTCACAGATAGGGGACAAAAGTATAGGAAGCTTACAAATCAAAAGTCAGCTTTAGAACTTTCTTCCTTTACTGAGCTTTATTGAAAGGAAATTCTTCATATTCCATCTGCACATTCTCAGGATTCTACCCTTACCATAAATTCTTCAAACATAGCTGCCCCAGATTTAAGTCAATTTTTTTGTAATATGCAATTGTAGAAGTGTAACTACTTATCTAATCCTCAGTTCAGCTCTGGAGAGATCAAGCACATGAAGCTGTTTTAACAGATTGTATCATGAACACAAAAAAACCCTCTCAAATATTGAAACGTATAGAATCAAAACTCCAGTAAATATATCTAAAATATCCCATGGACAGGGAATAATTGTTTACTAAAATACAAGCTGAGTTTTCCATGCAGAATAAAAATGTAGCACTAGTATCGCTCAATAAAACAAATCAAAAATGTTTTAAGGGACACTTCTAACAAGGACATTCCACGACAGCAGTTCAGTTCCTCTCACCACTTTAAATTCAGGTCTGCCCTAAGCAAGAACTTTATAGAAATGCAGAAGGACTCGTATATATCTTAAAAGCAATACAAGAATGTAATTGGGGAAGTGCATAATGTAAAAAGCAACTCCACTAACTGACAGCTCACAAGTACTACAAATAATTTACTTGTAAGCAGTGGAGAAAGATGTACCATATTGCACTGTGAAAATAAAAGATACATAAGTAGTTTATTAAAGTAATGGAGTGAAGGAAAAACAACATCAAACCACAAATATTACATCCACAGGTAACTTCTCAGCACACTTTTAAAAAATGTGACAGTCATTTACATAAAGTTACATTTTTGCACTGCAATTACATATAGAAGATTTCTGTAGATCTAATTGAAGGATTTTGTGTGATACCTTTATTCATTCTCATACCGATTCATTCATGCACTCCCCTGTGAATCCACTATTTACCGAAGGATTCAGTAAATTTTCCTTTGAATTTTGAAGTCATTCTGCATGCCAAAATACTGCCCTTGCATTTGCTTCTATGACAAGCCATGTGGCCCACCTCAAGAATGGTAAAGAAATTCTAAGGTTGAAAAGAGGATGATGATGTATGAAGGAGAGGTTAATCAAACTAGGTATCTCAGCCTGAAGTAAACAACACTTAAGAGAAAGGGATATATGAAAGAAGGGCACAAACCAATGAGTTATGTGGAAGAGGTGAAAAGGCGATGACTATTAACTTTTTGCTTGTAACACAAGAAACAGGATCATGAAATGAAATGATGAGACAGAATTTAAAACAAACAGGAAGTAGCTTTTAATGTAGTATGTAATTAAATTGTGAAACTTGTTGCTAAATACCATGGATGCAAAAAAATAAATTCATGGAGGAAAGAGTCTATTAAGGGTTATTAACCAAAAAGTTACAGACACAACTTCTCCTACAGAAAGACTTTTATTAGACTTTGCTGGAATTTGGATAGGCAGTCTAAGAAAATAATATTCTGGACATGTCCTGGAGGAGGAGCTTGCATACGCTGTCTAAAATTGGTCTCATGGTCCCACATACTTAAAACACAAGCATTCCACTTCCCTGTCTGCTAATCAGATCATCTAGACCTCTTCCTTTCAATCAACACTTCTGCCTTGGGGTACCTGACACCTTTAGGAACTATGCCATCGAAAAGGACTATTTTGGATCCTTGCTTTTTCTTCCTTAAAAGGGACAGAAGTACTTCTGCCTTCTTCTTTCCTGAAATCATGAATTGTTGGTGGAAAAAAAAGACCTCTTAGTATTCTGCTTGTGAGATGGAATATAGCAGAAATTGCACAATATGACAACTGAAAAGTTTTTTGACCCTACCACTTCTTTGTGTTATCTTGGTTTCCCTTCAGAGTTGATTGTTGATTTTATATAGCAATACATACTGTCCATAATCCCGCTTTTCACAGATTTTTATATATACACCTCACTGAGAATCACTTATCACCTGATTTCTTCAATTACTCAGGTATATAAAGAAAATAAATTAGAATAAACTGTACTGTTTTATCTGTGCACAAAGACTTACTGTGATTTTTTATTTCAAAATCAATCCAGTTCTCAGATATCCTCCTTATTTTTATACTTTTCTATACACAATGTTACATATTCAGTGTACTGCATTCTGTAATTAGTATCAAATAGTAACTATCCTAAAAGTATCTTCTTTGAGAGATTTGTTGAATTTCAGTGTATATTTTACATCCTTTGTAGTGTACAATGCATTCGCAAAGCATTCTTGTCATTATGCATTCTACTCAAGAAAGAAAGAAAGAAAGAAAGAAAGAAAGAAAGAAAGAGAGAAAGAAAAAAAGAAAGAAAGAAGAAAGAAAGAAAGAAAAGAAAGAAAGAAAGAAAAGAAAATAAAGATGTAAAAGCTACTGAAACAGAGTTTAGTGAAATAGTTTAGGAAAAGACTGTATTTCAAGGTTAATTTAAAAAAACCTCACAACTTTCTGTGACTTGCTACCTTCAATTAAAGACTGATCTATGCATGAACAGTTGTAGTAAATACGGAAAATAATACTTCTGGGTAATTTATGAGAGGAAGTACACTGCAATCTTGTCATCAATAAATAAAAGTTAAGATTACAGCACAACAAAGAAGCCAATAAGCAAAAATTATGCTGTTTGCTCGTAACAGCTACTCCTTGCTTTCTTTATATTTCATCCTGTTTTGCATTCTCAGAGTGGAACGTTTTGAATTGTTTTGTACTTTTGCATATTTCTGTGCTTTGATTACATTTTCATGTGGAAAATGTAGAAGAGCTATTACCCTATCTGTGTGGGACATAGAAAGGTGAACTGATCCTATCTGAAAATGAATTAAAGAAGTCAGGAAGAAATGTGTTCTGCAGTACTGGATAACAGGATGACCTTGAACGTACTTGCTGAACACTAAGATGCTTCCTAGTTTCAGACTCCTTCCTGACACCTTCCTGATTCTAGGTGTTTGTATACCTATTGTGGTCAACAACTGTTTCTTTTTCTTAACACTGACTGCACTCAGGATCCCTGTTTTTAAAGTTGGAACACTAACATTTTCCATTTATTACATTTATGTTTTAGACTGACAGAACAGTGGTGAGGTCCCAGATTGTCATCTGCAGACAGTATTGAATCTGGCAAGTACAAAGCAAAGAAGAAGATGTAGTACCAGGTCTCCTCAGTCTGCACTGGCATTATTATTTTTTTCAGCACCAATCACAGTTCAAAGCCCTAAATGAACTAGGCTCTAACTGTCTAAAAATTCCTTTTCTTCTCTTTTTTTCCTACTTTGTAAAGTTGGAAATAACCAAAAAGTAGTCCTCAGGCTTGAAGCTGACAGGAGTTTAGTAGCAGACTTATTCTTTTGGATCTCCATATCAAGATGCCTTTTCCTTTTCCATGGATAACTGACATATATTCATTCAGATGATGAGAAAAACGTGATCTTGCCATCTTAGATTTGGTTTGAACTGAAATGGTTGCAATACAGTAATAATGCAGTGAGATGTTACACAGCAGAAAACAGAGAAGAAAAAAAATATGAGGCTTCCCTGAGAAGCTCCTATCAAGGCTCATGCTAGGCCTCTGTTTTCTTAGACCAAGTGGTGAAATGAATAAATACATTTTTCAATATCTCTGACAATACTCCACCGACAGCTGAAGAGCTTGGTTACTGGTACTACGTCTGATGTTTCCTTTCTTTAATATAATATATAATATAAAATAATATAATAAGTCTTTATACCAGCTTGAGTTCTCTGTAACTCAGTAGAAAATCAGTTAGTGAGAAGTTAATAAAACTGACCATTTTACATTTCTTAATTTGTCATTTAGAGGTTGGACACTGGTGTCTCTTTTTTGCAGGATTTTGAACTTATGACCAAATACTGTGGACAAGTTATAATGAAAATCTTAGTCAGATCTTAGTTAAATTTAGGTAGAAATTTCAAAGTAGCTGTAAAATGAACTTGGGTAGTATTACAGTAATTTTTCAACAATTAATTTTCAACAATTTGTAAAATTCAGGAGGGAAAAAAAAAAAAAAAAAAGGGCACCACACCAGCAGTCATTGACAAATAAGTGATGAGACCCTGAAGTCTATAAAAGCATGAAAAATGAAGATTAATATTCAGGGCAGAACACTGAATGAAAAGCATCCACAAAAAGGTAACAGGACTATTTTTAAAGCTCCTTTTTACTTCTAGAAACTAAATAGGCTTTGATGTTGATTACTTTAGATAAAAATACAGCTTGTTTGAAGATAGCCAAATACGCTGGGTAGCCAAGTTGATGCAATGTGTTCCAGTGTACTGTGTGTCCATGGATATTCCGGAATTTACTGTAGGTACAGCTGGGAAATCTCAGAGATACCCCTTTCCAGAATTCAGCTATTGGGTTACAAAAATATTTTCACATTTCCTGCAGATGGCTGGATTCTTTTCTTCACTCATAATTTTAATTCAGAATTCATTATGGACAGCTGCTGGCTCTGATAGAACCTAATTGCTCTTTTACTAGACTCAGCTGCAAGCAGTCAGATTTCCTTTTCCTTTATAGAGTATATTATATATAAACATGGGCGGGGAGAAAAATAACCAATTAACTAAATACATATGGATAAAATGACTCACTAAGAGCACTGATCAAATAATGTATCAAACTACAGCTTAGGTCAAAGGAAATTACAGGCCTTGTAGGACATGATAATATATATATGGAAATAATTATCAGTGCTAATATATTTGTAATTTGAGATAACACATGGAAAAGGCACAGCTTCTGTTAAAAAAAATCTTCCTGAAAATTATTACATTTTAATAAGAGGCAGGTTATTTCACTCAGTGAAAAGTCATCAGTCTCCAGGAGATCTCTTCAACCGAAACCATTTGTCGGCCGAATCCAAGTCAAGTCTCAGTATGTTCCCTGAACGATTTAGAAAGAAAACATGGCGTAATTCTGGAAATATTTTTGCTGCCTTACCTTTATTAAAAAAATAATAAAAATAATAAGACTGGGGAATAGTTAGTTGCAAAGGCTACAAAAAAAGGGTACGTCATGAACGAGGGAGCAGAGATGGCCAGCAAAAAGACTAAGGATGTGAAGATTTCCTGCCACGTCCCTCCACAGGACAAGTACTGAAGCAGGTTAGGATTTTGCTGCCCTCGTTTTCTATGATGGATGAAGACAAGGGGAAGTTGTAGACATGTAAAATAAGAAACAGCATTAAAGAATATTCTTTTTTCTCCCTTTATCTAAAGATATTTAGTGAAATGAAGAGACACATCTCCAAAATAACAGTAAATTGATACCTTCTAACACAATATCTGAAACTACTTGTCAGAAAATAATACTTAGACAAGGAAAAAAGTCAAAGATAAGGCTGTTTGGTTTTGTTCTTTAAAATGTGTGTACAATCCTGAATATGAACAATAAAGTATCCACCAGCTTCTCCAGCTAGTTAAAGGAATAACGGGGGGAAATAATTGAAGTCCTTATGAAACAGGGCTAAACTAGTCATAACTGCTTGCTGCTGGCAAGGAAACTTTACCGAAATATTCTTGACATTGGTGTTTTATGCTTTCCCCTGAAAGTTTTGACATCTGCCATTGTCAGAGACAGGATACCAGGCTAGACAGACCACTATGTTCTTTTACAGATTTCTGACTTCTACCAAAACCAAAATCTTGCGTTGTACAGTCATGGCAGTTTTTTAGGATTTCAAAAGATAATCCAGCCCTGAGTCACAGCAGTGGGGGTGTAATCTCCCGAACCACAGGCTCAGTGCCAACCCTAGATGGCTCTATACACAGGCCTAATTTAATCAAAAGACCACAAATAGCTATTTTCCATTATTTGAAACTGCATGAAGAAATACTGCCATTATTTTTTATTTGTATGCTTTTTAATTTTAATAATTCCAGTTAAGTTCCAGTGAGTTTTATGCTTATAAAGAATGGCAGCAGACACTGTCCACACAGCAGTTTCAGTTCAGATTTTAGGAAAGGCTGGTTTGCTGTGTATAGCTGTTTTCTAACTTAAGATGAAACTTGAAAGTGGATCAGCATCAGTTTGGTGGTATTTGACACCACATGGAGGACTTCTAGATAATGTAGCATAGTATTTTCCTATAAAGACTAAAAATACCAAGGCAACTTAGTCAATCTTTAAAGATCCTGCACACTGTCACATTAAGTACTGTATGGTAATCTTTATAATGTTCATAATTCCAGGTTTTCACATGTGAGCATCTAAATTTAAGGAAACAAATTAGAGACCTAGGCTAATAAGAACCAGACTCCACTTAAGTTAAAGAGTGATCAGTTGGAGAAGGTATCTTTGCAATCAAGATGACCCTAACTAATGACACTCAAATTTGAAACAGAGAAAAAAAAATGTTCAGCATTACACTTCCATCACTGGCTGTGTCAGCATACAGATGGAGACTCTGCTTTTTGTCCGTATAATTGCATGAGCATAGCACAGCAATTAGGTGAAAAATCTTACCAGCCAGGGTCTTCAACTGATGAAGCTTTTGGAATCTAAATTTTCACAGCCTTGAAAGATTTTATGGTGAGAATATGAAGGTGAGTCCTGACATGTCTCTCAGTGATGACACTTATTACACAAGTGATTTTATATATATATATATATATATATATATATATATATATATATATATGTATATACACATACACACACACATATATATTTAAATACATATTTATAAATATAATAAAGTCTTGCTGTATTGATGACTTGTCAATCAGTGTGCTGGTGAGAAATCAGTCTTTGTTTCTGCCAGGTAGCATTTATCAAGCTTTCTCCTAGACTTTTTCTCATTTTCCACTAGATTCTACAATTCCAACTACATGAAGACAGAACCACTCAAAAATATCTAAATTAGGAGTTTCACTTCTTTAAACAGAGATCAAGCTCCTAAGGTATCAAAAATCTGCATGCCTTGGTGTACTTTATGTAAGGAACATGTAGAAATGAAATAAGTCTCAACAAGAATGTTATGTGTAGAAATGAAATGCCGCCCAGTCAGTTACTCTGACTGCACGGTCAGAGTAATTGACACAATCAGTACAAATGGAATTCAATGGAAAACATGGAAACATGGACATTTACTCATTGCTGTGTTCTTATATTAAGATGAACTAAACATCCTAAAGCAAGGTCATCAAGTATGCATTAATTTAAGAAGAGAATCTAACAACAACAACCTTATCTGTCCCCTTTGGTTTTTTATTTGTGAAAAAAGAGAAATTTTGAGAAAAAAAAAGTTGTCTTAATGAGCTATATGGTGACCTACAACCTGGATAGGAAAGAATGTTCAGTGTTTTTGTATATGGATAATGTATAATACTGTCTCATATATAGTAGCAACCCAATAGCTGTTGGATAAAGAAATGTAGGTAAAGCAGAGGAAGTTCAGAATATTTCTGATATTAAAATACTTGTCATACTAAAATGCCTTTACTATCTTTTCCTCTTCAGAGCTTTCAGCTGTCCAGGGAAGTTAGATAGATCCTGAGTTTTTCTCAGGGTAGGGAGAGGAAGGAATGAGGGAGCTTTAAGTATTTTTCAATCTTCTTTGTGAGATTTCTCAATATGTACTGGGGTTATTGTTTTTCCCCGCATGAAAAAGCATAGACAGTCATCTGCAACTTACTGCCAGGATTAGAAAATGAGTACTTGTGAGGCATATGGCAAAAGTGGTAGGGAGATTCAAAAGATATGTAGGGGAAGTAAAACAATAGATTGGAAAACCACTGCCATATATATATAATGTATGTATGTATGTTTTTAAAATTTTATTTTTATTCTGAAACATTGAATAAAAATTATGTAAGTATTCTACTTTAAGAAATAGAAGATAACACTGCGTTCTGTTATTTTTTGAAAATTAGCTTGTTTTTACTGTACTAATGGGTTATGTTAGTATACTTAGACATGGTTTTACTTAAACCAGTCACATTCTTCCAAACATCCCAGTTTTTCTGTTTGCAATAGCAGCATTAGCAGTACCTGCCAAAACTGTTCACAAAATATCTTGAAGATATGCCCCTTGGTGATGGTATTAAAAAGAGAGATTTGAACATATGGGATTGCACTTACATGTTAAGCTTTTATGTAGTGTTACTGAACTAACTACTAAAGTTTCTGTGATGTTTTGAAAACAGTGGAAAAAAAACATCCTCCAGTGCTATTTTATTGTGATCTGATTAGCACCTGTTTGCCTGCACTAATCCAACTTCAAACAAAAATGTATGCTTTCCCCACTATCATTAGACCACACATTACAGCCCCACAGATGCAGAATCCTAGGGTTTAAGCCTGCATACTCTCATTAAAGAAACCTTTTTTTTTCTACATCAGCTCTGCAAATTAGGGCAAGTCATGCAGAGATACTGGTTGGATTGTGATAGTACTCAAGTTCTGTGCAAGGGTACTGAAAGAATACGGATTTAAAATACAACAGTCTGTAAATGAAAAAGCATCTACCTGCATGAAGTATTTCAATGAACACAGAAAAGTCTTCACACAAGGTATTCTAAACAAGCCAAGTCAAGATTTGAACAGACATCACAAAAAGTATCTACAAACAGGATGGGATTGTTACATTTCTTTTGTGTTATTCTTTTTTTATTTTTGCATCCACCTTTCCCTTTGATTCAGCCGCTTTCCTCCATCAAATCTCACACTGAAAAGACTGATACTCCTGTCTTTGGGAGAATGTAACTTAAGCAAGGATCACGGAACATGGCAGTTTATGACAAATATGTTCCTAAATTTAACTATATCCTGGTGGATATAGACAGAAAAATATAGATTTTTTGTCCTGGAAAAAGAGTGCGATGGCATTATGAATTTATATTTTTACAACTACACTGTTTTCATACAGGTAATCCTACCAGAATATCGGGTTACATACATTAAAAAAAAAAAAAAAAAATCTGCATTTAGTTTTGGTCTTGACGTTCCCTTTAATGCTTCACAATCCTTTCAGCAATGATCCATGTTTTCATCTTAAAATTACATAGCATTAATTATACTTAACTTCCTTTTCAGATTAAAAATCTGCCAACTTTTCTGCACAAGTAAGAGCTTTGACTAGTAAAATGTATGTATGACATTTCTCAACACGTTTTTAACTTCTATATTAGATTGAAATTCAATACTGCACAGGCAACAAAACTTAATAATCAAAAGTAGATGTGTAAATCACATGCAAAGATGTCTGTTGTATGGACATTAGTAACAAATAATTACTAATATTATCATAAATTCTGAACAAATAATTACGTATTTTTCTTTGGTTTCATCAAACAAAATTTGTTATAAAGTCTTATACTTGCATTTGTTTGACATGCATTTATCAGAATGGTAGTTTTGAATGGTAATACTTACATCACAGTTAATTTCACCAGTTAAGACTATGCATATTTTTTCTGGTCACTATTACATGAATAGAATGCATTCAAATATTTACAGGGTGAGTTATTCAGCTGTCATGTGTTTTCACCTCACACTTTTTCCCACTAAGCACACTGTACGTTATTAAAATAATTATTCACACATTCAACACGATTTCCTAGGAACAGAATATTAAACTAGGTTATCAGCTACTGAGGCTTTGATACAAACTGCTCTGGGGCCACACTCACGAACTGAATCTCTAACCACCTTGATTCTCTATAGGATATATAGCCATATCCCAAAACTACCAAGCAAACTGGAAAAAACTGAATCTCTTAACATGAAGTGGACTGAAAGATAACTGTTGGTCACTATTAAGGCAAATGTGGAGAATGCAGTAAGGAAAAGCTTGGGCTAAACCTACAATGTCTATTTATAAATACAGAATAAATTAGGGCGTTGCTCTCTAAGGATCAAAACGCAGATAGCTGGTTCTTCTCTCAGGCAGGCTCCTGTTGTTTTTACAGGGTGTTTACTGGAATCAAAAGTGAAAATGAGATAACTTTTGAGCAGTAAGAAACTCTGAGCTAAATCCACAGAAATATAGACAAACAGCTTCTCCCTGTACTTTTTTGCCCAGTAGCTTTGCTTTTCATTTTTTTATGGGTTAAAAGCTTTGCAGAAAAAAAATGCTTCTTCCACAGCTTTTTCATATCTACTCTTTCTTTTTACCAAACAAATTTTGCAAAATTAGTCCTTCTTGTATATTTAACTTCTATAACATGACATTATTTTAATTTCCTGAGCTCTGACAGGTTGTTAGGTACTGGAAGAAACATAAAAGAAAGCACCAGTGCTATCTCAGATGTCTTACACTGCCCATTATGAATCCCATGTTCCCACTGGGGAGTAAACTCACATTATCCCTTCAGTGGGATATCATGGGAAAGCACTGCCTACCACAGGCAAAGGATACCGGGTATGGTCTTGTATCATACTGTTTTGTTCTAGTGGAGAAAGTTTGAAGTACTTTTAATATCTAAATGATGGCAGTACATAAGCTTTAACAAAGAGACTTAGGGAGTCCTGAACACAACATGGGAGACAGAGATAGATAAGATACAGAAGAAGGAAAAAAGGACTTTTTAAAAAGGTTGCAGAGGCAGACTAGGAGCCAGCAAAGAAAGAAAGGAAAGCAAGAAGTTTTTCAAGGGCAGATAAAATATCTCCATGGAAAAGGATGACTACCAGAAGACAGTGGAAGATGATGCAAGACAAAAGCTGGCAGAAGAATGCTACCATTGGATGGCAATCTTTCTTCACAGAACATACTAAGACATGTAAGAACATATTTTGTACTGAAATGGTTCAGCAGTATAGTAAAAAACAGTGAAAGGAGTTTGAGAAAATAGTGGAGTTGAAGGACAGAAATTGAATATAATTAGCAGCCCACAGAATAAAGGGTAGCCCAGACACTGGAGAGAAAAATACTGGAAAAAATGAAATGACTGAGGATGAGAAGGAAAGGAGAGAGTGGAATGGAGGAATTTAGAAAGTGAGCAACAGAGAAGAGACGAAAGAAAAATCTGAAAGCAGGTTGTAAGATAAAATAGATAAATAGAAAACTTGCTTACTTTTCTAGTTCAAAAATAAAATGGTTTGGGTGTGGTTTTTTTCTCTCCTGAGCTTGAAATGACACATTTAGGCATGTCCAGTACTTTCATTTCAAACTAAATGTGGAAGTTTTTCATGCTGCTGAATGGAAGATATATCTTTTAGCCTAAAAAAATTGTGCTGATTTTCTGTCATTGTTCCTCTTTGGATTTTTTTACTAATTCAGTAATGTCAAATTCAAAATAATAAGCCAATGCAAATCTCAAAATATAATGTTGCTACAATACGCCTGAAAAGAGACATCCACATTAACATTACTGCTGTAACAAAGACTTTAGCAACTTATTCTTGTTGATCTATCACTTAGATAGCACACTAACACTGATGAGTTAATGAGTACACTCAAACTTTGGGCTGTCCACAACACTTCCTGCTACATGCTCAGCCACATAAAATTTTTAAATACATAGACATAAATCTGTAAATTTCGACGAAATCTGGGTTCATTACTTGTTATGCTTATATACAAATTTTTGGGAGTGGGATTTAAAAGGTTTGTTAAAATAATAGAATATGTAGAAGCCCACATTGTAGAAAACAGTTCATATGAAATGCCTAAAATCTTAATGTCTTCAGAAGCTACACCTAAGGCAAAGAGCTTCAACACATTTACCACCAGGGTATGCATATTGTAGAGTATTGATAAATAAGAAATTGGGAAAAACAGCCCCTAAGCAGGCAGCAAATCATACTACGCAACCTGATCACCACTTTCACTGAAATTTGCACGTGTAACCAATGACAATAATAACCTTGCATTTCATCAATACCACTGAGTGACAATAAACTCTGTATTTTATTTCATCTTTTCCAATGACTTGCTGCATGACTCTTAATAACTGGTTTAATTCATCTATTTTTGCACTGAGAGAATTTAGGTAATTGTACTAACTTAACAGCCTTCCCAGAGTGGGAGGATTCATTTCTTCTATTAGTTTTGGTTTTGATTTAGAGCATAGCATCTTTACTGCTGAGCATCTTTGGAGGGACGCTTTTTATGGATCAAGCTGTCAAAATTATAGCTGAGGCAATCCACACTTCCAGCCAATATTCAAAATATTTTAAGATCCTGTAAACACAGGTACAAAAAGATTTTGCTTCTTTCAGGAAATACTCATCAAACTATATAAACAGATTTGTCTTATTTTTTATATTTATTCCACATTCCTAACCCTGGCATTTCAATAAGCAGTAAATATCTATCTTCCATACTCTTCGGTCTTTCTAAACAGGTTGTGCTTTTCAACATTGAAGTCCTGCTTATTTTGTTTTCCTGTTGACTTTATTTTCCTGTCTTATTTACAAGAGGCTCTTTTAATCACTTTGAAAATGTTCAAATAACCATCATCTATGGCTGCCTTATTAATATGTAAGAAGCCAGAACTAGAGGTAGTTGGTACGCTGTAATCCTTGTAATTCCTATTCCCCAGTTTTTGGATGACAAACAGACTGGTTTTCAAATGTGCAGACCATTTTAAGCTTCAGTGAACAAGGTGTAGTAGCTCTCAGCCTTACTAATTGAAGGTATCCCAAAATGAAGTTCACAAAAATTTGTGACCTTAGGAATTCACTCTGAAAGGGGCAGGACAGTAAACTACGTAAGCTATACCAACACAGACCTGGAATGAGGAGGGCCCATCTCACAGCTTACTTCTATCAGGATTAGCATATACGTTCTGATGACTGTGTTATTTTAAGGCTTTCTATAAGATCTGCTCTTGACAAGTACTTCCAAAGAATCCCTGTCTCTTTCTCTTCATCTTCCTTACTCCCAGAACTTTCAAAGGAGCTGATGTTTTTCATTTCAGAATTTGTTAATTCATACCTTATAATGCCTAAAGAGGTTTGCTACCTTGAAAACAGCATGGAGCCCTCATTTCCCTGGAACTGAGCTCAGCCTGTTCCCAGGTAACCTTTGCAGTTCCAACTCCTCGCAGTCCTAAACTGAGGGTTTAACCTCAAATAAAGATTAAAGTTTCTACCTATTTTCAATAAAATTTGCCATTTTCTTAATTTTCATGTTCTTGACTTTCACACACAAAAAAAGTAATCATTTCAAAAGCTCTTTCATTGCTCAAAACACACTTTCTTTGATATTCAGGTTCTTAACACTATCCTTTTTCGTTTTCATGCCACCTTCAGAGTGCCATAGATACATATGTACTCTCCCTGCAGACATTCTCCCTGTAGATCTTCAGATATTCTAAAAGTAATTCTTCTTGCACAGACCAAAAAAAATAATTCTGGCCCACCCAAGTTGGCAGTGCCATAGTAAGGTCCCCAGTTTGCATTGCAACCATCTTTTTACTTGGGCAGACTCAGACATCTCTTTGAAAGAAAATGTTTTTGTCTGCAACAAAACAGAAAGCAGAAATCTTGACTTAAGATGCTTTGAAAGGAATTCTGGGCTTACCTGCAATGTACAACCATAGGTCCAGCATCAGGTGGGTTGCAGGTCTTGACTCGTCGCAGGAAAGCTAAGAATGGCGTTGGGTGTTCTGGGACACCATGGTCAGGCCAGGCAGTGAACTGGAATTGCCTCACTTCCCTTTTCTCACTTGAACCATTCTATGAAATGTAAAAAAAAGTCACGACAAAACTGCCACTGGATGCAATACTGGCATTTTAAAATGAAACAACTGCAGAAGCATATATTCCAGCAAAGTGTATTTAAATTGCATTTGGGTTCACAGAGAAACAGAACTCATGCTATGGAGGGAAATTTTTTTATATTCTGTATTGCAGGATTCAAACAATGTTAAGAACTTTAACAGTAACACATCGCCATAAGTACCAGAGCTTTAGTTAGTATTCCATTGTTAAATGGTTTTTCATAGTGAGAGCTCTGTGTTAACTTAGAAAACTCCATGCTGTAAGAAAAAAACTCTCTATAGACTGGAGCAAAAAGTCTCATTGTTCAGTGCTGCTAGGGGGAAATGAGGGAGAAAAGTGGAAGGAGGGAAAGGGAAGAAAGGGAGTCAGGAAGTAAGGGAGAAAGGCAGGGAAGGCAGGAAGCAAAAGAAAGAAGGAGGGCAGGGAGGCAAGAAGGAGAGAGTGATGGGACGAAAGGAAGGAAGGAAGGAAGGAAGGAGGGAAGGAGGGAAGGAGGGAAGGAGTGAAGGAGGGAAGGAGGGAAGGAAGGAAGGGAAGGGGAAAAGAAAGGGAAGGGGAAAGGGAAGAGGAATGGGGAGGGGAAAGGGGAGGGGAAGAAAAAGGAAAAGACAGAAGTTGCCTACATTTAAATTTTAAAAGTACATTGTAAGTATATAGAAGTATACATACCTTGTAAAGTGCAAATGTACGAACGCAGTAGGTTGCCAATTCAACAGTGTCTAAAAGCGTCACTTGGATTAGTCCGTAAGTTTCTGTGCCTCTGCTCGGCCAGTACTGATCACACTTCACCTGTAGTGAAAAAGAGGTAATTATTTAAGACATTTCAAACTGACATTTAGTACATAACTGAGTGTATATCACTGCAGGTTTTTAAAGTGTGTGGAGATAGAATGTTCAACAACTGCTAAGGAACCAACAGAAGAAATTTGTTTTGTCACCCACAAGAACTGCTCTTCTGGTAGTAGCCCTTAAGTATCTTCTTCCATAATGGATATTTGTGAATTCTGTGGGGCAGATGATGAAGAAATACTAGTAATTATAGATAAACAATTTATTATAGCTTCAGTAATTCATCTTTCACAGTTCAGAATTTAAGAACAGTATTAGTCCAGTAAAAGTAGACAGACAATTTTTTGAATAATTGCCATATTTCACCCACTTCCCATTAGTCCAAAAACATATAAACTGTTGTTGAGATGTTAATATTTAGTATATATAAAAATATCTCAGTAAAAACCTGAAGTTTTTAAGAAACAATTTTAGAACACAGATCAACAACTAAGAACTGTGAGAAAACACTTTTTTTTTTCTCAGATCAGTGTTACGAAGCATATAACAAAGCTGTGGTCACAGGCATTTAAAAAACATGGTTTGAAAGAGCTCATTCATCACATTTTAAAAGACACAGGACATTTGTTTCACAGAAATCTCCATTTAAACTCACGATATTTTAGAATACTGAGCTGAAATAATACTGTATAAAATGATGCATAATAGTACCATATGTTTATCATCATTGCTGAGGCTCAATAATTTGTTTCAGTTGGAAATGGTATTTATGATGAAAGCTATTATGAAAAAAGAAATCTTGAATGCCTAAAACAATCAGAAAACATGGTAGAAAGTAGTATGTGAGTTAAAAACCTGAAAATATTTGCCTTTCGATGACTGGTGAAACCAAGACCATCTCCATTCTATTTATAACAATACATTCTTATCAGTTAGCCTTGCATACAGTAAAGAAAAGAGGTGTACTCTGAATCCAGTAATAATACACTGCATTTGTTCAATAAATGTCTTCATTAATGACTTTAAGCCAGACTCATAACAAATTCAGTGAGAATACACAAACTGTGAGAAACACAAAAGCTGATTAAAGCACAGTATTTCCCACAAATATGTGATTATGCTAATCCAAGAGAAAAACTGATGATTCCCCCAAAATAGAAAATTAAGATATGCATCTTTGAAATTCATGTGTTCTCTAGGTTTCTTAGGCTGCACAGTACTTATTGAAAAAAACTTAGTATGCTTTCATACTCCCCAGTCCCGAACAGCTTTTGCTTCCAGATCATTTTATTTTGAGGCTCACAGGTCACAGATCACTAATGGTTCACAAAACACAGTCTGAGAACAAGTAATCTAGATAAAGATGAGAAAAAATTCTAACTGCTGAAGCAAGTGATTAACATTAATTAGAGGCAAAAAAAACTGGAACAATTTTTTACAGGAATTGATAACTTAATTTATAGATAATGCATTGGAACAAAGAAACTAAAAATGTTTATTGATAATACAGTCTTTAAAATGGGATTAACAGTCTATAAAATACTCTTATTAAGAGTAATTAAGTAAATAGTTCCCTGTACCATTTACTGAAATAGTGGAAGAGTAACTATTGCAGGTACTTCATGAATATCAATGATTCACTTGCAAGATTCTTAATACTAAAAGAAGCCCTTCTGGTCTTCTGCAAATCAGACTAAAATATAAATTTACAACTGAGTTGTTTCAATATAATATAATAGATTTAATTTCACTTTATCATTGATATAGACACAGTGTAGCTTGTGTCTATATTGGTTAGCTGTATTTTAGACAAGTTGTGGTTTATTATTTATTAATTCCCACAGAATGACATAATTTTTTTTCATGGAAAATGTTGATACACAATAGCTGTTGTTTGTAATCTTAGCAACTACAGGTTTAGTATAAATAGCTGACAAAACCTGTTGGGTTTGAATGATTATTGTTTTCAGAAAACCATTAAAAATGGTAGAAAACTCTATGTACTTTTAATAAAATGAATACAAAAAATAAATGTCTGGTAATGCTTTTGCATGCGTAAATGTGTAGTCCTCTTTACGCTGCAGTTCCCAAATGTAAATTGTATGCTCATAGAAGCAGTGTCAGCTTCCAGAAAGCATGCCTAAAAAATTAACCAGTTTTCTCACTAGAAACACTTCATAAAAACAAATTCCAAATGTAATAGAGATAAATAAATGTTTAACAAAAACATTAAATGGAAATTAAGAACATAATAACCACCATCTTTGCAAAGAACAGAAAATACTTTTTTATTTTCATTTTGTATAGCAATCTAATGTTAAGCATGTACTCAGATTTAGAAGCCTGTAGAAAATTGTTCCTTTTCAGTCAATCTGGGAGAAAATTATGTGCCTACTCTTGTAGGTGAATATTTTAGGAGGTTTATTTTTTTTCCATTTATTAAGTTTATCTAACATAAACTCCAATAATTTATATATTTTTTAAAATACTTTCTGTGAGAGCTAGCTGATGCAGAGGACTGCTGCTGGAAGCAGACACTAACTGTTCAAAGATTTAAACGGTCTGTAGAGCAGTGTATATATTATTTGAAAGTGGAAATAGATGAAAAGAAATATAAAAATTTTAGAAAGAAAATCTGATTTCGAATTGATGTGGATTTGACCCTCTGGAAGAGTACATGAAACGTAAGCTGACATCTTTTACTTCTTTTGCCTCCTGATTTTTCTCAGAACAAGAGGTCTTCTTCAGAGATGAGCCCTTACCTGCTCCTACACTCTTCTGCTCTGTGATCATAAACCTTACATTCCCAATACTCCTAACAATTTAGAATCCAATTTATCTTTGTGAGAGATCAGAACGATGTTTTCTATTGGACCTCAGCAGCAGCAGAGAATCAAATAATGTAAGTACATTGTTAAGACACTATTTCCTGAGACAGAGTTTTTGTTAAATGTTTTGTCCCATTTTAAGATCCCAGCTTTCAGGACTTAAAGTAAGTTTATTTTTCAGAAGTTACATATTAATATTTTTTTCAGGAAAAAATAAAATCATAAACCACCTGAGTCATCCATAATTTAACACTAAATGTCAACAAGACAATTTTGAAATTATTTGCCAAATGTTTTCGTGCTTTTAGCTCTTTTTTTATTTCCCTGTAGTATGGGCAATTTTTTCCTCACTTCTGTACATTTTTTGGAAAACAGACAACTTCAACATGGTAAGGTATGGTAATGATAAGGTGACCTCCTTCAGAAATAGAATTACAAGGTTTATTTGTTTTCAGAGTTAGTTTGTAATATACCTTTGGTGAATTTCAGTCCCCCTCACCTTCCTTTCATCCACACAGCTCCCAGTTCCAAGGGTTGATTTTTTTCCTCTGCAGACTATATTCACCTTCACTCAGTGAGAGCTTTTCTGTGTCACTAACTGTTCGCGGTTACAGAAAACACCTTTCACCAATAATTCTCTAATGTTCTCTTGCCTGTCACTAAAGATGGCAAGATGAACGAAACAGACACATGAACACAAAAACACTCACTGGTGATTTCAAAGAACGTTTGGTTTTGGTTTGTTTTTTGTTTTTTTTTTAAAATAAATTCAATTACAAGTAATGACAAGCATACGTTTTACTACTGCTTTCACTTTCTCATGATACTACATCGCACACTGCCAAAACCACTACATCTGAGATCAGAGCAGCTCTCCAAGCAATACTAAATGTAGGATGAAGTCTTTTAAATACCATATAGTAGACATAGCTAGAAGACATGACTAATGATAGACACATTCTCTCAACCTGCCTGTCAAACATACACACATTTTCTTTCTCTGTATTTCTTCCACTCAGACAATGCAAATCCTTGCTCTTCGTGAAAGTACAAGCATTCACTGAAAGTAAAGCTGTAAGAAAATGCAAATGCTTTCTTTTCCATTAAAAATGAGAAACTTGAGACCATTTCAGACTTGAGGGGTTCAAGTAGCTACAGAGTTCCTAACAATATATGTGGGTATTCACAGTTCAACAAGTCACAGACACTAGAGACAGCACTGCCATGCATCAACAGAGATGAAGGAAGTGTTTCTCCATATGAACATATGAATACAAAGATTCCTGACATTCAAGGCTAGAGAATAATTTTCCAGTATAAAGTTACATCATTCAGGCTGAAAAGACCCTTCGGGTGATTTTTAACACATGAGCCAGCTGTTACAGGCCATCTGAGATTATAAGGACAAAACGCAGATCAGGAAAGAGACAGCAAATTAGTAAGAGGCAGATTCATGTAGTGCATTCCTTGCTGTAAGAACAGCATATGAATTATGATCAATCTGGAATAGGAAATAACAGCAGTATGTAACAAACTTCTTGCTCTGGCTTTCTTAATAATAAAAGCCTTTTGCAGACAAAATTTTCTAACATTTTCAGATGGTCTCTCTTCAAAAATCTCTACAATGATGTGGAATAATAATTATGAAATAAAAAAAGGCTGTGCCAGTTGTTGGTGATGGAAACTGCCTCAAACCCTATCAGGCTAGTTTAGTGCCTCAGACATTCCATCTATTGTTCTGCCTCCAAGCAGTTGCTACTCTGAAGACATTTTTTTTTTTGCAACAGTGCACAATTGCCACTTAAAGATTATGCTGATTTCAGTCTACAGATTGTAGGCACTGACACTAGTATCTGAGATGATCCTGCAAAGATTTTTTTTAAAAAAATCAGAATACAAACCCACATTTTTTAGGACTTATTTGATCAAGATTAGTTTAAGTGTCACTCATTCTCTTTGGTCTAACTATAAATGACAGATTAAAAATATAAACTCCTACTCAGAAATAAAGCTACAAATAGAACAGTTTATAATTTTAATTTTGCTTTCAGAGAGGCACAGAATTTAATAGGCTTCTAAGTTCTGAAAAAAACTGAGCGCCAAGCCCCAGATAGACAGACCCTTCTAAGTCTCACCAAATGTATTCCCAAAACAACTAACCACTTCTGAAAATTTTGATTCTTTGGATCCACCTTTTACTATAGAAAAAAAAACACATTTGTGCCCACTGGTCTCTAATGATTTATAATAGATATGTGCCTGTGCCTACGTAAAGGCAAAGGCGTTGCTGTTTAGCCTGGAGAAAAGGAGGCTGAGGGGAGACCTTATCTCCTCTACAACTACCTGAATGCAGGTTGTAGCGATGTGGGTGTCAGTCTCTTTTGCTAGGTAACAAGTGATAGGATAAGAGGAAATGGCTTCAAGTTGCACCAGGAGAGGTTTAGACTGGGTATTAGGAAAAAATTCTTCACTGAAAGGGTTGTCAAGCACTGGAACAGGCTGCCCAGGGAGGTGGTTGTATCACCATCCCTGGAAGTACTTAAAAGGACATGTAGACATAGTGCATAGGGACATGGTTTATGGTGGACTTGGCAGTAATAGGTTAGCGGTTAGGCTTGATGATCTAAAGAGTCTTTTCCAACCTAAATGATTCAATGATTCTATGACTGTTGAAGCTCATCTGAACTGAGTATTTGGAGTTTGAAAACTAGGTAGAAAATAAGCCCTTTTGCAGCACAATATATTTCTATCTAAGGTTTTAAGTACAGTAGCCTTGAACAAGAAGTTCCAAGCAGGATTTGGAGACAAATGAACTTTAGACTAATCATTTAATAACAACCTTTAGTACTCTAGTAAGTCTGTAAATGGATCCTCATTACACAGTTTCTGAAATTTCTGATGTATCATTAATAGGCTAACAGTTAATAATGAAAGAGAATTGATAATTAAAAAGATAACCCCCAAACTTTTTCCATTCTGATCCTTACAACAGAGTGTGGTACGGTTATTAAAACAAAAGGAAACCAATATTAAATGGAATTTTGGGCATATTTGAAATGTGTTCTCTACCTTGTCTTTCATCTTCATATATAACAGCCAAGAACATTTCAAAACTATATTGCTGATACCAATGTGAAATACCCTTTTTGAACTCTTCCTAACAGCAGGGAAAGACGGATCTTAGTGAATTCATTTTGAAGGATAAGTCAGTCAAATAGTTAAGTACAGCAGGATTTTCCAGAAAGGACTTGAAAAAGTTTCTACAAATGCAACCCAGGGGAAAAGTGAACGGGCTGACTACTTTTTTCTTCATTCTCTTCTTGTACTCAGGGCCAATCACTGTGTACAGCCTGAATAATCCTTTCACTGAACAAGATATTGCATTGCAGTATGAAGAACACACTGAAGAATTTAGATTACTATTCAAGTGCTCTAATGAAGATTTTGTATTGTCCATACAAGAGAGTTATCTCTTAGTTGATATGAATACTATGTAAGAAAGTGTGTGTGTGTGGGGGGGGGGGGGGGGGGGGGGCGGGGGGGGAAGGGGGCAGGGGCTGGAGGAATCAAGAGTGAAACATCAGAAGAAAATTCTATTATTTTTATGGTATTGGTAGTCCAGAAATCCAGAATTGAATGGATGAAATCACATGAAAAAGAGAACTGGTGAGCATTCTGGGGAACTTTAGAGGTTTCAGTTTGAATTTTGATTTTTGAATGGAACTTTGAGTGACAGTAAGCTTTCTATTGCTACTTTAATACATGGATAAAATTCTTGAAATGTGATATTAACCAGAAAGACCTATTACCAACATGTGCCTTTCAGTAGCCAGCTGTATCCAGCTTTGTAACTGATGGAAAATGTAAATCATAATATTCTCTTTCAGAGACACCTGTCTGAAGAACTTGAATTTTCCAGATGTATTTTTCACCATAAAGGAGAAGTGGTCTTGAGTCTTTCACTAGGATCTGCTAAACAAGGAAATGTGGGGTTACTTTCAATAAACAATACTGAATTTGTTTAGTGACTTTTTCAAGCCTGAAATGCATTGAAAGAACTCCCCGCACTGAAGTAATAAGTTGGAATGCTAAACTAAAAATGAACTAGTCATTGCATTTTTTTAAAAAAAAATTACAGAATTTTTGATTTTGCAAGGAAAACTTCTAACTCAAAATGTCAGTGACCAGTCTTTAAATATGGCATATTCCCTCTGTCTGTACTAAGAGAATTATATGAGGGAGTAATGTATGTCTTACCCCAAGTAAAAGCAAATGAACCAAGCAAATAAGGTCAAATTAATGTTACAATATAGTTTTGACCATACCACTTTTCCTCAGGGAAAAGGAACAGCTAACAGAAATCACTTATTTTATGGGCAGAGAACCACAACATAAAAAACTGGGTGGATGCCTTGAAAAATACCTGTGGCAGTACCAGGTATTGCCACATCATTTCAGGTAAAATTCTGGTATAAACAGTTCTTGAGAGCTTACAGTGGAAGAGACACCACAAAATATCCTATGGAGTTTGCTCCATTCATGACATTGTATTTTGGAAGTTCTTTAACAGTTTAACGTTAATCAGCTTTGCTGCAAAGTTTATTTTTTCCTCCTAGAGCCCCACAGGCAGGGAAAATAGTTGATTGCCATGAAATTTTTAACAGCCTTTCACATCTTGAAGACTATTACATTTTCCTTTGCTCTCTTTATATATAAACCAAATAAACTCTTTCTGTCTTTCCCCATACATCACTTCTCCAACATCTGATCATCACTGTTCTCTTCCAGATTATCTGTAATTTAGCAACTTCTTTTCACATGGGGCATTCATTCTGTATGTCCTAAACTGCAAACGCGTATAAGCTGAAACAACCAGACATGGCATGCCAAAACTACTTTCAGCCTATGTAGTGGTGTTACAGCATTTCTTTTCACACAAAATTAACCCTGCTCAAATTACAGCATTTCCACAGCTATTTTGCTGGGTGACATAACAGTCTGAGTTTTAGCCGAGGCACAGTGCTTCTACCTGCAACATGACTAGAAAAATAAACTCTAAGCTTTATTTGTGTGCAGTCTTCACTGGTATACAACTAGGATCCAATTCTTACATGTATTAAGCATGACCCTGCCCCTGCACTTCTGAGAATCCTTTGATAATGAATCACCATATGGTTAGAGTTTTACAATTCTGACATGGCAACTGGTGACTTCAGCTCCTAAAATGGTGTAGAAATTCTTGGGACTGTGGCCATTGCTTTCTGTTACAGTGAAAAAGCCCCAGTACAAACCTACACATTTTTATTTTTATTTTTGTAAATCTGGTGAATGCATGGTCTAGTTGACTTTGGATTTTTCTGGGTTTTGGTTGTTTGGTTTTTGTTTGTTTGTTTTTTTTTCCCCCAGCTCTCTCATTCATTCTTCTTCTGACTCATATCTTAGCATGCTGAGCACTAAAGAAGTGAAATATAACTGTGAGAGTACATCATTGACACAGAAATTACTGGTTTACCATTAAAATTAGGGAATGAACAATGACAAAACTGCACATTTAATTCTTCTTTAGTAACAAAATACAACTCAGTATGGAAGAATGCCATTGCAGCACACATTCTATATGCTAATGTGTCTCCTGGGAGAGATGTTAACTTACTTCTTACCAGATAAAGACACACATATTTTTCTAGTTGCTGGAGAAAAAAAAAATTATAATTCCCTATGTTTAAAAATACCTGTGCTGCCCAATACTAAACATCAGTGCAGCTTTTATGCACAGATCAATTACATTTTGTCTAAATACAATAGAGTACAGCTGCTCTTGGGAGTATATTGATACAACCTGTCAAAATTGTTAAATGAATGTATTGATGACTTTTCTACTCATATTAGTGAAGATGTCTTATTGTCACTTATTTTTGATCCAATATGTTGACAGGTAATAGCCCCAGTATTACCTGTCAAAAGATACTTGGGAGGAAAGATATGAATTTTGTTGTTGAAGCCCTGCACAACAAATGTAAAACTACCTTAATCACATTAAACTCTGCTGCACAGCCTGTATTTTTCTGGAATATCTTAATGCATTTCATATAGACAAGAAAATAAAGTTCTTAGTTTTCTTTGCTTATTACTTACTGTTGTGCATGTACCAGTGCTTTGTCTTAGATACGAGGTCAGCTACATTAAATATCAGTGCCATCACTCTGCCATCAACAAACCAAGATTCACTAAAAATGTCAGAAATTTGTGCATTTGGAGTAGAAGAATTCAAGGTTCTCCCCAGACCTGCCTTTATCTTTTCATTCCTATAGCAAGACTTAGAAATCTTTGGTGGACAAAAGTTTGTTTCAAAGCTATTCTTACAAAAGAGTCCCAAGGTACAATTGCACTTTCCACTGTGCTTATTCAAATGATTTTGGGTTTTGTACTACTTGACTCTGGAAAAAGCTTTGCTGATTTAATTTAATATGTACTCCTTAACAAAAACCCAAACAAACTTACCCACCAAACAAAACAGAACCCCAACAATTATTTTACCCTGATTTTCACTTTCAAGACACACATCTTCATCTACTTGATATTTCTACTGTCACCCAATCTTTCTTTTTCTAACACATGGGATAGTCTATAAATTATATTAAAAAAAATGAGTTGAAAGACACAGATGCAGTGTTTTGACTTGGGAGGATTCAGACCTGTTGCATGACACTTGGAACGACAGAAGTACTTATTTAGCAATGCAGCAACCACAGGAAAAGTCTGCCTGGCTTTTCTTGGGACTGCGCCAGTGTTCCTGATTCTCTCAGGTCTTAGTGACCAGTTGAGAGAAGTTAAGTCCACAGGCTCTTAACTATCCTTAGATGGTCTAATGGAACTGATACAGGACCCATGCAAATAGTCCCACCTATTCCAATATTGAGCAACAAAATCTGAGACAGGATATATGACCTTTCTACTGGGTTTGTTTCTACATCCTCCTTCCCAATGAAAACTCAGAATTCAAGATGTTGAACCCTGACAAACTAAGATGATTATTCTTGGCTTACATTTTTATATATTCTTGGGTTATAATACAGATACCCACTTTCTGACAGTCAAATGACAGACAAAAAAAAATCAGGCTAACAGAATGCCATAAATGTAGTTTTCTTGTGTATTCACTTAGTCATTAGCAAATTTGAATGAAGCTGATAGCATCAGTATGAAAAAGCTTTCCTCATCATTATGTAAGTTCAGAATCTGGCTTATATTTTAGTAATGTCTATGGTCGTTATATTGTAATTTAGCTTTGACCTTATTGGCGTTTTTTGACAGAAGACTAATACTAGGCACTATGGTCCCAATATACAAAATGTAGCCAACGGGGTTAAGGAGGGAGGTAAGTATTTTCTATCAATTCCAAAACAGCACAGTAAGTGTATTCAAGATAAGGAATTACATAGCAAAGAGGAAAGGATAGAATTTTCTTTCAAGTGGACAATGTACAACAGTATCCTACTCCGAAACGAGACAGGACTAAATGTTCCCTGTTTGAGGTAATATTATCTTTTGCTATGAAGTTTGATTCTCTGTCTTCATCTGATCATTCACGCCATTCACTACAGCACACTAGTTCTCAGAACATTCAATCAATTCAGAGGATAAAAAAAAAAAAAAGAAAATGTGCAACAGGGTTGGGGTTGGAGTGGAAGACAGTGGGGAAGAGGTACCACACATTAATGCTTTACAGCTTTCCTTAGTGTAACACAACTGCTTCTTTTAGTCTTTAATTTGCAATGTTCAATATTGTTCTTTTATTTCATTTAAACTCATATATGGGACAAATAAGCTACCAACACTGTTCCACACACTGCCAGTGTCTGTAATATTTTTTGATATAAAATATGTGCATGGTGGCTGAATGATGGGACTGACTTTCTCTCTCTAGTCTGGTTTTGGTCAAGTGAGATTCAGGTGATGACATTTCATATGAAACCAACAAAGTGTGAAAGGTTGTAAGTGAAAGAACTTCTATTTTCCTGCAGCTTCCTTTTAGGCAAACAAATGAATAATGAATTCACTGTAACATCTTCATTTGATGTGCTCAGCTGTAAAATATGTACATTCTCAAAGCTGAAGTTAGTCAGACATCTAACACATGCTAATGAAGCAACTCTGTTTCTGCAGATGCAATTAACATCCTCATCTTTATCTGTGCAGTCCAGGTTAAAAAGGCTGATATCAAGCTGCAGGACTACATAATGAAAAATGCAAGCTAAACAGAAATGATGACATGGAGATGGAAAGTAGATGAAGTCCCAGAGAGAAATGATCATGCCTTGCAGCAGGAATAATGATTAGGCTACCAAGACACAAAAGTAATCAAAACGGAATCAAAGGAAAAAGAGAAACAAAATTAGCAAAGATCTTCACCTCTAATGGTATGTAACTGTGCTTGTATTTCATGTTTGAAATTTCACTTGGTCTCCTGCTATAAGGATATGCTATTTAAAATGATAGCATGAGATAAAAATGATGAAATGTTGCCATCATATTCTTTTCTCACACAGGGATTCCCACTGCTGCCTCATCATCAATAACATTAATTACATTACATGTAGATATTGTATTAGGTAACTGATATATGATTAGATATTGATGAGGTAACTGATACGCCATATTCATAGAGTTGCAGAGACTAAGATTTGAGCTGAATTACGTACTCAATAGCTGGTCTCTTATGCTCTGCATTGAGTGCATCAAACTCCCTTGACCTATGAACACAGAATGAGCTAAATTATGCACAAAAAAATACGCAAACATAGGCATTGAACGCACACACAATCCATTGACTAGATTGTCTGGTCTCTCATTACACTCAGGGAATGTCTTGCTGCTGAATGCTAATCACTTCTGGAGGTGATTACTATTCTGATCAGTGTTTTTTCAGGGTGCAGTCAGCACAGGCTAGAGTTAGCTTAAAACTCTGCTAAGCAATTACTGGAAAGAATGAGTAGAATTCCATTTAGTTACATCAAAACATCTTTCTAGACGGTGGCTGTCTGTGGCCTGCAGTATTAAGATAAACTCTCAAGTATTTATATACACCTCCTGCAACGGGCTGCTTATTAGGATCAGATTTTTTCTTAGCACTGATGCTATTTAGCAGCAACTTTATTCTATAAGAAGTAATTAGTGAAGAAATGGCCAAAATTTAATTTACTTAATTGCAAACAACTGTCATTGCCTAGAACAGACAAGGCCTGTGTAGTGAAGATAAAATGAAAATTTCTGATAAAATTACCCTCTGCTGTGTACTAATTGCCATCAGGTACACACAGGCAATGGTGTTAATGTAGGCTGAATTTACATGTGCAAAGTGATCCTATAATTAGAATGCTATACATTGCTTGAACTGCAAAAAACCTAATTATTTTTAAGAAGTGATGGAATGGTGAAAGAATAAATAAGTATGTATATAAATGTAGTTTGATAAGCCTCCAGAAGGGGATGACTGTTTGCAAGAGGTTCAACAAATTATGTGATCATTGCAATTTTATGTATCCAAGCACATGAAAAAAATACAAATCAATGCAAACACAGTACAGCATTAAGCACCTCAGGCTTTATGGTGCATTCCCTCCTGTTCCAAGCTTGCACAGGCAAAAAAATAATTCATTTTGTAATGGAACTCATCTATGAGTTACTGAAATATCAACTATTCTCCAGTTACTTCCATAAGATACTTTTTACTGACTACAAAGCTTTTCTGGATGATCATGTTCTCGATCTTCTGTATGGCATTTTTTGCACAGCGCCTTAAGTACCTTAGTTTTTCGTATTACTAAGGGTCTTTCAGCTGTAATTCTGCAGCCTGCCTCCCACTTGCAGCTCCCCACCCTTCGCACAAGCTCCCAGGACAGCGTACCACAGAATGCCTGTGGCAGTCTTGTTATTCAGCTCCTGGACAGTACTTGCAAAACCCCAGCACTGTTGTTACAGCAGGTTCCCAAGTGAAGCAGTTGCCACTGATGTTAGAATCACCCCTTCTTTCTCCCCTTTCCTGATTTTTACATTTGGTTGTACCTTCTGTTTTACAGTACAGGACTCATCAATGTGTCTGCAGAAAGCTCAGTAATGAACCAGCTGTACAGCACTTTCACCAGTTGATGTCTGCCGCCAGCAGTGCTAACATATCATAAGCAGGAACAACCCATGAGGAGTTTGACTGCATCTTGATGTAAAATAAGAGTTACTGTGCAAAAAGTATGGTGGGCGAACCACCTGCTTTATTGGAGAGGGCACTGAGGGCTGGACATACTCTTTCTGAATAGCCACTGAGGAGGGTTTTTCCCTTTTCTTTCCTCACCATGTTTCTCCTTTATTTTTTTTTTTTTCACTGACCTCCCCACCCCCAATAACATTCACAATTAGAACTGATGAATGCCATCAAATGCAGACCTGATAGTAAATCCTCACGTAAGTCTGTTACTACTCTTTCCATTGCTTTCCTTATTATATAACAAAAAAATATTGCTTTTGATTTCCTTCACATATAGCACATCTTTTATTTACTGTTATTAGAATAGCATCCTTATGTTTTAGTCCTTAACTTTCCCAATTTTACTTTACTCTGTAAAACTGAATTTGAAATACTTCAGAGAATTTTGTATTCTATTACTGCACACGCTGTTGCAGAGTTTCCCTAGCACCCACTGCATGCTAAAAAATATTTTCGTTTCTTTACCAAATCCGAATGCTCACTGATCTTAAGTAATGTTTAATCTATACCACATAAAACCAAAAACTGAATGCTGTTGAGATACATTACCTTCCTCATAACAGGATATTCTTGATACTACAGAGGAAGCAGAATTTTCAATCACCTCCTAATATTTTCAGTATGATTGAAACAGGAAAAAAAAATAAAAATATCACTATGGATCAAGAGATTTCAAGTTTTTCAGAGTACAGAAACCCAACAAAACAAGTAGTGTGACTTGGTTCACAGAGGAACTAATATTCCTATGTAAGTGATTTTCATAGTATAAACACTTCTAAGTGGTGGCAACCTTGAAAAAAAAAATCAGTTCTTGTGCATATACAGGAGGCAGACAAACATATATGCAGGAAAGAAAAAAACATGTGATTACTCAGGTACAGTATAATTAATATTTTATTTGCTTTCCTTACCCTTGACCTCTCTTCTAGTTTCGTCATCATGACAACAGTTGCACCCCGTTGCTCCCACATCATTCTCCAGAAGTCACCGAAGGTTTCCGGCAGCGCTCCTTGTGTTGCTATATAAGCATTCTGCTTTCTGTATCCATCTATGTAGTTGGCATTGATGTAGTCACTGCCTGGTATGCCTGCAATGAGAGGAGTAAAAAAGCGGGGCAGCATTTCTGTGCTGTCCTATTGTACAAGGGCTATAAAATCCTGTGACACAGCTGGATCAGTTAATCTTAGCTTGTTGCATGTCAAGCAGAACATGGGTACTTGCAAGTGAACGTATGCCATTTCTGGAGCCGAGGGGTATGATGGCTTCTCTGGGAATAACCATTCTTTTGAAACAAAGGGCTTAGTCTGATAAGGAAGTATAAAGAAGCCTGAAAATCTGTAGCAGATGGATAGACCTGGGAGTGGAAGCAGCAGCATTTAAGAGCTGTTGTGACACTGCCTGCGGTCACCCACTGGTATGGCAGCCTCTGCCTGGGCCAGACAGGGAAGCTGCTCCATCGGATGCTGTGAGTAGAACCCATTTAACGCTCTTGTTGAGCTCACTGCGGTTTTTTGTTGTGGTTTTTTTTGTTTGTTTGTTTGTTTGTTTTTAATACAGAACATTGTTAAAACTATTAATATTGCTGCCTCGTTTGTTTTTTCCATTAAATGGGAAGCTAACTATAAGCTTTATTTTAGGAAAAGACATTCTGTAAGTCAGCTTTAAGAAACAGTGGAATTTGCTAAATGGTGTGTGCATGAAATAAAGGCCTCTGCAAGTCTGAATAAAAAATGAATGCACAAAAAGAAGATGGAATCCAAGACCTGTGGGCACATTGGACCAAAAATGTCAATTGCTCAAGGGTCAGGTATTTTGGACAAGACTTACAGAGGGACCTTCGGTGTGTCTACTGGACACATGTCCATGCTGTAAGCCACATGGAAGGGAGCCAGCTCCTAACTGGAATCTATTTAACTGAGGGTATGCAGTGTCATTTCTTCTAGCAAGAATTGGACCATAACATGCTGCCAAGGTCAAGGACGAGTGCTGGCTGTAGTGAAGATCATGTTACCAGTCTGGACTACTAAGGTAGCTATGTTCACAGAAAGGGCTAAACATGGACATATCTGTCTCAGTCCCATCCCTTCTGGATTCAGCGGTGCAGTGCCCAGCTTTTAACTCAGGCTATGTGCATATTGGAAGATAAAGCATGGCAGGCATCACTTTTTATGTCACTGCTGTTTTTTTTAGCTGATAACTTGAAGAAGAAAAAGATACCTATGTGAGATCTCAGTGCTGGTGGGATGGCAAAGCAGTGTTTCCCACTAGAGTGTTAAACATGCAAGCATTCCCCAGAAGAGTTAGCTTAAATACAGACTGTATCATAATAAAATGATATAAAAGATCTGTTAAAGTAATTAACAGAAGTTACTTCTTTGAGCAGAAATGAATGATTTATGTTAACACAGCCAATCTGCCATGCCCAAGTCTACAACCCCACGTTGTAGGTTCCACAAACATTTTCAAGAGAGTAAGGTGATACAGGCTCCCTGGCTTATTCTAAAGCTGTGGCTAATTTCACTCCACAAAGAAACAGAGTTGAATTTTTTTGGCTATGAAACATAATACATTTTCAAATATGTTCTAAAAAATGTTTCTCAAGTTTTCCATCCCATCCTGAACCTCCAAAACCATTCTGATGTATCATCTCCTGCTAGCGATCCCAAACCAGGAATTACTGAGGCTGCATACTCCTGTCTTTTCAAAATAATTTGAATTCAAATGGAAAATAGAGGGACATCTTTACATTTTTTTGTTTGTTTGCTTGATTTTAGCCACAATTTGAAGAGTTTCTACACTCACTCTGGGTAAGCTTAGTGTTTCATTCCACCACGTACTTACGTCATGAACAAACACACTGATTAACTGTGACACTAGTTAAGAACCAATCTAATCTGGAAATGACTCAGCATATGGGTTAGTGCAGCTGTAGTCTGGCATAAACTTTTGCCTTTATGCCCAAGAAAGCTCAATAGATTTTCTTAGCTCTATGTTCAAATTATATTTAAACACAAATTTTAACTTGATTTGACTTTCTGTACAATTAGAGGAAAAAAATGCCAAAATATTTTGAGGAAAGAAAGAATTTGTAACTTCAGGGGCAAAAAAGAGGTAGCAAATGACACTCCTCGGGCAAGATGCATGGATGGACACAGGAATATTGCTTGACTATGATTAGAGGTGAAAGAAAGTCTCTTCTGGAAGAAAAATAAAATAAAATAAACACTTTAAAACCTGCATAGTCAATAGCTGAAAAGGATGTTTTCCCTTCATGAAAGGCAGATATTGGAATTCAAAAGCCTCATTCTTGTAGACTTGAAATTTTTTACATGACACTTCTTATTGGAATTAATGACTTAGAAAATACAACTGCTAGGCATAATGCTGTATTTTCTTCCTTTATCAAGATAATAAAACATTTTTGCACAAAAATGATGAGAAAGAAAAATGAAGCCAACAAGAGAAATCTACACCAACTGGGTGTTATTACCAAAGGAACTGAGAAAGCTGGTAAAGAAACGTTTTCTGCATAAATTAGAATTATATTATGATGACTGGTATCACACTTTGAAACATATGTTATAAATAAAAGCCTGAGGAAAAAAATGAAAAAGAAAAACAACTCTTTGTAAAGTGGTTAAATGATCTTTTGGGAAAGCTGTCCTCTGGAGCTGATACTGCACAAACTCAGCATGAAAATTAAGCACGAGAAATATTGCAAACTGTGCACTGAAGAATGATCTTTAAAAATGTTAGCAGACAATCCTAGTACCTGATGTAAAAAAAAATCCAGAATGACTAAAATTGTAAATAATCTTTCTACTTACTTGTATAAAGTTTATTGATAAATCATATTAAAATAAATAAATTTTAAATTAAATACATTCTAATTCTTTAAATTACAATGAAGAAAAGCTTCCAGGTTATACCTTACTTGATCACAGATGCAAGTAAGAAAGAACTACTAATTACTAATATTTGCAAAGAGGATTTCTTCCCAGCTAGGTTAAAATGGTAATTTCCACTCTATTCCTCCATTTGTTTTTTATCAAGAGGACACAACATATCTTGTATATTCTTTAGCCAGAAAAAAACAAAAACAAAACAAAAAAAAAAAACAAAAACAACTTTTACAAGGCAAATCAGCCTCACTGCACTTGAAAAGGATGTGGCTGGGATGTGGACAGGGAAGTCCATTTACCACAGACCGAAGCAACTGTTATTGACTTAAGTAATGTCGTTTTGGGAAAAACTAGGTGCTACTCCAAAAAATTGCATCGAGACCTTTTCATCAAGGGTTTATCTCTAGCAGAATACAGTGCTCTATAGGGTTTTATCTCTACTGAGATCAAGAGAACAAAAGGATTCACAGTGGTCACCTCCATTGTCTCTCTCACCTAAAGTATCCATCCATTAGGTGTTTTCTTTGTTCTCCATCCAGTCTCATAGTCCCTTCAAGTATCATATCCATTTCTCACACTGAGTCTCTTTTCATCACTGTTTTCACGCATGACCTCAGTTTCACATCCTGTTCCAAAATCCTTTTGTATTCTGTATTACTATTTTCCCATTCTTACTTTCCACCTTGCACTTTGCCATACCAGTTTTTTTCATCAGCTATGTCCCCACAGCGCATAAACTTAAAGCTGTCTAGGGGAGGTGCCTTATCGCAAGAGGCCTAATGAATTGTGTGCAGTTTAAAAATAACATACCCAAAGCCCGAACATCTGCAAATATCTACACTGACCAAGCAGAAAGAATTATCAAAGGCAAATAAATCTAAATATTAAAATGTCACTTTCTCCAGTGGTTTTCCTGGCCACAACCTCATTCTGAGCTGAGAAAGCTGCACAATCCTCTGTCAAGTCTAATAGTGCAAAAACAATCAAATGACAACTAGTTTGATTGCAGTACAATGAAATTCTACAAACCTTTGTTAGCTGCCATAGCTTGAAGGCAACATACCCACAAGCACAGCAGCAATTGCCATCACTACTTAAATTTGGGCTTAATAGTTACGTCAGTTGTTCTGTAAAAAGACGGGTCAAGAAGGGGACAAAGAAATGAAATTCTGTCTTCAGTAATATTCATATGAACTTTAACTAAGCCTGTTGGCATCAGTGGGGTTTACTGCAGATTTAGGATGGCGTACCTGAAGTGTAAATTCAGGTTAATCCATGCAGCATAACATGACTTTTACAAGTTTCATGAAGAGATAAACAGTTTCACCACAAAAAGTCAGCTAAAGATTAAGCTTCCAGACTGGAATTCTGCCATCACTATTTTCTCGTAGCCTTTTCAGCTATGGTCATGAATGACCAAAGACTGCAGTCTCCTTATTCTGCCAGGCAGGAATTGAGCACAATGGGTGAAGAATCAGATGAGTAGTTGAGCATAAAAGACATCTCATTTTAAAATATTGCAAGAACACAAAGCAATCCAGATTTTACAGAGTAAGAGTGAATAAGCAATGAAACAAGATTAGCCAATACCACAATTAAAGTGCAAAAGATTAAAGAAAAATAACTCTATAGCTTCTGATATATGCTGAGACTACTCATGAACTGTGATGAGAGTACAGCTTGCTGCAACATAGACTCAGATCCACAAGGCTAATAGCATAGACCTCAGAATTATTCTCTTGATTTCCTGAAGACAGTTATAATCTTAAACACTTTTAATTAGACTTCACATTTTATTCACAAACTCAAATCAAATCATGAAATTATTTCAAACCTTTACAAAGGCTAAGTACTGAACAGCTTTTCTATTTAAAACAAATTAAACCATAAACCTTTGTTTCTGTGCTGCTTCCCTAAGAGATGTGCTGTTAGTCACAAAAAGAGTGTGTAGTAATAGGATTAAATTCCGTCATGCTTGTAAACAAGTTGGAAATGCAGTGATGAACTCAGAATGCTGATGAAGCTGTACTATTGGTTTAAATCAATGACTGATGTTTTGAACTACGTCAGAGCAAAAATGAACTAAGGCAGCTACTAGGTGCCAGTAGAAACTGTTTATGTGGAAGTTATTGTAACATAAAATCTATATATTTAAGGATTTTATCAAATTCAAATGGTCTAAGCACAAATTGTACTGTACAAACTAACTGAAAAATGAAGTAGCACAAGATCAATGAAGATATTGTAGTAATGAACGTTTGTAAAATGAAACCTTTTTTACAAAGACTGAGGAAAATCCACTACATATGACCCTAACAATGTAAGATAAGAAGGTAAAAAAAAAAAAGACAGAAAAAAACCACCTACAGGTTGCTGGATTGTCGATGGACTGTTAGGACTAGGAGAGTCTGATGAAGAGGGAAAAGATGAAAGATATCTCAGAGTGAAATGCTGAATTATAGAGAATTATGGAAAGAAGGCAATGTCAAAAGAGATGGGCAGAAGATGCAGAATTAAGCAGGACAAAGAAAGGGACTGTGCAGAGGACAGAAGACAAAGTTTTGAAAGGAAAAGTTGAAAAAAATCTAATAAAGGTGAAATTACAGATGTAAACTAAGAACTAAGAGCCATATATCTGCAGGCAAAATGGGAAACTTGAAGGTGGGTAGCAGAAAAAGGGGGCTGGGAAAGAGGAGGAGTTCTCTTAGGAAGAAGAAACGAAGGTTGGGATTTTTTTTTTTTTTTTTTTTTTTTTTTGCTTTAGAAGTTGGCTGGTATTAAGAAAAGGTACAGAATGAAAGTAAACATTATTCAGTGCAGTTCCTCAGAGACGCTGATAACAGCATTGTGCCAGAACACTGGTCACAATGCACCAACATCGCAGTATGTTACATGATAGTTCAAAGTGATATCGGAATCCAACATGAAGTCATCATTCTCTGATTACAGCTGTCTGAAATGTCATACAGTGATTCTCCAACTCTTTGAGACTGAGTAACATCAAAGCTATCTATCAACGGAGTCTTTTTTTGCATAGAAATACTAATGTATATCTCTAAAGGATGCACTAAAAGGGGTTGATGAGTGCCTCTACTAATATGAAATGATTGATTTCTGGTTTGACTATTCCTGAAAAAAACAGTTTCAATATGACAGTGCACAGGAAATTGTGATGTGCCAAACCTTTATTACCTATTCAAGAGCAATGCCACTGATGTTTTGCTGAAGCTTTCCCCAATGGACAGTGTAGATACGTATACAGGATAAAGACAGTATTGTTCTGAGCTGATTTCAAGGGTATCAAGAATTACATCATTTTTGTTGTTATGTTACATCTGTAACAGCATGGTAGATCCATAGGCCAAAATGATACCCCTACAACTTCTTTGTGGCGTTGAGACAGCCACCATGAAGTCTACTATATGAAGTCTACTTCATAGAGACTTCTACACCATGAAGTCTACTTCACTGATATTTCTGTACCCTATCGCCCTCATCACTGAAACACTTCTGTTGTTTTTAAGGCAGTCCAGGCTTGCAGGGGGACAGGGCATACAATTACTCTAAGTGTGTAACTGTATACTGTTAGCAGATTGCAACGCAACTAGAGAGCACACATAATTTGTACAGTCCATGACTGTTAAAGAATTTATACTGATTAGAATACTTTTCAAATCTAAAGATGATGGCCTACATACTCAATGATAATAGACCAGTAACTGGCAATCAGATAAACAAGAATATTAGCTACTAAATTTCCCATCAGACAAAAGTTACACTGCTGAAATATAATATATATATATCTTTTTTTTTTTTTTTTTTAACACTAGCATTATGCAAATCCATGCTACATATGGCAGACTTTTAGTCTTGGATGTCTCCTAAAAGAACAGAAAAGACTTTTTACAATGTAGAATTTTTAATCATTTTTTCCCCAGTATTTTATTTACTTCTTAGAGGATTAAGATTGCAGACCTAGATGTTTTAACTTGATACATTTCTCTTTTAATTGGTAAATTCTGCTTTCAATACCATGTAGACGCATATGATAAACTGCACCACGTTATAACATTCTTTCATTATACTGTGAAATTCCAAATGTCCCTCTCAGACACATCCAAAGACAGCACAACATGAGCAACGAGAGTTCAAGAACATGGGAACAAAATTTTGCAAAATAGTGTTTCCCTTCAAGTGGAAATTCAAATTACCACATCTAATCTCAATTTTCCTTCCAAAGGAACATCTAATGTAATAAAAATAACACAATGGTGAGTTTAATAACATAAAGAGTACTTCTTACAAAGTGAGGAATTTATATTGTGGAAGTCCATGCTATATACAATTACAGAGGCCAGGAATGTAGTGGGGATTCAAAACCAGGTTGGCACATCTAACAGGAGTTGTAAAAGTTACTAAAATAAACACTTTGAAAGTGTTACTAAACATTGTGTTCCAAGGATAATGTAATTTTTAACAACTTTATGTAATCAGAGGGTGGAAAGAAGTAATTTCAAATTTCTACTACATGCTTCTGAAGAATTTCTATGAATCAATTCATATTGGCTATAGTCAGAGAGGGGCAACTGAACAAAAGCGACCTGGCTCCCCACTCTAGAGTAGACCATTAACAGCGTTCCACATTTGTGCAACACATCAAGAGGCAAAGTGATCACCAGTGTAGGATTAGTTTGGCAGAAGCTTAGTTTCTTGTTCATATATATTTGGCTCTTAAAAGGGATCAGGTGACTAGGTCCAGAATGGCGCTCTGTGTCTTAGAAAGAGCACAGTTACTGTTCAAAACTCACTGACAACATCAGTCTTCTTATGGCTGTCAAAGAATACCAGATAAGCCCTGTATGTAAAATCCAACCAAATATTCTACATATAGCTGTAACAAAATGTAATGTAGTCCAAATTTACATCCTCATCAACTTGTATAGAATTATAGGTAAAGGAGAATTTTAGTTTTTTTTAAACGATATTCAAAGTATTGATTTCTGTGGTAGCAAGAAAACAAACACAGCTGTCAACTCATTAAACTGCTAGGCAGAGTGCATATTTTCATTGTAGGAATATTACATAAAACTTGAAAGAGAAGCATTTATTACCAAATGCCATGCCCAGTGTATTGTACTTATGAAGGTACACACACAGAATTTCAGAAACACAATCATGTAACATCCCAGGGGGGAAAATACTTAACAGGATAAAGAAATAATGATTTACAACTGTTTTCAAGACAAATCATCATAAAATAAAAAAGCATTTAATATTTGATTTATGTTGCTTTTTTTCACAATAAACTGAACACTGCGAAAATACTTAAAACCAGGCAAATCGTCGGATAGGTCAAAATCCCATTTGTGGCATTAGACCTAACACTGGTATTTCAAAGGGCTGTAATATTTTTATTTTTTTAATGACACTGACTACTTTAGGGTTAGAATTTTTAGCGTCATTGTAGTTAGTATTTCCTGCTTAAAAATGGGAATCAAACCACAGTTTAACAGCATGTTGTCCATGCTCCTTAAAATACTTAGTCCTTTCCTACAGGTACAATGTATACCTTTTTCATATTTTTATTATCTTATATTTTAAAGAAGTAGTCTAATATACTGTGTAATTTGATTCCCGTGACTGTTGTTTTCTGTTTTGCCTCTTAATTTTTCTTCCCATTCTCTGAATGTGTTCACTTTCTGTAATGGAACCAAATTTCATGGGTCATTTACATGAAGGGCAACCTGGAAGAACTTTTTAAGCCGAGATGTCTAACTTATAAATTAACAAATACATTTACTTGCAACTAGATTATTTCCTCTCCTGCTTCCCCCAATTACACAACTCTTTCTCCAAACAAATCCTATGAAAATCTTGAGTCTTCTGTAATACAGACTTATTTCTGAGCTACACATTTTGTTCCAAAGAACTTTACATAACAATTCAGAACAGCTGTCCAATTGCTGTTCCTGGACTTTCCTGACCATGAATTTAGTTCTCTTGTCTGGTCCACTGTCACAGAAAGGGGTATTCTTCTTGAATTACATTACATATAAGGCTAATTAAAATAACCTCTCTTCAATGCTGAGATAGCTAGTTCAACCATTCTATATGGCTATGTTCTTCTACAAGGTAATGTGAAAAATTCTAAGCAATGCTACAAAAAGTTTTGTCAGAACTGCTGTATGAGCTTCAGAGGTGGAATAAACATTAGCAGATTATCACATGCAAATTCTTCAAGGCAATCATTTACATTTTCTAATACATTTGAGAAGCTCTTATCTATGTTATCAAAGCCCACAGTATGCAGCTGCAATAAATAATGGAAGATCTAAACTTCAAACAGTAGGATTGCCTTTTTATTCTGCAAGCAGCTAATATGAAAATAGATTACACCTATAAATATCGTCCTTCCTGTAGCCAGTGTCTTCAGTCTGGAGTAGCCAAAGATAAGAACCTGTTTATAATAGTAAATGAAAACATTTTGCAGTTTAGAATGTTAAGACTGAAATAGTTATGACCTTGAATACAGTTCCCTACATCTTATGTATGATATTGAAGCCCTGTCAGAGTTGCTAAAGACAATTTTTATTGTCACTTAAATTGTTTTGCTTAAATTATAATTGATTATATTCTGGCCATCATTAATACCTGACTGTCAACAGTACAGAATAAACTGAAAATCTGTCTTCATCCTAGGAAGCAGATGAATGGTAAGGCAGAACTGGTAGGAAAAGGAATCCTCTGAGTGAAAACCAATACTTCCCATTGCTTTAGCCCTTGGCAAAAGAGACACAATACACAGGGCTGATCACATTGGACAGTTCGCTTAAGTTAGAAGTCTAAGATGTTTAATTTTTTGGAAAGCTTTTTGCCAAAAAAAATGTAATGAAGAGTTCTCATTATACCGCTCTGCCAATGTTTTGGCAGTGGAATACTGTGGTTCCAACAGTGTCTGCATATGGGCATTTGTTTAAATACTCTTGTTTAACATTCCGATAGTAAATGGAAAAGGAAAAAACTGAAGTTTTAACACAATGTTCTCAAAATTCTCCCTGAGAACATGAAGTTGAACTTATTTTTTCTCCCACATTAAGGATTTGGCAACTGAAACTCAATAAACAGATATGCTGATAATGTCATTCATTAACAAAGCTGTCGATTCATGCATGGTTATTGCTATATTTGTTTTTAGAGTTAGTATAAGTAAACAGTAAAAATAATTTACTTTAAATAACACATTGGCATACACACAGGAACTCAATGCATTCAGTGCTACATGTGAACCTGTGTCAGTTTTAAGGCATTTTCATAATGAATTACTGAGAAAGAACATCCGAAAAGGATTGTCATTATAGAAATTCACTGGAAGTACTTTTATTAACACTTCTTTATAGTACTATGGAAAGGTATCTGTAGGTAAATACGTACTAGATGCAAGGATTTAATTAGTTTAAGTTTAAAACTCTCCTTACCTTCTATTGCTGACAGTAGAACGCGAGAATGGTCATATGCAATTACATTTGCATATCTATTCTTTGGTTTGTTTACTTCCAGGTTAGAGTGTTCCCATGTGAACTGCTGACCAGGATCAATAGACTTCAAAAGAGAAAGAGAAGAAAGTACGAGGAAACTTTTAGCTAAGGACTACTTACTTGTTGTATTTATATTGATTACAAATCATATGATCCCATTGTTTACTCTTGAAATATTTTGCTTTTGACAGAGAATTATTACTTTGGGACACATTGTGACATATATCATATTACATAAAGCATTTTGTATTTATGCATCTGAAATGTCCATCAGGAATTTAAACCATAAACTTTTCAAATCTAAGGCTTTCTCTTCAGAAAGGCAAGGGTATGCTATCCATCTTTTATCTTTTCAGTTTGGCAAGTGACAGGTTCCAGCATAACAGAGAATGAAAGAACTGTCAGAAATCTCAAAAAGACTGGGACGAAGGGGAATAAATAATGTTGTCTTTCTCTATTACTAAGTGCACATGTTCAAACAATTCAGCACCCTGTTAACTAAATAAACTCCAAATGGTCCTGAAAAAGTTTTCCAGAAGAAAAATAATGTTGTTTCTCTTCTTTCACTTTGATGCCAGGCCAACACATGATACTAGTGTGGCTCAGGGAAGCAACTGCATATCATCCAGATACAACATGAAGAGATTCTATTTTTTATCTCCTTGAGTCATAAATGAGAGTCCAATTCAGGCATATTTGAAATTTTAATGATCTCTGATCTATACACATAACTATATGTTCCTAGAATCACTGCTTATTTCCTGCTTTCTTCATGTTACAGGATGGAGTTACTGAAGCTTGTCACACACTCCTTCATCCTTCACCAGTAAGAAGACTCCAGACTCTACTACTTATTTCTACCTCTATGGCTGAGGTATACATACAGTTGGGTAAATACAAAATACATAACAGATGGTACTTGCTTATGCCTGCTACAGCAGTGGCTGCATGAAAGGTCATCTCATACTGAGAACCCACAATTAATCACATATTGTTTTACTTTCCCTGGCTGTAACATTAGAGACGTTAAAACTGTTTCAACAACACATATATGCAACTATGTTTTGTGACTCATGCCCTTTGCTTAATGCCGGTAAAAATCAGCAGCTCCCTATGCAAGGTTGCTGTATATTATAAAAAAAACAAAACAAAACAAAAAAAAAAACCAACAAAACACACAGATAAGCCTAAATGAGGCAGTTCACCGACACTATGTTCACTTTCCGTGAGTAGTCCAGCCACAAAACACAAGCTGGAAACTCCATACTGCCCCTACTGCATCAAGCCATCACTTCTACACCACTTCTACCAACTCCTCCCAGGGCTACAACAGCTGTGAGTCCACTTTAATGGAAATGAAATATGACCTGTAATCTATTACAGTAGGATTTATTAGACAATGAACATCTGCAAAATTAATTAGTGTGAGCTGTAAGGATCTATCCCTTAGATTAATAATTACTATTTGGCCAGTCAGAAAACTGCTTCATGCTTACATATTTTTACATGTGTTATAAAATTTATTTATGTAACATTCAGAGAATGACTGTTTCTTTCTTGAGATCATTCTAAAGATACTCACTTTTCTTGGCTGCCTGATAGAGATGTCTTAGAATACCCCAGCATTCCTGTTTAGGAAACCAAGTCCCACTAGCTTATCTTTTTACTAATACCCTAGACTCAATTAACTTCTGTAACAGTTACTGACTAATTTTCCTGACTATTTCTAACTTTCATTAGAGTCCTCTGGAGCTGGGACTGAAGAGTTCTCCTGCATAACCTAGCAGCGATCTCCTGAGCAAAGGAGTGTGATGGTTCAGGTTTTGGCTCACCATTTGCATACTGCTTTTCCTACAGTAGCTGAGGCAGAGTGCGTGGCAGCTCCTCCCTCAAGAGGAAATGAGATGGGACTTTTTAGAGGAATGAAGAATAAATGAAATGCTTGGAAGCATGATGAAGGCCATGAAAATGTTTCTTGTGGTTTTGATGTTATTCCCTTGACTTCTATCACTGTGTGTGTTACTAACAGTTCAAAAGGTGTTCTCAAATGGTTTTCAGCTCTGAATGAATCTGATTTCTTTTAATTTCCACATAAATTCTGCCCTCCAAAACTTTTGTTCTTTTAAAAAAGCAGTATTTGTGTTCATCATCTTAGCAATTTGTGGGACTAAGTTTAACATATCTTAGTATGTTAATAGTATTAATATCGTGTTATTTCTAAGCTAGTAATTTAAAAGACTAGATACTGAAAGTTTTACAAAACTGTTGATGACTTTTTTTCAAGCCTGATTGTGTTTTCTTCTTATATATATAAACAACAAACTAGCACCCAATTGGTATTCTGCCACCTGCAAAAGTACATATCATTCCTGTGCTGTGCTTAAGTATAAACATAATAACCTGATCCTTCCAATATTAGGGCTTGGTCCCTCTCCAGCCAAAGCATTACTTTTTTTATTACATAGTTAAATTCCTAATTACCAATAAAGCAAGTGGTTTTACTTTGTAACATTTTTCTTCCATTTTCTTACAGTTTAGTTTCATCACAGTAATGTTCTCCCATCCTCTGAAATGGAAGGCCGATAGAATTTTGAAGCAGGCAAGCACTGTTTGTTTCATTTAAAAACACAAACATTTTTACCTTTACTGTTAAGTGCTATTTATTTAATCTAAGGTGAAAAGAAAGAATCTGGACCACATTTCCATCAGCACTGGGAAGAGGAGTGTCATATGTAATATACATCTTTATCATCTGACCAGCAAGCAATTCATCTACATCATATGGGTTGGAAAGCAATCAAATTTACATAACGACTTCTCAGCAAAGAATATCCCCTCTTACTTTTTTTAGCGAATGGAGGTGAATAAGGTAACTTATGAAAGATGTTTGCAGGTCAAATTTTCAGTATTTTCGAAAGTAATTAGTATGAATTCAGCTCAGATTTCTAGTAATAATTTAGAACATAAACATAGTAATCTCAAAATAAACAGAAGATGTTCTCAATATATTAGTGCATTATACGCTAAATAAATTATTAAATAAAATCAATTATTTGACCAGGAATAAAGCATATCTGCACTGTCTGTGACTACCTAGTCAGAAATTTTTGAGGCATATACGCAAACATGTTAACTAAAGAGCAGCCCAGTGCCCCATATTGAGGCAACACTGCCCTACATTGTTTTAGATACATACTGAAGGAGACACTGGGTGTGATCTTTTAGGTTTTTACCTACAGTGTACAAACATCTGGAAATGAATTCACAGTATAAGATGTCACATATACCTCTTCACATATGACAAGAAAACCGGAAAATAACAGAATAAACTGGCTGACTAACATGCTACTAATTTTGAGTCTGGACTACAGGACTTGGGCTTTACCTTATAAATAATAAAAAAAGATGTATACAAATTAAAATAGCCCATAAACAATCTATGCATAATTATAACTACTTGCAAACAGAAAGTTTAAGATGCATTTTTGCATATACTTGGAAAAGTAAAAAAGCGCTTAGAAAATTAGGGACTAAGTAGATCCTTACCCACTATGAGAAAGAGCTTCAGTTCTATATTACACCTATTGTTAATGTGAATTTATAGACTATTAAGAATACTTTACATTTAAAGCTTAACTTCAGCTGTTTGTTATTACTCTTCCCCTTCTCATTCCTTACTGTTTAAGTGATCTAAAGTTGTCTTTAAATACCAAGAAAAAAATCAAACATCAGCTTTCTCTGTCACCTATTTGTAGAAGTAGATGAGGATATGATCATCATAGCAGCATACTATATTCCTAATTCACTTATTTGTATGATGTATGGCCAGATGGTGTAATTCAGTGATTAATATTTAGGCCCACATGCAGACATAGTTAACATAAATTATGTCAAAACCAGGCAAATGGACTGAACTTTAATCTTTACTGTTTTTCTCACCAATCTGAACCACTTTGTGGCCTTACTATCCTCCCACAAAGCGCTGTTTTGTCAAAAGAAAGTTAATTATATTTCCTCAGACTTAATAGCCACACTGGAACAAAGAGTAGAGTGGTATTGGCAGACACATTTCAAAAGTGTGAAAGACCAATAACTCATGAATAACAAGTCTGTACTAACAGTTTTAATGAGTGCTTTAATGGTTTAATGGATGGCACTTTAATAGGATTTCTAGTATATTCATTCTGAAAGCCTGCCTTCAATAAAGCTGTCATTAACAAAGAACTGGATTTCTTCATAGCATAACTGTGTAGTATGGGTGCTTTGTGCAAAAGAAATAAAGATATCTGTAATACTGTTATTGCCCTCCCATGCTTTGACTTATCTTTCAGCTATTGTGTTCTAAATGGTTGGATGTGGAAAAAAGTCTGATCTGTTAATGGGAAAAGACTTGAGTAATATTTGCTAGTACAATGCATCATCCATAAAAATTAGTTCTTTGACTACGAATCATAGTAACCAAAATGTGTTTCCAGAAGAATTTCAAACCCCCTTCCAGTAACCTCTGTACCTGCTCATTGTGAAGATTTCCTTTATACTGCTTAAACAAGAGGCAAATATTCCCTGCTGTGATTGTAAGACTTCCAGGAGTATATCCTGGTACAGTATTGAGGAAGGAATAATTATGACAAAATGCCATCCTTCCTGGTGTAAGCTGACATATGCTTGCCTGTCCTGAATCAGAGCTCTACTACGGGTCACTATGCCAGCAAATTAAAAGCTATCAGGTCTGTGTCCTTATGTGTGTCATGTTTTCAGCTGGGACAGGCTTAGTTTTCTTCCCAGTCTCTGGTGCAGTGCTGTGTTTTAGATTTGGTGTGAGAACAATGTTGATAGCACATGGATGTTTTTGGTTATTGTTGTGTAATGTTTATACCTAGTCAAGGACTTCTCAGTTTCTCAGGCCCTGCCAGCCAGAGGGCTGGGAGACACAGGAAATTGGGACGGGACACAGCCAGGAGAGGTGACCCAAGCTGGCCAAAGGGATATTCCATACCATGGGATGTCATGCTGAGTATATAAACTGGGGGAAAAAGAAGGAAGAGGGCACATTTGGCATTATGGCATTTGTCTTCCCAAGTAACCATTACGTGTGATGGAGCCCGGCTTTCCTGGGGATGGCTGAGCACCCGCCTGCCCGTGGGAAGTGGTGAGTGAATTCCTTGTTTCTTTCTGCTTGTGTGTGTGGCTTTTTCTTTACCTATTAAATTGTTCTTATCTCAACCCTCGAATTATACACTCCCTTTTCCGACTCTCCTCCTCATCCCTCTTGGTGGTGGTGGGGGGTGGTGGAGGACAAGCGAGCAAGTGGCTGTGGGGTACTTACTAACTTAAAGTTACTAGGTGGGGTTAAACGGATTGTGAGTTACTGCATAGGTTTCACAAGCCCAGATGGGGAAGGTAGCATGTCCTGTAAAGAGACTCTCAGCACTGTAGGTGCTGTGTTTGAGGCTGCAAATTAAATCATGAAAAATCACTGAGTCATAGAGCAACAACCTAAGACCAGGCAGAGAAAGAAGAATGAAACCCCCCAAATTTTAGAGGATGTCAATGCAAATAGACTGTAAAACTGGACAAGATAGTCAGCTACCCATAAAATTGAACAGTTTGACCCGCTTTTACCAATGTCAGCAACTGCAATGAAAAGTTCCTATCATAGCTCATGAATCTATAATAGGTTGCTATCATATTATGCAGGAAACTTACTAATAGAATGAGATTTACATACTACATTACCAAAATATGAATGCTAGATGCATGAACATTAATACATGATCATGGAAATTTGCCAAATGGAATTAAATTTTCTAATTAAGGCAGAGCTTTTTACACCATGCTGTAAAGGCTGCCATTTTCAAGAGATATGGGGGGGAATAACCCTCATTTTTTGCTAACTAAATAGTCTTTGGAACTCAAATACAATTTTGCATGGCCCTAAAAACAGTTAAAAATGCACAGATGAGACATTTCCTGTTGAATCTCAAAGGAAAGTTTTTCAAGAGTAGCTAGAAATACAACTAAGGCTTTTGCCAAACTGTTCTCAAGAACAAAAGTATTTTCTCTGCAATGTCAAGCTAATATTCCTATGACCAAATGAGATCATGTAAAATCTGATGCCAGTGGAATTAAACAAGCTATATATGCATATAACTAAAGTACACTTAAGGAGGAAAACAACCATTCTTTGAACACCTTTGAAGAAGAGTCTCTATTACATAAAAATCTTTAGAAAACCTAACTTTTTAAGAACCAATCCCACTGTTCCATGTTTCTTTGCCTCTGGTCTTAAACACAATTTGCTTACTCCCCATCTGCAATTAAACTTTGTATGTGATACCAAAAACCAGTTGTGGTGGAAATAATTTTGTGTTGAAAGCACTCAACTTCAGGTAGCAAATAAATATCAGGAGCAGAAGAATACCTGAGTAGTAAAATGCTTTGTTTATTTTAAATATTTTTTGTGACTAAAGCATCCTGTTGTTTTGTTTTATATATTACATAAAATACAGCAGCTCTGAAACACTAAACTTTGGAATTGCCTCCTATGAGGCAATGGTGTTTCTTTAAATTTTCAAAGTATTTTTAAAGCACTGGCAACATTATTATTTTTTTTTTGTGAAAGGAGTAAAGGAGTAAAATTCATAACTGATTCCTCCATTGCCCTCCATACCCCCCCAAAAAAATATTGTAAATTAATCTTACAAAGAGCCTCCCAAAAAACTCAGTTTTACCAATAATGACCTACACAGTCTATCCTTGAATAATTCTTGCTGTAAGAAATGGACTACTTTTCTCTTCCTACACTGCTTTCAGTTGGACAAAATAAAACTGACTTTTATTACAGTACTTGACTATTTAAACTGTCTCTGTGGAATTCCTTGGCAAAATGGCATTAGATATCAGACCAAAACACAGCATTCTAATATGTTAACACTAGCTTTCTTTTATCAGAATATTGTCTTAATTATATAAGCATAAACAAATGCTTTTATCCCAAGGAAGCACTCACAGCACAAAAGAAGGAGATAATATGGTACTATAAATCTTGACTACTGCCACTTCGGATTCCTGCATTGTCTTTAAAATTCCCTAGCATAACTATCCCGCTGGCTCAGACACAACCTTTGGTGGAACTAAGCACCAAATAAACTAGGTGAATGCTACAGCATAAGTGCTACTAAGAAGACAAACAACTTCTCATAGTTCACTGAGTGCACTAATTGTTTCTCCACAAATGGAGCACATCCTACAAAAGTAAAGTTACAGAATACTAATACATGATGTTTATAATATTAGAAAGTGGAAACTATTGTAAAGAAAAAGAATAGAAAACACATTTTTGCTGAGAAGAAATTGATTTTTACATATGAGTCACTATTATCTGTAATGGTATGCCAGTAAAGTGCAGCCATTTCTTTGGTACAGATTAAATCAGTAGGTCGTCTGTTCTTCATGGACTTTTAAAGTGTTTTATATCAATAATAAGTTTTGTATGTGCTTCTACTATATAAAATTTATTGTGGTTTAGTGTCCACTGTTTATCTTGTTGCAGCTTGAGATACAAAAAGATAAATGTACTATATTCAGTATATTGTCTTCTTATCACAAATCCTACCCAATGATACTGAAAAGCTACAATAAAACTTGTAGTAGTACAGCAGTGTGGCACACAGTCAAAATGCATCTTCATCTTGTCTAATACTCAGTGTTAAAGCAAAAGACTGGCTGTAATTTACAGAAAGAAGCCTGATGAGGAAAACCAGTAAAATTATATACAACTTCGCATAACATTAGTTAACTGGTGCACACACACATAGACAGTAAATCACACTGTAACACATAGAAGCTGGGAGTGTAATTTTTGTGGTGCAGTGACAGGTTCTCACAAAAAATAATGGTATGAAACTGAATCTTTCTCCTTAAGGATGTGAAGCTATACTACAGATCTCAGATAATAAATGTGAAACTATTTTACATAAGACCCAGGAATCTGCTTTGAAGGAACAGACTTTCTGTTCTACATTATCAGAGGAAACAATTTTACAAATACATCCAGTGTATTACATAAAGTAGGCAGACACAGCTCTGATACATCTATCTCTGTGACCACTTTTTATTGTTAAATGCTGAAACGTGAGTTAAGAAGGAGATACAATAAAAGGTCAGTCACTTATGAATATGGCTTTCTGCTTAGCAGCTGTCAAGTCCATATGGACCCTTGCATTACATAAAAATCCCACTGAAACTGCCCAAGTCAGCAAAAGCTTCATAATAATCAGCTAGGGCTAAGAACCCTGCCTTTAAATTAAAGAGTACAAAAGAACTATGTGACATAAAGGATATGCCATGCTAACAAGGTAAAACAACATCTCCCTAAGGCTTGGGGATTCCAAGCTAATAATAATTAATGAAGTATTTTGAAAAAAATATTTTGAAGTAGAAATTAACTTTATTGAGAAGAGGACATAGCACTATCTATGCTAAAACTACAAAGCCACTTTATCCAATAGGTGAATTATAAGTTTATTTAAATCTTGCAATAGTCATAATCTTTAAAGGCTTAGCCTCTGTTCTCCCATGAAATCTGGTATCCAAGGTAAAGTTGTGAGAGAAGTATAATGACAGTTCATAAAGGAGAGGGGATATAATAACTGTTCTCATGATCATCCCCTGTGAAAGCTGGGGTAGGAGAAGCCCTGAAGAAGCCACTAAGAAATACTAAGAAGACACAGAACTAGTTTCTGAAGACTTCTAGAAGTAGGATCTCCTCCACTCAATGACATCAAAGCTTAGAAAACATTACACAGCTGGAAGACAGTCTTCCCTGGAGAATACACTCCCTTTACCACATCATAACAATGCAGGAGTCCTACTTTTTTTCCTTTCTTCTCCACCTGCTCCCCATCCCCCACCCCGAATATATAGTTTATTCTGTGCATATTACTCTTTACATTTTTGCAATACTTTCCCAACTTGCCACACTACCCTGGGTATTCCTTTTGAACCAGAGTGCAGAGGGATGCAGTTTAGACTTATAATGTCTTCAATAATAATTTCAGATTGTTTCTCTATTAGATTTCACACAGCACAAAAAGGAACATGTTCTCATAAAAAAAAAAAAAAAAAAAAAAAAAAAAACCAAACACAAACCAAACCAACCAAGCACCAAAAACCCAACACCATAAAAACCCATTTGGGAAGCTATTTGCCAGAAGAATGGAGAATACTGCGTTAAACAGGTCTACAAAGAAGTTTTCCTTCAGCTTCCCTAGGAGGGTGCAAGGAAATCAGTTTCATAGAAAATGATGCCACTGTGTGTAAGTAAATCAGCAGAAGAGACAGCATGTCGATGTGTGCCTTCTGTGAAAGAACAATTTTTTCTTTCTTTTGGAAGTGGTGAAGAGAAGGGGAGGTTTCTGCCTGTCTGAAGAGAAAGCTGGAACAGGGAAGGAAGTGATATTCTTCCAAATGGAGAAGATAAAACATAGGCAGTTTCGATCAGAAATTCTGAACAAAAGGCAGTGGATGGAACAGGAGCAAGGATGGAACAGGAACAAGTATTCAAATACTCCTGAAGAGCTGCAAAGGATGCATATAATATGAAAAGATGTGTTTGAGTTGTGAAACAAGTAATTATTTTGAAATGGTAATTAAAGTAAGATATGCTAAAAATAATTAAAACGTGTTCTTGAAATGGAGTTAATTTCCTGAAAGAAGTTCTATAAGCTGGATGAGAAGTCAGTGTTCACCAGGAAACTGTACATATATATCTTATTTTATGGTATCACAAAGTTGTCGTAACAGTTGTTGTGTATTATCAGGCTATTTTTGAAGATTTTTATCCATGCAAAGTAAGAAACTCCATAAAAATAAAAATAAAATAATTTAATCCCAAAAAGGAAAGGACATTACGAACAAAACCCAAAAAACTATCAGTGGTAACTGATGAAAAATCTTTGTTTCTTTCAATAGGAGTTAAATGGAGGACTTCATTACTATCAATAAAGGTTGGTGGTTTCCGGCTGCATGTTACACCTTTATCTCTTGAAAATGAAAAATATCTCTTTTTCCTTCTGTCACCAGTTCAAACATTATCTGAAGTGATAATAACTGAACTGTTACCATGTGTAGCCATTTCTGCCTTGGAACTGGATAGTTGCTTTTAAGGGACATTAGTCAGGGCTGTTGCTGAAAAAGAAGGCCCCAATCCCCAACAACAAATGTTCCCACCAGCTCCCTTGTGCTGGCACTAGAGCTCATGCAGCCATGTGGTGAGCTAGTTCAGGGAATTGATCCAACTGAAAACAGCAAAGAAAAATAAAACAATTAGTTTTCAGCTGAATCTATTTCCTGAGATAATCCTTGAACAGCTGCGCATGCACTAGTGCCAGGATTGGCACAAGAGAGACAACAGGAATGCATAGCCAAGACAGGGAGATGACTTCCAGTGATCGTCAAACTGCAGCTTGAGTCCACCGCCTTGACTAGAACATGAAAACAAATAGCAGTGCTTTTCACAAATCCTATTTCAAAATGGATGAACCTTGGACTGGACGGAAATGAAGCGGTATCTCTAAAGCTAGGATTGCGAAGATGGATGTTGAACTGCCTTGGGCAAAGTAATGTGAACGAAACTTGATGTTGACCTACCATTGCCCACATTTCAATCTTGAATGTATGATCATTCTGCCCCAGATGGTATATTTTGTAACAAAAAAAAAAAAAAAGAAAAAAGAAAAAAAAAAAAAGAAAAAAGTGAAAGCTGGGCCTTTTACACAGACTGGTAAAATGATCTAGAAGGACAGATACCAAGACTTTAATGATTTAATGTATCTTCACAATGCTGACTATAAATGGTTAAGATTACATTCCTAAAATGACATTGATGATTTAAATAATAAGAGAAATGTAAAATACCAAAACTTTTAAGTTATATGACAGTGTAAGAACCATGTCATCTGCATGACATGCCCAAGACATAGTAAAAGTGTATTCTTTATTTTTGTGGAAGTTATACTACATTGTATGGCTTGCAATGACACTTTTTATCTATTACATGGAAAGTCTTCCTACACAGATATTCCAAGGAATTTCCCCACAGTACAACTGGAAATGATTGTCAAATTCATACCACATTTTTTTGGTGAACATTGTGTTACATATATTTCCCTGTCTTATTTTTTGTATGCTACAGTCTTTGTACTTAAGAATGCAGGATTTACACACCAAAATGTGAGAAGATTCTCCCACATTTTTTGTGATTGCAGCACTGAACAGCAGTCCTAAGATGCTCTTCAAATAAATTTATTTTCATGAATGTTTGAGATTATACTTTCCTTTTGACATCTAATGAGATTATTTTTTAAAGCAGTCTTAAAGTCTTTTTGAAGAGAATATTCAATTAAATAATAAGTAATTGTAGTTCTCTATTGTACTAGTTAGTACTAATTTTTAACATTTCCGGTCAACACTTTTAAAATACATTGGGAATTTATAGGATCTCATGCAATCACGTTCCTATGGAACCAACATGTGGAAGTCATCTTTGGTGTTTTTTATTGCACTGTCAGTGTTCGTATGAATCTTCAAATATAATAGTCCTTAAAATAATGAAAGAAACATGGGCTTTTATTCTGCCATGCTAATAAAGTCTGGGGAGTTTTAAGCAAGGATTAGTGACACAACAGACTATAATGGAAGTACCATGTCAGTGATCCCTCTGGGAGCTGTTAATCCTTCGATCACTGACACAACTACCCATAACTGCTCTAAAGAAGCATTCTTTTTACGATGGTTCAGTGCATACTTTATCCACAGATTTTTGACATAGACAATACTGGCACTCAAGAAACAGCTATAATTTACTGTCTTTCATGGATGGCTATCTAAGGGCCTTTAGCCACAAATTACTGACATGAGAGGATGTTACTCTCCACAGTACCACTGTTTGGGGAGGTATCCTACTCTCTTCCAGGTAAATTCTTTCATGCTCTTATAGACCATCATTCACAGATTATCAGTGTGGCATTATTGACAGAAGGAAAATACATTGTCTTTTATATTAGGAAAGCCATCAGGCAATTGCAGATTCTTTTCATCTCTGCAAAATTAACACAGTGGACTGTAACTTCTTTGGAACCTGTACTGTATGTGTCTTGTCAACATCACACAGGAGATTTTTAAAATAATATAAGGATCTTTTAATTGCAGAAGAGATGGATGTTTGTGTATATTTTAAAAAGTGCTGTATCATTCACTACGCTACTTCAAGTGTGTGCCCATGGAATATGCCTGACATGAATACTCACAAAAAAAGAATAGATTATTTCTCCACCTCACCAACACAGCCATTTGTACACAGGCAACGTTTTTTAACCATGGTTTTAATATCTTATAAAACTGGTATGATCAGCATGGGTACATATCAGAGAAAAGTCTAGGGAAACAGGAAGCATGATGTTTTAAATTATTTGAATAGTGAGAAAGTGGGGAAAATTACCTCATACTCCTGTGAGAACTTCAAATTGTCATTTGCTTTCAATCTTTCAATGTGATCTGCAAGTTCCAAGACAGGTATTGGGGGATGACTGGCCATACCTGTTGAACAAGAAAGATGAACAGAATTTAAAGTCAACTACAGTGACGGCATCACTCTAATATTCAGAAAATGCAGTAGTTAGAATGGCTAGAAATGTGTAAGTAGTAAAGATGTCATGTGAGAGAAGCAGGCAGATAGTTCAGTTACTGAAAGCAGGACATGCTCTGCATAGATGAGCTATGAAGCTAAATTAAAATAAGTTACCAAGCATATCCCCAAAGCTAACACTCCTAGTGTAGAGGAAAGAGTTACTGTAGTATGAGTCAATGAGGTTATCTAGGCATGGAAAAATGGGACAGTTAGACCTGATGTTGATCTCTGCTTTTGAGTAATGACTCTAAATGTCATTTCAAACTCATTCTCCTGCACTGCATGAAATGGAAACTCCATTGAATTAGATGAGGAAAGGTGAGCTGAGAAACAAACACTGAAAGAGCCCTAAAGGGGAAAGAATTGTGTTTTGACAGAAAACAAAGTGACTTATGCATAATCAAGAAAAAATGAACTTGAAGAATGAAGGTTACCGAGGTAACCAGAGACACCTGAACCTGCAAAGGAAATGGTAAAAAACAAAGAAACCTCAAACCAACATAAAACTAACTTACAAAGTAAATTATAAAAAATGAAATGGATAGCTTGAGGATTAATAATAATGCATCAAGGTACAGAAGACTGACTACATATTCTGACTAAATTGGAAATACTTAAAAGATTTAATGAAATTTTGAGGTGACTGACATGCAACTATGAATGACCAGAATAACATGCACCGTTGCTTTTAGACAACAGTCACTGAAGACAACATTGGACATCAGACAATCAGAACTTCAAAAATGTTTTCACTAGTAGCAGATTGTAGAGGCAGGGGTTGTACAGTTTGGCTGGACACACATGCTGACTGCACTAGTACCTTAAAGTATGCTTAATCTGAAACCCCATTTATCAACCCCCAAACGGACCTACAATCTACTTCAGGTGTAAACATCTTTGTCCATGATGAAGATATTGAGTGAATAAGAAGAAGAGCTGGGAATCAGAGATAGAGATGGGCATGGAAGGAAGTATGGAGACAGCAAGGCAAAAGAAAGACAGAAAAGATGTGGGGTCAACTAGGACAATTTGCCAGCTGAAGATTTGCCAGGAAAAAATTTGTGAACATGTTTGTTTCATGCTATAATTCTTCATGACCCTTCACCAAAATGCTTACATTCTTCTCTTCATGCTTTATACTATCATACCTAAAATGAAAGTGAGGTTTCAATCGCTTGTGGGAAGAAACCAGAGCTGGCTAGAAAAGTTAAGCTAGTGAACCCCAGGATCTCTTGAAATTACAAAGGGAAAAAAGTGATGACTGAAGGGGGCTCAAGCTGGAAGCCATGTTGCACAATGCAGTTTGCTTTGTCACCATGAATTTCAAGAGCATGCCTACAACAGTTAACTTGCACTTCCTGTAAAAGCAGCTGAAAATGACCATGTGGTTACAACACAGTCACACTATAGCACGTTTTTCTTTCTTTCTTTTTCTTTTTTTTTTTTTTTTTAATTCTTGTTTTCCTTTTGATTCTTTGATATTTCAGACATCATACCATAGTACAAAATAACGTGCAGCAGCACTGGCCCTAATTTTTCTGACCCTATACATGTATATTTATTTATTACCTTCATAGCACATCTGTGATGGCAAGACATTATTTAAAGTAGATATTAAGGCAAGCTGTCAGTCAACTGAAAAAGCAGAATATTCAGATATTAATGGGAAGATTTCTTATACATTTCAATTAACAAATTAGTCCTTTAGTGCTAATTTATTTGTTTGGTTGTCTCCCATTTTCTTAAAAATTTCACTTAATACAACTTGGCTACTCTCAAAATGAGTGTGGGTGACAGTCATCTAATAATTACACTGATTGATCCAGATCAAGCACCCCTATGGAAAATATGTGAGTGAAAAGGCACAAGAGAGCTCTAGATTGATCCAGAAATGGAGGTGGACTGATGTACATCTAAAACAGTGCTTGAACAGAGAAAATAATAGAGACAAAGATGTTTAGACCTTTTCGAGCGAATCGTGGGAGAGAGTTATTATCATATAAGGACTGAGTGGTAGTTTGGCTAGAGAGGGAGGACACAGAGCCAATCAGGGAGGCGTAGGGGACTGAATTACTGCTCAAAGCTGTAAAAAGTAAAAGCCAATCGGAAACGGGAAACAAATTAGTAACAGCAGTAGACCATCATAACCAATCAATCTTGCACATACAGGCACTTCAGAGACATGCACAAAACAGCGCCTGGAAACTCAACTCAGAAGATGTCTAAAGGTCAAATTACCCTACTGTAAACATAAAGGACATAAAATCAAAGAGAATGAGACTGGCTCATGCTCATCATGTGATGAACCTGACCAAATTACCAGCATCATGAAGAGAAATCTCAATAATTAGCTTACTGTGAAAGGACTATTTTTTTAAAGATGCTGAACATGCATTCTTTTTTAGACTACTTTTGTTTATATGCTCCTTTATATGCCACTTGACATTTCTAAGGGGAGATTTTGTATTAAACATTTTGTGCAAATGAAACTTGACATAAAACTTCCTTTTCTATGGAAAAAAAGGAACTACTTACTGCTTCAGAAACTGGCAAATTTTGACTGCATATAATCCTTTTCTCCACACCTTTTAGGTACTTACACTTGAACACTTACTAACTTCCTTCAAATAATATGGTGCAGTTAACTTACGAAGTAATTGCATTTGGTATAGTTTAATCTTTTAAATACATAAAATGTGTTCTATTGAGATGATAAAAGTAGCTACTTTTCAAAAGAACTGCTGGCAGACTTTTGTTATCTAATCAGTCTGTGAGTCATAATAAGCATCATAACAGAATATGCTATGAATGAACATTTTAAGATCTTATCTCATGCAAAAGCATGAAGCTCCTACTGAGCTTAACCTGAGTTGCATGTGAACAACAGGTGTGGAACTTGACTCAAAAAACCCACCCAAAATACAGCTAAACACACTTATTTTTGTGGCTACAAACAAGATAATACACTTATTTACTGACACACCTCCACATCAATCAGCATATGTTATGAAAACACAAAAAAATTAAAGACAATATAAGCTAAGTTACAACAGATCCTGTGATGTGCTACAAAGTCAAAAGAAACTTCATGCTGAAAACATGCTTTCAAACTTCCTTTAAAATAAGTTAAAAAAAGGAGATAAAACCACTTAAAACCTCAAACAAACAAACAAACAAACAAACTAAACTAAAAACCACCACATGCAAAACAGAGCTGAAATTTTATCTATAAGAAGCTTTTATTTCCAGATTTGGTAGAAGATTACCAAATGTGATTGATCTTATGCAGCCTAGTATAACCCGTTAACATGAATTAAATGAGAATGTATGGTTTAATTACAGTGTAGAATTATCTTCTGGTTAATTTGTAGTAAATACAAGACTAAGGAACACAGGATAACATATGTGCCACAAACTTTAAGCAAAAATTGGAGAGCAAGGTCAGAATTCATTTGTATATTAGCAACCATTAAACCTTTTAGGTATACTACTTTAGCCCTCTGAAACAAGTGGGTGTTTTGGCCTTGTTAATAGTGTGTTTAATTAGGATTTTGTTTATTGCCAGGGTTTTATGACGGCTTTAAAAAAAAATAATTAAGAAACACATATTTATTTACGAATTTGGACCTGTAAGTTGGAATGCCCACATTAGTTAGATTTAAAGTTAGATTTAAACAAAGTGCTAGCATACAGACTACAATCTAGACAAACTGAAAACATGATACATCATATTCACGGAAATTTCTTTACAAAATTAGTTGTATTTCAGGTCCACATTGAATTAATAACCTGTAATTCTAAAAACCTAATTTATTACATCCTCATTTTTACTTAATAACACAAATAACCTCCCACACACTAATCTATGTTGATTAAGCTATTGTCCCTTTATAGAAAAAGGAATGAATCAGTTAACAGATGTCACTATTATTGATACTTACCCTTATCAAAAAGGTAGAATGAAATACTTATTTAAAATTTGGTCATGGAAAGTAGAAAAATAAGAAAGATGACTTCAATTCAGTAGGAATTTGGCATCCATGAAAATTTAGCAACTATGCCTTTAGTATATTTGACAAAAAAAAAAGTTACTTTAAAATCTCTTTCATACAGTTAGAGCTAAGCCAGAGAGTGATCTTACAGCTTGTGTACAAAGTTAAATTTACGAGATTAGCTTTAGAGAAATATATCAGCCTGCTTTAGCTATTCTAAAATAGTTACCAATGTGCATATAATATTGCAAAATGAAGTCACTTTTATTCCAGAAGAATTTATGTTCTTGAAAACTAGATTAATTATTCTGGAATGAATGCAATTCTTGTTCTGCATCAAAGACAGCTCTACCAAGCAGCCCTAGGGTCTCTGCAGCTTTTTGGCAGAAGGTCCAGCTCTGAGTGAGGTGTAAAAGCCGTGTACGCTGAGAAAAGGGGAAACCTAGTTTACAGACACGGATCTAAAACTGTTTAATGCAATAACAGGTTGCAAAACTATTGGCTAAAATCCAGAGGAAAGGAAAAGAAAAAAATTACTTTTACAAGCTGAGGAACTTTCAGCTCCAGCTCCCAGCTAAGCAGACTGATTGCTTCAGGGTTTGAAAGCAACCAAGTGGGATATCAGAAAAGTGCCATTTGCACTCTGAAGCCTGTACCTCCTTCAGGTGCCTGAATCCTTCAGATGAGTCAAGTTCACATGAAAAGCTGTATGTAGGATCACTCACTGTGAGAAAGCTATTCAGGTATGGCTTTGCCATGGAGACAAACCACAGTATTTCTTTCAGCATTGTCATAATTCTCATAAACAGAAATTCTGTGGATAAACCAAAGGAAGAAATTTCCTGCTATCTTGCAAAGCAGGTGACTAAATCCAGACATAATTTTTTTTTCCCACATTTGTTATTTGCACCTTTTTCCACTGGATCTGTTTTACCCTTTTTTCTGCCTTATCTTGGAAACAAGTTAGTGAAACTTCCTTAGGGACTGAGGGATTCAGTGTTTTGTGAGCATTTATCTAATAAAAAAAGCAATCTTTAATTCAGAGCTGTAAAAATTGTTTATTTTTCCTGTATTTCAAAGCATCTTATTTAGATTATAGAAGATAATGAAATAATTGTTTAATTGGCACCCAATTACACAAATTACTTTATAAGTGTGACATATACTTAAATGGGGGAAAAAAACCCAGTCACTTTTGAGGTATGACTCAATTTAGTTCTTTGGCTGATTGGTTGATTGAAGTCTGCCTGAGCCTTGAGTCTCTCATAACCCACTCAAACCACATCAGTTATTTTCCTCTATGCAAACCTGGGCTTCCTCATTTTATGAAACCTTTTGTGTTGGTTTAATTATTACCCCTTCCCTACCTTTACTCTCCCATGTAACATAGAGATTTCGAAAATCTGCAAACCAGGTTGATTATCTTAACGCTGTATTTCACAAGGAACTTGTAGAATGGGAATAATGTGACTGGCTTTTCCTCAGCTACTCCAGTTCCAGAAGAATAACAGACTTATAAATGAAATCCTGCATGCTACAGAGAGATTGGGTATTTTCATCTTTACTCAAAGAAAACTTGTCATAGCTGTGATCCACTCAGTGGCATATGAGCATATATAACAATTGTATGTTTCTGGATAACACATATGAACATTGGATTTTGTTCTCAGATGTGGAACTGTGGACTATTCCAAATGGCAAGAAAAAATGTTAACATTATCTATGGAGTTACTGAGTAAAGCAACAGATGAATCTGATCCTTCCTGGACAAGGTAAGATAGGAAGCCCTTTAGGTAAGTACTAGAGTAGTGAAGAATGACATTCTTTGTTAACAGACAAGAGAAAGTGAAAAGAAAGCAAGACGTTTGCTGTGCTGGTAGTTTAGATTGGATTTTTACAACATCTTCATCCTGAATAGACAATTTTACAACAGTAAAAAATAGCTGTGCCTAAATCATTGCTTAAATATCACCAAAGATAAAAAAGGCTTTCCCATAATTTCTTTCAAAAACTTACACCTAACCACCTGCATCAGGAACATTTTGTACTTGTGGTTAGAAATTCAGATTTACCACAGCAAGGGTTTTTCTTTCAAATTATTTAGATATTTTTATCTGATCAGACCCTTCCTTACACAATATATGATCGCTAACATTTTTGGAAGGAGGCTGTTTAGAAATCTTGTAAAGTATTACATTTCACAGCAACCCAGAATTTTGTAGGAGCATCTCATTCTCCTCTCCCAGTGAAAACTGGTAATTTGGATATGCCAAAGTAATTTAAATTTTCTTCTCTAACACTTCTTCACATTATGGATCCTTGGCAACTGTTTTTTTTCCTCTCCCACTGGAAGCAACTGGTGTCCCTGGAAAGCCTCAGGCAAACTACGGATAATCTAAATAAATTTCATAATCTAAAAAAACAAGTCATTATAGTAACAATGATGTCAAATATCCTATTGCAGTTGTACTGACATGGCATACACTGATAGTTAAAGTACATTCACCAATGTCATTTATTTTATGTGTATGGTTAGAAATAGTAACATCTTACAAAGTAGATAAGGCCACTGAATGAGGGTGACTGCAGAAGTCTTAATAAAAGAAACCCAACACATAACCACATCAGCCCCAACCCCTTCTCTCATCTGCTTGCTTTGTCACAGCAGTGCCCTACTGCCTATTTCTGATACCTGGCAGAAAACAAAAACCACACATGTGAGAGTGAAAGAACAATAAAACTAACACAACTGGTATCTTGAATATACAGACTTTCTCTAGTTTCTATACATTTGTCTTGAAAAGCTTTGTCTTGCATGTTTGTTAATGGTGTGTTGCAGTGTGGAGTTGGATAAACACTCCTGCAGGATCTAAATATTTAAGATAAATGCAGCGGCTTTTAATGGAACGGTAGCTTTAACTGAAGTTAATGGGAGTTAAGTGAGGTTCTGCTTTCATTAGAACAAGAACTGTACCATTACTTCACTGGGGCTAAGATTACATATTAAGAACATGCTAATTAGCAAGTATTACACAGCAAGACAAATGTCATGGGGTAGGAATTTTCTGCGTGATATCTGGTTGCATGCTGAGTAACATAATGGCCTGACCTGTGCCTAGGAGTCTTAGGTGGTACAACCGCAGGAAACAAGATCATAATTTCATTTTGGTACTAACAAGATTTTTAATAATAATTGTAATCCTCAATTTTGTAAAAAGGTGTACAGCAAAGAAGAATAATTCATAATAAAAATGGATTGCAGACATACTGCTCAACTAGTGCTTGACAGAAAACTGAAAGGTTCCCAGATAAACTATAACACTGCAAGGAAAGTTACAGTTCCCCCCCTGTCCAGGTCTTTTCAGATCAATGAGATGGAATTACTGTGTCCACAAGTGTCTCAAATCCTGCCATTTCTTGGTAAGTTTACATTCTAACTGTAAATTTAGAATTAATCACAATAACATTTATATTTAAAGTTGTTACAAGTTGGCAGTATTTTTTTTTCTGCCCACATTTTATTTTAATTTATTATGACTATTAAACGGATAGGTAAAACTCCACATCTAAATACATGGATAGAAGAAAATTATGCTTATGTACCTAGTTATTAAGACACTCACCCTACTTCAATATATATCTGTCTACAGATCATGACTTGTTTTAGGCATAAGTTAAATCATAAGAATCATAGCTTTCAACTTTTCACGTTTCAAAGACTTGTATGCATACTTCTATCTCTGTAACAACCTTTAAAACTTCGTATGAAAGTTAAGGATAACACAGGAAACCTTGCTCAGTAAGGATGAGTCTACATTAATATTGCAGTCTCAGAAGCACAACTGTGAATTAAAACTTTCAATCATTTCCATCTACTGCACTTAGGTTCATATTATAGAGGTCCCAGAGCACCTCAACAAGACTGCTGTATTCAGATGAAACTAAACTAGAAGATGCACTCCTGAAACACACCTAATCCACTGCACCTGGTAAACAGTATTCAGCATACTGGAACAGATAAAAAAAGGCAAGGTTGGGTTAAAACTCAAACCTCCAGACTCCTCCCTTTCTACCTGTGCCATATACATGTAGTGTGGATGTTGGGGCTCTGCAGATCCACTCTTGCTGGGGCAACACTATCTCAATGCAGCCACTGTATAGAAGGTCAGAAATGAGAATTTCAAGTTCAATTAACCCTTTTGTAATATTCAGTATGTCAGCTTTTGCAGCTCGTCTCCCAACATCTCAAGTACTTAATTCTTTATGAGCTTGAATTAATTATTTTTTGTACTTAACATAATGAATGTGACAAACACAAGGCTCAGGAAGACTCAGTAAGTAATTAGCATCAGATCACATGCGCAATCATAGTGTAATAGAAAACAAGTCTACTGGAATACATCACGATCAAAGTAAAACTAATTAAAAAAAAAAAACCACCAAAACCAAAAAACCCCAAATGACTCTTCAAGAAGGTGGTAAAAAATATCAGTACTATTTTAAGTATTTCTCTCCTGCTGTTTCTTGACTGCCAAACCAAATACCTTTAAGAAAACAACGCTTAATCAATAAAATAAGTAAATAATACTTTTTGGAAGTGTGTTGCTTCTATCTTCAGAACTACTGACATGCTAATATCCTCTTTGACCCTAACATATAGCCTGATTTGAAAAGACAAGACCATTTCTCTAGTTAGCATTTCTTTTCCGTAATGACATTTGCAATGTACTGAAACTTGCAATGATGTTAACAGATTACCTGGTAATACAGTATATAAAAGGGAAGCTTATTTACAATGGAGTAGCTGTAAGAATATTATTAATAAAGAGAGGGAGGTACAGTTCCCAATAATATTTTCTACACTGTTAGGTTTAACATGGAAATTTATCACATAAAACACATCTGTACAACATATGTGACTTTGGTGTCTTCTTTACAGAGCTTTAATTTTGTTTCATGCAGGATTTTCTTTAAATAAAGAAATTACAGAATTATTTCCAAAACTAACAGAGGAATAAATTGTGCAAAAACTCAGAAGCCATCAAAATACATTTTGTTAAACAATCTATCCGTTCTGTTACGGCACTACTAACCAGTTTGTGATCATAGAGCTCTCAGTGAGGTATTATTTTCTCTTACCCGGAGTTTGAAAATTAAGGCGTCGCAGCTCCACTGGGTCTGTGGGATGGTGAGAGGGGACCTCCTTGCTGTTGGGTATGCTACTCTTTCTAGAATCAGATTCAGCCCTTTTCCTGCATGGAGAAGGTGAATACATGTAAACATAAGATCAAGGTGTTAGTTTGACAAATAAAGGTGCTTGAGTGTTTGTGTTTAATCATTATATTTTAAAGGCAAGAAGCTTGCTTCTGAAAAAGTATACAATCCAGTGCAAAGGTAAAATAATTACGCATGGTGGGTAGGAAAGCTACAATTTGCAACGGGAAAATGAATCTAAGTATAGTAATGTCATAGGGAAAATCGCTGCATTCTGCGCTAAACTGATCCTCTAGGTCATCATTCCTGACACCCAAATAGTTAATTTTTATAAGGCATAACATGCAACTTCCAAAAAAATCACACATTCTCAATTTTAAAAGCTAGCTAGCTAGCTATATCTTTATTAAAAAGTAGCCAAATCTAAAGTATGTAATAAAAAATGATCATACCAAGTTATTACAATCGAATACTTAATGATTTATACACACAACTCTGCACTGCTTATAAAAATAAGCTGCATTTTTTTTATATTTCCTCTACGATAGAGAACAGTACAGAAGACACCTATCCCAGAAGACACCTATTTCTTTCACTTTCTAGGAAGTAAGATCCTGCTTTGTTACCTCTCATCTCTGTAAAAGCTACACTACACATTCTTCATCCATTTGATCACACCTACACATCCAAGGCTCAGATTCTGTATGAATGTTTCTGATCATATTAAGACTTTCACTGCAATAATAGTACTTCTGTGAATCTGTCCAAAGCAAGTGGAGTGAAGGAAGGAAGGGAGGGAGGGAAGGGAGGAACAAGGAAACAAACTTGTGTATGTTTCCCTTTCCCTAGCAAGAAGCAGAGTCCATGTGTGTTCTTAGTCTGACTGTTCTAGTAAAATGGACTCCCATCATTTGGGAGTGTAATTTTCTGTTGCAAAACATGGAGAACTATGTTACACGAATATCTACCACTCTGCAGTTTAATTCAGGAATATGTAAATTTAATGTTTTAATTTTAAGTAGAATCATTCTTCACTAGTACTCTCTGAGTCCTGAATGAAAATGCAAACTGGTTGATATTCTTTATGTAATATAAAATGAAAGTGCAAACAGCAGCAAAGTTTTACTTTGCAAAAACAGAAGTGAGATGATTTTAAGGTGTCCAATATTTGCTTTAACATACCACTGTTACGGGTTTTTTTTTTCCTTTCTTTTTTCCTAATTGACCCACAATGTGCAATGTTAAATCTGTTACCATTCTGCTGTGTTCCCCTCTTAAAAATGCTCCAGTTGATTTCTTGCTGTTCTTGAAATGACGAACACCTTGTGGCATTCATGAAAGGTGCATACAAGCAAGATTTCAAAGACTATGCAAAGAACCAAACAGCAACATCATCACAGGAAGCATTTGAAAGTTACTTGAAAGTTATTATTCCTATGATTTTAGGGGGAGGGGAGAAGTGTTTTGATGTAAAAACACTCCATCTGTTTTGCAGTAAATACCTTAATATATGTATTAATTACTATTTAGTGAAGCGATGAAGCTTTAAATCTGATTCATCTGGTTTTACTCTTTTTTAAAATTATTTTGGAGTAACTTGGTTGAAATTCCTTTTTTACTTTTGAGTTTGACTATTTCAAACTCCTACCACAGTAGCACAGTGGCCTAGTGTTCTTTCTTCTGAAGTAAAGGTGTGTGATGCAGCTTTTAGCAAATATTTTTTATCTATATTTCCTTCTCCTGAAGTCTAGGGATCAGTGGAGCTGTCTAAAGACAAGCTTAATTTACCTTTTTTCCACTTGCAATTCAGTACTGGGCATCAGAACTTCATATTAATCTCCTAAAAGTACTAAAATATCTTCTAATCCTATCTCTGAATATTTTGAATACTTATAGGACAATAGAATGGTTTATTACTTATTATTCTTCTCAGGATCATTCTGGCTTTTTTGTATCTTTCAAGACTACACAAGACATTACAATTCTTTCAGATTATACAGTGGTTTTGATACAGGTGGAAAAAAATCCACAAAGGATAAACAAGATCACTGTAACATTTCCACCTGTAGAACTGTAAGTCAGCACTGACTCTATGTATATAGAGCATTATGGAGATTTAGAGCAGCTAACACTTGACCCACAACCGCGCATTCCCTTTCAGCTGCTTTGGTTATAGCAAAGAAACAGTGTTTTAACTTCTTTAAAACACAAATAAACCTGTGCTATCTCTTGAAAATGTACCCCGTGGTAACACAAAAAACCCGCAGTGAAAATGGGTGCATATATTATATTACTTTTCAGTGCTGTAAACAATATAACAAATCTTTCAGTTGCCTTCATATCAATAGGTTACTGTCTACATTTACTTAGGTTGTCAGATCCTTTGTCTTAGATCATTATCAGGACAACCTCTTTTTTCTCTTTTGTTCTCCATTTCTGGATTAAACAAAGAATGATTACTTTTCACTTCTCACCTGTCAGGTTTACTGCTCCATTTTAATGCAGCAAAGAAGGGAGAAAAGTTGAAATGTTAGTTGACCAGCAACAAACATGGTGAACACAGCAACAGAAGATGTAAGAAATGTTGATTTACAGCGAAGATATATAACTAAACTAAACTAAGAAATCACTGTTAAAAATATTTAATGCTTGGGAACCATAGAATAAATGGATGACACAAGGTTAAGTTTAACGTGACTTCTTCTGTCGAAAAAACAGATCTCTTTCAGACATTATCTGCAAAGTAGGGCCACCTCAAATTTTAGGCAGTGAGATAATGCAGAATGGGTGTTTAATTTAAGCTATCTAAGTAATGTTAACAGTACATTGACAAATGGCATCTCACTGATGTAGCTCCCTCTTACATTCTAGAGAGAAGAGAGACGAGAGGAGGGAGAAGAAGGAAGATGGAAGTGGAGAGCAGAGGAGAAAGAGAAGGAGAGAAACAGGGAAGAGGGAGAGAAACAGGGAAGAGGAAGAGAAAGGCAAGCTAAGAACAAGGTTAAATATGATTTGTACTATATTAAAAGAAAAAAAAAAAAAGAAAAAAAAAAAGAAAACGTTTAAAGCTATTTTACAAAACCAGGTAATAACATGTCAGGAAAACAACAGTACCCTGGAAAGTAAGGTAAGGTATGCATAAATCATTCTCTAACAAAGTATTTCACACCTTTTTAGATTTAGAAGTAATGTCACATACTTAAGGTCAACAATGATATATAGACATCTGTAGTGATTTATGATCTACAAATATCAGCTAAATAGTGAAAATAATTTATTATCTCTCACCAACAGGTTCCACTATACACATGCTGTAAACACAAGGTTTGTCTGCCTTTCTGTCTGTTGATCATAGTAAATAGGGGTTCTACAAACTTTGAATAGCCTGGAGTCCGCAATGACCAATTAAACATGTTATGAAAAAGTTTTTATAGATTCCTTCATTATCAATTTAGATTCCTCCATTTTCATTTCTGTGGGTTTTAACATCTGTTTTTTCTCTTAGAAGCATGTTTCTTCTTACAGCTCAAGATTCAGCAGGTCGAGAGAGGCAATTCTGCCTCTCTACTTCACAGTGGTGAGACCCCATCTGGAGTCCTGTGTACAGCTCTGGTGTCCTCAGTACAGGAAAGACATGGATCAGGTCCAGAGGAGGGCTGCAAAAATGATCTGAGAGATGAAACACCTCCCCTAGGAGGAAAGGCTAAAACAGCGTTGGGGTTGTTTAGCCTGGAGAAGAGAAGGCTCTTGGGAGACCCTATTGCAGCCTTTCATTACTGAAAGGTGGCTTATAAGAAAGATGGGCACAGACTTTTTAGCAGGGCCTGTAGCGGCAGGACAAGGGATAATGTTTTTAAACTAAAAAAGGGTAGATTCAGACTAGGTATGAGGAAGAAATTTTTTACAGTGAGTGTGGTGAAATGCTGGAACAGGTATCTTGGAGAGATGGTAGCTGCCCTATCCCTGGAAACATTCCAGGTCAGGTTGGATGGAGCTCTGAGCAACCTGATAAACTTGAAGATGTTCCCTGCTCCTTGCAGGGGGTGTAGAATAGATGACCATTAAAGCTGCCTTCCAGCACAAACTATTTTATGATTCAGAGTGCCCAAATTCACTATGTTCAAAAGATTCAAGCTTAGGCTCCTGTCATCTAAACCAAATCAAAAAGCTGCACTTTATAAGAGCAAGCAACACAGAAGTCTGTCAAGACAGTTTTCATTCCTTTTCCCTACAACTGGAAACCCACTTCACAAACAAACCTGATTCCAGAAAGATCTAGAGGAGTATTTTGCTCTTCATCAGTGAAAGGCTGAAATTGGAGAACTTCTGATTTCTTAAAAACCAGGAGGAACAGCCATATAGATTCATGTTTAGAGTGTGGGTGGGGTGAGGGAGAAGGGATGAAAGGATGCTTCATGGGGATGTGCACTCTCTTTGTAGTTTGTCAGCTTCTGAGATACATTGAACAATTTCTAGAGGTCTTTAACATATAATAACTACATTCATAACCATCTAAATTCTGTGTAACTGAACATGTGTCACACATTCAAAGTGAGACAAAAGGATTTACTGTAGGTCTGCCTAAGCTGTAGGTTGCAGCAGGGTAGTGCTTCTATCAAAACCACCCTGAGATACAAACTATGACTCAAACAGTCTTCATAATGGTTAGGCATTTCCTCTAGGGGAGGCTTAGCCTGCACCATCTCTGTATCTAGGTAAGTGGTTGCCTTTGTTTGAGATGTTCGATATAAATCTTACTATGCTGTACATTTTACTCCATGTTTGAGCTAGCAAAAAAAATATTTTCTAGAGGGCAAGAATATGGCCAAAATGAAAGTAATGTTTAATTAATTTACTTGGATCCCTAAATTTGATTATTTTAATTTATGTCAAATAGATTAAAGATCTGCTCCAAAATTATTCCCTCCCTTCACTACGACTGCAGGATGGTATCACTGCTGCAATGACAGAGAACACCAGACTGATCACTGGCCAAGTCAGTTCCATTTGCCAAGACATCAACTCAGGGAAGTCAGGAAATTCAACTGCAACTCAGAAAAAAAATATATTTTTTTTTCTGTAAGAACAGTAGAACAGGTTGCACAGAGAGGTTGTGGAGTTTCCATTCTTGGATGTACTGAAACTTGCCTGGCCATGCCTTTGAGCTATATGTTGTAGCTGGCCATGCTCTGAACAGGGCTGGTACTGGGCAATCCCCAGAGCTGTGACCCTTTGGTTCTGTGAATCTGTGAGCTGTTTTGCACACTGTACATTAATCAGTCTCAAATGTGTTGGACATTATATTGCAGCTACAGCTGACAACAGCAAAAACTACTCCAGTATTCTCCCCATCTATTATTGTTAAGTACAAGCTGCAATGACCTTTTGGCTATATTCTAATATATAATCCAAAAATATTTCTATGAAGTATCTTTGCTTTCAGATTTTAAGAAGAGTAAATGCAGAGGCAATAACTTTTATAAAAACTGACTAACAAATAATAAAGGGGTCAAACATGCACCCCTAATCTTTGGGACAGTTAAATATGCTTCACACCGATACATTAAAATTATCCACAATATCTGTGATAGCATCTGTTTTAAAGGAAGGCAAGAATTTTGCCCTTAAAATGATTATTTTAAAAACTGCGGTCAACCTTTCTCTATGAATGAAATTAAAATGTAATAGTATTGCAAATCAAGAGATTAGCAGTCCAAGTCTGTTTATAAAGGCTTGTATGGACAAAGGGAAATAAGCACAGCTGACCATTACTGGAGTTACTACACTTTGCAATTCAAAACACAGGGTCATTTCCCAGTCATCTTCTGACTACACATTCTTCAAGATCATCTTCCCCTTTGTAACATTTTTCACGTGTTTTCATCTATCAAGCAGACACCCTCTATCCTCTGTTTTCTTCTCTCCCTATCCTAGCTGTTGCACCTATGCCCTAACATATTCTAGAAATATAATTGTAAAATTTCCTGTATCCATGAAAATTCCTATTTCCCTACTTTTTATTGTACCATGTCCAACTCCTGTAGCCACAGTAATTCCCTTTAACAGAGTTAACTAAGAAATTAAATTTCCCTGTTTTCTCAGAGCCCTATGCTAAACATCCCTACTGTCTTGTCTGGTTATTCCTGCTTTACAGACAGTAAAGCTATCAAACTCTAGCTGTCAGCTTGAATCCAGATACTCTAGAAAAAAATATCCAATTACATATTACTTTTTTAATAGAAATGAAAAGTTTACAGAGAACCACAGAATGGTAAAACTGCAGTCATAATTTCTCAGAGATAATTTGCCAGCTCAGTGCAGTTTAACAATTTACAGCTTATAGCTGAAAATACAAAAATAAATAAATACATATGGACACTGAACAGTTCTAGTACCAATAGTAAATAACAGATGGAAAATGTGTCCCCCATTTTCAGTGAATGACAATCTCTTCACACTACTGATGAACAAATTCTACCTGCTCATTTGTGGAATATTCCTATAATGTTTTTGGTAATAGAGCTGAAGATTGTGATTATGGTTCCACAAATGTAATCAATATTTCCAGAAGCAGTTACACATCTGCTTTATATGCTATTGTTTGGATTTGTTCTGTAGTATGGGAGTTTTACTTTTAATACTCCAAAATAATCAGAAGTAAGGAGTATTTCAGTTTTAGCACATCTCTAACAACCAGTTTTTGAAGTGACAGACGCAAACAGAGGTTCACTGGTTGCTAATTGGATTAGATAGGCAAAGACAGTAGGCATTAACAGAAACTTTTATATCTGCAAGCAATAGGCTGTGTATGAAGCTCCTGTATGATTACAGTGCCAAAAGCACATTCTATAAATGTGTACCTGTTTGAAATCTAAAGCTAAGGTTAACCCTGGACTGTTTTTTTTTTTTTACTGCTGAACAGAGATTTCCCTTTCCAAAACCTGAACCCAGCTCTCTATATGCAACTTCAGAGGTATTTGACTAGAGACAATTAGGATGGGAAGAGCACAGAGGCTAGCAGAATTTAAATATTTATATGCAGGTGATAGCATCATACCCATTACTTTTAGAAGATACACTTCATTTAATGAAATTATCCCAAGTGTGCCCCCCCCCCCCCCCCCCCGAGGTCAAAGCATCTTTAAAATATTCCCCAACGGATCTTAATCAATATATTTAAAAAATGTATTAGGAACAAAATCTGAACATTAAAATAAAATTTGTGGGTTTGATTGTTTGGTTTTGATTAAGTATCTTGACTTCTGTGAACTTATATACAATGTAAAAGGCTACTATGTGTACATTAAGGCATCATACACAGTATTCATCTAGTAAGTTGTAAGGCAAAGGAAAGCTCTTTCTGTAATAGCAAACATACATCTGTGTCACAGACAGTGAAGAATCATAGAATAGAATGGTTTTGGTTGGAAGGGACCTAAAAGATCATCTAGTTTCAATTCCCCAGCCATGGGCAGAAGTGTAAGTGAAGTTTGATCTCATTTCAACATTAGTAGAAAACAACTATTGACGTTTCCCTAGTCTCTCAGTTCAGAGCTTAAAGTTCATACAGGTACACTGCCAAATTGAGGCTAACCATCAAAAGTAATGACTCTACTTGAGTGGAGATGAAAATCACGTTTAACATCAAGCTAAATGTAATGCCTAATGATTATTATTACACCTCTAAAAATAAGTTTTTAGAAGTCAAATGTGCAAATTCTATACATATTTGTATGCAAGCATGTACTTTCTTCATAAATGTATGCAAAATGGAAAAAACATTTAAATGCAGAAATGTTAATAGAGTGTCATCAGCAGAAAAAATTTACCCACGTACCTGTAATTATTGGAAACTTTCAGTCAATCTACTAAAAATTCTGCAGTGTTCTGGAAACCATTAATAAATATGGAAATATGCCAAAGGAATGACACTACAGTAGTACAAAAAATATACTGTGGAACAGTGTTATAAAATGGCCAATATATTAGGAAGTTACATGCCTGTTAAGAAAACTAAAAGATAAACTTACCTTTTATAAAGAAGTATAGCAATAACAATGCAGATGATAAACACCACTGCAAGAACTGGCCCAACAACCCAAATCAAGCCTTCTTCCTCATCTGTAATTGGTTGGGGATCAAGATCCATCGAAACAACAGGATCAGAGTATGGGCTGGTTGCATACATGGTCTATACAAATAAAATGCATCTTACTTAATGATAAAGCAGTGCATTTAAAATATCAATAATACTAGATTTAAAACAAATATATATAAGATAACGATGCAATGAATATAGCAATATGAAAATTCTATTTTTCTTTGTTAGGCAGTATATAAATTTGTAAAGTGAACAGCATGTTGTTATCACTACCTCTATTTTGTGCTCCATGTATTAGCAGTGATCTGCAGACAAATGAGGTAACACAGTCCTTGACAGGACACTTCGCAACTTAAACAGTTAATAAGAAAATGTTAGGAGGACTATAACATATTGGTTACTCTTTTATGCTTTTTATTTAGTCTTATATTGGCTTAACACTGTTTCTTCCAGCAAGATATGAAAGGATACTCCTGAAAGAATGAGAGTACATAAGTAAAAACAAAGGGTACCGAATGTCCGAGGTTCCTAGAAAATGAAACCTTTGGCAACAGCAGGGTGCATTTTGAACAGTTAAAAACTTTGTGACAGAGTGTTCTTACAGAAGATGGAGACAATCTGAATTTAAACAGGTGAAGCCACTGTAGAAGTTAAATACTGGAAGTCTTTCTTAGGGATGGAACTTGAGTTATGAACCAACAGAGGCTGCTGGAAATCTTTGCCTTACTGGATGGTGTAAAACCAGCTGGCCTAGGATAAGACCTGTGATAAGAAAACAGTCTATTTTTTTTTTTATTCTGGTCTGACCTGATATGTCTGATCTATGGCTGAATGCAGAGTTAAAATTACAGATAGAAGAGGGTGAGAGGCCAGCCTGCTAAATCTGGATCACGTAAAGAACTCAGAGCTACAGCAAAGTCAGATGTGGACAATGGTTTGTACTTATTTCTTGTCTTTTCTGGAGTGCCTCTACCAGCACTAAACTAGGATTTGAAATACAGCTCATGCAAAGGACTTAAAAACTTGATTCTGCAGTAGATCAGGAATGCCAGTTAAGAAAGAATAGGATAACTAGGAGAAGAGGTTGATTTTCTTTTACCATGTTGCACTGTATTCTGAAAGATGCCCTAAGCCAGGACTCTTAATCAAAGGAGATGTGTGTTTTTCACACTTCATTTGGCCTTGTTTTGGGCTCTGTGCTAAAAGAGTGTCTGGGTTTGAGACTGCATTAGGACCAGCAAAGCTGAGACATTCACACTACCTGGTACAGAGCTAGTACCCATGCCAACTATGTCCAGTTATATTATGCTCTTTTACTAAGTCTGACAACAGTTTTGAGTGTCCATGTTACATTCCTGAAAAATCTGAGCTGACTGACATTTTTTCCCAGCTTCAGTATTCTCAAAAAGTAGAAAAAAGCTCATTGCTACAGTAAAAAATTCTTTGTGTTTAGCCTCTTCCTTTGGAGCAGGCAGAAAAATATTCCTGGAAAGGGATACAGAGGGGTAACAGTATCAGCATTTACTACCTGTTCTCCAATAAATAGGATTTTCCTTCTAATTTTCAACCTACCTCTATTAATGACTGATTTAAACTCATTCATTACTTTGCCAAATTTATCTTTTTTTTTTTTTTTTACTTACCCTTTGATAACATGCTTAACATATTTATAGACTCTAATCCTAAGTTCTCTCAGCTTCCCTTTCACTAAGTTAAACAAATTCAGACCTCCCCATGCCCTCTTGTAAAACAAGTTTTCCATTCCACAAAACAGAGAAATTGTGTGTTCCCTGAAGGAGAAACCTTATCTAAAGAGCATTTTGAAGACTGGGAAAAACACTCCTTCCAAATTACAATTCATACACCAGTGGGATCCATAGTCCTAGAAGAAAACCAGACATACCGAGAGAAGCTGAAGCTCATTCACCCTTATAAACTCTTCACTCTCTGATAATCACAAAGATGTTTCAGATTGCATGCTAAACCAGACATTGTCCATACTGTAAGAGTAGTAATGCCTTTTGAAATCTTCAACAAGAGACCCCTGGATATATTTTGCCATACCAGTATTTTCAGCTGTAAACATAAACCCCTATTTATTCATGTGTTTTCATCCTGATTTCTCTCTAACAAAGTAGTAATCTTAGGGTTATATGAAATGACCAATGCCTTAAATTAATATAGAAAAATAAATAAGAAATGGTGCTTTGTATCAAAAAGATCAGTTTTAGTACAGGTAGCTTCTGACACACATTTTTTTGGCTATAATCAAACTTAATATCCAAAAACTGTCTACTCTCTCTAGTTTGAAACTCTCTCTAGTTTGAAACTCTCTCATGCTCTCTTCAGAACTCTCTGTCTACACAGCCACTGTCAAAAAGCGAAAGAGGAACTTCTGGTTTATGTTAGAGCTTCCAGGAGGCACTTATTTTATTTTCAAATGAAGCTACGTATCCCACAAATATTCAAATTGAAACTACTTCCTCACAGTGTTTAAGTAGACAAATTCTGTTGACATTGAGAAAACAACTGTACAGTTACATATTGGAAGCATTTGACTAGAATTCCAATTATTGGTGTAGGAGTTTCTAGTGGATGAGCCAGCAAATGCATCTGTCAGGTTTAGATAGCAATTAGAAAGATACCATATTACACTGTATGTCAAACTATTAATGTGTATTGCAAATTCTTTCAACAGCCCTACTTCTGTCTTTTTATTTTTATTTTTATTTTACTATATTACATGCAGTAGATTAATTCACACATAAAGGGACATAACTACAAGGTGAATTACATAAAGAGGAATGACAGTTCATTATTTAGCTCACCTCAGGAATTTTCTTTATTGAATTATTTTCTAACTTTCTAACAGTTCAACAGATAAAGTTGTTACAGAATAACAAACTTAAGAGGCTAGTTGTGCATGTCTCTGATTCAAGGGATCTTCCCAAGAATCCTGATTCTCCAACACCACTATTCAATGGCAGCAGAATACACAAGAGGAACTCCTTTTATAACATGTTGAGAAACATGCTGCTGTGAAGTTCATGCCTCAGAACCTGTGTCAATGATCTCAAATAGCAGAGCATGTAATTTGCAAAGGATCACAATACAGCTAATAAAAGGTGATGTTTAGGTTTCCATTATACACAGAAGTAACAAATAAAGACACAAGCAAAATAGAAAAGTTAAAGGGATTAATTCAAACTAAGCAAGGAAACACTTGCTTTAGTGATGCCCTGACTTATATTGTAAAAAAAAATAGGTTTTGGGAAGTGAAAGAAGCACAGAAAGCTGTTTTCGTTATTGTGGAAAGGTAATTTTGGATTTAAAAATGTTAACTAACTTACAGATTCTGAGTGCTCCATTACAGCCAACACAAAGAAGACATATTCTTGACCACTCTGCAGTTGCTTATTCTCAAAGCCACCGTAATGCTTCTTATCCCCCAATGTGAACTCGGTAGGAAGAACTTCAAAGTGAGCTGCAATATATGGCTTTAATTCAACTTCCCTCCCAAGACGAATGCTTCTCCGCTTCCTAGCTATCTCCTTAAGCAGCTTCAGAATGAAAGGCGGGTGGGGGTGGGGGTGGGGTGGGGGTGGGGAGAGAGAGAGAGCGAGAGAAAAAGTAAGAAAAGAAAAATAACTGTAAACAATTTTAATGTTTTAATGTAAATTATTTACAATGTAATGAGAAAATTTAATGCATGACCAGGAACTACAAAAATACAATATATTCACATTTCATGGGGGCTATCAGTATCACTAAATCAATTGCAAAATCCTGAGTTCCTTGTCATCTTTGTTAAAATACAATATTAGATAGCAATTGTACTGTGCAGACTACAAACATAAAACAATTAGATCAATTTTCAGTTTCTGATATTGCTGTCTCTAGGGCAACAAAAAAGCTAACACAGCAATATCTCTTCCTTGAGGACATATATATATACACACTTATCATATTACACATCACATATATACGTGTATGCATATATACATAAAGTAATTCATAGAATAGAATCATAGACTCATTTCCAATGGATAAAACCTTTAAGATCATGAAGTCCAATTGCAACCCTAACACTGCCAAGTCCACCACTGAACAATGTCACTAAGCACCGCTTCTATACATCTTTTAAATATTTCCAGGGATGATGACTCAAACTGGGCAGCCTGTTCCAATGCTTGACCACCATTTCAACGAAGAATTTTTCCTAATATCCAGTCTAAACCTCCCTTGGTGCCACTTGAAGCCATTTACTCTCATCCTGTTAGTTGTTATCTGGGAGAAAAGACCAGCACCCTCTTTTCAGATAGTTGCAGAGGGAGATGAAGTCTCTCCTCAGCCTCCTTTTCTCCAAGATGCAGCCTAACCAGTACCACGTTCAGTGGGTCAATCATTTCCCTAACGCATAATGAATATGCAAGGTACTATCTTATCTCTTGTTTGATAAAACAAAACTTACTAACACGTATGATGTCATTAATTAAAAATGAGGAATAAAAAATGCAAAATTGAAAAAAAAAATCCCAGTTTCTGAAAATCAATTTATATTAACTTTAACTTTTTCTGGTAACTCTGAAATACAACTCAATAGAAAGTACCTATGAATAGATGAATAGCTCTTTTTTCCTTTCTTCCCATCCCCACCCCCCATTCTCTCTGATATGAGAACTACCAAACACACTGTCAATATTATCTTATTATCCCACAGAAAAGAGTGCTTTCCAATGTACTTCAGAAACAGTAAATTAAGTGAAGAGGAGTTTATAGGAGTGATAGTGATTTGTAAACGTATCTTCCATCCCAAACGTGATATTGATGGGTATTTTACTTGTTCAAAAGCACCAAAAATTGTGTTTGTACAACACTATACAATAGAATGGTGAAAGGAATCAGTAGCAGGACTGATGAATCCTAAGATGGCTTTTCTAAGGCCAGACTACAAAATATTATCTACCACCCTGTCATACGCAACTCACACTTCAGATTTTAATTAATCTGGCTTTCAAAACATAACTTTACCTTGTTTCATAAAATATTTCTTCTGATGAACAAAGCTAAAATTTACATCAGCACATTTATGACAAGAGAGATGCTAGGTTCAAATTTGTAAAGCCTATACTAATTAATGAAGGAACTTCAGTTCAGCTGGTATAATGCATTGATGAGTTACTTATTAAATCAGACAAATGCTTACTCAGTATCTTTTATCACTTTAGGTACACTGGCACTCAACAAATATTAATCTGATTTGATTACAAGGGGATGGAACTTTTCCTGGGTAGTAAGTGATGACTTCTAAGGCCTCTTTATGGTTCCCCTTGTTTTCCACTTATGAAATTTATTCAGTGTCCTGTAGTCGCAGACTATTAGACAATAATAAATTTTTCCAAGGTCACACAGTTGTTTTAGGCTTTTCAGCACAGACAGTGCTAATACAACATATTAGCAGAAACTTCTTTGCTAAGAGGAGGAGACAAATCTCCAGAGCTAGACAGAGATCAATGAAAAAGGAGATTAAAATCTCATCTTCAGTATGCATTCTCATTTTAAAGAACATGATTAGTCAGGAAAGTGCTCTCCTTCTTTGGCCTCTTCTTCAGTGTTAGGCCTCAGACCTCTTCTTGCCTTCCCCATATGGGATCTTGTGTTTTGCAATTACAAAATTAACAATTTTGATGCATGTAAAATTATTTAGTATTCACTGTGCTACCGAGACAGAAGCTTTTAATACTGTACTTCAACACCCCTTCTCTTTGAAGTACATATTTCAAACACAGGCTACAGATAAAACACAGAAGCAACCTGTACCACTTGGATCCAAACCTCCTTAGCACTGAGGGTATTTGGATGTTACCCCTTCAAGAAGTACGCAGTCACCTGCTTTCCAGCTTTAAGGCTGAGTCTGTTTTCTACCAATTTCCATGCTCCAACACAAAAGCTGGTACACTGCAATGGATCCCCTGAGCAAAAAAGAACTGGCCATAATTTGAGACTAGAACTCATTATTCATTACTCAAGGACTCTATTACAATCAGCACTCCATATTTCTCTTTCATTTTTCCTGAACAGTTTAATGAGCAGCTAGAGTAAATTTGCATGGTATAAAAATGAGGGCAGTAGAGAACTGTAATATTAAGATTTCTATTTAGTTGCTTTACTGAAGGTGACTCTTACATCTGCTGGTAGTTTCCTACGCCCTGGGTAGTTACTGAAGGCAGAACATGAGGCAGAGACTGACCCGACTTTGTTCCAGTTGCTTCAGCCCTTTTAAGAACTGCTGAGGGAAGCACTCTATGAAAAGTTTGTATCTATGTGAAGCTATCTTTTATAAGGATAATAACAGCTATGCAGAGTGTTGAGCACTGACTATACAAAAGTGTGCTGAAACACAAAGGCAGATACCCAGGTAATAATAATGTGATATGTATACTAACTGGAAGTTAGGAGCTGTAAGTACTGTAGTAGGCGGAGAAGTACATGGCTTAAGCCATCCCTGAAAAGAACTGGTATTTTTGTGTATGGGTACAGTCTCCACTGGAATTTAAAGTTATCTGTGTGGCTACCTCAAATACACTCTTTATCTTATGTTTCAGGAAGACACCATATTTACAATTTATATTTTCAATAATTCATAATAAAATGTCAAAATAGTGCAAGAGTACTGCAATACATAATTAGATTGCAACTGAAAGGGGAAGAGAAATGTCGGACCTTAATCATTCTTGCATTTAAATTAGTAACATAAAATGCATACATTTAATAGATAACAATGCTGAAGTACTGTATTACAGTGGGTGAAGTGATCAGAAGCTGAGTTTTGGCTATGAATGCAAAAAGTTAATTAGCCTGAGTCAAGCAAAATCTGTTTAACTTTTTCAAAGGTAATTATTCATCACCTAAGGCCAGCTAAACTTAGATGTGTTTGTGTGTAGATAAAAATTTTGTCTGTGACATTGATGATACTTGACTGAATAGACCTCAGATGAACTTCTGGCCTCATTCATGTTTCATATATAATGTGGTTGTTGCCAAATATCATTACTTGCACATATATTTTCTGTTTTACTTTATATCAGGATTCCAACAAAATTGCTGAATTCATGCCGGCTTTTACTTAGGTTTTATTGCTTACAAATCTGAAGTATCCCTACTAGGTAATACCTACAGCAAATCATAACAATTTGTTTATATTTCTTTTATTTGCATGACATATCTATTTAAATACAATAGATCTCATGATATGCAAAATAAAAAAAATGAGTTAATAAAAATTATTTTATCTCTTATATCTATTTTTTCAGATAGACAATATCTTGTCCATTGTCTGCCCCTATAAGATTCTGCAACTTCCATAGTTTCTTTCAGAATTGAGATTCAAGAAATCAGGAAGATTAGGTAACTACAATAAGGCTGGAGAGTCTTTTGGACTGGTCATTAATGTACTAGGGTTAACACTCCAAAGTAGTGTTTTCAGCAAATACTTTTCTTCTGAAAATTTAAGCAAAGTATTCGAGACATAGCTCTTTGGAAAACCTATTGCCCTACCCTTTCTGATACTAGCCAGACACCTGAGATTGTACTAAAAAAATATATGCACTCAGAGTGTAGTGTGGTTAGTTTATCTGTGGGTTTTTTTTTCCTCAAATTTAGTTGCTGTGTCACTGCTTTCACATGTTTCTCAGGAACAGTACATCTAATTAACAATAAGCATATATTTCCTAAACTTGGAACTAAACCAGTCTTTTAAGTAACAGAAACTGGATGAGTTAGCATGAAATACAGTTTCTGCCTACTTTCAATTTTTTCCCTACTTAGTACTTACTATATGTATTGCTGGCAACTGTAAAAGATGTATCAAGGGTTTTCATTCTTTATCAGAAATAATATTCATTTTCCAGTCAATGCATATCTTATTTCTTCCACCATTAATTCTACAATGTGGTCTCAATTATATCAGTAGAAGTGGGAAACAACCTATCCTGACCCAAATATTTCTGAATTAATAAATGCTCTTTATCAATCTGTTATACAGATTAATGCACTGCAACTTGCAGGATGATTAAAATGACCCTTTGTTATGGGAATCAGCAGGACCCGTAGAATTTAATTGCCAAAAAGTTCAATGTCATCTGGCACCTATCCTTTAATCTGTTAATGCTGCTGAATGTGACTACCGTCTTTGGATGTTAAAAGTATGTGGTAATATTAAATCAGTTTTCCATTACTGTACGGATCTTGCTGTCAGAGTTTTATTGCTTAACTGTATTTGATGTCACCTAGGACTATGATCATGAGCTGATGGCATTTACTATCCAAGATCTGTCAAAAGGAAGAAGTTAATAGATCAAAGCCAGTCATTGCTGCAATTGAATCAAATGAGACAATCGCATAAATGAAGCTGGTCAAGAGGAAACACAGACTTCAGTCAGCAGTAATGAAAACCATGCCTTCCTTTGAACAGTTGTTTTTAATGTTCTGATTAAGGATCATCCTGTTTTCGTACATATTCTTCTTCTCCTTTTCTGACCAGAAAATTAGTCTAAGACCGAAAGAGCTCTGTTTATTTTTTGAAAGCTTTCTGCAGCAGTGTTAGTGAAGATCTTTATTTTCCTCACAATTTTGTCTAAAAATTGAAATTGATATCCACTTTGTCAGTGGAGGAGGTAAAAAAACCCTTGTGATTGCTCACTAATATTCACTACTTCCCAGGGACTGTATTATGGGAAGTATAGGGTGACACATCTCTGTAACATAAAACTCTTTAATTCACCAAAATAAAATGGAAAAATAGACAAAATCCAGTCAAAAGATCACTAAATCAGAGGTAAAGAAACTCTGACTATGATCTCTGGTCTTTGAATTGCAGAAATATTACATGTACAAACTACCATAGCGTCTGAATGAGATCTAAAATACTAGCCAGATACAACAATAACAACAATAACAACACCACCTGTCTTTTGTATAGTGCTTTCATATGGTTCTCTCTAAAGATATTTTAAATTATAAATATTAGTATTAATCCAGATTAACAGATTGAAAGAAGAAAGACAGGTTCACATGATCTATATTGTCCTTCAGTATAACAGAAGACAGGACTGAATGCTGATGCTATACTTCCTGGAATTATTAATGTATTAATAACATAATGAATTGATTTGTAGTATTACTGGGCTTATCTCTAAAATGAAAGTACCTTTCCATCCTTTGGGTTAATATAATTTATCATGTTGAATGGCATCATGAGTTGCTCTTTCCTACTTCATTCATTTATTTCTGAGAACAAACTGTCAGTAGAATGGAGACTACCATAAAAGTTTACTAACCAGAAGCATTCCAGTATGTGAGAATCAGGTAAAAACACTGCAAGAAGGTCAAATGTTAAATTGCAGTGCAAATTGCAAATTAGCATTTGTTACAGGCTTAGTAAACACCCCACTAATGAACCAGACCTTTATTAGAGTTCATATCATTGGTGATTTAGCTTTTGCTGACAACTCATTTCACCTCCTGCACTTTTGTATTACGCTTTACAATAGGAAAAAAGTAAAATATTAATATCAACAAAGATCAGACACTTTGTGTGCTTTATTGCAACTTAATGTCTTTGTTGGCTTCTAATTTAAAGTAATTTGAACTTCTGTTCCAGTCCCCACAGGCTACTTCAAATATAAATATAAAATATCCTGACAACCAAGACTTCTAAAACTGGTGAGTTAATCACATACCACTAATAAGACTGTTTTTTTAATAAAGAAGAATACGACAATAAAACCATACATTACCTCATCTAGTTCCATTTCATCTGGACTCTCCCATGGTTTGATAAACTTTCCACGAGACCTCTTTAAAGGCACAATAACTATGTAATAACCTCTGTAAAGGAAACAGTTGGACAAAAGTGAGGTTGAAGGAAAAGGAATATAGAAATTGGTGGAGTGGATGCCTGTTCAGAGGAACTTACGAAAACAGCGGTATGCTGAAAGCAAACTTTTTCTCATTATTATGTTACTGCTGCCTTCCAAACACAGTTGTAAAGATTCACATTCTTGAAAACACATCCAGCGTAAAACATTTGACAAACAAATGGCACTAATTACCTGCCTTTTCATGTAAACATATAAATATGTATAAGAAACTTTAATTACAATGTTCTAAAATGCCTATGTGTTTGACTGCTGTTCATTTTTTCATTTGAAAGACAAGAGCTTTGGGATATTTGTGCCTTGTCACCCCCAACCCCCTAAACTAAAACATATTACCATATATTTAATTCTCAATTATCACCCCATCTTTCCCCATTTTCATGTATAATCAGAATAGTGGGATAACATAATGTGTTTGTTGATGCCAATAAACAGAAATTAAAGAAGACATAGCATATACTCCACCCACACACTCTTTACTTTTGAGAATCAATCACCATCACCTTTACCTACTTAAGTATTCTGTTCACAGTTATAGATGACAGAATTTCAGGTATTCTGTCTTTGTGGCTAGGATTTGCAAATTACATTTACCAGTTTTCCTCAGAAACATTTTCCTGAAAATATCTTCCTCCTCCTTGTCCTCCACAATGGAGACTAATAAATTATACTTTCTAGTGTAACGGAGATATGGCACTTTCCTTGTTTCCTTCACAAAGCCTGGATACATGTCAGGCAGATCCATAATTTCACATTAGTGTGAGGAAAAGCAGTAGAATCACACAGCAGGACATCCAGGATGGTATAATGTAAATCTTCTTGATAAACACACTTGTCAAAAGGCAAGCATTCTCCATCTCAGAGGAGATGGACAGAAGCTGCTTTCCTTTGTTTCTCACAACAGAATATTAAGAAGGTATCTCTAGCTCTACATTGTAGAAGATAATTTTAGTGTCTCATGGACCATCTTCTTCTTTTCCTGTCTGCAATTTTTCACAGACTATTCAATCTTCCACAGCACTGACTATTCATTTTACTCACTCAATGCAGCTGAAAAACCTAAAGTAATTAATGAAAGTGAGTCTACAGAAAAGGACCTGCCTTACAAATGATGAAAATCTATTTCAGTCTAAAGTGACTCTATAAACTATCTTGCTTACATACCAGCACATGCCATTGGTCCATTTTAATGATCTCCTCTTAATTAAATCCCCTTCCCATAAAAGAAATGTCACGAAAGTTTCAATTTTTAACAACTGCAGTACATATTTATTAATTCTTGTGTTAAGAAATCTGGGAAATCTTTCTGTAGAAATGCTGAGCTCCAACAGGAGATGTTGGAAACAAGAAGGGTTGGCCACAGATTTTTAACTTGCTTGCTTGCTGTATCCATTAATATTCCATAGTATGTAAAATCTGCAGCATACATTCTTTATCTGTGTATACAAAAACTACAACCTACATAACTTTTCTTTAACACATGCCTAAGAATCAAGACAAGCAATTGAGAACTGGCCCCTATATGTCATTCAGACGTAACAGATATATCTGCTGGATGAACTGCATAGCAGTCTCTTACTTATCCCTTTTTTTTCTCCTTCTTTTTCTTTTTTAAGCTAACAGTGTTCATACTTTTTTTCCAATCAAGCAACATCCAGCATGTAAATGTTACTTTCACACTTTTTCACACTTTCTTCATGTGTGCCTCCCGCCCATAACTTTGATCATCCACTAAGCCTTTCAGCACATACAGAGTATTTTAAAGCTAAGAGCACAAGTACATCAACAGCAAGCAGAAAAATGAAACTGTTCACATTAAGTATAAAGTCCTGCAAACTGTAAAGGACAACAAAATTCTGTTGTTTCTAGCTAACTCCAGAAAATGTAGCATCTCTTGAAAAACATGATTTATTATTTTCTTTATTATTTGCTTGTTTGTTTTGAGTTTGGGTTTTCTGGTGTGGTTGATTGGTTTTGGGTTTTGGTTTTTGTTTTTGTTTTGGCTTTTTGCTGTTTTTTTTTTTGTGGAGATGGTAGAGGGTGGGAAATGGAGGGTTTCCTTGGATATTGCTTGAACTACTGAGTACTACAAAGGCTAAAGTCTTCCATAAAACTCTGTTCTAAGACTTTGCAAAGATGAATTCAGAGAGATTCAGAGGAACATGAACTGTCCTTTAGATGTAAAAATTGCTTTGTATTAGCCCAAAATACTACAGGAAAATGAAGAAATTGCTCACATGAGATACCAGCAAAAGGGATTCATCTTACCTAGCATAAGGTGAGCTCTGCTCCAATTTCTATGCCGCATCACCACCAGACATTGAAATAATGACAATTACTTCTACCAACTTTAAAAAATATACAAAGGCTTTTATAACATTACCGTCAATCCCATTAGTATTTACCTATAATTCATCAGAGCAAACCATTAACTGTTTCACCTTCTGCGTAATCAGTATTATTGAAAGATTCTCAGTGTATAATACTGCATTGTAAGATGGAGATAAACATGAGCTTATAATGTATCCATAGAGAAAGAACAACTATAAAAATGTCAACATAATTATTACATAAAATTGTTCTTCCTATGCAAAGACTATAGCTGTAATAATCTTAGTTTTTGCATCAAATAAGCTTTTTCTGTTCAGCATCTAGTTGCTTTGGTATGCCTGCTTCCAAGGGTCAAGTCATTCTTTTTGTTGTTGTTTCGTTTTTCTGTCTCAAGCCTAATCATATTTTCTTAGGAAATAAATAAAGAAGGAGGAGATACATTATTTTCAAAATTGGCAGTTGGACCCCATAGATTTAATGCACCTTTCCTGATGTCACATAGCCTTTTTCATTTTTTTACACTACATAGAAGAATGGCATCACCTTTTTTTTCCTCTTCTATCTTCTGCTATTGTTTGACCAGCTACCCTGCACTTCTTTCTCTCTGTGAATGGTCTGTTTCATAAATCTTTTTTGACTTATTCCATCTTCAGTCTTCCTTAGCTGCATTTGTTACTGACCGCATCTTACTCAATCTAATGATAATGGCTACATTTTTCAGTTTTTCATCCTTTTAATGTCTCAAAGTCATTTCTTTCTTGACCTCACCTGCCTCAAAATCCTTAGTCAGTAATGAAAAAGGGGAGCAGCCTTCTACAAAGCCATCAGTAAAAATCCACCAGGGAGAGGACAAGTTGAATCCCCAACAGTACTTAATAACTTGTTCATTTTCCTCCCCACTTCCTTTATATTACACATGAGAATCTTCTAGACCAACAAGAATCACTATAAGCAGAGCAGTAACACTTATTGATTGTACCATGCTTCATGTTTTCTTGGCAAATACTTATTGTCTAAAATTCCTAATCCCTGCTGACCGTGTGCTGCCAGCTCTTTAGTCCTATTTCTGCTGTTCAAATCTCCACAGCATCTTTTCCCTCAAAACCTAAGTAACCTATAGTAACCTCTTCGCCAAATATTTCAGCAAAAAATCCTTTTTAATTTCTGGGACCAGTGGAGAGGACCTGAGAGTTTTCTTTTAATAAGAATTTTAGAATTTGTTTATGTGAATTTATCTAAGTGTAGTTGCAATTCTTCAAAACTCCACAGAATTCTGGGGTGACCGGGGCTGAGTACTTCAAGGTGCTGCAGCTAGGCAGCGATCCATCTATGGGTTATCCATTTTTCTTGAGAAGATACATTGTTCAAAACACAACTGGCTTCCTTAATCCCTCTTTGCTATTTGAAATCAGTGATGAAACACAAAAGTACTCTGAAAAAAAGACACAGACTCAAGGACAATCTTTCTCCATGTATTTCCACCTAAATTTTACTCAGTCTTACATACTTCGTTAAGTGACAAACTTACCGAATAGTTCCAGTTAGAAGGGACACACAAAAATCATCTAGTCCAACTGCCTGACCACTTCAGGCCTGACCAAAGTTAAAACAAATTATTAAGGGCATTGTCCAAATGCCTTTTAAACACTGACAGGCTTGGGGGATCCACCACCTTTCTAGGAAGCCTGTTCCCAGGTTTGACCACTGTCTTGGTAAAAAAATGCCTCTGTATGTCTGAACATACCCCGATGCAGCTTTGAACCATCCCCATGCATCTTATCAATGGATCCAAGGGAGAAGAGATCAGCACCTCCCCCTCCACTTCTCCTTCTCAGGAAGCTTTGGAGAGCCATAAGGTTACTCCTCAGCCTCCTTTTCTCTAAATGTGACAAACCCAAAGTCCTTAGCTGCTCCTTATAGGACATACCTTCCAGCCCATTCATCAGCTTTGTTGCTCTCCACTGGATGCATTCAAGTACCTTAACAACAGAATCTGGAATTTTTTCTTAAAATTTCATGCCACTGATGACTGCCAAATGGTCTAATCTATCTAGATCCCTCTGCAAGGCTTCTTTGTCTCCCTCAAGAGAGTCAACAGCACCTCCCAGTTTAGTATTATCAAATATTAGTCTAAATGCTACTGTGGACTGCTCTACTCTCTGTACTGTTGTGAAGAATAAAGCCCTGGTATACCACTATAGCTCTAGATCTTATAAACAGTAAGAATAACCATCTTTTTGAAGATAAAAGCAATCGTATGTCATTCATTCACTCACTTTATGTTCTCATTTGAAGGTACTTCTGGAAGTTCCACAGTTATCATGCCATCTAAGTTGGTCTTTCCAATGAAGACTGGTTTGGTGCGAAGCACATCTGGTGCAGTCTTTGCTGTCACTCTGTGCTGAAGACCCCCAGCACTATTCCCTCTGTTGGTCAGCACAAATGAATATGATGTCTCTGGCTTCAAGTTAGTGATCAGCTTTTGAGTAGCACGTCCATCAACCTCCACCACCATTTTCCCATCATCATAAAGGATCTAAGTTAATATACAAATTGAAGGTGGTTTTTGGTTACCAAGAGAAGGCAACTGATACTGTTGTACTGAATTCAGGAATGAACCAAATTATAAATCTAAAATTAAAATTACTAGGCATTTTAGGCTGTAAGTATGGCATTCGCTACCGCAATTAAAACTCGCTTTCAGGGGCAAAAAAGAACTACATTAATTTAAAGCAACATAAGCACTCCTAAAATGCAATGTCACTTACTCAAATTCAGTAATTTTGGTTGAACCCAGCATTTATATGAAGGCACACTTGTTTAAGTTAACAAAAAAATACGACTTTTTTGTTCACACTCCTTATTCAGAAAGGTTTATTGCAGTACTTAGTTCATAAAATACTGCTCTTCACTTGCCACTGCCTAAGATGACACAAGTGATGAAGAATGATGCAGAAGAAATACCAGCCAGAATGTGGGTTACACTGAGTCTCTTTATCTGGCTAATGCTATAGTTAGTGGAGTAAAAGAGTTGTAACACAAAAATGTTTTAAAGGTGAGAAGAAAAAAAAAAAACATATGGTACTCAGTTAGGGTTCCCACAGAAGTGACTAAAACGAAGAAAAATACTCTTTCACTTTTTTATCTAAAATATATTATCAATGAACTACAAATTAGCAAGGTGTTCACACCATGTGTAATAACCAGAATGAGTGTGACTTGGAAATACACCTACAACAGTGGAAAGCTCATATTGTTAAATGACTGAATTCAACAGCTTGGGTCAATACTACTAAATTAGTTTGCATTCTTAAACAGAGCAATACCAACAAAATCCACATGCTTAGTAAGCTACTTAGCCAGGTGAATGACATTCTGTAGGTCCTGTACTTTCTCTTGTACAAATGGGAAGTAACTTACCTTGAAAGGCAAAGCTGAATTGTAATTTTCTGGAATTTCCCATGACAACAAAACAGAAGTCTTCATTACTGCTTTAACATGAAAATTTTTTGCAAACACTGCTGGAAAAAAAAAAACAATGTATATAAACAACATCTTGGAGCTTAGGTCTTCTTATACTTCCACTGCTACCTGGGAGTATCAGCTTTCCATGTAGGTCAAAACCCAAGAAGGATTCAACTCTCCTACCTGTTTGCTCAGATTTAAATATCACATTTTAACTCTTTCTCACTCTTACATAGTAACAACCCAACATGTGCATTTTTCTTACCTGCAAAAACTGAAGATGTTAGCCAGAACTTGCTTGGCAAGGGACAACTGAATTCTGAGGCATCCAAAACATATTAAGATTTACATACTTTACCTTTTGTGTTTGATGAACCTATTTTTATGAATGGGCCGATCAGTTTTATTTACAGCTTCAAAAACACTGATATCCAAAGACCGATACTCCTTTAAAGGTCAACGCCATAAGCAGACAAATCCTACCTTGATCCACGGGTAGTGTCCTGAACTGGACACTTGGACTATATGGACCAGGCCCTTTGCTTGTGTGGGCACGTACTTTAACATCATATGTGGTATCTGGTTTTAGGCCAGAAAGTGTCATAGTGGTATCAGCAGAAACAACTGGGAGTTCAACTGGCTGGTAAGCAACATTGATATCTCTGTACAAGACAGTGTATTTGGTGATAACGCCATTTCTCTCTGCCAAGAGTGGCATCTGCCAAGTTAATTGAACTGATGTAGAAGTAGAGCTTTCCGAGTGGAGATTTTGGGGAAATCCACTGGGTACCTCTTCAGGAACAGAAATCTCTTTAACCATCTCCTCCCCAAAGCCCACTTTATTTCTAGCTGAGAGCCTGAAGACGTAAGAAGCTCCTTTGTGAATGTCTGTGGCTGTGAAGTGATCTTCTTTCTCTGAGAACTCCATGGTCGTAAATGCATCCATGTCCTTGCGACCAAACTTCAGGCGGTAACCCTGCAGCGGGCCAAAAGTGTCCACAGGAGGGTGCCACTGAATTAGAGCCGTGTTCATCTGTGTGTGGCTAATCACAAGCCGAGGTTTGCCTGGAACTGTAGCACAATTTTATTTAAAGATGATAAATACAAACAGAATTGCATGTACAGTTCTTGAGATATGTTTTAGCAGGCATAGGCATAGATTTTCTCCTCCCTCACTCTTAGTTCCACAAATTACTGTCTTATGGAAGAAATAATGTCTGCCTCCTGTACTACTGAGTCATCATACAGTATAATGAGCTATGATAGTAAAGCTACTACTGTTTCTTGTTTTCTTCCCTTACCATTATTTCTTAATACAGAGAACATTCAGAGGCACAGGACTTAGGAACACAAGTCAAGAAGTAAAACTTCAGACACTTTATGAATGGTTCTGTCTCACTTACAAATAATTTCTTGCAAAAAGAGAATATTGTCATAAGTATTCACAAATTTAATCCAAGACAGATTTCTGCTATTCCTGTAAATGGAAAAGTAATGATATAATAATAACAATAGCAATAATCAATGATAATTATTAATAATTATTAATAATAAACACATTAATATTAATAATTATAATAGTAATAGTAATGCGGAAATTACAAGTTCCTAGATGTGTCTAACATAACTTTTGCCATTGATGGCTAAAATGTGGTAGAAGGGAAGTCAGACCAACCTTGTAATCAACTATCATTACTATGTATGACAGAACTCTGTTATTCCACTTCCCGTACACAGATCACCTCCATCATGGGTTGTTTTAGCTTGGAGTGGTAGCATGGTTTGGAATTTAATCTCTTCACTGTCCTGGCTTACCACACATGATTTAGTCTCCAGCATGGTCTTGGCGGAACTGGATTTCTTCTGAAGAAGACTAAATTGGAAGCTCTTCTTAACCATCACACCAAATACACTCAAATCCTTAACTGGGACCTGTTGGTCCAAACTAATGATTTGACTTTCAGAGAAATTCAGACTGTAAGTGTGCTGAGGACATTTGGTGTAGAGGATCAAATTAGCCCTTATCAAGGGGGAAATCCCATGATACAGCTTATATGGTGTGCATTCTTTGAGTCCTGATATTATCCTCATTTACTGTTTCTGTTTAATTTATATATTTATTTTTATTTATTCATTTATTCATATTAATTTTATACATACATATTTCATTTATAATTTCATTAATACTTCTACTTCAAAATAGTCTGTTTCTATTACAATGACGTTTTTGATAATGAAGCATATCCGTAGTTATTTAGAAATTTGGTGTTCACTGTGTACCAATGCCTGACAGGTCAAGAGACCAAAATAGTTTTGGGAGTAGTAGTGTCACGATAACATAGTCTTCCATGAAGACTAATTAGTTCCGTCTGCATTCAAAGACATCACACGTAAATTTAACTGCTACACTGTGAGCTCTGGTTCCTGTTTTCAAACACTTCAATGGATTTTATTACTTATCTTCAGTTCTCAGGCACCTAGAAAATCAGATTCTTATTGTCAGTTCTGACTACCATTCCATAATGAATTCGGAATAAGGAGGGAGTAATGGCATGGCTTGAAGAAAACTCTGCATTTAATAAGCTCTTTCCTCAATGTATCTGACATAAATCATGACACTGCTTCTAATTACGTAAGATTTATAGCTGGATTTTATATAAATAAATGTAAATTTTTCCAATATCCTTTCTTTTAAATGCAGAGTTCACCTGCAAGTATTATTCCCAGGAATTTTGCAAGTTTTTTTCCTGCACTTTTGCTGCATAAAGTATGTATCTCTTGACTAGCTCTGATTTTTCCTCATTGATTATGACGAGCCTTTACGGAACAAAGAAAAGGCTGTGAAGGCCTTTTGCAGGCCATATTTTTCTCTGCATTACAGCTATTACTGAAACCAATGGAGCATATGAAAAAGAAGACTCCACACAAATAGAATAATAACTCCTTCAGCTTTCTAGAGGAGAGACTGCTGGAAGGTATCACTAAATTATTTTTGTGATAAACTGCTTTTTTTGTTGTGGCAGACCTCACAGTTAGAACTATTTTTTAACCTTTGTGGTAACTACAGAGAAAGAAAGAAATTACTACTTGTTCTTGATCAGAACAGGGGAACAAATAAAGCTTACTTATCCAATAAAATACCCTGTGATTAAAGTGTTAAATAACAATCGTCACTTTTTTTTGTTGTTGTTTAATATGGAGCCTACCTGATTTTGCAAAGTGTATGGATTTCCTTTTTGTTAACATGTAACTATTGATAGAGAACGGGATTTTTTTCTCTCTTTTTATTTTCAGATAGTTTTCAGTTAACATTTTCTTTAAGTATGATCACTTGTGAACACTACAAACAGCTGCACTTTCTACAGTCCTATGTACAGTAGCATCATGGAATTAGAAACTTCTTCTGATAATACCTGAATTTGCCATGAGGCCAAATGAAGTGAAATTGCTCATGAAAAAATATTTTCTCTGATGTAGTGTAATCTACCTCCATTACTATACAGCATGATGTCCCTCACACCCCCTTGCAACAGTCATTACACCGAACAGTTGTGAGGCCATGCTGTTACTAGTAGAAGCTCATGCAAATTGCCTTTGCCAAAGTTTCTGCCAGTTGCTATATAGCACACCACCATTTTAACATAATTTTCTCCTCTTAGCTGAAATCTTTGTTTCAAGAGCGCTATCTAGCACTGAGAGTAAATTTCAAATAATGGACAAGCTGTTGTGCTATGAGACTCTTCAACTAATATCACCCAGAAATTAAAGGTCTGATAAAATCTCCCAAAAAGTTGTATATAACTGACAAATGATATCAAGATTTTCTTAATTACACATTTTGTAACTTCTGTCTCAAGGACTTGAACATTTTGAAATACTTTAGCTTGGAAATGTTCAGTAACATTTTGTCTTCCATCCAATTTCAAAAACTAGGAGAGGAAACTGAATATAAGGCAAAAACATATTCTGGAGTGAAAATGTTAACAGCATTCAGTGACTTCACTAATAAGTGAAGTTACTGTAAATTTGGTGAATCTTTCCCACATAAAACTGTAAATGATGATTTTGGATCACTAACTGGACACAGCTGCATAGTTACTTATCATCTTAATAATTTACAAACAGTAATCTTCTCCAGTAAACATTTAGACATCTAGTCTGCTTTCACATCTCTTATGGATATAATCTCACTCATTCTAATAAAGCTACACCTGACTTAAACCTTTTAAAATTAGACTAGCATGCCAGACCCTTAATTTGCTTTATTGTAGTATTTGAATAGCAACTTTTTAGGGGGGGTGATAAATCAAATGAAAACTCTTAGAGAATAGGAGGGTGTATTTCAGACATACAAGCACCTGGAATTAATGCATCATTCCTTCACTGGCCTGATGTACTCTCACCGAAAGACAGCGGGCCGGAAACTCTTGGTACTGACTATTTATTGTCTCCTTTTTCAAAAACCTGCATAGGAATTTTCCTTACAAAACCTGCTCAGCCATGGCAAGCTGTAACAGCAAATGAAGAACTGTTCATACACGCTGGAACGTATAAAGGAGCAAAATGGCAAAAAGCTGTTATCCTAGAGGCCAGGAACAAACATTACTTGTCCACAGGGTGAAACAAACAGCAAGAACAGTGTAACATGTATTACATCTACAATAATTTCTCTGATTCTCAGTCACTCTTCAGTCACTCGGGGTTTTATGGGACGTGGGATTTGTTAGTCTTTCTAAAGCAGAAGCATCAGAGATCTTCTTGGAAGAGCGAAACATCAGTAGTCAATAAGGACTACATGCAAAGAAGCTTTAAGTTTTGCAAGCAGGTTTGCATAGCTTATGTTTATGTCTAGAAACTAATCAAATTACAATCCATACAATTGTGTTTATTTCAACTGAGAACTGAACTTTAAAAAGAATAATGGATCAAGTGCCTTTTTCCTTAAATCAATTAAAATGCAAGCCAGAAGTATATATTACTTTTTTCCCCAGACCACGAGAATTCAGGAAAGATAAGAAGTTGGAGGGCAAGTTTCAGCATCAGTCAAGAGTAACGGCTACTAGGTACTCTGAAATCTGAAATGGAACCATATGATATATCTAGTCACTGAGACTGAGATTTTTTTCCAGGGAAGCTGATGAAACAAGGATTTAGATGTTTTTGATATTAGTACAAGATGTGCTTTACGTTCAGGGACTGTTTTAAAAATTGAGTCAATCGGTATAAAGACAAATACAAATGCCTTTTGGACCTTATATATTACTGTAAACAATGCACTGTTATGAAGAGAGCTTGTAATGATGCTACAAATTTTTCCATGTGATTGTAATGGAAAATCCTTAATGACTACACTATGAAACGCAGAAAACAAACACCTACAGTCTGTGAACAGCTGTAGGTGAATACCAAACTAAGTCTGTAGTAGCATCATTTGGTTAAGCTGTGCCACAGCTGACCATTTAAATAAAATAAATAATAAAAAAAACCAACAAACAAAACAAAACAAAAAAAAAAACACAAACAAACAAACCAAAATTTTGTTCCTTATCTAAAAGCAATTCCATTTGTCCCATCAGTGCTAAAGGAATCAGCTGAATTGGTCATGCAGTCAGATACCCACCATCTAGTACCACTTGTGATCAAATGCAGACTGAACACAGTGGTATGGTGTGTTTTGTCTCGGTTTATGTGTCACATTGCCACTGAAGCAATATGGATTTCAGTGTTTCACAGAATGGACTTTCATTCTGTTTTCTAACTCTCTGCTTTTTTCTTTTCTCCTGAGATAAGTTGTGGCTGTCATACAGATAGGTTCTTTCAATGTTGTTACTGACAGGCAGCAGCACTGTTGCTCTCGCAAAGATCAGGAAAGCCCTTCACAAGTTATCCAAATACCCTTCTCAGCTCTGATTTTCTATTTTTAACTGTCCAAGAAGACACGAATCAGACTGGAAGAGCTACTAGAAAGTATGAAGTATTACGTTTTGTCCACATCTTGAACTGGGAAAGGGACAAAGCGGGACACTGGTTCTGTTTTAATCTAAATAAATGAAGAGCCAAACAGAAAACTCTACATCCCATGAACATATTTTACACAACTGGAGACTTCCAGATAGCAGGATCACAACACTAGCAGGAAAAGTCAAAGGATTTATTCAGAGATTAACATGTATGTGATTATTACCTGCACCAGTAGTAGATATGAGTTTGGGCTTGCTGCGTGCTCCATCACCTTTTGTTGTATAGGCTGTCACAGTGAAGGAGTATGTAGTTTCAGGCTGAAGACCAGAAATTACCATTTCCTAAGATGAAACAAAACAAGAACAATTTATCAAAACCAGATTGTTTTTCAGAAGAGCATGGAATCCTCCAGACAAGCGCTGTATATTACATACAGTGTGCATGCTTTTGTGCTGCTGGCAGTGATAGCAAGCATTTGAGAGCACCAACAGACTGTTCAGTGTGAAATACTTCATAATGAAAGATGTTTCACTCATTTAAGCAACAAAAACCAGCACACTTCTATATGGCATGCCTCAGGTAGTTTAAGAAACAAGGCCAGAGGCCTAATGGTGTGAACAGTGAATAAAGCCTTCTGAAATACCTTGCCTAAGGATGGCTACTGATACTGTGAAAAGCATGCATCTGTAGATACGAGAAACTCCATTTAACTTAGTCATTTACAGGACATCACTGATATAGCTATAAAATGCCTCCTAAGAAGTACTCAGTAAGAGTATTGTGTTTGTACCCACACTAAACAATGACGGTTTAGCTAAACAAGAAAGGTTTGTCACTTCCGTAACACTCACTGCAACCTGTGTCACTGGTTGGATTGTGCATCTAAGTACCTCAAAGGAGTTCAGAAATAAGTCACTTTTCAGGTCTAAAAGAACTACTTAAACCACCATTAAATATCTGGTCAAAGAATAAATCTGACAGCCCTCAAACAAATGACAGCAGCTACAAAACAAGCAGCTTTCCAGGTAGTACAACTGGAAGGAAGCAAGATCAAACTGAAGTATCAAACCAGGGGGATCTTTTTACACATGCGCACAGAACATACACACACACAGAGTATGGTGAAGGGCCAGCCACCTGAAAAGAACTACACTTCCATCACACTCTAAGGGCATCCAGGGGGATGTAAGCCTAGACACTTATGATATAAACAAATTTTATATGCAAATATAGGATAGTATTTGGAGGCAACTGACTGGCCCAAAGTTCTTGACTCATCAGCTTCCAGTCTGTAATCACTGGACTACTTCTTTGCATTTTCACATGCCTGAATGCATTTACACTAAATTTCACTGCTGCCAGAGAGATGGTATATTTACGCATCTAGAATAAATAGCAAATGTGCAATCACACACCCCTCAGATGCAACAACCATAAAAGTTAATATAAAAATTATGGGTCAGACTATCCACAGTAAATGGATTTTTCAAGATAGTGGGTACGAGCTTAGTACATATGTGATTAGAATTTGGCATTGTATTTACAGTCAGTTAAAAAAAAATATAGAAATAATAAGGTAAGGAACAGAACAAGTAGGCAAAATAGTTGAAATAAAATAAAAACACATTAAAAAAACCCACCCTCCTTAGATTCTACCCCAGAACTGAATGGACCCTACAGGCCAAAATTACTAAGAAAGACTTCTCATGTTTCATAAAGACACTGTAACTGATATTAACAGCATAAAATTGTAAAAGGAAAAAAAAAAGTCATTATTGTAAAGAGTGATGCAGATATTAGCTTAATTTAAAACAAACACTACTTCATGGTGTAAGATGTAGAATTGCACGTAGTGTTGTCATTTAAAAGTGTGCTTTGGGTAAAGTAAAAACTATTATTTAGGCATAAACACTGCAGGGCATTTGGCTTTCCTGACAGCATATAAAATACATTTAATAAATTACCAAAAAGAAAGAAAGTACAACTGACTAACTTTCAGTACACAAAAAACCCCCTTAAAATTAATACATAAAAATCAGACTACTGCTACACAACTCTGAACCACTTCTTTTTAAGAGGAATTGTGAGGCAACGTTAGTGACAGCAATCAAAAAGAAGAAAACACAAACCAGTTCTGTACATTTTGGCATCATGCTAAACCCGAGAACAAGCAAGCAACAGTAACCCTCACACTCCTGAGAAAAGAAAAAAAAAAAACAAACAAAAAAACCAACTAAACAAAAAAAAACCAACCCCAACAAAACCAAATCCAAACCAAAATTAACTGCCATAACGGAGAAACCTTTGATGTTAGGAGCATGCATTTGTGCAAATGACTCAGGGGGCTGGGAGGAGGGGGCATGACACTAAAACCAAACCCGAAGAAAACTCAAAAAAATAAAAGGAGGCTACAAGCAACAAGCAGAAAAGGAAAAAAAAAATTCCCAAACTCTTAGCACAGGCTGTTTTTCTAGCCAGTAAAAAACTACTCACATGTTCAGTAGTATCATCATATTCCCACTGATTGAAAGTAAAGAAAATTGGAAGGGAAAACAAAATAAATGAAGAGATTTGTAGCCTGGTTGAGGTATTTGTTTTCTCTTAATAGTAAAATAAATATAAAAGATTTCTGGAAAATTCATATACAATTTGAATTAATCATATAGAATCATGTAGCATCTAGTTAATGAAATCAGGCCAGGCATTTTTAATTCCATTTCTGCTCTCCCTAAAAAACAGCACTTCTCTTTCCTTGAAAGATGAAAGACATAATGAATCCTCTTGTACCATGTAGTTTGTTTTTTTTTTTTTTTTTAAATTATATTAGTAAAAGCTATCAAGGCAGAAATAAAGTTTACTTGGTTTATTTAATCATGATACCAGGCTATATGCTTGAGTTTCCTCAATGAATTCAATGCCTTACTTAAATTAATAGCAGGATTATTTAGTCTTGAAACCAAACCACACTGATCTTTTACTGTCAAGGTCTTCCTGTCTGCACAGGCCCTGTTCATATGTATCCCAGAAGTATGATAGGCAGGTAGGAGTGGCATAGGAGAAAGGAGGTGATTAAGCAGACTGAACCAACGGCAAACAGGCAGGTCAAAGCTAAATTTGGGGGAAAAAAAAAAAAAAAAAATAGAACTTTTGCCTTTATGATATTTGGGCTCCAACATCTCATCTAGTCCCCTGTTTCCCACCTTCTAGAGGTTGAAAGTGCCAATCTGTGCAAGGAAGGGGAGAATCAAAGGACAGCGGCATCTCCTTTCCCATCTCTTCTCCCTTTTCCCTTTCCCTTCCCACCTCTCCACTTGTTCCCATTTTTCTCTTCACTGAATTTAAGCTGTATGAACACCATGTGTTGCAAAATAGCTAAGTATGTACACAGATAGACAGAAAGACTGGCAGGTGGAACTGCAACAAAGATCTCCAGGAACAGAGACAAATGCAGGTGTGGGAGACCTGTTCTCAAAAAAGGTATCTGCAGAGCTGAAACTTAGAACTAAGACTGGAAGAAGAAACAAAAGAAGCCAAAAACCCCCATTTATTTATTCCCATTAAATGCTTCAGGCAAATGTAACTCTTTACATTATACTAGATTGATAATTTCTTGTTATTTCAAGTATTTATGTGATAATAGTTTCAGTGTAGGATGATTCCTCTAGTACCAGGATCTTTGGGAATCTTCAGTTTTACAAAGCACTAGTGTATACCAATCAGTAAAATCCTATTTTTAGAAGCTTTTTAGACTTGATGCAATCAGGCTTTTGTTTACATCATGTCTCATAATTTATAAAACAGATGGGGAATTTTGCAAAAGAAGTAACCCCATGCCTATTTAAAGTAAGCTCTTCATTACATTGGGTTATTGATATGAATAATGACAGATATAAATACCTCGGTGATTTCTATAGTTGAACTAATAAATTAATTTCCTGTGAAATGTTTAGTGAGGTGGATACACGCTAATGAGAGAAACACTGTAATAATGGGCTAACCCAGGCTTCTAATGATTCTAGGCTTCCCACTGAAACAAAGAAATACCGGGTGGGCAGTGCTGATCCACAGTTTTCTACATTGACTGTGACCTAGCTCAGATCTTCCTGATGCTTTAAAATTTCAGAGCATAGGTATAGTGAAATCTCCAGGTTTAAGGGAGCCAGCAGAATGACACAGCTTAGCATTTAGTTGCATGCCTATATAGAAAATGGTGTCTAGGTTTGGCCCAAGAACTTTTAAATGTAAGTATTTTGAAAAAACTGTTGTCAAAATAGAGATAAAAAATATGAGCTGGTAGGCTGAAATAGAGAAAGAATTAAAAAAACCCCATGTTTCTGGATAGCTCTTGTAGGCTAAATATTTCTACATATTTTATGTACATAAATATAACATAAAATGCCCTAATTACCTGTGCATCAGCCAGCATGATGTCCTTCAGCATGGGCTGACCCTTTGGCTCTCCATTTTCCATCCTCACGTAGTGGACCTGGTATCCTCGGATTTGACCATGCTGCTTATTGGGTACAGGCGAGCGCCATGATACTTTAACAGCAGTAGAGTTGACAGCCTCTACCTCGACTTTGCGAGGAGGACCACTAGGAACTGGAACAACATCATTGGACAGAAGAGAATTACAGGCACTTGTCCCACCTATGTCTTTTGCTTTCTCTCTCTTTTTTTTTTTTTTTTTTTTTAAGAGCAGACTCATTACGTTTTCTTTGAAGAACACAAATTGTTCAACAAATGAAAATGCTCAACCAATCTGCTCTACCTTTCAGTGAAAAGATCAAAAAACATGACTGATGCATAAAAATGGAAGAAAAAGGAGTATTAGAGAAATAGAAAAACATGTAAAAATGTACAAAAGCCAAGGAAGATGCTTTGACAGTCAAAGCATTATAGTACAAAGAGATATTTGAATCATTGAAATACTACTACTATAACAATAAAACTACAAAAGATTTCAAAAAAGTTTCCTTTATTTTTGTTTGCTAAATGCTTTGGTTTTGTGGTTTGTTTTTTTTTTTTTTTTTTTGGGGGGGGGTGGTTAGTAGTGTAAAAAGGAGGCTGATAATACGGCTGTCTTCTATCACTTTCAAGCATGGAAGAAAAGAAAATGTGAGGAGCATCAGTTTTCCAAGATCAAAAACAAAACTCAAAAAACCAAAAAATAAACCAACCCAAAAAAACCCAAATCAAAAAGCACAACATGGAACAAGAGAGCAGTTAAAAAACAAAAAACAAAAAACCTGGAAAAAACTTTCATAGACATAAGTGTTTAAAAATAAAAATGACTGTAAAATCAAGGAAAAGGCAGGAAGGTTTTCCCCCAAGAGTTACTTTTGTGTCAAAGGAGGAGCAAGAAGAATATGTATGGGCTCGAAGTGGCAGCAGATTCATGTTACTCACAAAAAGGTACTTTCTGTTAAAAAAAAAAAAATACCAAATACAAAAATAGTGTAGAAAGGCAAGTCTTTGATTTAAAAACTCAAAAGCAAAACCGTGATTTGGGAAAAAATAGGAGCAGACAAAAATACTGTTAGGTTATACAAAAGACAGCAGATCGACAGAGAGTCATAGAGGTGCAAACTGATGTAGTGGAGGCAACATACCATCTTCATCTGTCCGAATCAATACTGCTAAGCTCTCTGGGCCAGGTCCAACATCAGTGTGGGCAGTCACAGAGATCCGGTACTCTGTCCATTTTTCCAGCTGTTCCAAAAGGTATTGGGTACTGTCCGAGGAAATTCCCAAAATTTCATGGGGCTTGCCATCTTCTCCATCAATCCCAATGTACTTGATGGAGTATTCAGTGATAATGCCGTTCTGTTTTTCCACAGGTGGAGGTTTCCAACTTACCAAAATGCTAGTGGAGCTGGGGCTTGTGCAACTAATGTCTTGAGGAGGAGCTGATGGCTCTAATTTCAGTAGTGGGTTAAAGGAGGATTTGAGTGAAAGGATAGGAGTGATTGAAAAAAAATGAACAAAAGAAAAAAGAAAAATAAATAAAAGACAACCAAATGAAGATAAAAATAATAAACCAAAAAAAGTAAAAACTTAAAAAAGCAAAACATCAGATAATCATATGCACCTTGGCTTATTAACATGAGGTAACTGAAAATGAATAGACCAACTAAATGGTGAAAAAGGATGTAGGGGAGATACATGAAAGTGAAACCTCAAAATTATATTACCTACCTGTAATTAAAATTCTTCTTGAAATAAAACAAAAACGTGACAGTTCTATGACTACTGATCTATCTTTACAATCATTGCAATTAGTGCAAGCTATAATATTTTAAATGACACGTGGCATATATTTACTTATAAAATGGACATATCCCCTTCAAGTGAGTTTATTTTCTTTTAGAAAAATTCTCTTTTTACAGAAGTTCTAAAAACTTGCAATAATTGCTAGAAATTGCTCATAAATTGCCATTTTTGTAGCCTCCCCACTCTCATAAACAATTATTTTTTCAGGTTTTTTTTTGTTTGTTTGTTTTTTTATAACTGAGTCTGCCTGGCATAAGTCAATTGCAAATTATGTTTAAGTGGAAAGCATTTACTGAAACATACAGCCAACATACTAGGAGCATGCAATCAATAGAAGAGAAAGAAAGTCTTAGTCAAAGATTTACCTACCAGGAAAAAGTGACAGGCTTGTTGATTCTGACTGTAACTTGTACTTACCCTAGATCAGCTGTCAGTTTTATTTTTTTAACTCCTCTTGGAGACACCTTTGCTAGCAAAGAATTAAATCCTACCAGTAATGTAGGTAACCTCTATAGGAAAAAAAAAAAAATCTACCCCCAAACAATGTGTCAAGAAAGCAGATATTAATTTTACAGAGTTCACAAGCTCAGCACATCAGAACAATGACAGATTCTGACTTTGTTCTGTCTCTTGTCACCAGCACCAATCTTCCAGAGCAAATATGCTCACCTTTACTGTACTCGAAGGAGTCTCTTAGCATATTTATCTTTTCTGGTCTCCAGACCTTTAGAATGTATGGCACTCCATTGCTTTCAGTGAGGCAATTCAAGTACTGAAATTTATGTATGCATTTATGTGTTTAAATGGACTTTGACATAGCAAAGTGTATGCTTACTAACTGAGATCATTCAGAGCACCAAAAAAGGAGCCATAGTTCAAGTTCACTGGCAGAAGTAGTTTATGTAGACTCCTTTCCTATTTTTGCCTTCTCTTCAAGGAAAACTAAAAATCTGGGGTGCAAGACCTTTAAAGCACCTTTTCTTTTTGTTTTGTTTTGGGGTCGTTAGATTTTTGTTTTGGTTTCTTTGTTTGTTTGGTCTATTACTTTATTGTCATTTGTTAAGGCAAAAAAGAAACAAATAGTTTTCTGTTACTTATACTAGTAACATCAAACAAAATTAAAGCAACAGAGAAGGCCTAGGACCCTGCTGTGACCTATTGCATTTACACATGTAACTTTTGGTTCCCTACAGCTCTTCTACAGGAATCAATGGCTTTTTACTCAGTATGGTACACTGCTCTTCTGAAGGGAAAACAGGAGGGAATATATCAGCATTTTAAGTAACTAGAGGAGGTTGATGGGGGGACAGATGAGAATTACCACATTTGGGTTTTTTTTCTTAGGCTAATTCAGTAATTAAGTGTTAAAAACATGTTGCTCCCTTTTTACCACTGACTTGTACAGGAAGTAAAATATAAGTAAAATGTCCCTTAAAGATCTTATATGTAAAGAAATAAATACCCGTAGTATCTTTTTCTGAAACCAAAATGAAAGGCAACAGTATATTCTAGAGAATTTTGCTAATAAACTCATATAAGTTTATTAATTTTTAATCCATTATACTCTGAAAGTGCAAAATATTTCATTTATGTGAGGATAATCTGTAGGCTACTTGTGTAACCTGTTTTATTAATGCATATACTTTTTTCTTAAAATACACCATTCTTGCAAAACAAGATTTTGCAATCTTTTCCGCAAATAACCTGGGTCTGCCTACTGAAGTCAACTGGATTTTCCTACTATCTTAAGACATAAGGCTGAAAAAAGCATAGCATACTCTTATATCAAGAATAAAAAAAAACTGGCAATGTGCTTATATATGGAACATGCAGCCTTGGCCCCTAGATGTTTATTCTGTATGCACAGTCTAAGCAATCTTCACCCAGTATGAGCGAATGAGCATTCCAAATAGCTGAAATGGCTCCCAGGATAAATAAATAGCTTTTTTATTCACCACATTATTGATTCTGGATTATTAAAATTAAAAGCTGCCTTGCCATTATCTCTAAACCTAGTCTTGTGTTAAATGATTGGTTTTTTATGTTTATTCTAAATGCCTTAGAAATGCTTCAGAAGCACATTTAGCTGTGGTTTCCAGGTCTGCAGCAAAGTATTTCCAGTTACATTAATTACTATTAATATGTAACACTAACAAGAAATGATGGTGTAATCACAACTGTCATGACTGCAAATTGAAAGGCCCCATGTCAACTGAGAATCTGAATTTTCTGTTTTGAAGAATATTACTTTAAGAGAAGGCATTTAATTTAAAACAAATAGAAACAGAACTTCACTAAGTTTTAAAATGATGTGTAATGCAAACTGTCAGGAAAGCATAACTTATCAGGCAAAGGTAGCACTCTTGGACATCATCCTTAAATATCTGATTCTTTTAATTAAGTCTTAATTTAAATATTTAAAGATGTATACATAAATCCCTGACAAATTTTTGCATCTCATTAGAAGACAAATGTGATGAGTTTCATGACATTTCGCCTTTTCCTTTGCTGCTGTCTGTCTGGGCTACCAAAATTAATCCCTTTGAAAAATACAGAACAAGGGAAAAAAGTTAGCAAGGAAAGACACCTACTTGACTGCATGGTTCTTGCCGAGATTTCTGCTGTTGAAGCACCCAGGCCCTGTGGAGAACGTGCAGCTAGACGGAATAAGTACAAGCTGTTTGGCCTTAAGCCTTGCAGGCGATAAGATGTAGTAGGTTCTGTGGAAACCCGTTGCTAAAGGTAGGTAATAAAACAATGAATGTCTTGGTTAATATTCAGAGACACTGAATTCAATATGTTCCCTATAGAAGAAATACTTTTATACTTTGATGATAATATTATTAAGAAAAAATTAAATTCAGGAAAATAAATCAAAATAAAACCAAACTAAACCAAACCAGAAAATGAATACATTACATTTGACAAACACACATTAAGGAAGCTCACTGGGTAAAACTTAGAGCCAGAAATATTGCTTGACTGTTTGAGGAAGTAATTGCTGTGTACAAAGTATAAAAGCATTTTCAGAGTATAAGGGTAACCTATAGTTACCCTTTATGACAGTGAATGACAGGATTTTTTAATGTGAGTAATCTTGGGTTTAACCTCACAGTTAAATTCATGTTCAAACTATTTAGGGAGGAAGTTTTTCCAAAGGGTAACTTATTAAGCAGAAGCCTGCATCCTATTTGGAGGTGAAATACAGGTCTGGCCCCCTTCCACAAAGTAAGTTTATGCGTTCACAGTATATGTGTAAAGCCTCCATAAACATAAGCTCAGTTGAAGCATCAGCAATGAGTTGATGATGCAGGAGAAATCAATAAGGCTGATAATCTCCTGCTGCCTTCTGAGACTCCTGGCTTCTTTCTTTTGTCTGGGACATCTGACATCACATGGTTTCCATATCAGAAGGACAGTTGATTCTAAAGTCTGTGGTACTGACACTACAGAGGCCCTCAAACAGAAAATTCTTCAAGAAATAATGGTACAGAAAAAGTCCATAGCAGGTTTTTATCTCTAGGAAATGAAACATATTTTCTTTTCAAACATTATAGAATGATTAGAGAAGCTTAAAAACTCTCCTACATGGTGGCAAAGAGGAAGAAAAATTCTCTAAGGCTGAAAATAGACTTCAAATTCCAAGTGCAAAAAATCTTAATTAGTTCATAACATGCCCCAAAACACTCTGCTTCCAAGCCTTTGTAGAGGAACAGGCTTGGAGAGGCATAATCAATGTCTGAAACTGGATGCAGCTTCTGTGGATGACTCCTCACAAACAACAACAAAGTTCCACTGACTGGTGGTAGCTATCAATAGCACCTTCTCCTGTTCGCACATTCAGTCTATCATTAGGCTGACCAGTGCATTTAACAACAAAGGCTGTTAAGGGCTCAAAGACCAAGGCGTTTGTGCTAAAGAAAGTTACTAATCCATCCATTCCAAACGATTGCAGCATTTTATGTCTGACTCATTAAAGAAGATGTCTCTTCACTTACCTCCTCCCCATGTTCCCCTTCTTTGTAAACCAGTTCATAGCTGGAAATGGTATCAGAGCGTGGAGGTGTCCAGGAAAGTAATATGCTTGTTTCAGACTCAGGTTCTGCTTTGAAGTTCAAAGGCTGACCAGGCACTAAAGAAAAAGTTGAGCAGTGTTGCCAATGTTTTATTTGGCTAATTCAACACTTATCTTTCAAACCTTTTAAGCTGTTATCTCTGAACATTTCACACAATACTACTTTTTTTGAACTTACTGAACTTAAACAAATTGATTAACTGTACAATGAAATAAATTAATCTGAGCTCAGATAAAGAATAATAATATATTTAGTTAACACATTACAAATTATCAAGGATTTCAAATAAATGCTTTGTAATGTAAATAATGCACACAGAATTGCAATGCAATTGAACAGAAGCCTGGTAATGAAAACCAGCAACCTAATAACCTATGTGAAAATGGCAAATATGTATGTGTATATATGTGTGTGTATATGGGGAAATGCTAGTATTACGTAAGGCTGGCTGGAACAGTCAGCAAGAAAGAGCTAAAACTATTACACAGACTTCCAAATCGGAAAATGGTTTGCTTAGCTTATCAATAACTAAGAAACTAAACACACCCTGCTCTTTAAGAAGACACTTAAATTTTGAATGTTTTTGTAACCTGAAGTTATAACCTACTGAAGAGATCTTCAGTAATGTTCTTATTAAGTCACATATTTCTACTCTTTTAATGACTGTTATTTTTACCAATATAGCTGACTTTGTACTAATACTTCCTAATTGCAATAACTTAAATGCCGTTTTGATTCCAGTAGTCAAGAACATTATCTGTTGTTACATCTTGTGCAATGATCACATAAATTATCCAGACTAAATGTTACCATCATTTATTTCTGCAAATCTACGGAAAATAATAAGGCTGACTGGGAAAAGATGGCAAAATATAACCCTGTTAGTGAAATATATAAAATCATCTGGGCACCCAAGTTCTAAAACATTACTTTTAGTTAATAGTGTTGTTGATAAGGCATTTCTAGATTAAAAAAAAATAAAAAATTGCATGCTCTTATTTTTAAGATAAAAAGGTGAGACACACTTCTCAGCACATACTGTCACAGTTGATAATGATAATTTCAAAATCATTTTTTTGGGTACAATTTTATTATAGCATTACAAGTACATTTCTTTTGTAAAGTAAAAGACTTCAAAACTTTTATAATCATAATTTTTATCTCCCCAAGACTTCTACTTAATGTCACTCTGAGGATAACACTGCCCTTGTGTATGCTGGTGCAGGTTTGATATCTAACTTTAGATAAATAGACAGATAACCCGTCAACAAGGTGTATATTCAAGCTCCTGTGTGGAGGTTGCAAGTCCCTACCTTTCACTTTTTTTTTCTTGTGAGCAATTCCAGAAAATATCAATGAAGTATTTTTGACAGAAATACTTCTAATTTTATCCTTTTAAAATTGAACATATTTGAAATTAAGAGGGAGACAGTGGGGTAACAGGATAATTCCTAACTTTGAAACAGATTTTGAAACACCACTAGATCAAACTTTAACTTGGCAAATCTATAGCATAGTTGTATAAATTCATTTACTAGGTGAACTTTACAACTTTTTAGGTTAGCTGCTTCAAAACACTCCTGAGGAAGAATCAGACAACAGCTGCAGATGGGCCTCCTGTTGAACACAGCTTAAAGTAGATGTGATGCCTGACTGCAGACTTGCCAAAACTTAACAATGAATTCGGACTCTAGGCAGCTATTTGGAAATGTTTGTTTTGCTACAGGTTGTTCCAAATGCATCTCATGAAACTCAGGTGGATATTTGGCTGTAGGCATTTTGTTTGCTTCATCTGACAAAAAGATAAAAACTGGTAAAACTGACTTGTGGAAGAAATGTTTTGCTTCAATGTGTATCAAAGGACAGGCAAAAATATTTTGGCAAAGTAACTGAGCAGCACAGTTGGAGCTACGAAATCAGCTTTGCTTGGTCATGGAAGGTCAAACATCAGCTTATGTTATTTGTACCACGCTATTCATCTTGTGTTTGACATCTCTATCCGTGACCTGGAGGAGGTGATGGAGGGCATGTGTTCCAGGTTTGCAGATGACATCAAGCTGGGGGGGACCAGCTCACACACTCAAGGGCCAGGCTGCTGTTAAGAGGGAACTGGAGAGGGGGGAGGAACAGGCTGATGGTTCCCCATGAAGTATAGCAAGCCCTGTCCCAGGAAGGCAGAGCCCTTCAGGGACACAGGCTGGGGCTGATGGGGCCACGGAGCAGCTGTGGGGGATGGCCCTGAGCCCTGGCACCTAGCAGGCTGTGAGCTGAGCTGGGGACAGCCCTGTGGCCAGGCAGCAACATGACCAGCAAAGCCTGGGGTGCTGTGAGGAGGCAATGACCACAAGAGCTAGGGGAGGGCAGGGACTTTCCCCCTCTGCTCAGTGCCCATCAGACCACATCTGGGTACTGCATCTGTTTTGGGGCCTCAGCAAGACTGCTCTGGGCTGGGGACTTGCCCTGCAAAGAGGCTCCAGGACTGGGGCTGGTTCAGCCAGGAGAAGGGATGGCTTTTGGGGCACCCAACAACATTCCTGATGCTGATCGGAGAGATGGAGGAGACACAGTTGGGCCCTTCACTGCAATGTGTGGCAGCAGGGCAAGAGGCAGTGGTACAAGTTGAAATGTGAGAGGTTCAGGCTGGAGGTAAGGAGAATCCTTTTCCTGAGGACAGTCCAGTGATGGAGCCATGGCCCAGGGAGGTCGGGCTGTGGGGAGGTTTATGCCTCAGTTGGGCGAAGCCCTGAGCACCCTGGTCTGACCCCACAGCTGAGCTTGCTCTGGGAAGGGCCCAGGGCTGGAGACCTCCCCCAGAAGTTCACCCTGCCAACTGAATTGTCCTGTGATGCTGTCATCTGTGCTTAACATAGGATACATGGTGGAACACAGCTATGCAGTAATTGTGAACGACTAGTCAAGTGACCCATATGAGGGCTGGTGTCACTCGTTATGATAAATATGGATGCAGATGGAGAACAAAAGGTATCTCCTGTCTCTCTACACGTTTTAAGACCCTCATCCTCCCAGCATTCTGTTCAAGAAAAAAAACCCACCCTTTAGGGTTTTAGGTCTGCAATTTATCATTTTATAAGACAATCTGATGGCTAGTTGGACTTCCTCAAATGCTGTTTGCCAAAATAATATCTCGCTGCAAAGTCTAGTCTCTCCTCACATTTTTCAACCACAGTTAGGCAACTCTGAAGCTGAAAAAACTGATAGAAGAAAGAGGTGACAGGGAAATCTGCATCGCTTCAAACAGATAAAAGAAGATGGAGAAGAAAGAAAACAAAAACAAAATAACAGCAACTAAACAAACTGTATTGCTGATAAACTCTGGTAGGGAATGCAAGGCTTAAGCCAAAGGAAAAGTATTAGATAAAGAAAGTGGACAATAACTTTTAAACAATTTAGGATTTATGCCTGGAACACACATCTGTTATAAAAATTCTTCAGTGGCACATGGGAACTAAGCCAAGTGGGAGCAACTGACAGAAGGTAATGGTCTCCTTCAGAGATGGAAAATACCTAGGGAAACTGGAAAATCTATGTATATGGACTTTATACTCTTACTGAAGAGTTTTTAATTACACAGGTCAAATCTCACTTTCCCTGTTAGTGCTGTACCTAGTCAGCTCACTGAACAGGATCTTTCTGCATGAGCATTCTCTCTATATTGTCTGTTCTGCTTTGAGGTCAATGTGCTTTACAAACATACATTAAAATCCATAACTTCCCTGTGCACCAAATTTCTTGCTTGTAAACCTGACATAACTTATGTAGTACAAATGATGCAACACTGCAGAGCAGTGACAAAACAAAGAACAAAGTCCCGAATTAGTCTTTTCAAAACTTCATACCAAGTTCAACACCTTTGCTGGCCTAGTCCATGTTCATTGCTGCATAACCAAAACCAAACACAGATTGCTGGACCTTGTCCTACGTATGTGGTTCTATGTCCATCTCTGACTCAAATGCCAGAACAGAATAATAAAATGGGGTCTCAAACTGGAAAGGCACTGTAGTTTCCCACACAGCTCCTCAGCTGGCTGCAGTAACCAGAAAAACACTCCAGGGCTGTGCTGGGTTTGCAAGTGATGCTGGAAAGAGAGGAAAGTCTCCAGGTCAGAAGGGGTCCCATGACATTTTTAGGGTGAAATCCCTACCTAAAGCAAACTCAATCAGTTAATTAGGAATGACTTTTGCAAAGGAAAATAGATTGATCAAGAGAATTTACAATCAGTTGGGAACTGAAAGGGACCAAGAGTTCATGCTTCTGCTTGCTCTGGAAGAAGTGTGAAGCTCTACAGAGAAGCTATTACAATTCAAGAGTTAATGTGCTCCAGAGTTTTGGGTTTTTTGTTTTGCAAAACAATACTTGTACTTTTTGTAACACCAAATTCTCATGGAAAATGATTACAAAATAAAATGTGTAATGTACTAACTATATGAGCATGCTGTTCTCCCTCTTTCAGCTACAACAGAAATAACCTCTTCAAATTATTCTAAAGATAGCTGAGGTTTTCAGTTCTGCTGGATCAAACACAGAACCACAGTATTCAAAATAATTAACAACAAATTTTAAAGTCCAAAAAGCATAGCACATTTTGTGAAAAAAAAAACAAACCCAAAACCCAAAACAAAACAACAACCAGAAATTCATAAATCGCTTTCTTAATATGTGTAGCTGATATTGAGAGAGCCCACAAAGTAAAAGAAAAAACTTAAAGACAGAGTCCGTGTAGTCTTGACAGAGTTGTTCTGCCCACAGCCTACAATATTGCAATGGAATAGTCTTAACATTATTTCAGGCTGGATTCTTTCATATTTAAGTTCAGTGCCAAATGTAATGTGTGGACTTTTCCAGCACTCAACTCATCCACATATTTGCAAACACCTGGACTAGAAAAAAAGTCAGATTAAAAAAAAAAAAAATCCCATAACCATACCCTATTTTGTATTCTAACAAGGAAAGAACTGGAGAGATTAAAGGCTTAAAAAAATAACACTCAGTGAGGGTAATATCCTCATTATATGTCTTATCATGTTAGCATTTAAATGAAGTAAACATAGAGACTGGGAAACTTAACAGAAGTTAACTGTGCTTTGACAGCAGGGGTGTTCAAAAGCTGAAATATTCTTTTCTACCTGACCAGGAACGTTACTTAAGGAAATATTGTCACTTAAAAACTATTCTGCAGCCCATCTCAGCTCCAAATCGTTCTTCTACCATCTGCTTCCTTGCACTACACGTGAGTTTCCAGCTACTTGCTTTCAGCGCTTCCCTTGTCAAAGTCCATTTCCATTAAATGCTTCACTAGGAGACTAGTACTGTGGAATTTCAGACGTGAGGTTTCCCTATTCATGTGTTCCTGAAAGAATCTGAAATGCCTGCAAAATAGCTAGCTTGCTACAAAGCAGAACTGTATCCCCTTGCTACAGACTCCCTTCCTCTGAATTTCTAATCTTTTACAATAAGAACTCCAGGACCATTAACTCATTTCCTTTAAGCTAAGGCTTCACTTATGTGACCTCCAAGTCAGATACTTGACCTTCTCATTACTGTCCTTTTCTCTATGTTAAAAAAGATTAGCCTTCTAGAACTGTAATAAACCTTAGTCTTCAAACCACTGCCAATCCTTGGTTTAAAAGTAACTATAGGTTTTATATTGTAAGTTCTTGCTTAAAGTAGCATCAGAATATTTTTCCTCTCTCTTTCTCCAATAATACATCATCCAAAAGACCTTGTATATCTCTCATTCTCCCCTCTTTCTACCTAAGCTCAGAATAAAAGAAGGATTCTCTGAATGCCTTCAGTAGCTATCCTCTCTTTGCACATTAAAAACCTAACCTAACCAAACCAAACAAAGCTCAGACTTTCAGTTTAAAGCTCAAGAACTTTCCCGGTACACACAAGGTAAAGGATGCTGCTCAGAGTATGCATACTTTTTATCAGTTTAAGCAAAAAAAGGAAATATGAGAAGATACCTAAGAAGTGTGTCCTGAGCAGCTAAATGGAGACAAACCAACACAGTTTTTGTTTTTCAACAAAAAAAGAAAAAGGAAAGGAAGTATCACACTAACACGTATACTGATATTTCTTTATTCTAAAGCTTGGTGTAAGTCAATTCACCTAAATCATATACTGGTCCTGACTCCATCCTCAGCAGAATCAAATCCTTTGACTAAAAACTGCAGAATAAGGACTTCCTTAGGTGTAGCTTTTAGAATGCATTATTCAAAAGGCTCAGCTCTACAGCTGTTTTCTGATTATTTAATTTCTTAAAATGCTGTCTCTTTACAGTAAACACTGCTGAAAACAACTAGGCAACAGGACATGTCTTTTCCTTAAAATGCATAAGCAGAATACTGAAACACTGAACATAAAGCTTTTATTTTTTCTAATGTTTGGTTGTCTGAAAAACACTTCCTTCTCTTCGTCTCAAACTACATGCACCTAGTTAATATTTTAATTAGAAACCTAATTTTCACAATCAGCAGAGTTTCACCTGACCTGCCAAGTGAGAAGCCACCCATACAGCCATTTCAAAAGAACAATTCTGCTGCACTAAGAAAGCAAAGATTCTCATGAACAGGCTTTTTAAAAACAATTTATTCATTTTTTATAATCTGTCTTCAAGGATCAGAATACACATAAGGCATGAAAGCTTTGAGGGAAATCAAGTTAACAGAGTCTGTAAGTCACAGCTGTCAATCAGATTTTGTTGTATTTATACTCTTAATATCCCCAAAGTAAGCCTAAAGGGTTAAATTACACATTGACAATGACAGGCTTATTTGTTTCAAAAAAGGGAAAAATAATATAAAAAAAATCAACTGAAATGTAATCACCATCCCATTCTTATTTTTACTCTTTACATATGTTTCCATTAAATCCATTTCCACTGTTTTAAAATGGCACTTTATAATTCACTATAGTTTTTTGGATGAGATTCAGCTTGACAACCAAAACAATCATATTCAGATTTAGATAACAGGAAATCTGTAGAAGGGTAAAGGAGGGCATTTTATTCTGCAGTGTTCACTGAAAAGAAACTGCTGGATAGAAGAATGGGAGAATCTTAGTTTTTAAACACACCCTGAACTGGAAAACTGCACTAGACTTTCTTAGCTATTCTCTTTTATGACTTAAAATGTCTGTATTTCAAGCACAAGTATCAGTGCTTAAAAGTGCCTTCTGTATGCAGTCAAAAATAAACAATGTCAACTCGACTTCTGTTACAAATCTAAAAACACGTATTGAGAATCCCTCCTGAACTGTTAATGTTGTCATAATTTCTTCAGATTGCAACAGTAATCAGAAACAGACAGGCACATTTAATGGCTAGAAAATTAAAGCTCTAGAAAGGTTTTAATAAACAAAGCGTTTGTCAAGTGATCTCAGCAAGTAATGGGACTTGGGCTGGTCCAGCTAAGCCTCAGTACTCATCATTCTGGTTTCTTCATCCTTCTCTGGGGAAGCCACTGAGAAACTCTTGTTAAAGTAAGAGTTTTACAGTTTTAAGTGAAAGCACAGATGAGGCTCACTAAACCTTCTTTCAAAGCTTTTTGCACATGGATTCAAAAAGAAGTCAGATGTCAATATCAAAACTAGTTCCTGAAAAAGGTTACAATTGCCAAAATTAAACTATTTTGTATGTATTTACATTTGCATGTGCACACAGACACATTCTAATGTACCATTAGAACGTCTAAAAAAGTTAATTTAGTAACTTCTGAGCTGAGATACTGCAAAAGGTAACACCTAGACCTTTCTGTAACACAACACTGAGAAAGGTTCCAGGGCAATACCTCAATTTCTGTTCTCTATTAAATGCATATTGTTTAAATGCAGAAGTAAAATGTGGATGAAACATAACTGTCTTCAGTTACACCTTAGAGATACGCTTTGTGACTCTGACAGATGCTAAATTCTTCAACAGGAAACTTTCCAGTACCAAAAATTTCAAGTAGCGTTATATAATATTTCTAGGCAATCACTGACCTATAGTAATACTTCATAGTTTTCTCTAAACCACTAGACAAAGGGAGCTTTTATTTCTTATTGCTACAATAAAACACTTTCTGCAGTGTAGCTCCACCAGAGCTTCTTGCTTTTGATTTCATAAAAATTCTCTGCCATGTTTTTCACTATGCTTGCTTGTTCTTTGCTAATAAAACTAATTCATGGACCTAAAACTCCTGCACAGAAACAAAAGTAACTGAAAACACAGAACAAGAGGATGGTGACCTTGTGTACTTTGTAGGGGCAGGCTGGATTTCATTTATAAACCCAACGTGTACAGATCTGTTTGCTTGCACCTACACAAAGGTCTGCTGGTTTTTTAATGCTTCCACGTGCTTCCAGAACCTTACCAACTATTTGAATATACATGCAGTACACATCAATTTTAAATTTCCAAAAGCAAGATTCACTAGAGTGATGTAGCATAAGGGAATCACATGCCATCTAAACAAAACCCACCAACACAGGTAACTCCTCAAATAAAGCTGTGAAGAACTACCTGACAAACACTTTTGGTGCATAGAGCACTGACAAATAGAAGCTGTAACATTTGGCCACCTCCAGGATGAAGATGTGTCCCTGAGACCTGAGTTAAATTTCATTTAAACCTCAGTCAAACTTATTGAGATTGATGAAAAAAGAAATGAAAGGGTGAGGGGATAATTTCCACTCTGCAATAATGACTTGTACTGTGGAACTGAGTAAAGGGTAACTGCAAAGCTGCCTGAATGAACTGGCTCTCCTTCGGAGCAAGGTTTTGTTTTTTCTTTTTTTTTTTTCAATTTTTAAAACTCAAATTATCTCTCTGCAACATTTCTGCATGCACTTAGGTTTTTTTCACAAATTCTGTTAATTGTTAACTTACCTCCTGTTTGAGTGATGACTTGGATGTCACTAGAAAGTGGTCCATCCCCAACAGAAGTAAAAGCAAGAACCTTCACAGAGTATGTTTTCTGGGGTACTAGATTCCCGATAGTGGTAATATGGCTGTCAGCCACATTGTGCTTCATCCAGCTGTTGACATGTTGAGTGGGGTCCATGGTGTAATAAACTCTGTAACCTTGTATTTGTCCATTAGGTTCCTCAGGTTCTTCCCACTGTACCAAAATGGTGGTAGAGCTCAACATACGGGCCTGCACATTGCGTGGTGCACTTGAAGGTGCTTGCTCTGAAGTCCTTGTTGACACAGGCTCACTCGGTGGCCCTCGCCCAATGTTATTTACAGCAACTACCCGAAATTCATACTCCGAATATGGGCTGAGGCCAGCCACGCTGTAGCGTGTTGTGGCCACCCCATCTATTTCCTTATATGGCTCCTCGGAGTTCTTGGGTTTGTGTTGGATTATGTAGTAAGAAACTGGCTCAGGGTTTCCAGAATCCCAAGTCAATGTTATGCTTGTTGCTGTGCTTTCTGTCACCACAGGTGTTCCAGGAGGTTTGGGTAAGGCTAAAGAGAAATGACCAAAAATACAGTTACCACTATGTAACAGTGGACATTAACTATTACAATGACTACCTTAAAAAACAAAACAAACAACAACAAAAAAAAAAGAAAACAGAAAGATTGGAATGGAAAGAAGGTATAATCTGTTCAGAGCAAGCTTTTGGCAATTATGATTTACTCCAGAAATCTATAAAAAAATCTTCAAGTTATATAGGATAAGGTTTATTTGATATAAATTAATGATACTGACTTTTGTAATAGATCCCATAAACATATGCAGAAAAGGAATCTTATAGATAGCGCACCATTACAATTTACTTTTCAGATATTTTTGGAACCTCTAGTTTCCAACTACTCAGTGAACACAACACGTGGACACCCAGCAACTCTAAAATCCAAATGAGTGATTCCTAAAGACTGCTGCTGTTGACAAGTATATGCAAGATTGCAAGATCCTTTATTTACTTGAAATAAAGGCTGGGAGCTAGACACAGGAGAATAATGGAACATTATGATGAACTTATTTACTGGTGTTATTGCTGTCTGAATCTGTATTTTGCTTTACACCAGCAAATGGCTGGACTATTTAACCTCTTGATTTAAGAGGGTAAGAGGCATTTAGTCCCTTTCAGTGCAATATATTTGCTCAGAATATGGCAATGAAGGAAAGAAAAAGACTGCACTATGTCCAAATATATGTGCTGGAGATATACCTTTGACAGTTATCTGCGCTATTGCTTCTATAACGCCAAGGGTAGACATAGCAACACAAGTATAGTTTGCAGACTGCCTGACATCATTAAGCTCAAGGACGTTCCTCCCTATTGGCATATCATCCTCAGGTGTCAAATCTTCTGCTCCTAGCATCCATTTCACATATGGCATTGGTGACCCCACTGCAACACACGTGATATTTACACTCCCGCCAGGCATGATCTCATGATTGGTGGGGGGAATAGAGAACCTCGGTGGGACCCGTCGAACTGGAACAAAACACAAAAAAAGGTAATAACATATACAAAAAAAGAAACTGAATCTTGCATACGGACTACATGCAGTGTACAGACACAATTTAACGTTTTAACGTGTTATTCTGATCTGCCAGAAAATATGTATAAAAGAAATACAAGAATAAACAAGAATTTTGTCTGTACACAATGTGAATTATTCTACATTTACTTGAAGATATTAGGCACATTCATACAAAGGCTGATTCAGACCTATTAGGGCCCCACACTTAACTAACTACATACTAACAATACACAAACACCATGCAAAAGATATACACATACACGCGAGCACACACACACGCACACATATATAAATATATATATATATAACTGCATTTTATATGCCTATATGTGTGTATATATATATATATATATGCACAGAAGAAAACTGGAAGGTCAACAGCATGCTTAAGTTGATTGCCAAAACCAACTTCAATGCTGCGTGCTTCCAGCTGATGTGAATAAATGTGCTGGGCCACATTGTCACATCACAGTCCTGGAACACACTGCTTACAGTACACTGAAAGTGCAATTTCATTTGATTTCAGACTCAAAGTATATGCAGCCTCAGAATCTCACACTAATACTGAAAC